>NC_141875.1:67422500-68047500 GCF_056163025.1 Triticum urartu | reverse complement strand
ATGCATCCAAGCTTTTGCGATAGCGATGGTAGAGCTCGTGGGTGTCGATGAGGTCGAGAGGGCTAGAGTTCCATAGGGGGCGCCACTGCTGGGAAAGGAGGGTTGTCTGCGCCCCATATTTGATTGGGAGGAGGGAGATGATGACCCTCAACATATCATCGGGGAGGCTGCTTATTAAGTCTAGGCCTGCTGGAGTCGCTTGCGGTTCTAGCTCGCCCCGCCTCCGCTTGTTGGCAGCCCCGTTCTCCACCTCCGGAGTCTCCTTGTCAGCGGCGCTTTCTGATAGAAATAGGAGTACAAGGAATATTTATTTAAAACATGGCCATAGAAAAGTGTATTGGTAACTAGAAGTTATTAGGTAGGGATATAGTAAGAAAAGGGAATAACAATTGGTTGCTTAAATACTACACAATCCATTTGACATTGCTGGGTAAGTCAACATATGCAGATAGTTGAAAAGAAAACTTACTTCGAACAAAGTCTGGATGGATGATTTTGTTGGGGAAGTTAGCATATATCTCATGAATAGGCCCTTCTACATGCAGTGCAATTTTAGTGCCAGCTTTCAGTACATAAAACTTTGCAATTTCATTCCAAAAGCCAGTGCCAAAATAAGAGTCACCACGTTCATCAAGTCTTACAGTAGCAACGATTGTAAATCCATGGTTTGTGTGCATTATGACATTCATGGAGCCTTGATGTATGTAAAGGGAAAAATTGTGCACTACATAATCTGTTGCATAGCGAGGGATGTCCTGCAGAAAATGGTAGGATTGTTAAAGAAAATATGGTAACATGCAAATATTGGCCCAAATGGAAAGAACTGTACATCAGTTGAAATCGAAGGACAAAAGTCTATAATTAAGCAGATAGGGTAAACATGATGTCATGGAAATATGAGAGTAATCGAAAGAACAATAGATCATTAATTTTCCTAATATAGAAAGAAGAGGGGAAAAAGACCATTTGACGTATATGGCGCATGTGGCACCTTTTATCCAAATGTAGCAATATTTAGAATATGTTCAGGAAAGTAGGCCATGCCAACTGATTTAGGGTGAGATTGAACATACCGCACACGTCCTTAAGTTATCTGGTACGATGACATGGAATCTCTGGCAGCGGTCACCAAGTCCTGAAGTGTTGGTGCACTGTGCATTCTATGAATGAAAGAAAACCCTCAAATCAGCTCGAATAAAAATGAATTCATGGCGATTTCCCTCGGGTGATTAAAGGAGGCAGATGAACTGGGATAAGAGATGAGATAATATCTCATTAAATTAGTTACCTTGTCGTCCATGAGAAAGAACCCTCAGTACGGCAGATTCCCCAACCGAGCGGAGCTTGGTCGACCGCGAGCAGTGTCGAGAAAGTCGATGGCGATAGGCGGCGGCAAGCGGAAGTGGATAAATGCGGTCACTACTAGGAAAAGGGCTATAGATGGAAATGACACTAATGGCGCACCAGACATGTGGTGCGCCATTACTATATACTAATGGCGCACCATCTGTTGGTGCGCCATTAGTGTGGAAGACACTAATGGCGCACCAAGCACACGGTGCGCCACTAGTAACAAAATGTGTTTTTTTCATTTTTTTCAAACATACTAATGGCGCATCCGGGCAGAGTGTGCCATTAGTTGTTAGAACTACTAATGGCGCACCAGCCATTGAGTGCGCCACTACTGTATTATTTTTACTTTTTTGCAAAACTACTAATGGCCCACTGTTGCATAGTGCGCCATTACTAGTTTAAACTAGTAATGGCGCACTGTGCCACGGTGCGCCATTAGTATATTTTTTTTTACTTTTTTGCAAAACTACTAATGGCGCATGTCTGTGTGGTGCGCCATTAGTATGTTGGGTTACTAATGGCGCATGTCTCTGTGGTGCGCCATTAGTAACCTGGGACCAGCTAGATATTTTTGGACAGCCACACCTACACACTCACTTTCCCCACTTCATTCCCCCCACCTCCTTCTCTAAGCTTGTCGGCTGCCTCCTCCTCCTCATCTCATTTGCAACATAGATTCATCAAAATTAAGTGTTGAAATTACCTTTTTTGATAGGTAAGTAAGGGGAAAGCTATCTTCATGTTGTAGATCTACTTTTTTTCTCCCTAGCTCGCTCCAACAACGTGCACATGCACTTTTTGTGGCCTAGCTAGATCTATGTATGTTTGTGGTATTGCATATGTTTGTGGTGTTGGATATATGTTTGTCTTTGCAGGTACCGGTATTTTAAATGCGATAGTTGCCAATATTTTGCCGGAATGTTGATTCATTTCCGTTTCGGTGAGAGTTTTAGCACTATGCATTCTTTTTGGTCCTATTTTTAGGGAAAGTCATGCCAAATTTTTCTTGGTTCTAAAATATCGTTTTTCTCTACCCCGCAGGCGACCATGGTCCGCACGATGACCGAAGGCATCATGAATAGGTTTTTGAGCTCCGCGAAAGCCGAGATGCTTCAAAAGAACGAGACGGAGATAAGATGTCCGTGTCGAAGATGCAAGCTGAAGAGCCTTATTGCGGACCCGGATTCCGGGCAGGTGCAGGACCACCTGCTCTTGCGTGGTTTCATGGATGGCTATCGGTGGGAAGGTGATGAAGATGACTATGAAGTCGTCCATGGGGGCCGGGCAAGAAATGAGGAAGGGCAGCAAGACAACCACCGCGGCTCGGGCGGGCGAGAAGACGAAGAATCTCCAGGACATGATCATGACGGTGATGCTGTACATAGTCATCATGTAGAAGATGCCGGACATGATGATGAGGAAGATGCCGGAGCAGACGAAGGGCATGATCATGAAGATCTAGATGCCGGAGGAGCAGACGACGATGGACCATCGATGGGCTGGGTGCAGGACCCTCATATTCAAGAGCTGCTTCTCAAGCAGACGGATAACGCAAGAGCTGCCGCCTGAGAGAAAGCCAAGCTGGATCAACTGGAGATAGACACGGTTACTCCATTGTATGAAGGATGCAGACCCAAGGATACCCGCCTGAAAGTAACACTCATGGCTTTGGAGATGAAGGTAAAACACAAAATGACCGACGCATGCTTCGACGAGAACATGTCATTCTGGCACGAACGTCTTCCCAAGGGGAACAAGTGCCTGACCAGTTTCGGGGAGGCAAAGAAAGTCGTGTGTCCTCTGGATTTACCGCACGTGAAATACCATGTGTGTATGAACAATTGCATCATTTATCGGGGCGAGCCCGCGGAGTCTACCATATGTCCGGTGTGCGGCGTCACTCGATACAAGAAGAGGAAGAAAGCTCCTCGAAAAGTGGTGTGGTACTTTCCGATCACTCCTCGTCTGCAACGGTATTTCGCGGAACCTAAGGTAGCAAAGCTCATGCGTTGGCACGCCAATAGGGAGGAGAAGAAGCGAGAAGATGACGCAAATGATCCGGAGATAAATAAAAAAGACAAGATGCTGAGTCACCCTAAGGATGGGAGCCAGTGGCAAGCGTTTAACTTCGAACACCAAGAATTTGGGAAGGATCCAAGGAACATCATGCTGGGCGCGAGCACCGATGGAGTCAATCCGTTTGGCAGCCAGAGAAGCACACATAGCACCTGGCCTGTGTTTGTGTGGATGTACAACCTTCCCCCTTGGTTGTGCATGAAGAGGAAGTACATTCACATGAGTATGCTAATTGAAGGGCCGAAACAACCAGGGAATGACATCAATCTGTATCTGGGGCTGCTGAAAGAGGAGCTAGACATGCTGTGGAAAACGCCAGCCAATACGTGGGACGCCGCAGAGAAAGAATATTTCCCTGTGAGAGCCGCACTGCTCACGACGGTGCACGACTATCTCGGTTACGGATATCTCGCGGGGCAGGTGGTCCACGGATTTTCTGGATGCGTCAGGTGCATGGATGACACAACGTATCGCCAGCTAGATAGAGATCCCGGGTCTTCGAAAACAGTGTTCATGGGACATCGAAGGTGGCTTCGCGACGATGACCCGTGGAGGAAACGCAAGGATCTGTTCGATGGTGAAACCGAACTCCGAAGACGCCCGCGTACGAGGAGCGGCGAGGAAATAGACGGGCTGTTGAAAAATTGGAAAGATTGCCCGCTGCCGGGAAAGAACCAAAAGGCGCCAGAGCCGGGAAAGAAGCGAAAGGCGCCAGAGCCGCTGCTGAAGGTATGGAAAACGAGGTCTGTTTTCTGGGACTTGCCATACTGGAAGATCCACCGTGTGCCTCACAGCCTTGATGCCATGCATATAACGAAGAACGTGTGCGAGAGTCTGCTTGGTACCCTGCTCAACATGCCAGCGAGGACCAAAGATGGGCCGAAAGCAAGGGAAGACTTGAAATCAATGGGCATCAGGCAGGAGCTTCACGCTAATGATGATGATGATGATGAGGTGAAGCAGGACACAGAAAGTCGTCGCAAAGGCAAAAAGGCCAAGAAGACCAGAAATGACTACCCTCCTGCATGCTTCACTCTAAGTCAGGAGGAGATCGAGCAGTTTTTCACCTGCCTTGTAGGAGTAAAACTTCCTTACGGTTATGCGGGGAAGATAAGCAGATACCTAGACCCACCGAAGCAGAAGTTCAGTAGGATGAAGTCTCATGACTGTCACGTGCTGATGACGCAGATACTTCCAGTTGCAATCTGTGGGATCATGGACGCACACGTCCGTGAAACGCTATTTGGCCTATGCAACTTTTTTGATGTCATCTCTCAGAAGTCGGTTGGCGTGAGGCAACTCAGAAGGCTACAGGAAGAGATCGTGGTGATACTATGCGAGCTTGAGATGTACTTACCGCCCGCATTCTTCGACGTTATGGTGCATCTGCTGGTCCATATCGTGGAGGATATCATCCAACTCGGGCCGACGTTCCTGCACAGCATGATGCCGTTCGAAAGGATGAATGGTGTCATCAAAGGATACGTTCACAACATGTCACATCGAGAGGGAAGTATAGCCAGGGGCTTTCTGACCGAAGAGTGCATCTCCTACTGCACGAATTATCTAGGCATCGAGAACCCCGTTGGTCTGCCCGTCAACAGGCACCTCGGCAGGCTCGCTGGATGGGATCACCATGAGGGTCGCCACGAAATGCATGTCGACTTCGAGGGTCGACTCGCCGACTTTGAAAGAGCAAACCTAGTCGCGCTACAACACATAAACATGGTCGATCCTTGGGTGGTAGAGCACAAAACCTTTATTGAGAAGACATACAATGACCGAGGCCAACAGAGGACGGACGGAGATATAATCAAAGAGCACAACTCTTGTTTCACGCGTTGGTTCAAGCAGAAGCTTCTGTCGTACCATTTACATGAGGATTCTTCCGCGGAAGAACAACTCATATTCTCCTTATCACAGGGCGCCGAGCACAACCTGATGACCTATGAGGCGTACGATATCAACGGCTACACATTCTACACCGAGGACAAGGACATGAAGAGCGATGGTTATCAGAACTCCGGGGTAACGATGGAATCCTACACCGGTAACGACAAGGACAGATACTACGGAAGGATCGAGGAGATCTGGGAGCTGAGCTACGCTGGAGAGAAGGTCCCGATGTTCCGTGTCAGGTGGGCCAAGAGCGTCCTAAAAGAAGACCGGTATTTCACCACCATGGTTATACCCGAAGCCAAATCCAAGACCGCGGGCGCAAACATCATCGTGAAAAATGAGCCATGGGTACTGGCTTCCCAAGTGGACCAATGCTTCTTCATTACCGACCCGTCAAAGCCCAGTCATGTTGTCGTGAGGAGAGGCAAAAGGAAGATCATCGGAATGGATGGAGTAGCCAATGAGCAAGACTTCGACAAGTACGGAGACCCGAAGATCGAACATGACGACGACGATGAAGTAGCAACATACACCACAAGAAGAAGCATGACCACCCTACCTAAAGGACGTCCGTTCCACAGAAGAACTCCATTTGCGAAAAAGAAGGGCAAGAAGATTATGAACAGATAGCTAGCTAAGATTGACTGTATTTAAATCATAGTTTCATTTCTCGGTTGTATTTCATGGGCACTTTTTGATATAATGAATATTTTTAAATTTCATGGGAACTTTTTGAATTCATGAATATTTTTTCAAATTTGATGATATTTTTCATAAAAAATATTGAATATTCATGAGGACACTCGATCTCGATCCCCCTCCATCTCGATCTCGATTCCCCCTCCATCTGATCTCGATCCCACTCGCGCCTCCTCTCCCCTCTTCATTTTTAAAAAAATAATAATAAAAAGTGTAGACTACAATTGTTGTTAAACAACAATTATTACTGTTTTTATAAAAAATATTACTGTTTCATATTCATATTCATTTTCTAAAAAATTATTACATGCAACAAAAAAAGTTACTTATGGCGCACCTCTCGCTGGTGCACCATTGCTATATATAAAAAAAGATTACTAATGGCGCACCTCTACCTGGTGTGCCATTGCTATGTAAAAAAAGATTACTAATGGCGCAGCTCTGCCTGGTGCGCCATTGCTATGTAAAAAAAAGATTACTAATGGCGCACCGACCGCAGGTGCGCCATTAGTAAGATTCCCCCCTAGCTAAGTCCCTCCCTCTCGCCAGACCCCCTTCGTCCCTCTCCCTCGCCCCCCTAGCTAATCCCCCCCGCTGCCCTGACTCACGCCGCCGCCGCCCCCGCGCCTCCGTCTCTGTCGCCGCCCCAACGCCGCCGCCGCCCCCGCGCCTCCGTCTCCGTCACCGCCCCCGCGCCTCCTCATCGTGGTCAGGTAACCCTCCTCCCGCTGCCTCTCTTCTCCTCTCTTCTCCTCTCTTCCTCCTCCCTCTGCCTCTCTTCTCCTCTCTTCCTCCTCTGCCTCTCTTCTCCTCTCTTCCTCCTCTCCTCTCAGGTAACCCGAACTTAATTTTGTTATGGTGCATTAGGAGGATCAGGAGGCAAGTTGCAGTGCTACAAGTGGCAAGAAGAAGAGCAGCAAGTATTAGATTCTTGGACTCCTGCTCTTATTTGCTTTTGAAGCAAAGTTTTTTTCCTAGCTGGAATAACACAGTAAAAAAGAAGTGTCTGAACAAGCTGTTGCTTTTTGCTGTGAATGTGCAAGTGTTCCTGGGCTGAGGGAGAGGATAGAGGCACGAGGAGGAGAAGAGCACCTGGACCAGAGGTGAGAATGAATGAGCTGGTGTTTAAACCATGGCTAACTTAATTTGTGTTTGGGGTTGGAGCTGGGAAAGAGAGACAGAGGGATAGGAGGGGGGAGGGGAAAGAGAAATGTTTATTTTAGGGTTTAATTAGACTCAAGATTCTGGTGTTTAACCCTGTTGTGTTGCTTCTAGAAATAATACAAAAGCTGTGAAAAAGAAATCTGTGGAGTTGGCACTTTACATAAGGTTGTAGATCATTGTAGTGTCCTAATGTCTAAGACTGTTGCATTGGAGGTTCATCTTGCAAACATATCAGAACTTGCAAACATTTTATTACTTGTTGCATTGGAGGTTCATCTTGTCTTGAGGCAAACAAATTAGCATTGGAGGCTCATCTTTGAGGCTCATCTTTATTACATATCAGAACTTGCAAACAAATCTGTGAAAGACTTGTAAAGTTGCTGGGTTTTGTCTCTGACCATTGTGTCGTGATGAATTTGCAGGTACCCCGAGAGGCCCTTGAGTTTGCTGGAATGTCGATTAACTTCCGTTCCGGCAAATTCGGGTACTCCATATGTCCTATTTTCAGCAAAGGTCATGCTAAAATTTTCCGTGAATTTTAGCATGACTTTGCTAAAAATAGGACATATGGGGTACTTGCGACTAATGCATGGGCCGGGGTATCTTAGTACTTAGTTAAGTAGGATCAACTGCGCCGCCATTCTTGCCGCATTAAACCATAGGTGGCAATAGAGCCAAGTGATTAGGCCCTAAACCCTAGATGATAAACCCAACATAGCTGGCAATAGAGCCAAGTGATTAGGCCCAACCTAGGGTGCCTCGGCATCGATAAACCCTAAATGAGGAAAACTTAACTTGGCTTCTATAGGGTGCCTCGGTGTCAATGAGAACCTAAATGATGTACGCTTAGGCTTTTAGGGTGCCTCGGCGTTGACAAAACCTAAATGATGAAAGCTTTGGCTTTTAGGGTGCCTCGACATCGACAAACCCTAAATGATAAAACCTTGGCTTTTAGGGTGCCTCGGTGTCGATAAGAACCTAAATGATGAAAGCTTAGGCTTTTAGGGTGCCTCGGTGTCGACAAACCCTAAATGATAAAAGCTTAGCTTTTAGGATGCCTTGGTGTCGACAAACCCTAAATGATATAGTTTTGAATTATGAACATAGGATATGTCGTCATCATCATCGGACGACGAAAGGGACGATGAAAGTCTCCCGACGGAGTGCGACTGGTGCCACGACGATCGAGGTCTGTGTGACATGCCTCACCTGGACGATGATCGGCGCTTCAGCATTAAGCTCGAGGAGACCTTCGAAGTTGAAACGGTACACAACGACGACAAGTGTTATTTTCATAATTAAGCATGACTTCAACTATTTCAACGTGTAATTTTCATCTTTTACAATTCGAGTATAGCTTATCCCATGCCATGCAAGACGCTATGTCTTGGAGAGGATGGATTTTGAAGACCATGAAATTTCTGAAACAAAGAAAATTCACCTAAGAACTCATCACGATGTGGACTTTGAAGTAAATCTATATAATTCTGAGAGCGTAACCCA
This sequence comes from Triticum urartu, assembly GCF_056163025.1. Taxonomy (NCBI): domain Eukaryota; kingdom Viridiplantae; phylum Streptophyta; class Magnoliopsida; order Poales; family Poaceae; genus Triticum; species Triticum urartu. The sequence goes on along the minus strand of NC_141875.1, from coordinate 68,038,806 downwards.
TTTTGGTTGCAAAAATTGGGAAGCATTTTCAGATGTATGGTTTTGATGAGGGTATGCTTATCACCATGGATCTTGGTAATCCTGACATCAACCAAGACAATATGGACATTTGGGTCCTTGTTGATACGCCTCCAGTTCTACCGCTATGTGAGTTTCTCAAACATAGTTATTAGCTAATTTATATTGTTTATTTCAAAATAGTTGACAGCTTATTTCCATTGACAGCTTATTTTTATTGTTCAAAGAATGTGCGGGAGATGGTAGACAAAACCCACTACACCGATGGCTCCGAATTAACAACTTACAAGGAGAAAAATCATCTGGTCGGATTTTGTACTGACATTGAGAATTACATTATCCACAATCAAACTCCTCAACATTATGGTAAATACGTGCCACTAATGCATGTGTTCAACTATAGTAACTACCATGGAGATACCCTGGTAAGATTTTTACTATTACGACATCCGTGCATCTTTTGCATACTTCTAAAACTAGTAAATCATTGCTAACTATGAAGTTATTACTATGTTTTTCAACAGATAATCCCAGAGAATTGTGTGCCTCATATGATGTATCAGAAAGGTAGTGTTAATGTTTTGAACATACAGCCAGGTCGTCCTAGGAATCTCAACTGTCCATACGAGATTTCGAAAAGAAGTGGAGACATGAAAATCAAAGGATGGAAAAATGTATGGACAATCGTAAGGAGCTTCTTGGAAGCAAAAGGAAGCGAAGCGCAAGAATTGGAGACAGGATGTTCTCCATTCTCCATAATGGAGAGTCAGGGACTATATTGTTTTATGCTATTTTAGCTTAAATAGGGTATTTAGGTCTTGCATAATACTGATGATCATGTGCTAAGAACAATTAAGTAAGGTTGGTTCGATGACTATCAAGATGATGATCGTATGACTTGTTATGAATAACGAGTAGAAGTTGTATGATGATGATTAGTAGGACTTTTTAGGATTAGTATTACTTCCGACAAACTCGATACTGGCGGTCTCGAGACTTGTAATGTTTTATCTTTGTTCGGTCTTTTGAATTCGGAGACTAATATGATGAATTGTATTCGGAGACTAATCTTCTATTGTATTCGATGAATCTGCTGTTGTTGTGTGCTACTGTCTATATTCTGTCAAATAATATATTTTGTAACCTGTGCAAAAAACAGAGTAGTAAAAAAAATATTCATACTAATGGCGCATCACTAAAGAGTGCGCCATTAGTATGCCAAGTATACTAATGGCGCATCCATCCACAGTGCGCCATTAGTGTGCCAAAGCACATGGTTAAATATGGCCCCTGGGAGGCATACTAATGGCGCATGGTGTTATATACTAATGGCGCATTGGGTGGTGCGCCATTAGTATACCAGATACTAATGGCGCACCAGTGGTGCGCCATTAGTAAAAAATACTAGTGGCATGATACTAATGGCGCACCAGTGATGTGCCATTAGTAGGCAAAACTGGTGCGCCATTAGTAGGCCTTTTCCTAGTAGTGGGTGGGCTTTGCCAGTAGCCTGGCGGCGGCGGCGGGCGTCGAGCTAAGTGTTTACCACCGCGATAGGCGGTGCCATGGCATAGGCGCGGAGGAGCTTGTGCAGGTGTGAATGGGGAACGTACTAAAGGGGCCGAGGGGGTAGCAGCCGGGGTGAGGGTTTTTGTGATGTGGGGATGGTGAGGGTTTTCTTTTTTTATTTTTTGAATTGGGTGGTGAGGGTTTTATGTCCCACAAAGAATTTTGGGGGCGACGGTTTGCTAGAGCGAACCATGTGTTATTGACGTATCAGGCAAAATGAAAGTCTTTGCACACAGTTTCAATTTTGGGAACCATGTGTGATTGACGTACTACCTCCGTCCTAGTTTATTGGTCCCCTGTTGTAATTTTTACCAAAATTTGGCGAAATATTTAACATACTCAGACATAGATAATAAGCGTACACGTACATAAGCATAGTTCAACCATAAGTACATAGTTCAACCATCATTAAGCATACTCAAGCGTACATAGTTCGATCCATCCCACATCTCATCTCACATGCAGCCGACATGATCCTGAAGCTTCTCCAGGTACTCGGCGTACGCGCCGTGCGCCACCTAGGAGAATACTTCTGCTTGAAGGATCCAATGGCCCGTCCTCTTGCATGTGCCAGAACACTTAGATACGCGTCATGAATTTTGTGGTGAAAAAATGGGCATCCATAGCCGTCGTTCCAGGTCCTAATACGCCTGTTTTGCATTCCCGCATAAAGCTCCCTCGGGATTCGCCTCTTGTACCTCCTCTGGGCATCTTCATCCTCGCTGTCCACATTGTCAGACAGCACCTATACAAATAGTAAAACAAATTTGGCATCAAATCACTAATTACATGCCGTGAAGTAGGATTAGGAATTTATGGCTATTTATTTATACATTTCCAGAGATTATGGTTTGATTTTTAAGCACAGTCGTCTGTGTACAGACCAATCTTGAAGAAAATAATTGCACAAACATAGGTAGGCCATTCAAAATCAATTGTCAAGTCCTGGCTAGGAATTATTAGCACGAACACTAACCCTAGTCGGATTACTAGCAGAAATCATTTGCACAGATGAAATAACTAATCACTTATCACCTGTATCATTCAAACAATCAATACACTACACGGATCTAACGAAACTTACTCAGATTTCATGGATTGGGAGAACATAACCACATGATTTCTATTCCAAAAAGGGGGAGGCAGGAGTAACTAGAGAAACCCTATGATCTATTTGACACATAAATGGGTATAGATGACTAACCAGCTGTCCGTCGTCGTCGGAGTCATCGCCGGAGTGGTCGTCCGAGTCGTCGCTGGAGTGGTCGTCGGAGTTAGTGTGGAACTCCGCCTTCGGCTGTGGAAGCTCGACGCCGTCAATGATGTCAGGGTGCAGCGATAACTCGCCGGTGGTGACGGCAACCTCTGTCTCCATCTCCACGCCATGCTCCGGTGCTTTAGCATCCCCGGCGTCACCACTCCCTCCGATGGGGCGCTTCGGCGGCATCCTCATACATTGACGACTTTGAGGACTGAGAGCGGCGTCGAGGATGCAAGCGGAGAGAGAGGATTGTGTGTGCGTAGCGAGGATGGGGGGAGGGCTCACCATTAATATGGAGCAGTGGGAGTTGTGGGAGAGAGGCGGGCGGCGGTCAAACCAATGGCTCGCCTCCCTGTGAGCCTGCACATCGGATTGCTGGCATGTCTACCAGAGTTTAACACAGCTACTCGCACGCCTCCCAATGACTCTACGCAGCGAGCACGCCTCCGTCAATTCACACACCTGCACGCACGCCTCCCCGTCTGCCTGCACAGCGGACTGCTCGCATGTGTCCCGTCAACTCATGCCTGCTCGCACGCCACATGGGTCGTGCGGCGGCACGTATTTTTTTCTATTTGGATGATTAATGTTGTCGCTTTATTGCTTAACCGAAGCATGGCACATATCCAATTGGTCTAACGCTCATGGTTCGAATAAATAATCCGTTTGGGATATTGGTTCCCAATTATTAATAATCTCCCATTTCTAATTAGATAAATATTACATCAAAACAGGTCTCAAATTTGACAAAAAAGTACAATGCCACTTTTTATTTCGTGTCCATATGACAACACGATAAGTTTCATGAACTTCAAATAAGTTTTGGATGTACTAGAATTTAAAAATCAAGATTCTCAATGTTTGAAATTTGTTGCACGGGGAGTAAACATGCACCCAGTGAGACACATGTGTTTTTGCAATCCATTTAGGTGCACTGTCACGTGTGCATGTAGCTCAAATTTGATTTTTGCACATTATACCCATAGAAAATCAATCAATCAATGTACTAAAACGTCTTAATGATCTTTGTGATTTTTTTTGAAATTAAAACGTACCTCCTTTGGTAACATGTATGTTCACCGTGGGATAAATAATTTAACATGCATCGCAGTTGCGGTGGATTCACAGTGTGTGTGTGGGGGTGTGCGTATGGGGGTGGCGGGTGGCTCACAGTACACTACGAGTTGTGAGCCACCGTGTGGGTTGGCCGTTTTGTTTGGCAGGCTGGTGCCACATCAGAGTCGTGAAATCATTATTTAAAACATTACACAACCCTTTCATAAATAATTTTTTTGCCACATGCAGTCAATGGTTGTCCTACACAGCACTCGATACTCGCGTGTGACGCTTTCTGTGGGACCGCAAGGTCGTCGTCCATCACTTTGACGAACAACCGGCAGTGAGGTTAATTTGACCAGCAAGGTAGAATCTTTTTTCTTTGTGTTATGGTGGTATATAGTACGCGTCGAAGAGGTGGGAGGGGACTAGCATATATACTATACGTATGCGTCCGTGAACAAGTACACCTCACTCAGGGTCGGGACTTTTTGGTTACCGAGGCACATGCCACATCAAAATTGTGAAATTGGTTATTCAAACATCACACAACACCTTTTTGGGCCACATGCATATATATCCTAGCTAGGACACTCACGTGTGACGGTTCCATCTGTGGGCCCACGAGGCCATCATCGATGCATGCATGCATGCATCACTTTGAACTACATCGGGAGAGGTTAATTAATTTCACCATCGATGAGCATTCTTTTGGGTTGTACATATATTACAGCAGGATCATATAGTATGCGGTGAAGAGGGGGAAAGGGGACCATCATATGTAGTACGCTTGATATGAACCTCGCTTTGTGTGGGTGCATGGTTTACGGTTTTTGAGGCATGTGGCACATCAAATTTGTGCATTTGGGTGTTCAACATATATATGTTTGGCCCACATGCAAAGCGGTGGTGGTTGTCCTCTCGCACCCACTTAAGTGGTTATCAGCGATATCGATGCTTTCCATCTGTGGGCCCGCTTGGTCCATCACTTCTTTTTGCCTGACAACAAGAGTGGTTAATTTGACTTAGGAGGGGATTATTATTTTTGCTCTGGGATGACACGCATGATACACTTTGAGAACACACACATGCATGTGTACGCATGAATCCCTCCCATCGAGTCAAAGTGGCTAGTACAACGACACCATCATGAACCGGTCTCGCTCTGTGTGAGGAGCTAGTGTATGATTTTTGACACACGCGCCAGATCAATGTTGTGTATTCAAACATTCATGCACGCATTATCTCCATACATATGCATGTAGTGGTTGCCTTCGAATGATACACTCCCTCACGTGGTTATCGGCGACAAGCCTATATATCCGTGGGCCCGCGTGGACATCCATGATCACCTTGACCAACAACAAGATAGGTTACCATGGCAGATTCTTCATTTGGTTCGTGTTATCCTAGTATAGGTCATGGTGAGATTCAGACCTAATTAAGTTTGAGCGCATATACTATACACGCATGCGTGCATATATGAATCCCCATCGTTGGCTTGAAGTGTGGTGTAACATACATATCACTACAAAAAAATACACTTCCATGATGATACGTGTTTGTCACAGTAGGTCACGTTTTCTGTCATGCATGTACATTCATGATAAATTTATGACAGAATCAAGATAGTCATACCTGTGCTATCGTAGAAGTGTTCCATGACATTACCAAAATTATCATCATGGAAGTGTCCACTTCCATGATGATAAATCGCGCGTCACAGAAGTGCTTTCGTCAAGGGTGACCGACACATGGCATCCACCGTAACGGAATGCCGTTAAGCTATCGGGTCCAGTTTTGCATCCGATAACCCGTTAACAGCCCCGACCAATGGGGATTTTCCACGTGTAAAATCATCATTGGCTGGAGGGAACACGTGTCGGCTCGCCGTTGGGACAAATGTCATCCACTCATTGGACCCAAAGCGCCTATGATACGTCGACACGTGGCACGACCCAACAGAGGCCCATTCCTGTGAAAAGGCTGCCCATTTGACTTGGTCAAAAGGTGGCGGGCCGGCCCACGGCAAGCCTGTTAATGGCTTGTTCGCATCTAGCCCATTTACAACCCACTAACCTAGGGCCCGTTTACGGCCTATCCGAATTAGGCCCAGTAGCGTCATCTGGGCCGTCCAATATAATTCTAGCCCATTTTAACTTCCGGCCCATGTATGGCCCATGACGTCTTTCGGCCCATATGAGGCCCTTAGTAACCCTAGGCCCATTAACAGCCCGTGGTAAAACTGGCCCGTAATGAACAGTGTATCAGTTTATACCCATTAACGGCCCATTATTCCGTTGGGCCGTTTCCAGCCCATGTTATCTTTCGGCCTTCTCAGGGCCCATTTATTCTTGGGCTCATTTCCAACATTCGTTTACTTCGGCCCGTTACTGTTATTTTCTGCTTGTGGGCCAAATTCAGCCCGTGGTTACAGTCGGCCCGTTTGTGCCTCGTTAATACGTTGGGTCGTTTTCATAGCGTCATAAAATACTGCCGATTAACGACGGCCCGTTATGGTCGGCCCATGAACGGACGATTTCAACTCTAGCGCATTTACGGCCATAATGTGGTCTCTTATTGGCCCATGTTTGGCCAACCGATCATACGGCCCGTAGAAGGCCCATTGATGATATGGCCCGTAGAAGGCCCATTGTGTCTACGACCCGTATAAGGCCCATTGCTTCTACGCCCCATAGAAGGCCCATTGTTTCTACGGCCCTTAAAAGGCCTATTGTTTCTACGGCCCGTAGGACGCCCATGTTAACTACAGTAAATATGTAGCCCATGGTTAATGTGGCCTAGTTTTAAAAAATAGGCTATTGCGGCCACTAGCAAACCGCGGAAAAATAACTGCACTGACTACAAGAAAAGAAATAAACAAGACAATAAGGAAATAAATAGGCAAGCAACTTACGCTAGGTTATCATGGCTATTACACATATTACATCCACTGGGCATCAAAGTTCGCCACCAGTGCAAATATAGGGAACAAAGCAGCATATAAACGCCGCAGCAAAACAAGTCCAGAACTGAAACCACTTCAGAAGAGCTCAAGAAACAATATCCTGGGTACCCATAATGCTGGCAAGATGCTTAGCAAGCTTATTAACTTTCTCTTGTTTGGCGCTTAAATCCTCCAGCACTTGCTGTTGCACCAGAAAGTATGCATCTGAATTCTGCAGGGACTTCCTCAGTCCTTTGGCTTCCTGTCGCATAACATCTGATCGATGTCTTCAACTTGAAGTTGAGACTCAAGAAGCTGAGCTGATTCAGGCAGCGAGTTCAAAGAGCTAGTGCCAGTAGTAGTAGCCAGTAACTCGAACACTACATCAAGACAGGACTTTGGAGTTGTCTTGGTGTCTTCAATATAGTTTTTATCAGCTTTCTTGGAGACCAACAGGGATGTCTCACTATCTTGAACCTTATCTGCATTACTTCCTGTACCATTGCATAACGGGGTACTCTTCTCCAATATTTTATCCGCATTCTAAAATAGAAACAAACAAACACATCACAGGTTTACAATGTAGTGTATGAAACTCATTTTGGTAAACCAGTTCAATAGTAAGGTGGACAGGATAACAACATGAAACAAACATATATCTATGTAGTATGGTCAATATATGGTCTATATCATTCTAGTTTATGTTGCCAAATCAAGATAGATATAGTTCGAATCATATCTATTTAAGACAAAGCATCTTAGACAAAATATAAGTGTGGGAAACTACACAGCAATAACAACACTTGTAAGGTGCATGGCATGAGAATATAACTGTTTATTCAATTGAAACTGAAATCAACATAGAGCAAGTTACAATGGCAAACACGTTAAAGAAACAGGTTTAAAACATACCTATTGCGCCATTGGAGTTTCAATTGCATCCTTAAAATTTGAAATTAGTTGGTATGAGTAAATACAGTGATGCAAGAGCAAAGTAGTATGAACCATAGCTACGGAACCTGACCTGAGAACAATTCTTCTACTGCTTTAAGCGTTGACTTGGGGTTCGGAGTGGTGGTCCTCGTGCTTTGGGCACTGCATTTGCCTTACTATCTGCTCGTGTTTGGGTGCTCTATGGTGGAGACGGTGTTGTGTCAACGGGAACTGGGTTACTATCTGCTGGGGTTGGGGTTAGAAGGGGTGTAGCTGGTTCTTTGTCCAACTGGGTAGGGGTACAATCTGCGTGAGTCTGGGTTATGTGTGGTGGGGCTAGTTCTTGGGCAAGTACAACCGTGGTTCTATCTCCATCGACAGGTAGCACGATCTTTTCTGAAGACCGTGTTTTTACTCCCACAGATACTGCCTGTTGGGGAACGTAGTAATTTCAAAATTTTCCTACGCACACACAAGATCATGGTGATGCATAGCAACGAGAGGGGAGAGTGTTGTCTACATACCCTTGTAGACCGGCAACGGAAGTGTTGACACAACGTAGAGGAAGTAGCCGTACGTCTTCCGGATCCTACCGATCCAAGCACCGAACGTACGGCACCTCCGAGTTCTAGCACACGTTCAGCTCGATGACGATCCCCGGACTCTGATCCAGCAAAGTGTCGCAGAAGAGTTCCATCAGCACGACGGCGTGGTGACGATCTTGATGTTCAACTGTCGCAGGGCTTCGCCTAAGCACCACTACAATATTATCGAGGATTATGGAGGAAGGGGGCACCGCACATGGCTAAGAAAACGATCATGTGGATCAACTTGTGTGTCTAGGGATGCCCCCTGCCACCGTATATAAAGGAGCAAGGGGAGGAGGCCGGCCGGCCCTATAGGCGCGCCAAGGAGGAGTCCTCCTCTAGTAGGAGTAGGACTCCTACTAGGAGGGGGAAGGAAGTGGGGAGGGAGAAGGAAAGGGGGGCGCCGCCCCCCTCTCCTAGTCCAATTCGGACCAGTGGGAGAGGAGGCGTGCGGCCCACCCTGGCTGCCCCTCTCTCTCTCCACTAAGGCCCATATGGCCCATTACTTCTCCCGGGGGGGGGGGGGTTCCGGTAACCCTTCGGCTCTCCGGTTTTCTCCGAAATCACCCGGAACACTTCCGGTGTCCGAATATGGCCGTCCAATATATCAATCTTTATGTCTCAACCATTTCGAGACTCCTCGTCATGTCTGTGATCACATCCGGGACTCCGAACTAACTTCGGTACATCAAAAACTCATAAACTCATATAACTATCATCGAAACCTTAAGCGTGCGGACCCTACGGGTTCGAGAACAATGTAGACATGACCGAGACACGTCTCTGGTCAATAACCAATAGCGGAACCTGGATGCTCATATTGGCTCCTACATATTCTACGAAGATCTTTATCGGTCAGACCGCATAACAACATATGTTTGTTCCCTTTGTCATCGGTATGTTACTTGCCCGAGATTCGATCGTCGGTATCTCAATACCTATTTCAATCTCGTTACCGACAAGTCTCTTTACTCATTTCGTAATACATCATCTCGCAACTAACTCATTAGTTGCAATGCTTGCAAGGCTTATGTGATGTGCATTACCGAGAGGGCCCAGAGATACCTCTACGACAATCGGAGTGACAAATCCTAATCTCGAAATACGCCAACCCAACATTTACCTTTGGAGACACCTGTAGAGCTCCTTTATAATCACCCAGTTACGTTGTGACGTTTGGTAGCACACAAAGTGTTCCTCCGGCAAACAGGAGTTGCATAATCTCATAGTCATAGGAACATGTATAAGTCATGAAGAAAGCAATAGCAACATACTAAACGATCGGGTGATAAGCTAATGGAATGGGTCATGTCAATCACATCATTCTCCTAATAATGTGATCCCGTTAATCAAATGACAACACATGTCTATGGTTAGGAAACATAACCATCTTTGATTAACGGGCTAGTCAAGTAGAGGCATACTAGTGACGTTTAGTTTGTCTATGTATTCACACAAGTATTATGTTTCCGGATAATACAATTCTAGCATGAATAATAAACATTTATCATGATATAAGGAAATAAAATAATAACATTATTATTGCCTCTAGGGCATATTTCCTTCACTGCCATCACCCCCTCCAATTGAAATGACTGATAACCAAGAAAAGTAATTAAATGTACAGACATTGTAAGATAGACATGTGCAATGGATAGTAGGGAAGAAAATAGGGCATGAAATAATTCACATTTATGTTGTCTAACCAAACAAAATAGCATGACATAATTTCACATATATGATGGATAATTAAACAGGATAGCATGACACAATTTCACATGTATGATGGCTAACTAAACAGGATAGAATGGCATACTTCAAAATATGATGACTATGTAAACAAGATGACATGATATAACAATACGATGTGTCTATTGAAGTGGTTGGCATGCCATAAATCACAAAAATGCCGTCGATGGAAACATGATGGCATGATATAATTCATGGATAGAATGACATAATTCAAAATATGATGACTATGTGAAAAGGATGAGAAGATATAACTATATTATGTTTTTAGAAAATGGGTTGGCATGCCATAATTCAGATACATGCTGTCTATGTAACCATCATGGCATGATATAATTCAAATATATGATTTATATAATAAGGAAGTGAGCAGAGGGCAATCGCATATATGATGTGTCAACTAAGGATATGGCATTCAATATCATGTATATGATGTAAAAACTAAGCATTGCAATACAACATATGCATGATATGAGTAATATAACCCTGCCAAGTTTGAGCATACACCTCAGGGGGATAATAGGACTGGTTATCTGCCTTTGAATCCTCCTCTAAAGAGCTATCTGTAACCAGCAAGATATCTGCTTCACTAGGTAGCATTTCTCCATCACCAATTCAAATGGCTGATGCACAGGAAGAGCAGCTGAATATACAAACATTGTCGACAAAAGCAATGAGAAATACAAAAAAGGACGGCATGATATAATTCACATATATGATGCTTGGCTAAACAGCATGGCATTGCATAATTCACGTATATAATGCCTTGCAACAAGATATCAATGCATAATTCACATATATAATGTGTTGCAACAAGATGGCATTGCATAATTCACATATATGGTAATTAGACACTAAACAGGTGGCATTCACACAAAGCATGTCTAAACTAAGCAAATGACATAGCAATGCAAGATACCATACGCACGATATGAGCATCATAACCCTGCCAAGTTAGAGCATGCACCTCGAGGGGGGGGATAGGACTGGTCATCTGTCTCTGAATCCTCCTATGAGGAGCTATTTGTAACTAGCAAGACATGCACTTCTTCAGATAGCATTGTCTGCTCTGAAGACCTTGTTTCCACTCCATATTTTTCCATGACCGTGCCAAATGGCTGATGCAGAGGAAGAGTAATTGAATGTACTAAAATTGTTGACAAATTTAACACGTAATAAAAATGATGTCATGATATAATTCACATATAAGATGACAGGCTAACCAGGGTGGCATTGCAAAATTCACATATATGATGCCTGGCTAAACAAGATGGCATTGCATGATTCACATATACGATAAAGAAACTAAACAGATGGCATTGACACAAAGCATGTCTAAACTAAGCAGATGACATCTTTAATGTATACAGTAAGCAATGCAAGGCACCATATGCATGATATTACCAACATCAGCATGCCAAGTTAGAGCGAAGACCTCATGGGGTAAATAGGAGTGGTCTTCTGCTTCAGAATCCCCCTCAGAATAGTTATCTTCCTCTTGATTACGATTCGAAATGGGTGGAGGGGGCTGCCTTTGCGCCCACCATGGAGCGATGTCTGCATGAAATTTTATTGCCACGCAAGGCTCATCTCTTTTGCTCTACATGTTCAATTCCATTGTGTACAATAACTGACATGCATATGAATAAAACATAGTGATAGCAGGCAGATAAGGAGTGCATGCACAAACCCAGAATGATGGTAGCAAACTATGGATAGACCCAAAACAAATGATAGCAGGAAGATAATAGCATTAGTTAAAAAATACAGATAATGTCTCCTTTAATGTTTGTTTGCACCCAACATGAAACTCATAGTAGACACCCGAGATTAACCAGATAGTAGACAGATAGTACTGATTGCTGCCCCAATATGTACCCCACAACCATTTAAAAACTCAAGTTTCAGCATAAGTTTGGACCTGAGTCAGAGTCTAATAGGTGAACACGACGATAAAGTAGCATGTCATCATATTAAGCGATGCATAACATAAGCAGACACGGAAGAGTGCGACCTCTCTTGCGGACCTGTGTAGTCCTCAAGGTCATCTGCTCAGTTGATGATGGTAATGCAGTTGTCGTGGCTGCCGGCGGCGGGGAAGAATATCTAAGGCGGCGAAAGACAGTCTGGAGAGCGGATCCCTACTGTGGTGAACCCTTCCGTCGTTGGAGCAGCTGAGCTGGGGTGGAACACGGACTTTGCTAGACACACGGACGGAGTTTTACGGGTTTCACGGACTGTCACACATGGCATCATTTATTGGGATTAAAGGGAGGAAGGGCCCCATCCTCCCTGAAAATCAGGGGACAGAGAAGTTAATTAGCTCTAAGGCCTCCGTAAAAGCCCGTTGTTTGCCCGTGAGTGTAGGATTGAACACGGCACCACAGGAGCAGGGCAAACCACACAAGGTTTTCTTTGACACATATCTGTAACAGAAGTAATTGTGTAAGGGATTGTTTGAATTTGAGGATTCTAACAATGCAGGGAAAGGAAATAGACATGAATAGGATAGGTGTAGCGACCCGACCTCAAACGGTCAAGTCTCTGTGCTTCAGTGTCATCCCTGGATCGGTAATGCTGACACACCCAGTACTCGAAGGATTTATAACAAAGTAGCAATCACATACTTATTACATCTAGTGTCTCCAAAGAAAACTTATTACAATAACATCGCTTAAGTCCATCTAATGCAATAACAGCGGAAGGCTTGGAAGATAAGTGAGTCCATCAACTCCAATGGCATAGCTAAGCTGCACGGAAACGACCTAACGAACCTTACTCCTCGTATGAAAAGTCTGCAACATAATACGTTGCAGCCCGATAATGGGTCAGCACATGGAATATGCTGGCCAAGTAACGCAGTAGAGCAAGAACAGAATAATGCTATCACTACATGCATATTTGGCTGGTGGAAAGCTCTAAGGTTATAGTTTTTGCGAAAAGCCAATTTTTCCCTACAGCAAAGGAATAGATTTTAATTTAACTATCATGGTAGTTGGACAATATTGAGAAGGTAACCCCAACTTAATCCCAATTAAAGTATTTAACAACCCAACAAATTGAATTAAGAGTGATGAGATACATGTGATAACCCAAGTACTAGATACTCAAGGTTGTCCATAAACGGGGACACGGCTAACCATGATTAGATTGTACACTCTACAGAGGTTTGCACACTTTTCCCCACAAGACTTGATCGCCTCTGTTGGATTTCTCGCACTGCATGGTGTTTGAGAAACGTATGACCGAGACACAGTCTTTCAGAAACATTAACTCTTTACTTCGGGTAGACCATACCAAACCTACAAAACCCACTACCTGCTGATATACCTCTTCAAGAGCTTCACGTAACTTACTCAGCTATGCTAGAGCCCATAATAGCTTGTGGCTGCACACGGAAGTTTCTAGCATGAATCATCTCAGTTCCCTTTGAGCCTGGGTGGCGGTCCATAGGAAGATCACACGGCTACCCTGAGATTTCCAAAAAAACAGACATCACTGGGTTCCCCAGGTGCCTCAATCCACCCAAATGTGTATTCAAGTTGCCACCTTAAGTTGAACCATTAATTAACAATCTCACATCTGTCATGGATTTCACTCAAACCCAAACCACGTCTACGAGCATAGCATAGTAATAAGCAATGCGCAGAAGTAACTCCCAGGGTTTGATAGTAACATGGCAATAGGTTCTACCTCAATAACTACTTCCCAACCCACAAGTTAATGACATCCTAATCATGCAATGTTTGAGGATTGGAACTAATGCATAAAAACTGGGTATGAAAAGAGTATGATCACTGTGTTACTTGCCTTGCTGACAATCCGCGAAACCTAGAGACTCGTAGTAACACGCTTCACACTCCTGGTGTTCTGTCGAAAACAAACAATAACATACATAAGCAACAAGCAAAGATGCACAAGCAAAACTCAAATAAGAGAGGTTGACCAGAAAGTTCGACTTAAGAACTCCGGTTAGCAAAAAGAATCAAATCAAACGGAGCAACGAAACTCGAACGACGAAAGAAAGAAGATCCGTTTACTAATCTGGACCTAGGTCAAATTTTACAGTAGAAAAAACTTGTGCAAGTTGGTGAAACAGAAACAGGGTCTCGAGACGAAGATCTAGGCGCTTGAATCGCCTGATTCTGACTAACGAGCGAAAAGATAAACATAAACTAAGATCGGATCAGAAACCGCGATCGAAAATAATCACGGATAAATCCGACAAAAAGAAAACTGATGAATAGACTAACGAACGAGCGTTCGTTAACTATAACTAACGAGCGAAAACCGTTCGTTAAAATGAATGTACGGACGAACGTCCGCTAAAAACAAGAACCGAGAAAAACCGATGAACTGATCTAAAAAACAAACTAGGGTTTCTAAAAAAACGAACGGTTTTTTAAAAAAAACCGGCGGCTTGGGATCCGGCGCGGTACCTCCAGTGAGAGGCTTCAGCGAGGCGGGGTTGGGCGGCGGGGCTCGGCGACGCGGGCGGCAGCGAGGCGCAGCTGCGGCAGGCACGGGCGGCGGCGGCGACAGGCGTGGGCGGCGGCAGCAGCTGTGGGGCGGCGGTGGTGTGGTGGTGGGGGGGGGTGGCGCGTATAAATAGGAGGGGGTGACTTGGAGGAGGGGGCAAGGCGCGGCGAAGGCGGAGTCCGGCTCGGACTCCGGTCCGAGCTCGGCGGCGGCGGCGGCTGGGCCGGCGGCCCGGCTGGGTTTGGCCCAGTCGGTGCGAGGAGTTTTTTTTAAAACAATTTCGCCGACAGAAATAAAATCCTAGAAAATAAAATAAAAAATCTAAAAATGCCAAAACAAATTTTCACCATCTAAATAAAATATTTAGAACAAGATGAACATTTTCTTGGCCCTAAATGCAATTTTGAAAACGTGCAATTTTTCTAATGCAAATAAAATCCAAATAAAATCGAATAAAATCAAATAAATGATTTTAATATTTTTCCTCCAATATTTCAATTACTTTGGAGAAGTCATATTATCTCCTCTCATATATTTTTAAATGTGAAATATTTTTCGGAGAGAAAAATAATTAAAATCAAAATCCTCGTTTCATTATTTGATACAAATCAAATATGAAAACCGTGAAATCCCCAACTCTCTCTGAGGGTCCTTGAGTTGCTTAGGATTTCGAGGATTGCGGAACGGAAATGCAATAAAATATGATATACATGGATGACCTATGTATAACATTCCAAATTGAAAATTTGGGATGTTACAAACCTACCCCCCTTGAGATGAATCTCGCCCTCGAGATTTGGGTTGGCTAGAAAATAGGTGCGGGTGGTCTTTGCAGAGATCATCCTCTCGTTCCCAGGTGGCTTCATCCTCGGTATGGTGGCTCCACTGAACTTTGCAAAACTTGATAACCTTGCTGCGGGTGACTCGGCTGGCAAACTCAAGAATCTTAATTGGCTTCTCCTCATAAGTCAAATCACCGTCCAACTGAATCGCCTCCAAGGGTACTGTATCTCTTAACGGTATATCAGCCATCTCAGCATGACACTTCTTCAATTGTGAAACGTAAAACACATCGTGAACTCCCGACAATCCCTCAAGTAACTCCAACTTGTAGGCAACTTCTCCCATCCGTTCCAAAACACGATATGGTCCTACAAATCTCGGGGATAACTTTCCTTTAACTCAAAAACATTTCACTCCTCGCAAGGGTGATACTCGCAAATATGCTCTGTCTCCAATTTCATATGTTACCTCCTTGCGTTTCGAGTCTGCATAACTCTTATGCCTGGACTGAGCAATCTTCAGTCTATCACGAATTAGTTTAACCTTCTCCTCAGACTCCTTGATCAAGTCTGGTACAAACAACTGTCGGTCTCCTACCTCATCCCACATCAACGGTGTTCTGCACCTGCGTCCATACATGGCTTCAAACGGTGCCATCTTTAAACTGGCTTGGTAGCTATTGTTGTATGAGAACTCTGCGTAAGGCAAATTGTCATCCCAGCTGGATCCATAATCTAGCGCACAGGCTCTCAACATATCTTCCAGTATCTGGTTGACTCTCTCGGTCTGTCCATCCGTCTGCGGGTGAAATGCTGTACTGAACTCCAATCTCGTACCCAAAGTCTAGTGCAACTGATGCCAAAACTTTGAAGTAAACTGTGTTCCTATATCTGATACGATGGTCCTCGGAACTCCATGCAGACATACGATCCTGAACATATATATCTTGGCCAACTTCACACTTATATAGGTGGTTTTCACTGGGATAAAGTGAGCCACTTTGGTCAAGCGATCAACTACTACCTATATGGAATCATATTCTGATTTGGTCCTGGGCAATCTGGTGATAAAGTCCATGCCAAGTTTATCCCACTTCCATTCGGGTATCGGCATAGGCTGTAACAATCCTGCTGGCTTCTGATGCTCTGCCTTCACTCTCTGACAAACATCACATACGGCTACATACTCGGCAATATCCTTCTTCATACCAGTCCACCAGAAACGTTCCTTCAAATCCAAATACATCTTGGTGTTTCCGGGGTGTATCGAGTATGGTGAGTCATGAGCTTCCTGAAGTATCAACTTCCTGATCTCTGGGTTATTGGGCACATAAACTCGGTCCTCAAACCATAAGGTATCGTGCTCATCCTCATGAAAACCTTTGGCCTTTCCTTTTCTCATCTTCTCCTTTATCTCGGCAATCTCTTTGTCATCCTTCTGAGCTTCTCGAATCTTGCCCAACAGTGTAGACTGAACCTCCATTGTTGCAACGAAACCTCTTGGAACAATCTCCAATCAAAGTTCCATGATATCCTCTGCTAGCTCCTTCGGCAATCCCTTACTTTCAAGGATATTGGCATAACTCTTCCGGCTCAAAGCGTCTGCTACAACATTGGCCTTTCCTGGATGATAGTGTAGCTTCATATCGTAATCCTTTATAAGCTCCAGCCATCTCCTCTGCCTAAGGTTCAGCTCCTTCTGTGTGAAAATGTACTTCAAACTCTTATGATCCGTGTACACATCACAACGGTTTCTAATAAGGTAATGTCTCCAAGTCTTCAACGCATGCACTACGTCTGATAACTCCAAATCATGCGTGGCATAGTTCAACTCATGAGGTTTTAGTTGTCATGAGGCATACAAAACAACTCTTCCGTCCTACATAAGCACACATCCAAGTCCTAAGCGGGAGGCGTCGCAATACACTTGGAACTCCTTATGTATATCTGGCAGTGTTAACACTGGGGCTGTAGTCAAACGTTTCTTCAACTCCTGGAAACTTGCCTCGCAATCTTCTGTCCATTTAAACTTAGTGTCCTTCTTCAATAGTTCAGTCATTGGCTTCGCAATCTTGGAAAAGTTCTCAATGAATCTCCGGTAGTATCCTACGAGTCCAAGGAAACTGCAGATCTCGTTAACTGAAGTGGGTGCCAACCATTCAGTGACTGACTGAACCTTGCTGGGGTCTAATGCTATTCCTTCCCCTAATATAACATGTCCAAGGAATCTGACTTCCTTCAACCAAAATTCGCATTTGCTAAACTTAGCATACAACTGGTGTTCCCTGAGTTTCTCGAGAACTAACCGCAAATGCTCCTTGTGCTCCTCTTCATTCTTCGAGTATACCATAATATCGTCAATGAACACCACAACAAACTTGTCCAAATATTCCATGAACACCTTGTTCATCATGCTCATGAAATAGGCAGGGGCGTTAGTCAGTCCAAACGACATGACCGTATACTCGTATAATCCATACCGCATGGTGAACGCTGTCTTTGGTATATCCTTCTCTCGAATCTTCAACTGATGGTATCCCGATCGTAGATTGATATTTGAAAACACTTTAGCTCCTTGCAACTGATCAAACTGATCATTGATCATTGGCAGTGGGTACTTGTTCTTAATTGTCACTTCATTCAAAGCTTGATAATCAACAACCATCCTTAGGGATTTATCCTTCTTCTCAACCAAAAGCACTGGGGCTCCCCAAGGTGATGAACTTCTTCGAATGTAACCTTTCTCTAATAACTCCTTGATCTGTTTCTTAATTTCCTCCAGATCATTTGCGGGCATCCGATAGGGTCTCTTGGATATTGGCCCTATACCTGGCAATAGCTCTATCAAGAACTCAATGTCTCTATCCGGTGGCATGCCGGGTAACTCCTCTAGAAAAACATCTGGGTAGTCCTGCACTACAAGCACTTCCTCCTGAACAACTCCCATGAGGGCATTCACTTGGCTCCTCTTAGGCACATGCCTAGATACATACTTAATCCTTTTTCCCTCCGGGGTGGTGAGATAAATCGACTTACTAGCACAGTCAATACTTCCTCCATACTTTGACATCCAGTCCATACCTAATATCACATCCAATCCTTGTGACGCCAAGATAATTAGGTCGGACGAAAAAACATGTGTGCCAATGGTTAGGGGTATTTGGTCGCACCATCGGCTAGCCATGTACTCTGCTCCGGGTGAACTCACTAGGAGAGGGATCCTAAGGGTTTGGGTTGGTAGTTTAAACTTATCCACGAATCCCCTTGATATGTATGAATGCGATGCACCAGTATCGAAAAGAACAAGAGCGGTAAATGACTTAACCAAAAACTTACCTATTACCGCGTTCGGCTGCTCTTCAACCTCCTCCACGTTAACGTGGTTAACTTGTCCTTTGTTGAATGGATTAGGCTTCTTCCCAGCGCTTCCATTTCCGTTTCCATTCCTTCCTTCAGGGCAATCATTGGCATACTGCCCTGTCTTCCCGCACTTAAAGCAAGTAACTTGACTTAGGTCTCTTTTGGCGGGTGTGGCGGGGTTGGAGCGGTTCTGATTGTTGTTAGCTCCGTTCCCATTTCCATTCTTAGCACCATTGTGATTATGCGATCCTCCTCCAGTGTGGTTGTGACTTCCATGGTTATGGACAAGTCCTCCCAAGTTCGGAGTTAGGCGAGGCTTCTGCTGGGCTCCTGAGTTATACTTCCGTTGTCCGTACTTCCTCTTACGGTTCTCAATCTGCTGCTGCTTCCCGTCAATCATAAGAGCCTTATCTACCAACTCCTAGTAGTTGTTGAAGGTTGCTACCATCAACTGCATGCTCATCTCATCATTTAGCCCTTCCATAAACTTCTCCCGCTTCGCGGCATCTGTGGCCACATCATCAGGGGTATAGCGAGATAACTTGCTAAACTCATCCACGTACTGAGCCACAGTACGGTTCCCCTGGCGTAAGTTGCTGAACTCCCGCTTCTTCATCTGCATAGCTCCAGTTGAGACAGGGTTGTGCGGAAAGCTTGCTGAAATTGGTCCCATGCCACCGTGGCTATGGGGTAGGTGACAGTCTAATTCTCCCACCATGATGCTGCTGGTCCATCCAACTGATGTGCGGCAAAACGCACCTTCTCAGCATCAGTGCATCCTACAGTGGTTAACTCCCTTGCAATCCCGCGGAGCCAATCATCTGCAACTATAGGCTCGGTGCTACTGGAAAACACCGGCGGTTGTAACCTTAGAAAGCGGGCTAGGTTGTCCACTGGTGGCGGGTTGTTGTTGTTGTTGTTGCCCTGGTTCTGAACTAACAACTGCATCAGTGTATTCTGCTGCTGGATCAACTGAGTGAGCTCCGGTGGGAAAGCAAAACCGGGGTCACGTCTCGGAGGCATCTGATGGGTTTAGAGGGGAGAGATCAGAATAGAATGAGGTCTAATGAGAAAGCACTACCCATATGCACATGAGACAAACACAATCATTTCACTCAATCAATCAAGCAAGGGCATACAAGCGGTCTAGAACTATCGCAAAAGTGCTCTACTACTACTAATTACATGGGGGAATACTAATTACATATGGTGGTCATCTAGAAATTTTGATTGGTGGAAGACTCCATGATGTCTGCTCCAGCTTCGTCTTCAAAGTCATCATCACTAGGATCGGAATCGGTGTCGTCGATGATGATGTAGTCCTCGGGGCGAATCTCCTTGGGTTCTTCATCTTCTTCTACTGGTGTGGGGTCTCCCATGAATACTCCGATCTTCTTAACTAGGTCGTCATTCTTCTCCAGTAGTGTCTTGATTTCCTCCTCATATCCATCGCGTGTAAACTTGAGTTCTTCCTCTAGCTCGATGATCCTAGTCTTCGCCTTCTTCAAGTCCATCATGTCCGCGCACATCTGGTTCTCCTGACGTCGAATGTGCTGGTTTAACTCCTGGATGAAAGCTGCAATGGATCTATCCTTCTTAGTGTTGATTACTTCCCATTGCTCATCTCGGCGCCCACATATTTGGTAGATAGTGTCCTTGAGTTCCTGGTTGTAGACTTCTCCAATGCGTCCCATGGTGATGTGAGCTGCCATGCTCTTTCCTAAACTCCAGGTTGGTGCGTCGAAGGAAAATTATATGGGTTTGGAAGTTGGCGAGAACATCCTTCCTAGAACTTGTACTTGAATCATCCAGCGCTCCTCTTCTGATAAGGTGGCGTTGTTCGTCCCGGTGAAGCTTGGTATTCCAATGTTCAAGTACCTAGTGACTTCCTTCAAGTGGCGTCCAAAAGGTGTGCCTTCATCCGGTTGTGCAAATTTGTTCTTCATCTCCGTCATCCTAAAGAGTAGAAAATGGAGAGGAGTCAGAAATGAGTAGAGAAGAGTGACCTATGGTTTAACTTAGTGGTCGTGTCCTACACTCAGCGGTGCTCTGATACCATCTTGTAGCGACCCGACCTCAAACGGTCAAGTCTCTGTACTTCAGTATCATCCCTGGATCGATAATGCTGACACACACAGTACTCGAAGGATTTATAACAGAGTAGCAATCACACACTTATTACATCGAATGTCTCCAAAGAGAACTTATTACAATAACATGGCTTAAGGACATCTAATGCGATAACAGCGGAAGGCTTGGATGATAAGTGAGTCCATCAACTCCAACGGCATACCTGAGTTGCACGGCAACGACCTAACGAACCTTACTCCTCGTCTGAAAAGTCTGCAACATAATACGTTGCAGCCCGAGAACGGGTCAGCACATGGAATATGCTGGCAAAGTAACACAATAGAGCAAGAACAGAATAATGCTATCACTACATGCATATTTGGCTGGTGGAAAGCTCTAAGGTTATAGTTTTTGCGAAAAGCCATTTTTGCCTACAACAAGGGAATATATTTTAATTTAACTATCATGGTAGTTGAACAATATTGATAAGGTAAAACCAACTCAATCCCAATTAAAGTATTTAACAACCCAACAAATTGAATTAAGAGTGATGAGATACATGTGATAACCCAAGTACTAGATACTCAAGATTGTCCATAACCGGGGACACGGCTAACCATGATTAGATTCTACACTCTGCAGAGGTTTGTGCACTTTTCCCCACAAGACTCGATCGCCTCCGTTGGATTTCTCGCACTGCATGGTGTTTGAGAAACGGATGACCGAGACACAGTCTTTCAGAAACATTAACTCTTTACTCCGGGTAGACCATACCAAACCTACAAAACCCACTACCTGCTGATCTACCTCTTCAAGAGCTTCACGTAACTTACTCAGCTATGCTATAGCCCATAATAGCTTGTGGCTGCACACGGAAGTTTCTAGCATGAATCATCTCAGTTCCCTTTGAGCCTGGGTGGCGGTCCATAGGAAGATCACACGGGTACCCCGGGATTTCCAAAAAAACCAGACATCACTGGGTTCCCCAGGTGCCTCAATCCACCCAGATGTGTATTCAAGTTGCCACCTTAAGTTGAACCATTAGTTGACAATCTCACATCTGTCATGGATTTCACTCAAACCCAAACCACGTCTACGAGCATAGCATAGTAATAAGCAACGCGCAGAAGTAACTCCCAAGGGTTTGATAGTAACAGGGCAATAGGTTCTACCTCAACAACTACTTCCCAACCCACAAGTTAATGACATCCTAATCATGCAATGTTTGAGGATTGGAACTAATGCATAAAAACTGGGTATGAAAAGAGTATGATCAATGTGTTACTTGCCTTGATGACAATCCGCGAAACCTAGAGACTCGTAGTAACACGCTTCGCGCTCCGGGTGTTCTATCGCAAACAAACAATAACATACATAAGAAACAAGCAAAGATGCACAAGAAAAACTCAAATAAGAGAGGTTGACCAGAAAGTTCAACTTAAGAACTCCGGTTAGCAAAAAGATTCAAATCAAATGGAGCAACGAAACTCAAACGACGAAACTCAAGCGGCTGGGCCGGCGGCCCGGTTGGGTTCGGCCCAGTCGGCGCGGGGAGTTAAAAAACAATTTCGCCGACAGAAATAAAATCCTAGAAAATAAAATAAAAATCTAAAAATGCCAAAACAAATTTTCACCGTCTAAATAAAATATTTAGAACAAGATGAACATTTTCTTGGCCCTAAAATGCAATTTTGAAAATGTGCAATTTTTCTAATGCAAATAAAATCCAAATAAAATCGAATAAAATCAAATAAATGATTTTAATATTTTTCCTCCAATATTTCAATTATTTTGGAGAAGTCATATTATCTCCTCTCATATATTTTTAAATGTGAAATATTTTTTGAAGAGAAAAATAATTAAAATCAAAATCCTCATTTCATTATTTGATACAAATCAAATATGAAAACCGGGAAATCCCCAACTCTCTTCGAGGGTCCTTGAGTTGCTTAGGATTTTGAGGATTGCGGAACGGAAATGCAATAAAATATGATATGCTTGGATGACCTATGTATAACATTCCAAATTGAAAATTTGGGATGTTACAATAGGAATGCACGTGCAAAACAAAGAATTTAAAAACACAGGATTTCTGCCAATCTGGATGTTTGGTTCACAAGAATTGGAAGATCACATGATGCAAAGAAGCATGGTGAGATTAAGTCAAACCACAAGAAGTGTACAACCTCTTTGGCGAAGCCATGTCGATCTCAGCGTGATTGGGTTGGCCGGTGAGGATGCTCCGGATGACTTGGCTGTCGAAGGAGGGGAAGAAGATCTTAGGCGTATGGATATGGAGCCCGAGGTACTGCTCCACTGTGATGGAGGGTTTTGTCATTGGAGCAGCTCCGGTGAGTTGTACGACGCTGAGGCTGAAGCAGGACAAGAGAGACAACGTTAACCTGAGTGGAATTCTAATAGCATCTCCAATAGATGACGTAAAATACATAACCACAAAGTGCTAGATGTATACATCAGCCGCTCATCTCTGAACTTAACCTTCGAAACAGAATTTAACTATCGAAACTGAAATTAACTGTCAAACTGAATTTTGCTGTCGAAACTGAATTTTACTGTCGAAACTGAACGCACTAGAGTTGAGGCTACAAGTTAGTCGACTGACTTTTTCATCTCTGGTCAGTCGATTTTGCAGCCGTTGGATACGAAATCAAGGGCCTGCAGTTCATCTTCAACCTCCACCCCCTGAGCCGCCAACCACCACCGGCCAAACAACCGGCCCCCCCCCCCCCGCCGCCCGCGGCCGGCGTTGCGCCGCCCGCCCGCCCTGAAAACACTCCCCACCGCTGGTCCGCCGCCGCCCCAGCCATCCCTGTAGCCCCCCCCCCCCCCGTGCCGAGATTTTTCTCCGATGATCCCCACACCACCGCCCCACCACCATCGACGACCACCGCCCCCAGCCTAAACCTTAAGATAGATAGTGGGGTACCTCTCCAGCGAGCCCCCCTCCCCGCTGCGGCTGGTTCTTCCTTAACTCCAGCGAGCCCCCCCACCCCCTGAAAATCGACTGACCCAAAAGTCGATTCAGTCGACTGAAGTGTAGCTAAATTGGAGCAGCATCGCAATCAAGAGCAAGAGCGAGAGCAACGACGCGAGCAAGAGCAAGAGCAGACCAGGAAGGGCACCGAGAACAAGAGCAAAGAAGCAGCGCGAGCGAGAGCTAAAGCAACAACAGCTCCTACTGATGTGGACGTCATCGCTGAGGGAGCGACGCCGTGGAGGAAGTGGCCGGCGAGTCCGCCGTGGATGGAGCCGCGCCGTGTCGGCTCAGGACCGAGCGCCGGCAGCACCGTTAGATCGAATCAAGAAGAAAATGCGGTGAGTAATGTACAACCTCTTTGGTGGCGCCGATTAGGCCACAGCTTCATCGGAGGAAACGGTGATTATGATGATGCTCTTCCGGTGATGCAGGTGAAGACAGCGGTGTGGGAATGGAGGTGGTGCAAAAGACGAGGGGAACATCGGGGCATCTCCTTGGAGGTGGCGGACGGGGTAGCTGAACGAGCGGGGCGACCAGATTGACGACGGATCCTCATCCGGTACGGTGGATGAGGGACATCGAGGTTTTGCTGTGGACGACATCATCGGGGAAGAGGCTCCAGCTGGGTGGCGGACAGAGGAGGATGTGGGGCTTCACGGGTTTTGCCGGCCTCGGTGTATGAATGGGTGGGCGGATGGGATTGGAGTGGGGAACCATGGCTTAGGGACGCGCTTGTCCGAAATGTGGGTAAGTTACGAAAGACCCCCCACCGATTTGAGGCGGTTCTTTAGGTTGAGGGGTATCACGGGCATTTTGCGTGTAGGTATTTCACAGGAGGTGGGAGTTTTCGCGCGCGTTGTAATTTTGGAATAGCAAGGCACGGGTTGAGATGGAGGGAGTTGTCAGAGCACAACGAGACAAAGAAATATCTTAAATATTTCAGGCTAACAAGGCGCGGGTTGAAGAAGCGGGAGTTTCACAGCACGATAGAAAGAGATGCTAGCTTGAAATTTTGGCATAACAAGGCGTGGCTTGAAATTTCGGGAGAACAAGCTTAACGTGTAGCCAAAAAAAGACAATTTAGACTAGTATGATATACTACGTACAATGTGTTTAACATGCACAACACACACACACACAGACACCATTTAGACTAGTAAGGTGCACGTGCATTGCACGTATGAGATTTGGCCACCAAATTATGAATAAATACCACATTATAGCATGTAAGCTTTAAGTCATATATGCATGATGTAGATGTTCATTTAATTCTTATAGTTCATTTCATTCAAAATCATCTAGTTTTTATAAGAAAGCTAATCTATTTTAAGATTCATGGAATTGTGCGTTGTAAGGCATAAAGTAAAAACAAATCATGTAGAAAAACATTTGGGTAATTCTGATACAGAAGATTCTAGAACAAAGAAGAAGTGCTTGTGTTTTGAGGTTTGTGCATTATGCTTAAGTTGAACCATAGAGTCTTCTAGATTGTACATGTGGCAAAATCTAGTGGAATCTAGATGATATCCAACGGCCAGTAGTGCTCAAATTTGCCAGCTCTGCACCATCGGATTGGCCTCATCCAATGACCATCTTTCAAAGTTAATTTTATACGCACACTATATGAAAAATAAAAAATATATAATATATATAGGGGTGTAGACATAGATATGTGATGCGAAAGCCGCCCATCATCTCCAATTAGAATAGTGTGTCCATGCACGGATGCAATGTGGCCAAACCATGTCTGTCATCGTTTTCTCAAATTCAAACCAATCTGACCTTGTTCAATTTGTATACATTGCAACATGCTCATTTCCAAACCACACCGCACAGATCTCCGTTATATTCATGCATGTATGGGTTTCAAACATCATGATCTCTTATTCAAATATTTGAATTAAACTTTACATTGATTATGACCTCACCTAGTCTTTTACACCCACACATTGGTCTTCTCTTTATAATTGTACCACTAACTTTCTCTTGTGCATGCATGCACACACACTACCAGTCAGCATTATCCATCGCACACATGCAATCTTTTTCTTCAGGTTGGTCTCCCATGAAGGCACACACACACACATCCCCCTCTCCATCATATCGGGCATTCTTTATCTCTCACGTGCATGCGCAACGATCGATGTTCCTCTATGTGTGTGTATATAGCTAGGTCTTTCATAGTTTTCCACATAAAACCGATCAATCTATATATCAAGTGAGGTCTCACCCTCTTTCCCACGTCCACAGCGATCAATCTATACCTCTCTATATAGGATTACATATATAGCTAAAACACCCACATTAATTATATATCCAACGCCCCCCTCTAATCATCCATGCCTTCCGCTTCATCACTCAGACACGCGCACAATGGCGAAGACAGGGGCAGCAAGGGCCCTGCGCCCCTAACATCACTATATATCGAGGCTAATATGAATGTGATCATTAGACAATTGCTGGTAAAAATGGTTTAAGTTGATGAATTGGCCCTCCTCGTAAAGGATTAGCAATGCTTGCCCCCCTAGCTCATGGGACATTTTTCATGGCTCCGCCACTGCGCGCAACAACAGACGTTCTCGCCCCCTCTCTCTTAATATCGATCTCGCAGCTGTGCACTCCTTCATAGTCTCCCTCCACTCGGCCCCTCGCACCATCTTCTAGCCCCACCGGATTTTGCCACATGTACAATCTAGCAGACTCCATGGTTGAACTTAAGCATAATGCACACATCTCAAAACAATAGTGGTTCTCCTTTGTTCTAGAATCTTCTGTATCATAACTGCTCAAACTTTTTTTCTAGTTTAATTGCCATTATTTTTTTTACTTTATGCTTTACAACACACAATTCCATGAATCATAAAATAGATTAAGGGCTTCTTTGATTCAAAGGATTTTCCAAGGAATTTTGGAGGATTCTAATCCTTAGGAATTTTTCCTATCTTGGTTGTTTGATTCGTAGGATTGTAAACCATAGGAGTTTTTCCATATGATTGATTTGCACTAGATTTCACAGGAAACATCCCATCCACTCAAACCTCTTTGAAAGAATTCTGCGTTTTTTCTATGCATAATCAAACACTCGTAACATCCTGTAGGATTCAAGACGACATTCCACTCTAATCCCATGTTCTTCCTATTCCCGCGTTTTCGAAATCCTACGAATCAAAGAGGCCCTAGGTTTTTTTATAAAAACTAATTGATTTTGAAGGAGATGAACTATAAGAATTAAACGAAGGTCTACATCAGGCATATATGACTCAGAGCTTACAGGCTACAGTTTGGTATTTATTCGTAATTTGGTTGCAAAATCTGACGCGTGCAATGCACGTGTACCTTACTAGTACTTCAAGTATGTGCAAAACATAATGGCACGCTACACGGTGTCTCTCTTACAGTTCATGAAGTCACATGGCACATGTGGAGGCGTTGTCGCGACATCCTCCCACATTTATGGTTAAATTGTGACACTAAATATGACTAGTAAGTAGTACAGTAGCAGAACTAGTATTTGACCGCACGTGTCACCTTCTCTGCGAGGCATGAATATAACAATGCTAAAAATGAGATGACTAGAAAATTAGATCATTCTTTATCTCCAATAGAACAATGCCTCTTGCTAGTAATATATAATAAGAGTAGAGAGTAGAGGATATGGCACTGGGCTGCCGTGTTTCGTGCTCCTTCATCATACTCTAGTGGAAAACTTGAGTATACCGCACGGTCTTTGCTCCTTCTCAGGTCGTCGGCACATTTATGCGAGCAGTCAAATCACAAGGCCCCGCCTTCCAGCAGTAATGAGCCATCAAATCACAAAGTCCCTCGCCTCTTGTGAAAAGGACCAAGTTAGACTGCCCCGCCCTCTAGCCGTTTAAAAAATGTATACATTTGTACAGTAGTAGTATGGATGGATAGCGCCATGGAGCAAAACTAACAAGATGTAATTAAAGAAAAAAAGTGGTACATATGGAGAGCGCTCGTCACCAATTATGCATATACTAGATGACACTACCCACTATGAAGGTACTAGTAACATAGACTAGTAACTGGTCTATGTTACTCTCCACTATGACCAGACAAAGTCGAGGCACGGATACCAACGAGGGCCTGGTTGTGTCTATACTTGGACAACTCACCCGACTGCATGCGCACCAGGCAGACGAAGCTCATGTCGTGTTGGTGCCGTGTGCGGCCCGCACATTAACCAAAACCTCGCGCCTCCA
Source organism: Triticum urartu (assembly GCF_056163025.1). Lineage (NCBI taxonomy): Eukaryota > Viridiplantae > Streptophyta > Magnoliopsida > Poales > Poaceae > Triticum > Triticum urartu. The sequence goes on along the minus strand of NC_141875.1, from coordinate 68,010,774 downwards.
TCTTAGCCTCCGCGTTAAAAACATCTCAATCTCAAGGGCAAGGAGCAACATGAAACCTGTGATAGAGCCAATCGGATGGTTGAGAACACTACAGTTCGTAGCTACCGATGCGTGTGTGACAGAGTGCAACTGTATGTGGGTGGCATCGACCTAGGGAGCAGTGACGGTGCATGCGAGAAGTCCCGAGAGATAGGTGTAATGCATCAGATATGTATCCGAACGCCAAGCGTAGATATGTATCTGACGGTGCCAGTTTTTGCACGTACATAGCAGTAGAAAAAGAACTAGTACCATGGCATATGCTACACCACGGCCGAGAAAACGTGCCGACGTTACTCCATCCGGGAATAGTGCCGCACTTCGAAACTAGAACCGTCAATAAATTTTGAGCATGTCTCATCACATTCCAAATTACTACTACTACCGCGCTATATTTAATTGCAAACCTGTTCACACCAATCACAACCTAAACGGTTTCCCACTTAGGAGCGTATTAGTAGTACTCCTACTCGGTTATAAATACTACTATGCTAAGATGACTGCACATTCCTCCTCAACTCCTCATCCACAAAAAACAATCAAGTCAATCAAGCCATAGGCAGCGTGAGTTCTGGGCCGAGAGATTTCCACCAAGGAGAGGTGAGCATGGAAGAGGAAGCACGAGAGATGTCCCGCCTCGCCGCGAAAGCAGCCGACATGTCCAGTTGTGCAGCAGTGCAGCACAGAGGTCCCGCCGGCGCCGCCGAAGCAGCACGGAGGTCCCACCGCGCCGTCTATGTAGCAGACTGGTCCAGCAACGCCGCGGAAGCAGCAGAGATGTCCCGTCACGCCGCCAAAGCAGCAGGGAGGTCCCGTCGCGCCGCGACAGCCTGGGAAAAATTTCCACGGGTAGGCGAGGACTCTTACAGGCGCATGCATGCGATACTCCATAGCCAGATGGATCAAATATCCGGCTGGGCAAGGATGCAGGACGAGGCTACCGGCATCATCCGGTAACTGGGGGAGGGCAATGCGAAGCTCCGGGGCGAGCGCGACCTGCTGAGGGCGAAGATCGCCGGAAGGGCGAAGCAGGAGGAGGAGACCGCTGCCGTGTTACAGAGGACGGGCGTCATCATCAAGAAACTTATGGACGAGAATGCCATGCTCCGCATCGAGCGCAACAGGCTGGTGGAGGAATCCATGGATGCTGCCAAGCAGTGTATTAAGGACATGAAACTGATGAAAGAGATCATCGCCGACCGCGAGAACTAGTCTCCGCGACCTGCAGCGCATAAAGAAAGTAGAGATCAGCGAGCCAGATCATTGTATGCGTCTTCCTTCTTCTTTTGCCCTTGTGTATTTCGGGCGTAACCGCATGTGCCTTTTTAATTATCTTCCTAATTATGTAAGACAATTATTATCCACTCTCGTGGTCCTTATATATATTCATCAGTCTTTCTATAAGTCACAGTAGATGCTATATAGGTCCGTTGGATCTTACATCAAGATCTGTGCAAAATTTTCTTTTCAAATTCCCTTTTTTCTCTCTTAAATCTCAGTCGTGTGAGACATTGCCACGCCATTAAATAGAGGCTCGAGCGTGATACGTCTCCGTCGTATGTAATTTTCCAAACACTTTTTCCCTTGTTTTGGACTCTAACTTGCATGATTTGAATGGAACTAACCCGGACTGATGCTGTTTTCAGCAGAATTGCCATGGTGTTATTTTTGTGCAGAAATAAAAGTTCTCAGAATGACCTGAAAATCAACGGAGAATTATTTTGGAATATATAAAAAATAATGGAAGAAGAATCCACATCAGGGGGGCCTCCACCTGTCCACGAGGGTGGGGCACGCCCTGCCCCCTGGGCGCGTCCCCTGCCTCGTGGGCCCCCTGTCGCTCCACCGACCTCAACCTTGATTCCATATATTCACTTTCGGGGAGAAAAAATATAATGGAGAAGGATTCATTGCGTTTTACGATACGGAGCCTCCGCCAAGCCCTAAACTCTCTCGGGAGGGCTGATCTGGAGTCCGTTCGGGGCTCCGAAGAGGGGAATCCCTCGCCATCGTCATCATCAACCTTCCTCCATCACCAATTTCATGATGCTCACCGCCGTGCGTGAGTAATTCCACACGTAGTCTTGCTGGACGGTGATGGGTTGGATGAGATTTATCATGTAATCGAGTTAGTTTTGTTAGGGTTTGATCCCTATTATCCACTATGTTCTGAGATTGATGTTGCTATGACTTTGCTATGCTTAATGCTTGTCACTAGGGCCCGAGTGTCATAATTTCAGATATGAACCTATTATGTTTTCATCAGTATATGAGAGTTCTTGATCCTATCTTGCAAGTCTATAGTCACCTACTATGTGTTATGATCTGGCAACCCCGAAGTGACAATAATTGGGACCACTCCCTGTGATGAACGTAGTTTGAGGAGTTCATGTATTCATGATGTGTTAATGCTTTGGTCCGCTACTCTATTAAAAGGAGGCCTTAATATCCCTTAGTTTCCGCTAGGACCCCGCTGCCATGGGAGGGTAGGACAAAAGATGTCATGCAAGTTCTTTTCCATAAGCATGTATGACTATATTCGGAATACATGCCTACATTACATTGATGAATTGGAGCTAGTTCTGTCTCACCCTATATTATGACTGTTACATGATGAACCGCATCCAGCATAATTCTCCATCACTGATCCAATGCCTACGAGCTTTCCGTATATTGTTCTTCGCTTATTTACTTTTCCGTTGCCATTGTTACAATCACTACAAAACACCAAAAATATTACTTTTGCTACCGTTACTTTTGCTATCGTTACCACTACTATCGTATTACTTTGCTACTAAATACCTTGCTGCAGATATTAAGTTTCCAGGTGTGGTTGAATTGACAACTTAGCTGCTAATACTTTAGAATATTCTTTGGCCCCCCTTGTGTCGAATCAATAAATTTGGGTTGGATACTCTACCCTCGAAAACTGTTGTGATCCCCTATAATTTTGGGTTATCAAGACTATTTTTGGCACCGTTGCTGGGGCCATAGCTCTATTCTTTGAGTCACTTGGGATTTATATATGCTGGTCACTATGAAGAACTTGAAAGATGCTAAAACAAAAATTTATCCCTCAACTACGAGGGGAGGTAAGGAACTGCCATCTAGCTCTGCACTTGATTCACCTTCTGTTTTGAGTGAACTTGTGACACCTATACCTGCTTCTGCTATTAATTCTGATATGTCACATGTTATAGATGATGCCAATTCTGCTATGCATGATACTTATGATGAAACTACTTCTATGCTTGATACTACTGTGCCACTTGGTAAATTTCTTGATGAACAACTTGCTAGGGCTAGAGAGAATGAAATTATTGAAACTGATAATATTGACAAAACTGATGATGAAGATTCTCCCCCTAGATATGAATTACCTGTTGTGCCTTATCTTTTTGCGTATGCGTTTGACTGATATGCTTAAAATGCATCCTTATGCTAAGTACATGAAAGATATTGTTACTAATAAAAGAAAGATATCGGAAGCTAAAATTTCCACCGTGCTTGCTAATTATACTTTTAAGGGTGGAATACCAAAGAAACTTGGACATCCAGGAGTACCAACTATACCATGCTCCATTAAAAGAAACTATGTTAAAACTGGTTTATGTGATCTTGGAGCCGGTGTTACTGTTATGCCTCTCTATTTATTTCGTAGACTTGATTTGAATAAGTTGACACCTACTGAAATATCTTTGCAAATGGCTAATAAATCAACTGCTATACCTGTCGGTATTTGTGAGGATGTGTCTGTTGTGGTTGCAAACGTTACTATTTTAACGGACTTTGTTATTCTTGATATTCCCGAGGACGATAGTATGTCTATTATTCTTGGAAGACCCTTTTTGAATACTTCAGGGGCTGTTATTGATTGCACCAAAGGCAATGTCACTTTTCATGTTAATGGCAATGAGCATACTATTCACTTTCCGAGGAAACAACCTCAAGTTCATAGTATAAACTCTATTGGAAAAATTCCATCGATTATTTTTGGAGGTTTTGAATTTCCTCTTCCTACTCTCAAGAAGAAATATGATATTCTTATTGTTGGGGATGTGCATATCCCCGTTGAGGTAACCTAGTGTTATTCGAAAATTCTCCGGTTCTATGTTACTCGGAATGAGTTTGTTATCAAGACCTGATCAACCTTGTTAGTGGATTCTTTTTGATGAGCATGAGATGGATGAATTTAGAAAACACAACTCTCCGTACATTGTTTTTACTTTCTGTTATTTATATTAAATAGAGAAAAATAGTATTTTTCCGTCTGTTTTCTGAATTATCAATGCAATACAATATCCCAAAAATAAAAGTTCTCCAAATGCCTTGAAAATTAAATATGATTTTTTCTAGAATATTTGAGAATATCTCGCACTGAGAACACAACAGGGGGAGCAAGCACCTGGCCACAAGGGTGGAGGGTGCGCCCCCCTGCCTCGTGGGCCCATGGTGGCTCCCCTCCACTTATTCCAGCTATCACACACTCCTTCTTCCTCCCACAAACATCACTAGCCAACTCAAACCCGAGTCCAAGCTCATCTTGCTACCATTTTCGATCTACTTGCTCAAAGCTCCATTCACAAAATTGCTTTGGGGGATTGTTCTTTGGTATGTGACTCCTCCAATGGTCCAATTAGTTTTTGTTCTAGTGCTTTATTCATTGCATATTTTTGCTGCTTAGGTGACCCTGTTCTTGAGATTGCATGTCAAATTTATGTGGTCAAAAGTAGTTTTGATGCATGATATTGTCTCTAGGCACTTGTAGGAGTAGTTGCTACAAATTTTGTTGAGTTTGGTTCACTTTTATTTCGAAGTTACTAAAAATTTCAGAAATTTTTCAAAGGAATAAATATGTTTAGGAAAATGTACCAAGGTGGTTCTTCAAGGAAGCAAGCACCCAGACTCACAATACACGATGCGGACGAGGAACCACCAAGGGATGCTCAAGTGTGGCCCTGTGAATGGTTGTTAGAGGACTGCATGGTTCGAGCGGAAATCAAGGAGGAATTTGAAGCTTATGTGCGTAATGCCGATCTTGAGAGCTTCGAGGCAGATAAGTGTCGCCAATACCTCTATTTAACGTATTCATTTGTGGGAAGGTTTAAATTTTCATCATCACGCAATTCTCAAACTATCCTGTTTGATCTTTATGATAAATCTTACACAATGGACTTAGAAGATTTTACCACTGCTTGTAAACTACCTTAATGGGGTGATGTTAGTGAACCTCGCAAGTCTGAATTTAGAGATTTTCTTGCTAATATAACTGTGGGGGAATCTAGGGATGTGACGCAAGCTACCATAGGGAGCATTCATTTTCCTTCTATACATTATTTTGCTCTCTTCATAGATAGATGCATTAATGGTAAAGATGAAGCATGTCACATGTGTGTGCCTGATCTTAGCGTTCTCAGAAGCGCTGTCTTAGGAGATAAACAATACAACTTGGGGGATATCGTTGCACGTAGTTTGCATAATAATCGTAGTCATGGAGATTTCTTTGGTGGAATTTATGCAACTCGTATAGCTAACTTTCTTGAGATACCCATACGTGGACATGATATTGAGTTGCCTCCTTCTTATCTAGATTATGAGTCTATGGTTCTTCATCAGTTTGTTGAGAGGAACGATCAGTTCCTCTAGTACCGACTAATCTTTGACAGACAACGCACCTATCACGTCGCTCTCCCTGCTCCTACTTTCTTTGACTTTCAGGCAAAGGGGCGATATTTTATAACCAGGGAGGAGGTGACCGAGTACGAGAGGAGGGCGGAGACAGCTCGCCTCCAAGCTGCAGCTCATCAGGCAATTGCCGCTGCATCTCAGTACGACCCCAGCTACAACTTTGGATATCCACCAGGCCAGCCGTGGCCATAGACCAACTTAGGCCAAAAGCCTAAGCTTGGGGGAGTATGTATTTCTCACCGACATTACATTCATGTTCACACACTCATGCTAGGTGTCGGTGCTCATACTTTTTCATTGTATCATCCATGCTAGTTTATTTACCTTTTTATGCTTACTTCTTGTGTGTTTAATAAACCTTAAGAAAAACGAAAATAATTAGTTGTAGCTTTTAGCTAGTTTACTTTCCATGCCTATAGTAGTAGTAATTAAAAAGAAAACACAAAAACATTTCTCATTCTTCTTTTGCTTGTTGGGAGCTTTCCCGTGTAAATAGTTTTATTTCTTTTCTTGTTACTTGGGGGTTGAGAGGAGAAGACCATGATTAAAATGATTGAGTGGCTCTTATATGCATTATTGTTGATCCAACAAAGAGCCCATATTACTTTGTCTTCTCTCTTGAATTGAGTGCTTGCAGATTCCAGCTTAGTCCAATGCACGTGCACTATTATTATTATCCACACTATTCAGTCGTGCAAGTGAAAGGCAATAATGATGATTATATGATGAACGTATTGAGATGAGAAAAGCTGGTATGAACCCGACCTCTCTTGTTTTTGTAAATATGATTAGTTCATCATTCCTGATTCAGCCTATTATGTATAAACATGTTTGCAATGACAATTAGAGATTATAGTTGCTTATGCCATGCTTAATTAGCTAGGAGCTTATAATGGTTTACCTTGCGTGCCAACATGCTATTAAAATAGTTGTGATGTGGTATGATAGGGTGGTATCCTCTTTTGAATGATTCGAGTGGCTTGACTTGGCACATGTTCACACATGTAGTTGAAACAAAATCAACATAGCCTCTACGATATTTATGTTCATGGTACATTATATCTTACTCATGCTTGCATTCAGTGTTGATTAATTTTAATGCATGTTCATGACTGTTGTCACTCTCTAGCTGGTCGCTTCCCGGTCTTTTTCTAGCCTTCACTTGTACTAAGCAGGAATACTGCTTGTGCATCCAATTCCATAAACACCAAAGTTGTTCCATATGAGTCCACCATACCTACCTATATACGGTATCTACCTGCCGTTCCAAGTAAATTTGTATGTGCCAAACTGTAAACCTTCAAATAAACATTCTGTTTTGTATGCTCGAATAGCTCATGTATCAACTAGGGCTGTCCTTATCTTCCATGTTAGGCATGTTATTCTCAAGAGTAGTGGACTCCGCTCCTCACTCATGAGAAAATGGCTGGTCACCGGGATGCCCAGTCCCATGCTTTATGCAAATCAAATCAAAATAATTGCAAACAAAACTCCCCCAGGACTGTTGTTAGTTGGAGGCACTCGTTGTTTCGAGCAAGCCATGGATTGATGCTTGTTGGTGGAGCGGGAGTATAAACTTTACCATTCTGTTTGGGAACTGCCTATAATGTGTGTAGCATGGAAGATATCGTCATCTCTCGGTTGTTATGTTGACAATGACGGTATACCGCTCCAAATATTATTCATATCTATTTCAAAACCGAGCTCTGGCACCTCTACAAATCCCTGCTTCCCTCTGCGAAGGACCTATCCATTTACTTTTATGTTGAGTCATCATCCTCTTATTAAAAAGTATCAGTTGGAGAGCACCACTATCATTTGCATCCATTACTGGTAGATTACATTGAGTATGACTTGACTGGATCTCTTTTACCATGAATTACAATGTCTACTCAGTCCTTGATCTTTAAAGGTGCTCTGCATTTATGTTTTGCGGTCTCAGAAAGGGCTAGCGAGATGCCTACTTGTTATATCATATCATGATTGTTTTGAGAAAGTGTTGTCATTCGAGATTTATTATTATTGCTCGCTAGTTGATTATGCCGTTGATATGAGTAAACTTGAGACCTAAATGTTATTGTGAGTATCCACTATGTTCTGAGATTGATGTTGCTATGATTTGCTATGCTTAATGCTTGTCACTAGGGCCCGAGTGCCATGATTTCAGATCTGAACCTATTATGTTTTCATCAATATATGAGAGTTCTTGATCCTATCTTGCAAGTCTATAGTCACCTACTATATGTTATGATCCGGCAAACCCGAAGTGACAATAATTGGGACCACTCCCGGTGATGACCGTAGTTTGAGTTCATGTATTCACTATGTGTTAATGCTTTGGTCCGGTACTCTATTAAAAGGAGGTCTTAATATCCCTTAGTTTCCGCTAGGACCCCGCTGCCACGGGAGGGTAGGACAAAAGATGCCATGCAAGTTCTTTTCCATAAGCACGTATGACTATATTCGGAATACATGCCTACATTACATTGATGAATTGGAGCTAGTTCTGTGTCACCCTATGTTATGACTGTTACATGATGAACCGCATCCGGCATAATTCTCCATCACTGATCCAATGCCTACGAGCTTTCCATATATTGTTCTTCGCTTATTTACTTTTCCGTTGCCATTGTTACAATCACTACAAAACACCAAAAATATTACTTTTGCTACCGTTACTTTTGCTATCGTTACCACTACTATCGTATTACTTTGCTACTAAATACCTTGCTGCAGATATTAAGTTTCCAGGTGTGGTTGAATTGACAACTCAGCTGCTAATACTTGAGAATATTCTTTGGCTCCCCTTGTGTCGAAGCAATAAATTTGGGTTGAATACTCTACCCTAGAAAACTGCTGCGATCCCCTATACTTGTGGGTTATCAGGGCGCCATTAATGGAGACCTTGGGAGAGAGGTGGATGGCAGATGGTGGTCAAAGCATTCTCCTCCCGATAAGCACGTGCAGGGGTCTGATCGCATGCCTCACGTACTCAAATAGCTACCCTGCACGACGACTCCTAGCTAATAAAAAAAGGGATGTGTGGCGGCACGTAAATGGTAAATAGAATGCCCACGGTTTCAATAATACTTGTGTTTCCGATTGTAATGTGACAACACTTGTTCCAAAATAACTTTGTTGATTGTTAATGTGTGCACCTTCCAAATCGGACAGCAAAAAACGCATCAATTCGTGAGATGGCTGCTCAAAAATGCAATTAGATATCTAAAAATGCCATCGTTAAGTTAGATGTTTGCTCAGAAATGCCATTAGACATTGTTATTTTCACGTCAAACCCGTTGTCCATGTTACATGACAAAAATAAGGCGATTCTCACAATGATAAGTTAATGGTGTCCAGCACAACACACCCCTCAAATAAAACTAAGCAGCCTGGAATTCTTTGACAAAATTAAGCACCCTGAAATTCTTTGACAACTAAACTGCTGGCTATATGATGTTGGCCATATATATTGTACGTATATAATGTCAAGAAACGAGTGGTAGTACTATACCAACTAAAAGATGAAATGTACGAAATATAACGAGAAGAAACATAACATAGTTCTGCTGGGGGCTCAGCACAACACACCCCTCAAATAAAACTGAGCACACCAGAAATTAAACTAAGCAACTAATCCGCTAGACACTGCATTAGAACCACCATGAGCAACGACACTGCCACCTTACTCAGATTCCTCGTCCACGTCCTCGACTTCGTCCTTGTCCCTCTTCCTCTTGGGCGATACTTCTTTGCTTGAACCGCACACTTGGCTCTTGCTCTTCGTCCAACCCTTGTAGATATTGAAACAAAGGTAGCCATCCATTGCCGCGTAGTGGATGTGGTCTATATTTAGTACAATCCACTGCCATGCACAATGAAACATGTGCGGAGCTTTCTTCAGTTCACCGTACATAGGATGAACCATGGCTCCTGCCAGGGTCAGCATTGAAGACTGATCAAGGGAGGGCACCAGCCCTTCCTTCTGGAGGTCGAAGGGGTTGCCTACAACGAGGCCTATTCGACCCAGGATTTTCTTGTCGTCCCTAAAGTCTACAGTAATGAATTTGATGCGGCCGACCTTGAGGAAGTTCTTAAATTCATCGCACTCAACTCGGCATGGCATATGTGGTAGACCAAGCATAAGTCATGCACGCAAACCTGGATCACGGCGGGCTTCTTCTTCTCTGCCTCCTTTAGTTTCTTCTCGCTTCCCAGGACTGTGGTGTACTCAACATCTAGCACAGCGACCCACTCATCATTTGAGTTTTTGAACATGTGTTCAAAGCGAGCAAGGCATTCTTTCATCGTTGTGGAAGAACGAGTGTAGATGACGTTGAACTCATCGCCGGTGATGGTTCTAACCTTGTACTCACCGCCGATCATGGAGATTTGGGACTCCATGGATTTGGGAGGAGGGTTAGGATTAGTGGGACTATCGTAATGTGAAATGACGGGATGACTAGGAGCGGTTTATCGATTGTAAAAATGTCGAGTGGGGGGCATGTGCGAATGGCAGGGTAGTGGCTTGCCTGGTGGATAAATGGATTCATGCACAATACTATGGGGGCCCAATTAGATGGCATGTCAACTCGACGCCTAATTAAATGGCTTTCGGTGTCATGTCAAGCATCAGGAAAATTACAGGTGATACGAAGCTTTCCATTCTCCCATGATACGGGCTTCCGAGAGCCCTTGGGTCTAAGATCGAACGGTTGCATGGCGTGATTCCAGACCTATGGGTGAATATCCTATCCTGGAGGGTTATTCTGCAAATTTTCAGCAACTTAGCATGCGAGCGTTCGATCTCAGATCCATGGGCTGCCAGCAGCCCGTATCATGGTTGCGCCTACCATGACCGTCACCTCGCTCGCGCGGTCGTGCCCTTGGAGATTTAACATGGTGCGTTAGGCTATCTGATGTTGGCATGTCATACATAGTCATCACTTAGTCACTGATACAACAAGGTTAGCTATAAGGTTGGCTATGAGAGTATTTTTTGTTTACTTCTCTCTATCTTTTTCTTCATAGTAATTATTGCATTTCCCAAGGAGTGACCTCTTCCAATGAAATGGTGCTTAGATGAGGTGCTATGGGCATTAAATGGCTTAGCAACTCAAGTCCCCCATGCATAGGTGCTTAGTTTTTTGTTGCTAAGTTTGCTTTATCTAGGTACATGCGCTTATCATGGTTTCTTCCTGGGGTCACCAAACTAGTCTATCTCTTCTTAATTAACTTGCCACATCAGACTTTATGCCTATGTGGCAGGCTTAGCACCTTTAGGATCAAGTACAATAGTGGGCTATAAGCCCGCTTTACATGGCATTTTTGCATATGTGGGGGAAAGAGGCAAGGAAAAAGTGGAGGAGTGGGCTCTCAAGCAAGAGCCAGCCTCTACATGGTGGAGCATCGGGAGAGGCATCTGTATGGAGGTGGTCCGGAATCAGGAGACTCAAGCCGGTCGTAGCGCCGCAGTTAAAATGATAATGGGAAGTTAAATCACCGGGCCTCACCTATCCAACATCAACTCACTGTAAAATCACACAGCCCTACGTTTGCAGCAGCCTACTCCCTCCTCTTCTCGCGTCTCTGTCGAACCGACTAGGCAGAACTGCCCCGCCTACCGCGCGGGAAAAGCCCCGCCCTCGACTTTTAAATACTCCCTCTGTTCCTAAATATTTGTCTTTCTAGACATTTCAAATGGACTACCACACACGGATGTATGTAGACATATTTTGGAGTGTAGATTCACTCATTTTGCTCCATATGTAGTCACTTGTTAAAATATCTAGAAAGACAAATATTTAGGGACGGGGGGAGTAGTACAGTATACTAATTTTGTATCCATGGATTGCCCCATGGAGCAAAGCCTAAAGAAAACGGCGGTACACATGTACGGAGTATAGAGCACGCCCGTCGCGTTCGCGTCGCCCCCCAGACGGTCGGTCGGTCTGGCACGCCGCTCTTCGAATGGAAGGCGCGTCATATTGTGTTTGCACACACATGTGGGACCGCAATTGAGAACTGACCATAGGGACACTCCCCGGCCCCACAAGTCGGCTGAGTTAATAGAAGTACATACTTTGGTACCTGGACGATCCCTGCAAGACACGGAAGATCAGTTTGTCCATTCATGTGACCAGACTCCAACAGACATGCCTGGATTGGCTGTCGTCTACATATCGTGCAGGCTGTGTTGTACAGGGCTATAGTTCTGGTGATAAATCTAAAAAAAGGTTTCTTGTCATCTCGCAAAATTAGGTGTCATGTGCTTCGGATTACTGCGAGTGTTAAACAACGACAACTGAGTTGGGCTAGTCATTGGGGGCACATGCACGAAGACTACTCGGCTACCATCTAGGTCAAGCCGGCTATGTTAATTAGGACATCTATCGACGGACCCCTTTTCTACGAGTTTATCTTTAATTTGAGCTTTGATCCTCGTCTAGTTTGTCTGTCGGGATTCATCTTGTCTCCTTTGGGCAGTGAGGTTATGATTTTTTGTCATGTTGCATTTTTGCGTGTTATATGTTATAATCTAGTGCTTTAGATCAAAATAACGACAACTGCGCCTCCGGGGCACGTGCATGAATACTTCTCGACAGTCATTGGCGAGGTCAAGCTAGCTCCGGCCGGTAGACAAAAGAAAACCAGTACTCCACTATATAGGCAGGAGCCTCCGCGCTTGCTTGCTAGTGTTGCTCTCTTCACACTGTCTCGTCCTCTCCAGATCAAAACACGATAGCGGTGGGCACACTCTCTCTTTCTACTCACCGCTGGTCACAGATCCAGTCGGATCCTCTCCGCTGGGGAAGGTGAGAAGGTGCAATGTTCACGCGGTCGTCCTCGGCGACGGCTCTTACCAACTGCTGGCGTGTCCCGATCAGGATGCCTTGCCGTTCTCTCCCAAGCATCACTGGCGAGGGAGGGCCTCCCACCCATTTTCCTCGCTGCCGTAGTGTGGGCAGATCCGGCCTCCCGCCGCCCACCTAGCCACACCCTGGTGACCCTTAGGTATAACTTCCTTTGAAACCGGCCTTTCTCTACTTCCCGAGCTCCTGACGTTGCTGCATTTGTATCTTTTACTATTTCTCAGGCCCCCTCGTGTAGATAGGATCGATCGGCTATTCGTAAACCACCTAATTTTTTACTGTTAAGAAGTAAAACTAGTTCATGCACTCGAATCTAGTAGTACTTGGTTCAAACAAGGAAGAAAGGGGGTGGGGGTGGGGGAAGATTTATTACCTGAATCTAGGACTTGGTCGAAAGAGGAAATAATGGGGGCGAAAAATAGCAGAGACTGGCTATCCAACTGGTCTCTAGGTCTAATAGGGGAATAAAGGGAACGCAGTACAAACTCAATATAAACCCAATCTATTGGTTGAAAAGGGAAAGAAAGTGGGGACTGGGGGACAAGTCAAGAGAGTAAGTCCAACACTGGATTTGCTAGCCTCATACAGTATAAGGTGGCTATATACCGAACAAAAATGGGACCAACCCAGATATCCTCTTCTGATGTTTGTTGCCCCAAGCCGCTCTTATGTAATGCTACTGGTAAAATGTAGCAGTCGCACTGTTAAAAGTAAGGACACGTTAAACCAATGTTGTTTTCAATGTAATGTCTCCAGTAATATGAATGAATGGCACTTTTTTTCATGTCCTGCTAAATTTCCCATTAAGATAAGTTGCTTCTTTTTGTTAGAGATGCAACTGTCCTGGTCCGCCTACTCTCCAGGAGCTTCACGACCAACCTTGATGTTGCTCAATTTTATTGCAACTAATGAAGAAGAAGCTCTATGGGTTCCATTTTCTGATGGAAATGGAACCTAGGCTGGAGCCCTTTTCTTAAAAAAAAGAAGAAGCTGCTAGCTCATGGGCCATTGCTTCATTTTAGGTGAACTGCACCAAAAGGTCCCATTAATTGAATCATCCATGTTGGTGACTGGTGTCATCCCTTCTACAATGGCATTGACTACAGATATGGCTCCCATCATGAGGTATGTTCCTTTTTGGTCTAACCATTTGCCAAAGATCTTGCATGTTGATCCTGCTCTTGTGCTACTGTTTTGGCACTGCCATGATAAAGCAGTGATGTTATTATTTTGCACCTTAATCTAGTGGCACTATTAATTTGAGGCAATGTTTAGGCACCGCTAGTGCCACTGTTTTTTTAATATATCGAAACAGGGGTTCCCTCCAATTTCATTAAAGAAACCCAACCATAGAGAACCATTATCCGACAACATCTTAGTGTAAACGGGCAGTTATGCAACTACTACTAGAACGGACTGAGTACTAGCAGGAGACAAGTTCGCCACATAAGCTAGGTAGGTAGGGGGACGCAACACCAACTCGACCAAGTTTGGATTACAACCCAAATGCTACCACAGAAACATGAGGGGGAAGATAGGGGCTGAAAGAGCCAGCTTCAGCATCCCAGTCTAAGCACCCCCGGCCTTCATCCTTGCGACGCATGGTACACCTCGTTTGCCACCTTCTCGACCCTAGTGTCACTGATAAAATGAAGTAATAATATAGTTAAAATAGAGCGAGTGTCCTCTCTATCATTTCATTTCCAATGTAGATAAAGAAAGTGCTTCTCTTTGTTAATGCATGTTTCATCAACTAGTCCCATTGTTAATGTTTAAGCGTTTCTACAAACCGGGGTTCTTAATTTTAGCTCATCTGCACAAAAATGGAGATTTGAATGTCTCAAGGTCCCTCCTTGTACTACCGTTGTACACTGATGTTCATCACTGGCAGAAGGTGTATCGGGGAGACTTGGGACAATTTCCAGTATGATGTAATATTTTCTTCTGTTTATTAGTGTATGTTTAATCAACTAGTGCCACTATAATCTAATCATGCCTTTTCATTATCTGTGTCAACAGGGTTATTCAGCTGCATTTTGGTGGAACTGCACAAATGTACGGATGGAACCAGCATATATGCAGAGTGCGAGGTGCCAAGTAAAAATTACCGACACCAACCCAGCTCCATCTAAGCATTGGCATCCACCACCATCAGTGGGATGTGTGGCACTCACTGTGGACGGATCTTTCTCGGCAGCAAATCCTCTAACCAAATACTAGTAGCTTAGACTTAAAAAATACTAATAGCTTATATTGGCAGTTTTCTAGGGGTGTACTCTTTTCTGAAAGAAGCACCAATCTATTTTTCTTTATTTGTACACAGTGTCAAAACTTCGACCCAAAGATCTAGAGCTATTTTAGGGTGATTGGCGTATTACTCGGAGACTGATTGTAAGCATGATTTTTATTAGTTGTCACACTGATTGTAAGCATGAGCAGATGGAAGATTAGGTTAGTGCGAAGCTTACCTTAAACCCTACCGAAGCTGGTGAAACGAGGCGAGCGTCGAGGGAACCATGGAGAACGATGGGGAAGCGATGTCGCGCCATCTGGCCTCCTCTTGCGGTGGGAGAACAAATACTACTGTGGCTCCGGCTGGCTCTCCACCCTCACGAATGGCACACCGTACTCGATCGATTCGTTATCCTCTGGGTGCTCGACCTTCGACCTGTACGCCCACCACCTCTGTCTGACTTTCGCCTCGGGAGAATCTGACTGCTCCATCGCCCAGAGGAGATACTCGATGAACTCGAAGGACTACAACGTGACTGCCGCCGAGGAGTACATCGCCGCCCTCATCGCCGTCGTCTCACTCTTTCGCATACATTGCCACATGGCCCTCACCTTCCTTGAAATCTCCCACTCATTGTCAAACCAAGTAAGGATCTCCTTCAACCTGGCTAACTTTGCCTGGTCGCCGTAGGCGATCTGCCTGATTCGCTGCTGCATCCCCTCCATAGATCCTCGTCCGAGGAGAGAGGAGGTGGTTTGGCAATGGAGAAGAGGGAGAGGCAAGACAGTGGTTTTGGAATGGAGATGATGGAGAGGAGAGGCGGTGGTTTTTCAATGGAGAAGAGGGAGAGGAGCGTGCGGCAGCGATTTAGGATTGGACGAGAGGGCCGGCGCACTGTGACTGGATCAAAATCAAAATCAAGTTACCCTTCAATTAAGAAAGTGATCCCACATTAACTAGTCTCCCTTTTATTCTGGGCCATAATTGACCATGATTTTTGCAAATAAAATATATGTTATATGTTACAAAAATAATATAATTTGTAAGTACATTCAGATACGAACCAAACGATACAATTTTTGGTGACATGCATTCACATTTTGCTTGTCAAATACAGTACGTGGTCAAACTTTGAGCCAAAATACGCAAAACAAAAAAATTCTTCCCAGACCAGCGCCGCTCTTCTCCTCTTCTCCTCTTAAACCACCGCCGCTCCTCTCCTGTTCCAATCTAAATCCAGCGCCCCTCCTCTCCTCTTCCATTTCAAAACCACCGCCCCTCCTCTCCTCTTCCAATCCAAAACCAGCGTCACTCCTCTCCCGTTCTAAACCAAAACCAGCGCTGCTCCTCTCCTCTTCCATTCAAAAACCACCGTCGACGAGTGAAGGTGCTGTGGAGAAGTAGATCGATCGAGGAGTACAACCGATACGTGAGGATCGTAGACGGCGACCCTGTGAAGCTAGCTAGGATGTTGGAGATACAGTCTTGGTTTGACAACAAGGACCAACTAGCGGCAACGGCGACATCCATGGCCAAATATCTGCAACAAAGCGAAAAGGCGGCGATACTCCCGGAGGGAGTCGCGCGAGAGTACATAGAGCTGCTCCTGTGGGCCATGGAGCAAAAAGATTCAACAAATCCGATCGTGAGGGAGCGGTGGTGGGAGTATCAATCCCAGATGAAGCATCCACCAGGGATTGAAGGATCGAGCATCTATAGGGTGCCGTTTGTGAGGGTGTCGTGCCAGAGCGCGCCGGTGGAGTCTTCGTCGACCGAACCCAACTGCAAGAGGAGAAAAACAGTTGGCCCGACGACGCTTCCCCGCCATCCTCTCCCTCGTCGTTCACATTGTCTCATGGGGCGGCTGTCTGCCGCCAAGGAATAGGAGGGATCCCCCCAGACCAATAGTCGGGCAGGTTGTGAATTGTCAGGAGGAGCTTAGGGTTGTTAGTATTTGCAGGTTGTGAGTTGTGTTTTGTGTTGTGTATTTTGAGAGTACTTTCATATATGAATGTCTTTCAAATTTCAGATTTGCAGCATTGAGCATATGAAGTATTTTATGAATTCTAGAGATCTATTTTTAGCACTTAAAAAATGTAGTTTCATAGGAGTATAAAATTGTAGACAATGTAATTCTCAGAGAAGAAACTGCAAGTTTCAGTTTTAGATAAGAAACTCCAAGTTCGGTTTCAGATAAGAAACTGCAACTTTCAGAGGTAGAGCATTTATATTAACACGGCCTTTTCAAACAGTGTTAACATCATGCTGGAAGTTTTATTCATGGTCGAAACTGGAACTACCAGCCAGTTAACATCATGCTGATCAACATTCATGCATAGCACATCTTCATATGATGCACAGTCAAAAAGATATGCTATTTTCAAAATGCCCACACAATGTCGAGTGTGCGAAAAACAGAGAAAATGAGGGACGAAGTTTTGGCAAGTGTAGGACGTCGTGTGTGATACTTCTCCATCGTATCTACTTTTCCAAACACTTTTGCCCTTGTTTTGGACTCTAACTTGCATGATTTGAATGGAACTAACTCGGACTGACGCTGTTTTCAGCAGAATTACCATGGTGTTATTTATGTGCGGAAACAAACGTTCTAGGATGACCTGAAACTTCACGAAGCAAATTTTTGGAAAATATAAAAAATACCTGCAAAATATAAAGGCCAGGGGGGCCCACCACCTGTCCACGAGGGTGGGGGCGCTCCCCCTACCTCATGGGCCCCCTGGAGCTCCTCCGCTCCAACTCCAACTATATATATTGTGTTTCGGGGAGGAAAAAATTAGAGAGAAGAATTCATCGCGTTTTACGATACAGAGCCACCGCCAAGCCCTAAAGCCTCTCGGGAGGGCTGATCTGGAGTCCGTTTGGGGCTCCAGAGAGGGGAATCCGTCGCCATCGTCATCATCAACCATCCTCCATCACCAATTTCATGATGCTCACCATCGTGCATGCGTAATTCCATCGTAGGCTTGCTAGACAGTGATGGGTTGGATGAGATCCATCATGTAATCGAGTTAGTTTTGTTAGGGCTTGATCCCTAGTATCCACTATGTTCTGAGATTGATGTTGCTATGACTTTGCTGTGCTTAATGCTTGTCACTAGGGCCCGAGTGCCATGATTTCAGATCTGAACCTATTATGTTTTCATCAATATATGAGTGTTCTTGATCCTTTCTTGCAAGTCTATAGTCACCTATTATGTGTTATGATCCGTTAACCCCGAAGTGACAATAATCGGGATACTTACCGGTGATGACCGTAGTTTGAGGAGTTCATGTATTCACAATGTGTTAATTCTTTGTTCCGGTGCTCTATTAAAAGGAGGCCTTAATATCCCTTAGTTTCCGTAAGGACCCCACTGCCACGGGGGGGGTAGGACAAAGATATCATGCAAGTTCTTTTCCATAAGCACGTATGACTATGTTTGGAGTACATGCCTACATTACATTGATGAACTGGAGCTAGTTCTGTGTCACCCTAGGTTATGACTGTTACATGATGAACCGCATCCGGCATAATTCTCCATCACTGATCCATTGCCTATGAGCTTTCTGTATATTGTTCTCCGCTTATTTACTTTACCGTTGCTATTGCTATCATCACTACAAAATACCAAAAACATGACTTTTACTACTGTTACCTTTTGCTACCGTTACCACTACTATCATATTACTTTGCTACTAAATATTTCGCTGCAGATATTAAGTTTCGAGGTGTGGTTGAATTGACAACTCAGCTGCTAATACTTGAGAGTATTCTTTGGCTCCCCTTGTGTCAAATCAATTAATTTGGGTTGAATACTTTACCCTCAGAAACTGTTGTGATCCCCTATACTTGCGGGTTATCAAGACTATTTTCTAGCGCCGTTGCCGGGGAGCATAGCTCTATTCTTTGAGTCACTTGGGATTTATATCTGCTTATCATTATGAAGAACTTGAAAGATCGAAGAACCAAGATTTATCCCTCAACTACGAGGGGAGGTAAGGAACTACCATCTAGCTCTGCACTTGATTCACCTTCTATTTTGAGAATGCTTGCGACACCTAAACCTGCTTCTGCTATTCGTTCTGATATGTCGCATGTTATTGATGATGCCACTCTACTATACATGATACTTATGATGAAAATACTTCCATGCTTGATACTACTGTGCCACTTGGTGAATTTCTTGATGAACAACTTGCTAGGGCTAGAGAGATTGAAAATACTGAATCTGATAATACTGATGAAATTGATGATGAAGACTTGCCTGTTATTCCTGAGGGTTATGTTTTTGATAAAGAAGCTTCTTTAGCTATTTTAGCTTGCAAGGATAGACACGAACTTAAGAGGTTATTAGCTAAATGGAATAAGCAATCTCTAAATGCTAGGATGAAACCTGACCCTGCTTTTGCTACTTCACCTATCTGTGTTACCGATAAGGATTATGAATTCTCTGTTGATCCTGATATAATTACTTTTGTTGAATCTGATCCTTTTCATGGCTATGAATCTGAAACTGTTGTGGCACATCTTACTAAATTAAATGACATAGCCACCCTGTTCACTACTGATGAGAGAACTCGTTACTTTTATATCCTTAAAATATTTCCGTTCTCATTAAAGGGTGATGCTAAGATATCGTTTAATTCTCTTGATCCTGGTTGTGTGCGTAGTCCCCAGGATATGATTTATTACTTCTCTGCTAAATATTTCCCTGCTCATAAGAAACAAGCTGCTTTAAGGGATATATATAATTTTGTGCAAATTGAAGAAGAGAGTCTCCCACAAGCTTGGGGGAGGCTTCTCCAATTACTTAATGCTTTGCCTGATCATCCTCTTAAGAAAAATGAAATACTTGATATCTTTATAATGGACTAACCGATGCTTCCAGAGATTACCTGGATAGTTGTGTTGGTTCTGTTTTCAGGGAAAGAACACCGGATGAAGCTGAAATTCTATTGAATAATATTTTGACAAATGAAAATAATTGGACACCTCCCGAGCCAATTCCTGAGCCTATTCCTAAGCCAACTCCGAAGAAGAGGGGTATTCTATTTCTCGGTCCTGAAGATATGCAAGAGGCAAATAAATCTATGAAAGAAAAAGGTATTAAAGCTGAAGATGTTAAGAATTTACCTGCTATTGAAGAAATACATGGTGTTAATTTACCGCCTGTTGAAGAAACATATGATCTTAATCCATTACCTATTGAAGAAACTCGTGGTCCTGATAACCCGACACAGGTAGTAAAGGTAAA
Organism: Triticum urartu; assembly: GCF_056163025.1. Lineage (NCBI taxonomy): Eukaryota > Viridiplantae > Streptophyta > Magnoliopsida > Poales > Poaceae > Triticum > Triticum urartu. The sequence goes on along the minus strand of NC_141875.1, from coordinate 67,990,688 downwards.
TTCTCTCTATAGATATGATAAAGCTGAAATCCCATTTACTAAGTTTGCTAGCCCATGCTTAGATGAGTTTGATAAATTTATGGTTAAGCAAGAAGATTTTAATGCTTATTTTGGTAGACAATTAAAATACAATTCAAATATGCTTGAACACTTGGGTGATTATATGGCTAATGTTAAAAGTGAACTTAAACTTATTAGTAAAGATGCTTCTATGGTTACCACTCAAGTAGAACAAGTACTTAAAGCTCAAAATGATTTGCTCAATGAATTGAATAGTAAGAATAATGATAATGCTGTTAGAGTGGCTACTAGAATAGGTAGAATGACTCAGGAACCTTTGTATCCTGAAGGCCACCCTAAGAGAATTGAGCAAGATTCTCAGAGAAATAATATAGATGCACCTAGTCCTTTTAAAAGGATGAAAAAGAAAAATGATAGGACTTTGCATGCTTCTAGTGAACCTATTACTGAAACACCTAAGAATCCAAATGATATTTCTATTTCTGATGCTGAAACTCAATCTGGTAATGAACCTGAAACTAGTGATAATGTTAATAATAATGTTCATGATGATGCTCAACCTAGCAATGATAATGATATAGAAATTGAACCTGCTGTTGATCTTGATAACCCACAATCAAAGAATCAACGTTATGATTAGAAAGATTTTGTTGCTAGGAAACTTGGTAAAGAAATAGAACCATGGGTTCAAAAACCCATGCCTTTTCCTCCCAAACCATCCAAGAAAAAGGATGATGAGGATTTTGAGCGCTTTCGTGAAATGATTAGACCTATCTTTTTGCGTATGCGACTAACTGATATGCTCAAAATGAATCCTTATGCTAAGTATATGAAAGATATTGTTACAAATAAGAGAAAGATACCAGAAGCTGAGATTTCCACCATGCTTGCTAATTATACTTTTAAGGGTGGAATACCAAAGAAACTAGGAGATCCCGGTGTACCCACTATACCATGCTCTATTAAAAGAAACTATGTTAAAAACGATTTATGTGATCTTGGAGCCGGTGTTAGTGTTATGCCTCTTTCTTTATATCGTAGAGTTGATTTGAATAAGTTGACACCAACTGAAATATCTTTGCAAATGGTTGATAAATCAACTGCTATACCTATCGGTATTTGTGAGGATGTGCCTGTTGTAGTTGCAAACGTTACTATTTTAACGGACTTTCTTATTCTTTATATTCCTGAGGACGATAGTATGTCTATTATTCTTGGAAGACCCTTTTTGAATACTGCAGGGGCTGTTATTGATTGCACTAAAGGCAATGTCACTTTTCATGTTAATGGTAATGAGCATACGATACACTTTCCAAGGAAACAACCTCAAGTACACAGTATCAATTCTATTGGAAAAATTCCATCGATTATATTTGGAGGTTTTGAATTTCCTCTTCCTACTGTCAAGAAGAAATATGATATTCTTATTATTGGGGATGTGCATATCCCCGTTGTGGTAACATAGTGTTATTAGAAATTTCTCCAGTTCCATGTTATTCGGAATGAGTTCGTTAACAAGACTTGATCAACCTTGTTAGTGGATTCCTTTTGATGATCATGAGATGGATGAAACTAGAAGGCACAACCTTCTGTACCCCACTTTTACTTTCCGTTATTTATATTAAATAAAATATAAATAAATATTTTTCTATCTGTTATCTGATTATCCGTGCAATATAAAAATACCCCAAAAATAAATGTTCTCCAAATGCCCTGAAATTTAAATATGATTTTTTCTAGAATATTTGAGAATATTTGGCACTGAGAACACAGCAGGGGGGTCAACCACCTGCCCACGAGGGTGGAGGGCGCGCCCTACCCCCTGGGTGCGCCCCCTGCCTCGTGGGCCCATGGTGGCCCTCCTCCACTTATCCTTTCACCCACACACTCCTTCTTCCTCCCCCAAACACGAATATCCAGCTCAAACCCGAGTCCAAGCTCATTTTGCTTCCATTTTCGATCTCCTTGCTCAAAGCACCTCTCACAAAATTGCTTGGGGAGATTGTTCCTTGGTATGTGAATCCTCCATTGGTCCAATTAGTTTTTGTTCTAGTTCTTTATTCATTGCAAATTTTTGCTGCTTAGGTGACCCTGTTCTTGAGCTTGCATGTCAAATTTATATGGTCGAAAGTAGTTTTAATGCATGATATAGGCCCTAGGCACTTGTAGGAGTAGTTGCCATCAATATTATTGAGTTTGGTTCACTTTTATTTTGAAGTTACTAAAAAAATTCAGAATTTTTCGGAGGAAGAAAAATTCTTAGGAAAATGTTCCAAGGTGGTTCCTCAAGGAAGCAAGGACCCAGGCTTGCAATGCGCGATGCTGATGAAGAGCCACCAAGAGACGCTCCAGTGCATCCTTGTGAGTGGCCTTCTGAAAACTTTATGGATCGAGCAGGAATTAAGGAAGAATCCAATGCATATTTGCGTAACACCAATCTTGTGAGCTTCGAGGAAGAGAAGTGCAGCCAGTATCACAATCTCACTAGTACCTTTGTGAGGAGGTTTGAATTTTCATCTTCATGTAATTCTCCAACAGTCCTGTTTGATCTCTATGAAAATTCTTATACTATGGTCTTAGAGGATTTTACCACTGCTTGCAAACTTTCACAATGGGGTAGTATAAGGGATCCTGACAAATCTGAATTTAGAGATTTTCCTGCTAGCATAACTATGGGAGAATCTAGAGATATAACACAAGCCACCATAGGGAGCATTCACTTTCCTGCTATACATTATTTTGCTCTCTTCATAGGTAGATGCATTAATGGTAAAGATGAGGCATGTCACATGTGTGTCCCTGACCTCAGTATTCTTCGGAGTGCTGTGTTAGGAGATAAATCTTATAATTTGGGAGCTATTGTTGCACGTAGGTTGCATCTTAATAGATTTAATGGAGATTTCTTTGGAGGAATTTATGCAACCCGCATAGCTAATTTTCTTGGTATAGCCATACGCGAAGATGATATTGAATTACCTCCTGCTTACCAAGACTTTAATGTTATGGTTCACCACCAGTTTGCCGAGAGGAATGAATCACCTCTCCAGTATTGACTAATCTTTTACAGACGCCGTGTTGTCCATATTACTCTCCCTGCTCCTGCCTTCTTTGATCATCAGGCAAAAGGAAGATATACTATTACCGGAGAGGAGGCAGATGAGTATGAGAGGAGAGCGGAGGCCGCTCGTCGCCATGCTGCAGCTCAGCAGGCGATAGCCGCTGCATCTCAGTATGACCCCAACTACTATTATGGATATCTGCCAGGCCAGCCATGGCCATAGACCAACTTAGGCCAAAAGCCTAAGCTTGGGGGAGTACGTATTTCCCACCGACATTAAATTTATGTTCACACACTCATTGCTAGATGTCGGTGCTCATACCTTTTCAATTGTATCATCCATGTTTGTTTATTTCCTTTTTATGCTTTCTTCTTGTGTGTTTGATAAATCTTAAAAAAACCAAAAAATTAGTTGTAGCTTTTAATTAGTTTACTTTCCATGCTTGTAGTAGTAATTAAAAAGAAAACCCAAAAATATTTCCTGTTCTTCTTTTGCTTGTTGGGAGCTTTCCTGTGTAAATAGTTTTATTTCTTTTCTTTTCTTTAGGGGTCGATAGGAGAAGACCATAATTAAATTGTGAAGTGGCTCTTATATACATTATTGTTGATCTGACAAAAGAGCCCATATTGCCTTGTCTTCTCCTGTTTATTGAATGCTTGCAGATTCCAGCTTAGTCCAATGCACGTGCACTATTATTATTATTCACATCGTTCGGTCATGCAAGTGAAGGGCAATTATGACGATATATGATGGACTGACTGAGATGAGAAAAGCTGGTATGAAATCGACCTCTTTTGTTTTTGTAAATATGATTAGTTCATCGTTCCTGATTCAGCCTATTATGAATAAACATGTTTGCAATGACAACTAGAGATCATAGTTTCTTGTGTCATGCTTGATTAGCTATGAGTTATAATGGTTTACCTTGTGTGTGAACATGCTATTGAAATGGTTATGATGTGGTATGATAGGATGTATCCTCCTCTGAATGATTTAAGTGAATTGACTTGGCACATGTTCACGCGTAACAAAATCAACATAGCCTTCACGATATTTATGTTCATGGTGGATTATATCCTACTCATGCTTGCATTCGGTGTTGATTAATTTTAATGCATGCTCATGACTGTTGTCGCTCTCTAGCTGGTCGCTTCCCAGTCTTTTGCTAGCCTTCACCTGTACTAAGCGGGAATACTGCTTGTGCATCCAATACCTTAAACCCCAAAGTTATTCCACATGAGTCCACTATACCTACCCATATACGGTATCTACCTGTCGTTCCAAGTAAATTTGTTTGTGCCAAACTCTAAACCTTCAAATATATATCCCGTCTTGTATGCTCGAATAGCTCATGTATCAACTAGGGCTGTCTATATCTTCCATGTTAGGCGGGTTATTCTCAAGAGGAGTCGACTCTGCTCCTCACTCACGAGATAAATGGCTGGTCACCGGGATGCCCAGTCCCATGCTTTGTGCAAACTAAATCAAAATAATTGCAAACAAAACTCCCCCTGGGACTCTTGTTAGTTGGAGGCACTCGTTGTTTCGAGCAAGCCATGGATTGATGCTTGCTGGTGGAAGAGGGAGTATAAACTTTACCATTCTGTTTGGGAACCACCTATAATATGTGTAGCATGGAAGATATCGCCATCTCTTGGTTGTTATGTTGACAATGAAAGTATACCGCTCAAAATATTATTCACCTCTATTTCAAAACCGAGCTCTGGCACCTCTACAAATCCCTGCTTCCCTCTGCGAAGGGCCTATCTATTTACTTTTATGCTGAGTCATCATCCTCTTATTAAAAAGCACCAGTTGGAGAGCACCGCTGTCATTTGCATTCATTACTGTTAGTTTACATTGAGTATGACTTGACTGGATCTCTTTTACCATGAATTGCAATGTCTAGTCAGTCCTTGGTCTTTAAAGGTGCTCTGCATTTATGTTTTGCGGTCTTAGAAAGGGCTAGCGAGATACGATCTTGTTATATCATATTATGATTGTTTTGAGAAAGTGTTGTCATCCGAGATTTATTATTATTGCTCGCTAGTTGATTATGCTATTGATATGATTAAACCTGAGACCTAAGCATTATTTCAAATGTGGTTAGTTATAATCTTTGCTGAAAACTTGAATGCTGGCTTTACATATTTACAACAACAAGAGCAAACCGAGTTTGTAAAAGTTTTTCTTTATCACTTTCAGTTTGTCAACTGAATTGCTTGAGGACAAGCAAAGGTTTATGCTTGGGGGAGTTGATACATCTCCGTCGTATCTACTTTTCCAAACACTTTTGCCCTTGTTTTGGACTCTAACTTGCATGATTTGAATGGAACTAACCCGGACTGATGCTCTTTTCAGCAGAATTACCATGGTGTTATTTATGTGCAAAAACAAACATTCTCGGAATGACCTAAAACTTCACAGAGCAACTTTTTAGAAAATATAAAAAATACCTACAAAAGATGAAGGCCAGGGGGCCCACCACCTGTCCACGAGGGTGGGGGGCGCGCCTGCCCCCCTACCTCGTGGGCCCCTGGAGCTCCTCCGACTACAACTACAACTCTATATATTGTGTTTCGGGGAGAAAAATCAGAGGGAAGGATTTATCGTATTTTACGATACAGAGCCACCTCCAAGCCCTAAAACCTCTCGGGAGGGCTGATCTGGAGTCCGTTCGGGGCTCCGAAGAGGGGAATCCGTCGCCATCGTCATCATCAACCATCCTCCATCACCAATTTCATGATGCTCACCGCCGTGCGTGAGTAATTCCATCATAGGCTTGCTGGACGGTGATGGGTTGGATGAGATCTATCATGTAATAGAGTTAGTTTTGTTAGGTTTTGATCCCTAGTATCCACTATGTTCTGAGATTGATGTTGCTATGACTTTGCTATGCTTAATGCTTGTCACTAGGGGCCAAGTGCCATGATTTCAGATCTGAACCTATTATGTTTTCATCAATATATGAGTGTTCTTGATCCTATCTTGCAAGTCTATAGTCACCTATTATGTGTTATGATCCGTTAACCCCGAAGTGACAATAATCGGGATACTTACCGGTGATGACCATAGTCTGAGGAGTTCATGTATTCACTATGTGTTAATGCTTTGTTCCGGTGCTCTATTAAAAGGAGGCCTTAATATCCCTTAGTTTCCGTAAGGACCCCGCTGCCACGGGAGGGTAGGACAAAAGATGTCATGCAAGTTCTTTTCCATAAGCATGTATGACTAAGTTTGGAATACATGCCTACATTACATTGATGAACTGGAGCTAGTTCTGTGTCACCCTAGGTTATGACTATTACATGATAAACCGCATCCGGCATAATTCTCCATCACTGATCCATTACCTATGAGCTTTCCATATATTATTCTTCGCTTATTTACTTTCCCATTGCTATTGCTATCATCACTACAAAATACCAAAAAAATACTTTTACTACTGTTACCTTTTGCTATCGTTACCACTACTATCATATTACTTTGCTACTAAATACTTTGCTACAGATATTAAGTTTCCAGGTGTGGTTGAATTGACAACTCAGCTGCTAATACTTGAGAGTATTCTTTGGCTCTCCTTGTGTCGAATCAATAAATTTGGGTTGAATACTTTACCCTCGAAAACTGTTGCGATCCCCTATACTTGCGGGTTATCAGTGTGCGTAGATGACAATTGGGACCCACATGTCAATAAAGGCAGAGGCAAAAATTTTGGAGATATTTTCTCGGCATAGGTGGAATCGAACCCGGGCGAAATAGCTATCGGGTAGTGTCACTCGGCCACTAGGCTAGTTCAGTTGTTTCGTTACTAATAAGGCACTTCCTAAGGTGGTCGGATCACTCCTGCACGTTTGTGCGCTCGCCGCAACGCCGCTGTCTGCCGTTGTGAACATACTGAATAAACGAGAGGAATCTGGAGAGGAGTGTACGTGGAGAGGCGGACAGGCGGGACCTACCAGGTCTATGGCCATACGCAAGCAAGTGCCTCATCGAAAAAATACTTCCTCCTAATGCTATACTGACGTTGGGGCCCACGGGTTTGTCAACATAGTTACATTTTATAGGTGCTTCAACGTAGTTACTATAGGAGGTAAATTCACAACGAAGCCGAGGAGCTGGCAGGTATCATTTATTATCACTGGGGCAGCAAGTATCAGCTGGGTTTTGGGCTGCCCCGTCTAGGCTTTCTTTTTTAACATGCGCAGCCCACGACCTCGCATGGGAGGTCCATAGGCATGTTTGTATTTTCTTGAGGGCCGCCATGTATCGACCGGCCTATGGACCTCACATCCGAGGTTTTATTTTTCTTGAAACATCGACAGCCCAATTTATGTATTTTTTTAAGAAAACACAGAGGTCTGTTCTATTTTTCTATATAAGAATAGGAACGCATGGTCCAACTTATGTTTCCCTTCTAAGTATATTATATATATTTAAATTATTTTATATGTTATTATATATTATTGTTATTTTCATCATATTTTTAACAGATACTTACATATGTAAAAAAACAATATCCCACATCTTGTTAACTTAAAAAATAATTTCTTAACAATAAAATCCTGGATTTTTTTTGGCAACGAAAATCCTGGTGATTGTGTACAAAAGCTTGGTAAGATTTAAGGACAAGTGTAATAATAAATCACTTATTATTTAAATACATATACATATAACAAAATGCTCAGCCCCTATTTATTTTTTGATAACATTGCTGCGCCCACCCCAACATTATAATTAGAATCAGCCCAGCAAAATCATGTATTTCGAGAAAGTGCAAATGACCTGTAATTTTTTAGGAAAAACATAAATGGGCCGCATGGATGCTACATTATTTGTTCACCCAGCCCAGCTAATGGACTGTAATTCAAAAAAAAAAGATCAAATGGACTGTAAATTCTACCCCGCAAAAAAAGACTATAAATTCTGAAAAATGGGTTGAATACGTGCCACATATTTGGAGGCTGAAATGTGGGCCAATAGGCCGAAGCCAATGCAAGTCATTGTCAACTTAGTCAACAAATGACTCTGACATCGTTAGCTGTTGGATTTACATCCAACGACTGGCATCCATCTTCAATCTCTCGTCTTCTTCCTCCAGCACCGCCGGGACCACCTGCTCCCGCCTCCTGCTGCTAGCAGCTCTGCTTAGCACACTTCGCTGTGAAGCGCTACTCCACCGTTGGCCAAGCCATCCCTCCACCCCTCCACACCTCCTGTTCTTCTCCACCAACTGCCGAACCACACCGCACCAGAACCAGTTAACCCTCGTACACCTCTCCGTCTGTGACTCTACTCCCGCGTCTTCCCATCTCCGGCTCGTTGCTGTCCGGGGCCTCGCCTCGTCCACCACCTTGGATGCACTTGGTGCGGAGTGGTCAACGTGGTCATCGAACGTCACCATCGGAAGTAGACTGTGTGTGGAGAGGCTGATAGCTAGGTCCATGGACACACGCAAGGAAATGCCTCCTTATTACGCGCAAAATAATGATTCCTCCACCTGACAGCTGGGACCCACCGGAAGGGCCTCTGTATTTCGTGAAAAAAATGTTTTGTCATAGAAGTAGGAGCCCACCACATCTATGATGATACCGGGTTTTGTCACAATTATCGTCATAGAAGTGTCATATGTATGACAGAAAAATATTTCGTTCGGCCCAAAATGTCACGGATGTGTCTTTTTTTGTAGTGCTGGGCAAAACATCGTATCCCCCGTCTCCTATTACCATCGACCTTGGAGGCATACTTCGGGACCCCCTACCCGAGATCTGCCGGTTTTGACACCGACATTGGTGCTTTCACGGAAAGTTCCACTGTGACGTTGAAGACAGGATTGACGGCGTGCCTTGTCATCAAGGGCAGTATCACCTCCGGAGGAGGCCTGACCTCAGGCCAAACCCTCCGGCTGGGTGGCTTTACCATGACCGCCCATTCGGCCATCAAGCCGATGATGACTTCTCAGGTCATCGAAAATCGTCTCCGTGTTGACTCCGAATACTCCAAACGGATGGATCCGGCGGAGTTATCGTCTTTAAACGAACTCCTCGACCGCATCGCCGCTATGGGGGTTGCTACAGACTACGATCAGAATGGGCTTAAACCCAATCAGAGAGAAATCAAATCTCCGCCGATCACCCATCAGATAGCGGTGTCGAGGAGCAAAACAACAACTTTTCCCCTGTGTTGAGGACGAGCTATGTTCGGATTTCCGAGCTCGAAGAGCCGGATACATGTCCGCCTCCGAACCTAGAATCGAGCGTCGAGCCTGGAAAATCATTTAACATCCTGGAGCCGGAACTAATAAGCACGAAAGATTTTCAAACTCCGGACTCCAAATTGGGTCAGGGATCGGATTTAAAGCCACCCACCCACCACAAGCAACATTCGCCAAGCAATTCTGGCCCTCCGGAAATATGCGACCTCATGTACATACAACATCAGCCTCGGGAAATAGTCCATCACTTTTGAGCCAGATTCCTCCTTGACAAAGATTGCCGCGATGAAGACGCGATTTCAGTATTCTGCAATAATTGCATGGGCAAAGGAATCCTCAACGCCATCAACCGCCGTCACGTATCACACTTCGCTAACTTGGAAACCATAGTACAGAAGTATTGCGCAGTGGAAAGCGCGTGGAAAACTCAGACAGCTCACTGGGAACCACCGGTCTCCACTCAACCCCTCTGGCGAGCAACAAGGATGCACCCTCGCGGGGCACCCGACCCCATAGTGAAGAAAACTAAGCCCATTACGGGACACGGAAGCGTTTTGGAGGCATGGCTCAAGAGGGCATGCAAGTACACATGACACTGGATACCATACCAACCCACAGCCTTAGAGCATGTTGGATACTCCCGCAAGTGGCCTAGAGAGGCGAGGATATCCTCACCAAAAACACCTCAGAGCAACACCCCCAGAGGACGACGACGTCAGAGTATTGACGGTCTTCGAGACTTTCGCTTCAAACAATCGGTGCAAGAGGGCACTCCGCGACCTCGCCGAAGTCTGCCAAGTCGCAACTATAACCCCTGGAACGACACGGCCATAACTTTCAATGCTAGTGACGAACCAAAATTCCGGCCAGTCCGAGCACTAGCCGCCTTGGTCCTCAATCCAATTGTGGATGGCCTTTGGCTCACTAAAGTTCTCATGGACGGCGGCAGCGGAGTAAACCTCATCTACGAGGACACACTCAATAAATTGGAAATAGACAGGAGCCACATCGAGCAAAGTAATAAGACCTTCCGAGGAATCATATTTTAGCCGGGAGGCGTGATGCGCGAGGAAAATTACACTCGACGTAGTATTTGGCATGCCAGAGAACTATCGGTCCGAAGAGATAACCTTCCAAGTGGCCCCTTTCAACAGTGGAAATCACGCCCTATTGGGCGACATGCATTCACACACTTTCAAGCTATACCTCATTACAGGTATATGAAGCTCAAGATGCCCGGGCCCAACAGTATTATCACTTTCTCCAGTGATCTGGACATAGCCCTCCGCGCCAAAAACAAAACCACGTCCTTGGCCCTTGAGGCACTGTCCGAGGCCCTCGCGGCCGAAGAGTTAACCGCACTATGCTCCACGGTGCATAGGGACGATGTAATCCTTAATAAGTGGCCCAAATCCACCTCCTTCAAACCAGCAGACGAAATAGTCAAATTTCAAGTCCACCCGACAGACACCAAGAAGACATCTTCCATCGGGGCATAGCTGGACCCAATGGTTGACGCTGCACTACGAGCGTTCCTGCATGAGAACTGGGACATATTCGCCTGGCATCCTTCTGATATGCCAGGAATCCCACGCAGGTTGGCCAAACACAGCCTCAATATATTAAAGGGATATAAGCCAGTCAAGCAAACACTACGGCGCTTTTCCGAACCCAAATGACAAGCTATGGGGGAGGAGCTAGCCAAGTTAATCGAGGCCGGATTCATCAGAGAAATAAAACACCCGGACTGGCTAGCAAACCTGGTGATGGTGCCAAAGAAGGATAAATCCTGGCGCGTGTGTGTCGATTTCAAAGACCTCAACAAGGCCTGCCAAAGGATCCCTTCCCCCTCCCCCGCATTGATCAGATTATTGATGCTACTGCAGGACACGACTCACTGTGTTTCCTCGACACATACTCCGGATACCATCAAATCAAAATGAAGGAGTCTGATCAAGCCGCAACAACATTCATTACCCCATACGGGCCATTATGCTTCAACACTATGCCCTTCGGGATTAAAAACGCTGGCGCCACCTACCAATGCATGATTCAAACATGCCTAGAGAAACAAATCGGCAAGACAATTGAGGCATATGTGGATGACGTCATCATCAAGACTAGGCACGTCGAGTCATTAATAGAAGACCTCCATCTCACATTCGACAACCTCCACACATATGACATCAAGCTCAATCTGAAAAAGTGTGTTTTCGGCGTTCCCACTGGAAAACTGCTGGGCTTCATCGTTTTAAATAGAGGAATTGAGGCAAATCCAGCCAAAATCCAAGCTTTGTCACAATTGGCTACACCAACAGACCTTAAAAAGGTCCAAAAACTAGCCGGATGCATGGCAGCTTTAAGCCACTTTATCTCCAGACTAGGAGAAAAAGCATTGCCACTTTATCGCCTTCTCAGACGCACCGACCATGTCGAGTGGACGGATCCAGCAATGGCCAGACTGGAAGAAATAAAGGCTCTTTTAGCGACCAACCCAATCCTGGCTGCACGGAACGTCGGTGAACCAATGTTATTATACATCTCTGCAACACACCAGGTGGTGAGCTTGGTGCTCATCGATGAGCGAGAGGAGGACGGACACAAATTCCCACTTCAGAAACCGATATACTATGTATCCATTGTCCTCACACCATGCAAATCCTGGTACCCTCATTACCAAAAGATAGCATATGCGGTCTTCATGGCATCCCGGAAGCTACGACACTACTTCCAAGAGTGCTCAATCATGGTGGCTTCTGAAGTACCACTCAATGACATAATAAACAACCGCAATGCTATGGGACAGGTTGCCAAGTGGGCCATTGAGCTCCTGCCATTCGATATAACATACAAACCACACCGAGCCATTAAATCCCAAGTATTGGCCGACTTCGTCGCCGAATGGACAGAGGCCGAACTCCCTAAAGAGTATGGTACATATTCCAACTGGGTCACGCACTTCGATGACTCTAAAATGCTGGCCGGCTTAGGAGCGGGCGTCGCCGTAATGTCCCCCACTGGAGACACAGTCCAGTACATACTCCAAATATTATACACTAACTCCAACAATCCAGCCGAATATGAGGCCTTATTGCACGGTCTTCGGATGGCTGCCTCCATGGGCATACAACGCCTGGAGGTGCGCGGGGATTCAAATCTCGCAATATCCCAAATAAATGGAGACTTTGATGCCAAAGATCCGAAGATGGTGGCATACCATAACGCCATACTTAAAATATCAGCTCGGTTCAAGGGACTCGAGTTTCATCATGTGGCTCGAGAAAGTAATCAAGCGGCGGATGTCCTTGCTCGCATGGGCTCCAAGCATGACCCCGTCCCGCCTAACATATTTCTGGAAAGTGAAAGTGCTAGTTATCGACTAGAGGGGGGTGAATAGGCGATCTTGTAAGTGCATCTAGTGCCACCCCTAGTTGGTTTTGGAGTATTGACGACAAACCTGGTTGAGGGACTAATGTGTTTGTGAGAATTGCAGGACAACACAGGTAGTAGTCCCTCATTGGTTCGGTTTACCAACCGGAGATGACCCCTAAAATGTATGAAGACATTGAAGACAAAGGTGGTATGTGAAGACATTCACATTGAAGACTATGACAACAGAAGACATTGCGTGAAGACTTTGGAGCGCGAAGACTTAGTTGTTTTGTTGTTTCCTTTTCTTCTTTGTTGAGTCATAGGAACCACCGTACTATTAAGTGGGGTCCCAGTGAACAAAGTCAGAGTGACTGAAGTGATGCTTAACCAAAATCCTATGTCTTCGAGCGAAGACAATGAGAGCAAAACTTATCCAGAGCTGGATAAGTCAGCTTTACTTGTAGCCCAAGTAAAGTTGTTGCGTGTGTTTGAAATCTGGCCGTTCGAACACGTGTTAGTTCCTTAGTGACCCAGGGTTATTTCGGAAAAATCAGGTCGGGTTGCCTAGTGGTTATAAATAGCCCACCCCCCACACCATAAATGTGTGGCTGCTCAGAGTTAGTGCACGGCTTTTGTCATTTGGGAGCAACCCACCTCGAAGCCTTTGAGAGAGAAATCCTTGCGAGGACAAAGCCCTAAACACCTAGAGCCAAAGAGTGTTAGGCATCACTGAAGTCTTCCTGTCTGTGTGATATGAAGACTTGTTACACTTGAGGACTGTGAATCCTCCAGCCGGTTAGGCGTCGTGTTCTGAGCATCCAAGAGTCATTGTGGATCGCCGGTGAACGAAGTCTGTGAAGGTTTGGAAGTCTACCTTGAAGACTTACCAGAGTGATTGAGCGAGGACTGGGTGTCCTTAGCTCAAGGGGAATAAGGTGAAGACATGGTCTTCTAAGTTAAATCTCAGCCTCCCTAACCAGACGTACAGTTGTCGCAGCAACTGGAACTGGTCCAACAAATCATTGTCTTCAACAAGCAACTGGTTCTATCCTTCACATCTCTTTATTTACAGTTGGTCCTTGTGAAGTCATTGCTTGTTTGCATTGTCCATTTGTCTTCACTGTGTGACTGTTTGTTCAGATTGGTTTCATATTATCTTCCATCCTGATCCGTACTGCCTAGCTGCTATTAGTCTTCGTGCTCTCACTTCATTGAATACTTGACTATGGCTTGTCTAGTGTAGTCTACCTTCCGCTGCATGGTTATAGGTTCATTTCTATCATTTGTCTTCGAAACTCCCATGTTTGGAAGACTTTCATAAAAATCGCCTATTCACCCCCCCTCTAGTCGATAACTAGCATTTTCAATTGGTATCAGAGCAAGGTACTCCCTTGTTCTGTGTGATTCAGTTTAACCACCTGGAGTTTTAGCTATGTCGATTGTAGGGATAATCAAAGTCTCCGCTGCATGCCCCGTCTTCGATGGAGCTGAATATCCCTAATGGAAGAATAAGATGCGCATGCATCTTTAAGCCATTGATGTCGACCTCTAGTATGTCGTCAAGAATGGTGTTCCCAAGGCTGGTGAAGGTGTCACTGCTGTTGATGTCAAGAATTTCGTTCAACTAGATTCCACCGCCAAGAACATCATATGTGGTGAACTGACCAAAGGGCAGTATGGTCGGGTGAGTGCTCTGGAAACATCGAAGCTAGTCTGGGACTGGCTCTCCAAGGTCAATGAATGCGTCTCAACCCAGAGAGATCAAAGGATTAGTGTCCTTCGCAACCTCTTCAACCGCTTCAAGAGAAACGACAATGAGAATGTTCAGCTCACGTTTGATCGCCTCACTGACATCACAAATGAGCTTCAAGCTCTCGGCGCTACTGAGATCACCAAGCATGAAATCGTCAAGACACTCCTGAGATCACTTGACAGCTCGTTTGACACCCTAGCCCTGATGATTCAAGAACGCGCTGACTTCAAGATACTCGATCCGTCTAACATACTTGAAAGGCTCAACACACATGAGTTTCAGCTTTTTGAGAAAAGAGATATCTACAGTCCCAACTATGGCCGAACTCGCACCTTGAAGGAAAAAGTTGTTTCCTCATCTGAAAAAGAATCTAACTGCAGTTCTAATGATCCTGAAGACATTGGAAAGGAGCTTTCTATGCTTGTGAAGAAGTTCCAGAAATTCACCAAGAAGAAAGGCTTCAGAAAGTCTTCACGGTCTAGCTCAAGGAATGATGAAGCTTCTACTCATGACTACAAGAAGAGAACATGCCACAAGTGCAAGAAACTTGGTCACTACATCTCTGAGTGTCCGCAGTGGGACAATGAGAACAAGAAGAAGAAGAAGAAGAAGAAGAAGAAGAAGAAGAGCAAGGAATATGATTCTGACGACAAGAAGAAGAAGAAATACTCAAAGCCTTCTTCCAAGTCTTCATCACACAAGAAGAGCTCATCTGGCAAGGCTCGTGCGTTTGTTGGCAAGGAAATGGATTGAGAGGAGGAGTCTGCTTCTGAGGAGCCAGAGGTGGAGTCTGAGGAGGAGTCCGACTCTAGCATTGCAAGTCTGGCTACAGCCTACGTTGCCAAGTCGATCTTCAACACTGAAGACAATGACTTCGTCACCGACACTGATGCTAATGACAAGGACAACTCCGCTCCCACCCATTGCTTCATGGCACGCGGTGCCAAGGTAAACTCACGCAATGCTCACTATCAAACATCTAGTGAAGATGACTCTGATTGTGGTTCCAAACCCAGCTACAAAACACTTGCTAAAATTGCAATTGAACAACAGAAAGCTATGGAACATATTCAAAAACTGTTAGACAAAAGTGATGACCTGTTGGACGCTGAAATGACTCGATCTCAGTCCCTAATTGAAGACATAAAAAATCTTCATGTTAAGTATGAGGAACTTGAAAGTCGTCATGAAACGCTCTCAACAACTCATGAAAAGCTTTCCTATGATTATCTTCAAAGGAAGCAAGAAATTGAGAAATTGAGAGCGGTTCATGAAGATCTTCAAAAGGAAAACGAGTCACTTCGCGCTAAACAGATCAGTCCCGCTCAGGAAGGATTTGAACCACCATGTCTTAAATGCCTTGAGCGTGATAACGCTACTTCTGTTGCTGAATGTTCTACTGCTGCTACTGTTGCAATATCTTCAACTGTTGATGTGGTAACTAACCCCTCTGCTGAGGATGCCACTGCTATTGCTGATAAAAATGATAGGTTGAAGACATTGCTTGAAACAGGGATGACAAAAGTCTCAAAGGGCATCAGACACTATGCGATGTCCTCAAAAGGCAGATTCTGAACCTAAACCATAAGAAAGAGGGTGTTGGGTTCGAAAGGAAAATGAATGCTGATGGCTCTTACTGGAGCCTGAGCAGTACCCCAAAACCACATGGGTTGCTACAAAGGAACCTTCAGTAGATCCATCCACCCTATCTGGCTTCACTTGTGCTAATCTTATTATCATTGATGAATCCTTTGATGCAAACTATAAACTGTTTAATAATCAGAATGGTGAAGTGTTTGCGAGGTATATTAGTACTAACTGCAGGAATGGGCCACCTATGAAGAAAGTCTAGGTGCCCAAAAGGTGTCTGGAGAATCTTCCTGTGAATGTCGTCATGACACCACAAGGGAAGAAGACAAACCCCAGACCATAGGCTTCATATGGTCCAAAGGCTTCATACAGACAGAGGACTCACCTGAGTCACACTAACACAAATGTTTTGCAGGGAAATCATACCCAGGCCAATGAATATGAGCGTGTTTCATCAAACCACCATGTTCATAAGACCAAGGACTACTCTGCTTATTCCTATGAGTATTATTCACCTCCTGCAAAACTATTTGCCAGGGCTTCAAAGCCAAAGTTCTCATATGCTGCACTTAGACTCATTGCTTCGAAGCCACCCTTGAAGATGTGGGTGGCTAAGAAAGCTTAACTCTCTTTTGCAGGGAAAGGTCTCCAGCCGAAAATCAAATGCGTCTGAAGCTATTGCTGGGGACCTAAAACATCTTGTAGGGCACAAGATCAAATGCCCAAATGGTCTTATTATGTATTTTGTTCCTGAGTTGCTTGCTATTTGTCCTATCAGTCCTAACCTCAATCTAAGCTTTCATAATCCACTTTCTCATCAAATGTTTATGCTTCACAATGCTCTTCGTGAAGCCTATCCCCCTAACTGCACTGTAGGGTATGACACGAGCTGCTTCAGAATGGATTATTGATAGTGGATGTACTAATCACATGACTGGCGAACGAAGTCTTCTCATGGACTCAACCTTACGTCCATCTGACAAAATTCACATCACATTTGCTGATACTGTTAAAAGCAAGGTATTGGGTCTAGGTAGAGCAATCTCAAAGGATCAGCACATGGATAAAGTGATGCTTTTTGAATCCTTTAGTTTCAACTTAATGTCTGTCTCAATGCTTTGCGATTTGAACATGATTGTGATATTTGGAAAATATTGTTGCCTTGTTCTAATGGAATCTGACAAGTCTCTAGTCTTTGAAGGGTATCGGAAAGATGATTTGTACATGGTAGATTTCTCAGCAGGACCACAGCTTGTCGTATGTCTTGTTGCAAAAGCTTCAGAGTGCTGGCTCTGGCATCGGAGGCTCGGGCATGCTGGCATGAGGAACTTGCATACTCTCGCAAAGAAGAAGCACGTCATAGGCATCGAGGGCGTCAAGTTCAAGAAGGATCACTTATGCGGTGCCTGCGAAGCTGGAAAGATGACGAGGGCCAAGCATCCCTCGAAGACAATCATGACAACGACTCAACCCTTCGAACTGCTACACATGGACCGCTTCGGCCCTACTCACTACTCTACCCTTACTACTACTGCTTGTCTCTATGGCTTCGTCGTTGTTGATGATTATTCAAGATATACATGGGTACATATAATTCTCTACAGGACTGAAGTGCAGGATGTCTTCAGACGCTTCGCCAATCGAGCCATGAACAACTATGGCGTCAAGATCAAGCACCTCAGAAGTGACAATGGCACTGAATTCAAAAACACCAGACTCGACACTTATCTTGATACATTGGGCATCACTCATGAGTTCTCAGCTCCGTACACGCTGTAGCAGAATGGCGTCATGGAACGCAAGAATAGAACACTCATTGAGATGGCTCGGACGATGCTCGATGAATACAAGACACCAAGAAAGTTCTGGCCTGAAGCTATTGATACTGCATGCCTTGTCATCAACCGTGTTTATCTTCACAAGCTTCTGAAGAGAACATCCTATGAACTCCTCACTGGTAAGAAGCCAAATGTCAGTTACTACAGAGTATTTGGTGCTAGGTGCTGGATCAAGGATCCACATCACACTTCAAAATTTGCATCGAAAACACATGAAGGTTTTATGCTTGGTTACGGGAAGGATTCACACTCCTACAGAGTCTTCAACCTCTTTCAATATAAAGTGGTTGAAACAGTGGATGTGCGGTTCGATGAGACTAACGGCTCACAAAGAGAGCACCTGCCAAATGTGCTAGATGAAATTCCACCCAGTGAATCCATCAAGCTTATGGGAACTGGAGAAATCATACCGTCTGAAGTACAACCTGAACAGGAACTTATCATTTCTGCACCAAATCAACCTGAAGACAATGCTCAGCCTGAAGACAATCCTTCAAACAATGACAATGATCAGAAAGAGCAAAATCCTCGTCCAGTTCATCCTTGTGTTGCAAATGAAGTATAGATTGAGAAGATAATTGATAGCATGAATGCACCTGGTCCACTCACTCGTTCAAGGGCAACACAACTAGCAAATTTATGTGGGCACTTTGCATTCGTCTCAATATCTGAACCCAGGAAAGTTGTTGAAGCCTTCATGCAACCTGAATGGATTCAAGCTATGCAAGAAGAGCTTCAACAGTTCGAGCTGAATAATGTATGGGAACTGGTCAAGCGTCCTGATCCCCGTAAACACAATATCATAGGCACTAAATGGATATATCTCAACAAGCAAGATGAGCATGGTCAAGTTGTCAGAAACAAGGCTCGTCTCATTGCTCAAGGATACACTCAAGTTGAAGGAATTGAATTCAATGAAACATTTGCTCCTGTGGCTAGGCTTGAAGCTATACGCATACTGCTAGCCTATGCAAATCATCATAACATCCTTCTGTATCAAA
Source organism: Triticum urartu (assembly GCF_056163025.1). Lineage (NCBI taxonomy): Eukaryota > Viridiplantae > Streptophyta > Magnoliopsida > Poales > Poaceae > Triticum > Triticum urartu. Next base: position 67,971,840 of record NC_141875.1, on the reverse strand, counting down.
TGAATGTGAAGAGTTCCTTTCTCAATGGCAAGATTGAAGAAGAAGTATATGTTGCACAACCGCCTGGTTTTGAAGATCCAAAACATCCTGACATGGTTTACAAGCTCAACAAGACACTGTATGGCCTCAAACAAGCCCCTCGTGCTTGGTATGACACACTCAAAGACTTCCTGAAGAGCAAAGGCTTTAAACCTGGTTCCCTGGATCCCACACTCTTCACGAAGACATATGATGGTGAACTGTTTGTGTGCCAAATATATGTGGATGACATTATCTTCGGCTGCACTAATCAGAAATACAGTGATGAGTTTGGACACATGATGCAAGAGCAATATCATATGTCCATGATGGGTGAGCTGAATTCTTCCTTGGTCTTTAAATACGGCAGCAACGCAACAACATCTTCATATCTCAAGAGAAATACCTCAAAGATTGCCTAAAGAAGTTTGGAATGCAAGACTGCAAAGGTTATACGATGCCAATGCCAACCAAAAGTCATCTGGGTCCTAACGCCAATGGTAAAGAGTTCGATCAAAAGGTATATCGCTCCATGATTGGTTCTTTGCTTTATTTATGTGCATCTAGGCCAGATATCATGCTTAGTGTTTGCATGTGTGCCCGATTCCAAGCGGCACCAAAGGAATCGCATCACTTAGCTGTGAAGCGAATTCTTCGATATTTGGCTTACACCCCAACACTAGGATTATGGTATCCAAAGGGCTCAGAGTTTGATCTAGTTGGATTCTCGGATGCTAATTATGCTGGTGACAAGGTGGATCGCAAGTCTACATCAGGCACATGTCACTTTCTGGGACGATCACTTGTGTGTTGGTCTTCAAAGAAGCAGAACTATGCATCTCTCTCCACAGCCGAATCTGAATACATTGCTACTGGATCTTGCTGCGCTCAGCTTCTATGGATGAAGCAAACACTCAAACACTATGGCATTCATCTGAAGCAAGTGCCACTCTACTGCAACAATGAAAGCGCCATCAAGATTGCCAACAACCTAGTTCAGCACTCGAAGACAAAGCACATTCAGATCCGTCATCACTTTCTTAGAGATCATGTCATGAAGGAAGATATTGATATCATTCACGTCAACACTGAAGATCAACTGGCAGATATCTTCACAAAGCCCTTGGATGAGAAAAGGTTTTGCAAGTTGCGGTGTGAGCTAAATATCTTGGAATCCTCAAATGTCCTGTGATGAGGCACACATACTAACACTTATGCATGTTGATGACTTAGATGTTCAACACACGAAGTAACTTATATCTTCAACTAATCAAAACTTACACTCTAAGTGTGAATACATTAACGCGGAATTTGACTTCGGAGCGCCACAATAATTGTGTGTCGTGTCTAGGTCTAATACTTCCTATACAGGTGGGTAACGCCACCACCAAACTTTTGCTTGAAGTATTTTCTGTTGGCGTTACATTTACAAAATCTTCATGTTTGGTTTGTCTTCAATATTAACATGACTTCATGTTTATCTTCACTATATTGATTTGGTCTTATTCGAATATATTCATATATTAGCGTTATGTCCTCTACAGCATTCACTTATAGTCATGTCTTCTTGTTTGAATCTTTTGAACTAAGTGAATGTGATCGGACCCTAACCTCTCTATGCTCCTGTCTCAAATCTATCTGTCCAAATCATATGCATTCTATTGAAACCGTCGAATGTCTTCTCTGCGTCCTTGTCAGCAGAAGACACAGAGACAAACATTAAATCCGATTTAAACGCTCTATCCTTTTTTCCTGAAACACGGAGAAGCGGGAACGACCACCCGACAATCCAGGCATGCGTGGGAACATGGAACAACCTCCAATGTGTTGCATGTTCGCCACATGTCCTTCAGATGTGAACTGCCAGGGGCACCTGCGTAATAACGCTGCACCGTCCCTATCCTTATAAATACACGCCACACCCCAGTCATTATCTCTTCTTCCACTTCTCCTTCTTGCACAAACCCTAGCGCCACCGCTAGCCATCAACGACGCCGGCGACGAAGCACTTAGCTGTCATGACCTCACTGACGCCGTCCTCACGCCGGCCGCGGACATCGTCTTCTCCGCCGTCGCCGTAGGTGTCCTCCGTTCGCCAAGTTAGGGCACGGAAGATCGAACTGCTCGGCCTCATCTCCTACTCCGTCTAGCAGTTCCTCGAGTGGTAAATAAAAACTCTTTTACAGTTCTTTTTGATCCAATAGATTCATCTTTTTCAACCACAAGTGGTTTCTGTCCCAACAAATTGAATCAATCCTTTTCTGAATCTCATAACATGCCAAGTATGTTCACTTATGCTTCACAAAGTAGTTAGATTCCTCACTTGTACTTATTCGTGGATTCATACAAATCTGGAACCAACTCTTTACATATTTAAGCGCCGACGACACACGCGATGCTGAACCCAATATTGTTGGCCCTTCTACAACCTTGAAGGTCTCATCACTCACATTCAGGTTCAAGGGGCAGCCGTGGATCAATCTGCAGATGACGCTGATTATGACGAAGCGCCTACACCACCGAAGCTCGTGAAGCAAAAGAAACCAAAGGCTTCAAAGCCCTCCTCCGCACCAAAGGTCTCGCGGGCAAAAACTCTGGCCACTGCACCTCCTGAAGCCAGTGTGCAGTCTGAATATCTCTCTCGCATCTCCAAGTCTGACAAGATGAATAAGCCCATGCAACCAACTGGTCAAGCTTTGACGCCTGCTGTCGTTCTGAGGAACGAGAACGAAGCCATTGATCTGTCTAGTGACGACGATCTTGGCGATGATGCTCTTGAGCTGCCTATAAACAACAAGCAAGAGGCGGATATCTTCAATGATCTTCCACTCTTTGATGTGGAGATCCTATACAAGTTCATTGATGAGTGGTTTGACAGCCCAGACCTGATTTTTGATGATCTTCAGCTCCCAATTGGCCTCAGCGTCTCTTTCCATGGAGCCATTGCTCCTGAGCTGGCTCTTCCACAGAAAATTGTTGAGCTGAAGCACAAGATTGATTATGAAAAGGCTTAGTTTAAGAAGCACATGGCCAAGCTCAACATGGAAGACGTCCGAAACTTCAAGGTCATGTTGCATGAGCTCAAGGAGGCGTTCCACATGAAACGTGAAGAAGCTAAAGGTTCTCGAGAGCGCATGAAACACCTGGCTGCCAAATGTGTTCATGTCTACAATGAAGTTGAAAAGCGCAAGGCTTTGGGTCGACCAGGCATCGACCCCAGAATGGCTGCCAAGAAGAAGAAGAAGCCTGCTGTGGCCCAACCAGAAGCATCAAGGTAGGAAGAACCTCACATTGTCTTCCCGGCCAGTATGACAGGCTCGAAGCCTAAAGTCCCCACAGTGGCTTCGGAGCTCAAGAAAACTAGCGCAGCTGAAGCCGAAGCCCGAAAGCGCAAGACCAAGGCCACCTGTGGGAGTCCTGGATTAGGGGGTCTCCGGACAGCCTGACTATTTCCATTGGCCGGACTGTTAGACTATGAAGGTACAAGATTGAAGACTTCGTCTCGTGTCCGGATGGGACTCTACTTGGCGTGGAAGGCAAGCTAGGCAATACGTATATGGATATCTCCTCCTTTGTAACCGACCTTGTGTAACCCTAACCCTCTCCGGTGTCTATATAAACCGGAGGGTTTTAGTCCGTAGGACAACAATCACAACATACAATCATACCGTAGGCTAGCTTCTAGGGTTTAGCCTCTCTAATCTCGTGGTAGATCTACTCTTGTAACACCCATATCTTCAATATTAATCAAGCAGGACGTAGGGTTTTATCTCCATCAAGAGGGCCTGAACCTGGGTAAAACATCGTGTCCCTTGCCTCCTGTTACCATCTAGCCTAGACGCACAGTTCGGGACCCCCTACCCGAGATCCGCCGGTTTTGACACTGACATTGGTGCTTTCATTGAGAGTTCCTCTATGTCGTTGCTATTAGGCTTGATGGCTGCTACTATCATCGGTAGCAATGCGGTCCAGGGTGAGACTTTTCTCCCTAGACAGATCTTCGTATTTGGCCGCTTTGCACTTCGGGCTAATTCGCTTGGCCATCTGGAGCAGATTGAAAGCTACGCCCCTGGCCATCAGGTCAGATTTGGAAGTTTGAACTACACGGCCGACATCCATGGAGACTTGATCTTCGACGGATTCGAGCCACAGCTAGGCGCGCCGCACTGTCTCGATGGGCATGACCTAGCTCTGCCACCAGACAGTACTCCAGAGGCCGCGCCCACACCAGCTCCGACCCTTAGCTCGGAGCCAGCTGCACAAATCGAGGACGGGTGGCTAGACACCGCCTCAGGGGCTACAGTCTCAACGGCGATCGAGCCGAACACCAGGATAATCCTCTGCGCAGCCCGTGACTCCAAGGTGCCGGACTCTCCTCCGGACCCCGAACCATCCGCGCCCCTGCCAATCGAATCCGACTGGGCGCCAATCATGGAATTCACCGCTGCGAATATCTTTCAGCACTCGCCCTTCGGCGACATTCTGAATTCACTAAGGTCTCTCTCTTTGTTAGGAGAGCCCTGGCCGGATCATGGCCAACAGGACTGGGATGTGCACGACGAAGAAATTCGACACCCACCCACCACCCACTTTGTAGCCACTATGGATGATTTAACCGACATGCGTGACTTCGACTCCGAAGACATCGACGGTATGGACGACGATGTAGGAGACGGACATGAACCAGCACCTATAGGGCATTGGAAAGCCACCTCATCGTATGACATATACATGGTGGATACACCCAATGAAGGCAACGGCGACGAGATAGCTGAGGATGACCCCTCCAAGAAGCAACCGAAGCGCCGACGTCAGCAGCGCCGCTCTAAGTCCCGCCAAAGCAAAAGTGGTGATACCGGCGCAGGAGATAATAACACTCCGGATAGAGCCAAAGACAACGAAACCCCCCTCCAGCAAGAGTTAGATCAGGAGGATGAAGGAGCCAGCTCTCCTGAGAGAGCGGCTGGCGGAGAGGAGGAGGATGACAATTACATGCCCCCCTCCAAAGACGAGGCAAGCCTCGGCGATGATGAATTCGCCGTACCAGAGGATCCCGTCGAACAAGAGCGCTACAAGCGCAGGCTTATGGCCACGGCAAATAGCCTGAAGAAAAAGCAGCGGCAGCTTCAAGCTGATCAACATTTGCTAGCTGACAAATGGACTGAAGTCCTCGCAGCCAAGGAATATAAACTCGAGCGTCCCTCCAAGAGTTACCCAAGGCGCAGGTTACTACCCCGACTAGAGGAAGAAGCATATGATACGGCTGATCGGCCACCCCGTGGCCGCGATAGAGAGGCATTCATGCCGAAAGCTCAGCCTCCACCCCAAAGCCATCCAAATAAAAAGGCATGGGGAGATACGCCAGAGCTGCGAGACATATTGGAGGACAAAGCAAAGCACTCAAGATCGATCTACGGATCATGAGGGCGCATCACTCTACGAGACGGTAAACGTCACGCCGGATACAGTAAAAGGAAATCCGCCCGGGCCGAACACAGCGGGCAGGACCCATACGAGCTGCGTCGCGATATAGCCCAATACAGAGGCGCCGCACACCCCTTATGCTTCATAGACGAAGTAATGGAACATCAATTCCCAGAAGGTTTCAAACCTATAAACATTGAATCATACAACGGCACAACAGATCCCGCGGTATGGATTTAGGACTTCCTCCTCCACATCCACATGGCCCGCGGTGATGACTTACATGCCATCAAGTACCTCCCACTAAAACTCAAAGGACCAGCACGGCATTGGCTTAATAGCTTGCCAGCGGACTCCATTAGCTGTTGGGAAGATCTGGAAGCCGCATTCCTCGACAACTTTCAGGTCACTTATGTGCGACCACCAGACGCCGATGACTCGAGCCACATAATTCAGCAGCCAGAAGAATCGGCCAGGCAATTCTAGACTCGGTTCCTTACAAAGAAAAACCAAATCGTCGACTTTCCGGATGCGGAGGCCTTAGCGGCTTTCAAGCACAACATCCGAGACGAGTGGCTAGCCCGGCACCTTGGTCAGGAAAAGCCGAAATCTATGGCAGCCCTCACGACGCTCATGACCCGCTTTTGTGCGGGAGAAGATAGCTGGTTGGCTCGCAGTAACAACATATCAAAGAACCATGGTACCTCAGATACCAAGGATGGCAACAGCAGGTCACGTCGCAACAAGCATAAGCGCCGCATTAACAGTGAAATTACTGAGGATACGGCAGTCAATGCCGGATTCAAAGGCTCTAAACCCGGTCAGCGGAAAAAGCCTTTAAAACAAAGTACGCCGGGTCCGTCCAGCTTGGACCGTATACTCGATCGCTCATGTCAAATACACGGCACCCCAGACAAGCCAGCCAATCACACCAACAGGGATTGTTGGGTGTTCAAGCAGGCCGGCAAGTTAATTGCCGAAGACAAGGACAAGGGGCCGCATAGCAATGACGAGGAAGAACCCCGGCAGCCGCACACTGGAGGACAGAAGAGGTTTCACCCACAAGTGAGGATGGTGAACATGATATACGCAACCCACATCCCCAAGAGGGAGCGGAAGCGTGCGCTCAGGGACGTATATGCGCTGGAGCTAGTCGCCCCGAAGTTCAACCCTTGGTCCTCCTGTCCGATCACCTTTGATCGCGGGGACCACCCCACTAGTATCCTCACAGCGGATTCGCCGCACTGGTCCTAGACCCAATCATCGACGGATTTCACCTCACTCGAGTCCTCATGGACGGCGGCAGTAGCCTGAACCTGCTTTATCAGGACACAGTGTGCAAAATGGGTATAGACCCCTCAAGGATCAAACCCACAAAGACGACCTTTAAAGGCGTCATTCCAGGCGTAGAGGCCCACTGCACAGGCTCAATTACACTGGAAGTGGTCTTCAGATCCCCGGATAACTTCCGAAGCGAAGAGCTAATCTTCGATACAGTCCCGTTCTGTAGTGGTTATCACGCACTGCTCAGACGAACCGCATTCGCTAGATTCAATGCGGTACCACATTATGCATACCTCAAGCTCAAGATGCCAGGACCTCGCGGAGTTATTACAGTCAATGGAAACACAGAGCGCTCTCTCGAACAGAGGAGCACACCGCGGCCCTCGCAGCAGAAGCGCAAAGCAGCCTTTCAAGGCAATCTACCAGTTTGACGTTTCAAAGCCCGGACACCTTCAAGCACGCTCGGGGCAATAGGCAAATAGACCACCTGGCACGATCTGAGCTCACATAGCAATACGGCGGCCACCCCAACCCCAGCCCAACGACGTTGTTCGTGCCGCGCGTACATCATTACGCATTAAAAATACCATGGGCACAGATGGGGAGGGGGGGCACAACTACGACACGTCCCAAAACGCGGCCTAAACCGCACCAGGGGCTTCCCATTTGGTTATTTTCCTTTTTCTTTCAGGACTTCAATCTCTGGAAACACTGTCCGGCAACTCTATTGCCGAACACATGATACAACAACCAAGGAGGCCGACGACTATGGAATTCCCAGGTGGATTACAGATTTCACATAATTCCTCAGCTCGCCCTTGGATGGGACATAGTCCTTCTCTTTTGCTCATTACACTATCTGTATCACTCTGCTTTAATGCAATTTTTTAATATACAATGCGTGACATTACGACTATTATCGCATTCTTGTTATATGTATACATATCTATGTGTTCATTAATGACGCCTAGCAACCGTACACTCTGGTACGGCCAATGCACCAGGGGCTTACGTACCCACAATATGGTGTGGGAAGTCCGAACACTTTCACAAGTGCGTCACCCCGAACTTATAGCATTATATGCATTAGCTCCGAATCATGTCTTTGGTCAAATGTTGGGTTTGCCCGGCTCCTATGTTTTGGTACCTTACGTTCCGCTCTATCGGCTAAGGTAGCGCTAGAAGAACTACTACGATTGTGCCCCTGTTCTGCCGGGCCGAGCACCTCAGTAGAGAAAGCTAAAACTGACTGTCATGATAAGGTGAGAGACTGGTCGCTGTTTAGCGAGGTTTTTCGAGTCCCTAAAGACTTATGTCGCTTAGGGCGAGGGGTCGGCTCCGTCCGGCTTACAGGCGTGTATCGCGCCCTGAATTCGGCCTTCCGAATACCAGGGGCTTCGCCGAAATTTAAAATTATAGAATTCTATGGCTAAGTGAGAGTGGTAAAGCATTATTAGTCCGGTTGCCTTGTTCGTTGTGCTGAGCACCTCCGTCGAAGGACCCAAACATGGGAACAAGAGTGCTCAGGTTTATCCCGAACACCCCGGCACTCGTGGCATGGCGGCAGAAGCCGAGGACTAGCCATCTCTCAGATTGGATAAACAGCCAAAACGAAGGTAATATTTTAAATTCACACAAGCGTTGCATAGCGCATATGAAACAAGTTTTCATTACACAGGATAAAAAACGAGCAAGTCTCATTCAAATATTACATTTTGTGAACACTCATCCGCGATAAGACGGGCTCCCGACAGAACACCCTCATAGTACATCTCGGGGTGGCGGTGCTCCTTGCCCTCCGGCGGCCCCTCCTTGATAAGCTTCACGGCGTCTAGCTTGACCCACTGCGTTTTCACACGGGCGAAGGCCCGGCGTGCACCTTCAATGCAGACGGATCACTTGACGACCTCCAGCCATGGGAAGGCATCCACAAGCCGCCTCACCAGGCCGAAGAAGCTGTTCGGAAGGGCGTCGCCGGGCCACAACCGGACTATGAAGCCCTTCATGGCCTGATCGGCTGCCTTATGTAGCTCGGCCATCTGCTTCAGCTGGTCGCTCATTGGCACCGGATGTTTGGCCTCAGCATACTGAGACCAGAACATCTTCTCCGTCGAGCTTCCGTCCTCGGCCTGGTAGAATAGTGCGGCATCGGACACACTGCGGGGCAAATCTGCGAATGCTCCTGAAGAGCTCCGGATTCGGGTAAGTAACCGGTAATCCACCTTTACATGCTTTCTTTGCATATAGAAAGCCTTACCCGCTGCTATCTTCTTCATCGTGTTGATCTCCTGAAGGGCCTTCTGGGCCTCGTCCTTGGCACTCTTCGCGCTCTCACGGGCCGCGGCAAGCTCAGACTCTCTCGTCTTCAAGTCAAGCTCCAACGCCTCGTGCTTGGTCACGAGAGCCTAGAGCTCTTGCTGCACCTCGCCCACCCGAGCCTCGTGCCTCTCTCGCTCGGTGCGCTCCTGGGCCGCCTTTTCTTCGGCCTGGGACAGTGCTTGCTTCAGGGTCGCCACCTCGGTCGTGGCCCCTGGCAAACATACAATGATCCTGTCATTTAGCAATCACGTCCTTTTTCTCATCTACAGACGGGGTATCACTTACCCTTGTTCTCCTCGAGCTTCCTCTTAGCAAGGCCGAGCTCTTTCTGGGACCCCTCGAGGGCCTCCTTCAGTACGGCGACCTCCGCAGCCAGTGCGGCGGACGCCAGCAGCGAAGCCTGCATATGCATATTGACATACTTATATTAGACTCCTGCGATATTATTTGATCCTCTGTTCGGCTTTTCTTTGTGAACACCGAACAAAGCATCAGGGGCTACTGTCTATGCGGTAACACTTCTACTACATTTTAAAACACTTACCTCGAAGCCTGTTAGAAGGCTAGTACAGGCTTCAGTCAATCCGCTCTTGGCGGACTAAACCTTCTGGATCACCGCACTCGTGATAGTGCGATGCTCCTCCTCGATGGAAGCACTGTGAAGCGCATCCAACATAGTGTCCGGCGCCTCTGGATGGACAGTGGTCACCGGCACAGGCGTCTCACCCTCCTTAGAAGGGGACCGCCTACCCGAGCTCGGATCCGTTGGAGGGTCCGGCGCGGTGTTCGACTGAGGGCCGAACTCGGAGCTCTCGGGAACCCCGTCCCCTCGGCTCCCAGAGTCCGGAAGGTCACCTTGCGGCGCCTCCGGGACTGTCCCCCCTTGATCCGGTGCCTCTTGAGACAACACCTCGGTGTCGTCGGCTGGATGAGGGGAGGTGGCCGTCGGGACTGGATCGCTATCCATGTCCGACGCACCTAGGGAGCCCTCCGAGGATACCTCGATATTGGCTTGGGGCGGCCTGCACAATTGAGTTCGGCGTTAGGGAAAGAAATGCGACAAAGGAATCCTATGGGTTACTTTGGTATCCGAACACTTACGATCTCCCCGGTGGCTTTCCCTGGGCAACCACTTGTCTTCACTTTTGTCGACGGCGGTAGCGCTGTCCGGAGGGAGCGTCCTTCCCTTCATGGACCCTTTGGCCTCCCCAGTTGGGGCGGCCTTCCTTTTCTTGTCTCCCCGAGTCGGTGGGGGAGCCTCTTCTTCCTCTTCCTCGTCTTCGGGGGAAGAGTGTGCCACAGAGTCATCGGACGGTGAGTCCACGACGCCTGGCGTCGGGAACTCTTTCGAGCTCCCTTGGCCTTCTTAGTCTTCTCCGGCACCTTATAGGGGGCCGGAGTCAGCATCTTCGTCAGAAGAGCGTCTGCGGGGCCTTCGGGCAAGGGAGCCGGACAGTCAATCTGTCCGGCCATCTTCTGCTAGTCCTGTCAAAATTACGGGAGTTTAGATCCCGCATGGAGCCAATCTATATATATAACAAATATCTTGTAAGAGGTAAAACAACTTACCGCACTGGCGTGGCGCTTCGCGCTGAATCCGCGATCCTCAGTAATGGGGGAGGGCCTGTGGCGCCCTTGAATAGCACCCTCCAGGCATCTTCATGAGTCGTGTCGAAGAGCCTGTTCAGAGTTCGGTGCTGCGCCGGATTGAACTCCCACAAGGTAAACACCCGTTGTTGTCACGGGAGTATCCGGCGAATGAGCATGACCTGGACTATGTTGACAAGCTTGAGCTTCTTATCCACCATGTTCTGAATACATGACTGGAGTCCGGTCAGCTCTTTTGAATTACCCCAGGACAGGCCCTTCTCTTTCCAGGAGGTGAGCCGCATGGGGATGCCGGATCGGAACTCGTGGGCCGCTACCCATGCGGGGTCGCGCGGCTCGGTGATATAGAACCACCCCGATTGCCACCCCTTTATGGTGTCCACGAAGGTGCCCTCGAGCCATGTGATGTTGGGAATCTTGCCCACCATGGCGCCTCCGCACTCCGCCTGGCGGCTGCTCACTACCTTCGGCTTCACATTGAAGGTCTTCAGCCATAAGCCAAAGTGGGGCTTGATGCGGAGGAAGGCCTCACACACGACGATAAACGCCGAGATGTTGAGGATGAAGTTTGGGGCTAGATCATGGAAATCCAGGCCATAATAAAACATTAGCCCTCGGACGAAGGGATGGAGAGGGAATCCTAGTCCGTGGAGGAAATGGGTGAGGAATACCACCCTCTCATGGGGCTCGGGGGTGGGGATGAGCTGTCCCTCATCTGGGAGCCGGTGTGCGATGTCGTCGTGCAGGTATCCGGCTCTCCTCAGTTTCTTGATGTCTCCCTCCGTGACGGAGGAGACCATCCACTTGCCTCCCGCTCCGGACATGGTTGGAGAAGGTTGAGATGGAAGTGAGGGCTTGGGCTCTAGAGCTCGAGTATGCGGGAGCGGATGAGCAGAGGAGGAAGAAGGCGTGGATAGAAAGGTGAATCCTTATCCCTTATGGGCGGACAAAATTAAACGTCCCCACTTGCCTAGTAAAACTCACTTATCCCCCAAGCGCCGCAATTGATGGCGCGGTTGGGTTACCCACGACCGTATTGATGAGAATCCCGTAATAAGGGGACACGATCTCTGCTTTGACAAGACGTGTCGAAAAACTGCCTCGCGTTATGTGCGGGGCTGGTTATAAGAAACGGTTTGAATAATCACCGGGCCATGACATAACGCCATGCTGTCAAAACAAACCAGGAAATTAGATCTGTGAAAAAACATTATTCTCTCTACGGTGAAATGTGGGACTTATTGTGCAGGGTCAGACACTATCCTTGTATTCAACTTCTTCTGTAATTTATTCGGAGAAGGAACCTGCCTAGCAATGCCGAACACAACTGCGCGCCGGACTCGTCGTCATTGAAGCCTGGTTCAGGGGCTACTGTGGGAGTCCTGGATTAGGGGGCCTCCGGACAGCCGGACTATTTCCATTGGCCGAGACTGTTAGACTGTGAAGATACAAGATTGAAGACTTCGTCTCATGTCCGGATGGGACTCTACTTGGCGTGGAAGGCAAGCTAGGCAATATGTATATGGATATCTGCTCCTTTGTAACCGACCTTGTGTAACCCTAACCCTCTCTGGTGTCTATATAAACTGGAGGGTTTTAGTCCGTAGGACAAAAATCACAACATACAATTATACCGTAGGCTAGCTTCTAGGGTTTAGCCTCTCTGATCTCATGGTAGATCTACTCTTGTAACACCCATATCTTCAATATTAATCAAGTAGGACGTAGCGTTTTACCTCCATCAAGAGGGCCTGAACCTGGGTAAAACTTCGTGTCCCTTGCCTCCTGTTACCATCCGGCCTAGACGCACAGTTCGGGACCCCCTACCCAAGATCCGTCGGTTTTGACACCGACACCACCACTAATGATGCTCCACCGACCAAGAAGAGAAAAACCAAGAAGAAAGATCGGGTTGCTCACACAGAGCCCCTTGTCGTCGAGCCAATCTCAGTTGCCCGTCCTGCATCGGAACATAGTGAGCGTCAGTTGATAGTTCATGAGCCTGCTTCCACAGAGGCTCCAGAAGTTGAAGACATTCCAGCTGTTGAGCCCACCGCAGCTGAAGACATTGGTCATCAAGACAATGTTGAAGATGATGAAGTCCTTCCTTAGATCGAACACATTGTGGTATCATCGCATGTTCTCACAAACAGTGAACTCATCAGCATTGGTCGTCCATTGATGCCAATTGCTCAGGATGACTCATGGGCTGATCACCCACATGACTCCCCCCACCAAGAAGAATCACCAAGTACTCCCCCACCTCAAGTCACCACTTCCGTACTTGAAGACAATGACTTTGTGGCCCAACCAACTCCATCTTCACAAGCGTCGCCAGCGTTCTGCGGTCTTCTCAAAGGACCACGGCCACAGGTCACTCTGTCAAGTGTTCCAGAAGGAGAATAGCGTCAATCTGTTTCACGCCAAGTCTTTCCTAAAGCCTCTCCTACTGCGAACATCCCCGAGTCTGAAGCCAAAGCGGCTGAAGATATTCCGGTTGCATCAGCTGATGAACAAGAAGAGCCAAGACATGAAGAAGAACGTGTTGCTACACCCCCAACCAACCCTGAAGTTGTTTTCGAGGAGAACGTGTCTGACCCTCCAGCTACTCGAGTGGAGGTTGAAAACTCTGAGCCGGCCACTAATACCAACACTAAAGCCAATGACGTTGTCATGGCCGAGGCTAGTGTGGTGCCTGAAGTTAATGTGGTGCCAGAAGTGATTGCACCTGAAGCCAATCTGCAGCCCGAAGCCAATGCCACTGCTCCTGTACCACCTCCATGGCCACACACTCTTGAGCAGGCATTCTATCAGGGCCAACTTATCACCGTCTGCTAGCCCATTCTGGCTCCTCCACCTACTGGCAGTTCGCAATTTGCCTATCATGTGGAGCACATGCCTCAGGTCCAGAAGGCAAAGCCTAGGCTACCAAGGTTTCCAGGTACTGCAACTTCACCAGGATCGTTTAATCTGAATGGCTTCAAGACACACAACACATTCTTTGAAAGTGCCAAGAACCCCTACACAAGGCCAAGAATCTCCTCAGATCGATTCTGGAGTTATCAGCAGCGCAGCTACTATTCCTGCATCTTATACAATCAGGGGCGCATTTTCCCTCATATGCTTCTAGACAGCGAAGCCATGGCTGGCCTGCCCTGCCTAGAAGAAGCCCTTGACTGCTTCAGAGATGCTGGCCTTCTACAGTTTGTGACTGCCAAAGAACATTGGAATTCTATGCTACCCTTCACATTCGCGGCTACAACAGGGATCCGAAGACATGGATCCTTGAGTGGATGCCAGGCGATGTACACCATGAAGCTAAAGCCCAAGACATCATTGAGCTTACTGCCCTACCCACTCCTGGCGAACATTATGAACCAGGTTGTCAGCTACACCAGAATGCGTTGGAAAGCATCTTCGAGAAGCCAGAGCCAAATATGAGCCAAATGCTGAGCATGATGAAGCCACTGCCACAAGAGGTTGACTATCCTAAGGAGTTCTTTGTTGAAGACCTATAGTATCTGCCCCGCACTGTTTATCATATTATCAAGCGAACTCTCTGGCCGGTCAAAGGACATTCTCCTGCAGTGAAGCTTGAAGGAGCAATGAAGACATTGTTTTTCTATATCTTCAATGGCACCACCTTCAATGTTGAAGACTTCTTCATTAGACAATTGGCTACATCTGGCTCCGATATCTTTGGTCTGAAGTTCTATGCTCCATGGGTAATGCGCCTCATCAAGATTCACTCTGCTATCAACTATCAGCCGTCTGCGCGCAATCACCTTATATTCTTGCCAGAGGTTGATTTGTCTGTCGAAGCCATTTACCCAGAACCTACAAAGGAGCCAATTTATCTTCACAATGTCGATCATCAAAGGTTCACCCAGCCCATTGAAGGAGTTCAGGCCATTTCATGTGTTTGTCCCTTAGCTGGCACTACACATGCCCCTCACACCCACCGCAAGCACCATTGCTCAAAGGCCTCGGAAGCGATCTCGTGTTCTCAATGACCGAGAGCTTCTCGTCACTCTACATCAGAAACATGACAAGCATCATGACTGGCTTAAGCGTCAGATGCAAAGCCTCTTTGTCATGGTTTTGTCACGGCAAATGTCCTTAGTGTGAGGACTTAGTCGCGAGGCCAACGCATGTATGTGGCAGCTTGAGAGGGGTTGGGCGGAATCAAGATACGCAATATAAGACAAGGATTTAGACAGCTTCGGGCCCCGAGAAACATCATCCGGTAATAACCCTACATGCTGTTTGTGGCTAGGTCTCATTATGATCATGAGGGAGTCGCCGGTAAGCCGGCTCTTTGTGTCTACCCATAGAGATTGTTTCTTCTTGCTTGTCCCTCTTTGGGGAGCCCTGCCCCTCCTTATATATGTTGAAGGGGCGGTTTACATGACTAGACCTAGTTGGATTAGGATTACTCTATTACAAGTGGAGTCCTAGTCTTCCTTCCTTTGTAGGAGAATATTCCTTTGTGCTTTCCTCATAAACCGGCCCACCATAACATGAGCAGGTCTTCCATGAACCGCCTTCTGGGCCGACAGGTCTTGTCGTTCCTCTGACCCGCTCGCCGGGTCACCCATGAGTCACCAGGCTCGGGCGGGTCACTTAGTGAGTCGTCCAGTCAAGGCAGGTCATTAGTGAGTCGCCAAGTCCGGCCGGGTTATACTTCCGGCCGGGTTACACCGCGGGGTATATCCCCGACATTAGCCCCCAGTTTAATTTGGATTTATCCATGTTAAACTGATCCTGTAACATAAACACAAGAACAAATTTGACAGGTTGTGCTCCGGGTTAAATATTCTTGTAAGTCAGCACATGATCATCCTTTAAATCCTTGTCATTTCGTCCTGGATGCGCATTCATGATCTCATAGCAAATCTCTTTTAACAGATATGTCCAAACCTTGCCAATGCAAAAATCCAGATACTTCTTTTGAGAAATCCGGGTCAATAGGCCAGCTTCAGAGCCAATTTGCGGACATTGGTATCTTATAGAGAAATATTGTAAGAAATAATCCCCTTGAATCAGCTTCCAAAGTGCCGGTTTAAAAAATATTGGTCTTGAAAAACGCATCTGACTTTCAGCCGGCTTGTAGAACTTGCCAGTTTATCATTACCAAAATATCCGGTTTGTAAATATTGATAGCATCGGGTCATAATTGTTGCCGACACCGGGTCATAGTTATTGGTGACGTCGGGTCAATCTAGTTTACTCAAAATTGAGAATTTGAAGATTTTTCTCCCTTATATCCATATTACCTGTAGCCCCCAAGTCTTGAGCAGAAACAAAGTGATGACTTAAGACTTGCTTCAATATAAATACTGCCACTTTGAAGAAATCCATGTTCATCTTATTCACTAGTAAAGACTAAATACTCCATATATGTAGCCCCCAAGTGCCGGGTTGTCATGCTTGCAGCAACCTGGGACTTGTAATTGCCTTATACTCATAAAAAACTACAACCGGTGTAGCCCCCAAGGGCCGGGTCATTATGCAATAATGAGCAGGGACTTTCTAAATATGATCATGTAAACTTGAGAAGCAACGTGTAGCCCCCAAGGGCCGGCTTAGTAAGATAGTACTGAGCTGGGACTTTGTATATGATTCATTGATAATAACATCATATGATGCAATCCTCACCATGGGGCTTAAACCCACGTCCACAAGGTTAAGAGCTTTGTACTCTACCAACTGAGTAGTGGATCTTTCAATATAATGGATTAAGGCTTGTGTACCTTGAATTTTCGATAGGAGCAATTGGTAGCCCCCAAGGGCCGGCTCATTTAGAATGTGATGAGTCGGGTCTTGAATAAGTTGCGCAAAAAATGACTTTGCATTAGCCCCCAAGTGCCATGGTGCATGCTGGCAGTGACATGGGACTTGCATATTTGACGTAATCTCAATTTGAATAATGTAGCCCCCAAGTGCCGGGTCATAAGCCTGCAGCGACTCGGGACTATTCCTTCCATTGTAGAATAAACCATATCCATTGATAAAATAACAGCCATTACGCTGAAGCGACTTTGAAAACCTCAATCATAATACTGGTTATTGATAACCATAAAAAATCCAGCCATGTTGGCTATTTAAGATTTGAATAATATAATCCAGTATGAAAACTCAATCATTCAATATCATCATGAAAATCCAGCCAATTTTGGCTATGAAATATGTGAATACCTTATCAGTTGACAAGTAAATTCTGAGTTTAAATACTCGGCAGCTTTTGGCCGATGGTGACTTAATGCGCTTTCATTGTAAGCCGGAATTTTTGTAACCCAGCGGCTTATAACCTTTGAAAAAACCCGGAATGGATAACCCTTTTGAAGCATCAATTTTGATGATGAACTTGAACTTAATCATTTATACAAGTCATAGTTCTGCGAATCTTGCACAGAGTTTAAACAACATACGCCCTGGCGCTTAACGTCAAAATCCAGGGCCGGCTTAAACATAATCATGTATTAACAATATCATACCGGTGATATTGAATCGTACTGACGGCTTATGATACCTCTACAGTAAGGGTGATAACCCAATCTTTAGAAGCAAAAACTTCCAAATGTTTATGATTTTCATATACTGGCGACTTATCGTCCAAAGTCAAGCTGGGTTAAATAGAAGTTACTCATATGCTTCAGATATGATCATAAAAGTCTCAAGACAAAATCTAAAAAATTGTTCGCAAAAAGAGACTTCAAAAATTTTGAGGCTTCTGATTCAATACAATCAGAAAACCGTTCCAAAGGGGTTAAGCTAACATTCGAATACGATCATATAGCCCCCAGTGGCTTTGGCGTTGCCGATCAAGAGGGTACCGACAGCTATGTTCTCTTTGGTTCGAATACGACCTATGTTTAAACAGGAAGCCCCCAAATGACCTTGAGAGTTGTTTAGCGACGCTGATTCGAATACGATCCACGTCGGACCCAAAGGGATTGAGCTATGATTCGAATATGATCAAGAAGCCCCCTAGTGAGTTTGGAAGTGTGCCGATCAAAAGGGTACCGACAGCTATGTTCTCTTTGGTTCGAATACGACCTATGTTTGAACAGGAAGCCCCCAAGTGACCATATAAGTTTTGGCATTGCGTCGATCAAGAGGGTACCGACAGCTATGCTCGATGAGTAGGAAGCCCCCAAGTGACCATAATAAGATAAGCCGTAAGGCAAGATACCCATGTTTGAACTGCGCATCATGGCAGCAGGCTCTTTTTGGCACCCTTTAATCTTTCTTGAACCGGATTTGAGAGCTTCAAAGCTTTGTGGTAAATAAATTTCCCTTGAACCGGTTTTTAAACCAGAAGCATCATTGTGAGCCGGAATTTTTCTGATGGCCTTTTAAATTTTCATCGATAGAGAAGTAATCTCCGGGGCCGAGTTACTTTTCCCTCCAATGACCCAGAGTTCTTGAATGCATTGAAACCGGTCAATTCTGCTGAGTCATACCATTGTAACCCCCGAGTCTCAAGACGACTCGAGGTGTTGACTTGAGATTCTCCATATTTGACCATAGCAGAAGGTGTATATCATTGGCGTTGATAGCGCGATGTGAATCCACAAAAGGTTGAGGTGACTACGGCGGGTTTATAAATGATCCCGTATGAGCCGTGTCAGCAACTTGGCCAATGGTTCCTTCCAACTAGCTGATTGAAGTTTAACCAAACTGTAGTGGTGGCGACTTGTGCACCTGCCCATTGAGCCATCCAGTGCAGACGGCGGCTGATAATGATAATTTCCTCCAATTTGTTGGAAGAAAAACGGGCTTCCCAAGCAATGACTCGCTCATATTGAATAAAAAGCTCATGCAGACAGGTGCGGCCCAGTGTGTTGATGTAGACTAGGCCGCAAGAGACGGACGGTAAAGATGACCGCAACATCTGAGGCGGCACAAACAGATGAACTGGCCGTGGTGTTGCAAGCTGGTGCGGACGCAAGAGACGGCCACGGCGTTGTAAGCCGGTGCGGGAGTCCGTTGAGTAACGACGACCACCTGTGCCAAAAGATGTTGGCGTGCCTCCATCTCCGCGGTATAATATCACTTTTTGTCATAAATAATTGCCCTGCATAAACAATATTGCAGACCAAGGCAAAGACAAACTTGTTCTTTGACAAAAACAACATGTGCTAATAAAACAAACTTGGATGGTATTCACCTGATTTGTTTGGATGACGGATGATCCGTTTATCGCGACAGAGGTGGCTCAGGCAGACTAACGACTCACTATAGCCCCGGTGGCTAAAAGCGGCAAGGGCGGCTCAACGCGGTTCCGGCGGGTTGATGTAAATTAAGCTGCACGGGCGGCGACTTGCGCACACCTGTTCCATCAGTAAGCGGGCGCAGACGCCGGTGCGTGATGGTGCTGACGTACACTTCATAGGCACAACATGGCACCACCTTTGCTGCACATAAAAATATACAAACCAAAGTAATTGTTCCTTGATGAAAACAATATGTTTAATAGAATAAACTTGGGTGGATATCACCTGGCATTTTTTGTCAGACAGACAGAGACGGAGCAGACCAAGTTTCAACACGCAGAGAAATCCACAGTTGGAATTATGGACAACATCCAGCAACCCAGTGCTAGGTCAAATTGCCTGGCATCTTTGACGTGACTCTGGGCAGATTTTATCTCCTCATTGTTTTAATTGGTATAGTAACAACAGCACCCTGCCCATCTTTTCCTCCTTTCTTTTTTTCGCTGATAGAGCAATGGACAGGAGCAGCCGACTTACAGACACCGGTGAGACACGCAGGGGCGTGAAGGCTGTGAGGTATGCCGGAGGAGATGAGGCCGGCTGCTCGGAGCGGCGGCTCGCGGTGCAGCAGAAGCGGCTTGGCAGCGCGCGGGTGAGGCCGAGCCGCGGCAAAGGGGCGCCTGGCGGAGGTAGGCCAAAGTGTGAGCGAGCCTGGCTCGAGACCATACTGATACGTCTCCGTCGTATCTATAATTTTTGATTGTTCCATGCCAATATTATTCAACTTTCATATACTTTTTGGCAACTTTTTATATTATTTTGGGACTAACATATTGATCCTGTGCCCAGTGCCAGTTCCTGTCTGTTGCATGTTTTTGGTTTCGCAGAATATCCATATCAAACGGAGTCCAAACAGGATAAAAACGGACGGAGCTTATTTTTGGAAAATATGGAAAATTCGGAAGGAAAATCAGCGCGAACCAGTGTCCGAGGTGGTCACGAGGCAGGGGGGGCGCCCCCCTTAGGGCGCGCCCCCTACCCTCGTGAGCCCACCGTAAGGCGGTTGACGCTCTTCTTTTCCCGCAAGAAAGCTAATATTTGAAAAAAAATCACGGTAAAGGTTTCAGGCCAATCGGAGTTACGGATCTTCCATATATATACGAAACGGTGAAACAGAGCCAGGGGAGAACGCAGAACCAGAGAGAAACAGAGAGATAGATCCAATCTCGGAGGGGCTCTCGCCCCTCCCACGCCATGGGAGCCAAGGACCAGAGGGGAAACCCTTCTCCCATCTAGGGAGGAGGTCAAGGAAGAAGAAAAAGAAGAAGAAGAAGGGGGCCCCTCTCCCCCTTGCTTCCGGTGGCGCCGGAGCGCTGCCGGGGCCATCATCATCACCGCCATCTTCACCAACAACTTCACCGCCATCATCACCAACTCTTCCCCCCTCTATGCAGCGGTGTAACCTCTCTCTTACCCACTGTAATCTCTACTTAAACATGGTGCTCAACGCTATATATTATTTCCCAATGATGTATGGCTATCCTATGATGTTTGAGTAGATCTGTTTTGTCCTAATGGCTATTTGATGATCATGATTGGTTTGAGTTGTATGTTTTATTATTGATACTGTCCTATGGTGCTCTCTGTGTCGCGCAAGCGTGAGGGATTCCCGCTGTAGGGTTTGCAATATGCTTATGATTTGCTTATGGTGGGTGGCGTGACTGACAGAAGCACAGACCTGAATAAGTAGGTTGTTTACGTATGGGATAAAGGGGACTTGATACTTTAATGCTATGGTTGGGTTTTGCCTTAATGAATCTTTAGTAGTTGCGGATGCTTGCAAGAGTTCCAATCATAA
Source organism: Triticum urartu (assembly GCF_056163025.1). Taxonomy (NCBI): domain Eukaryota; kingdom Viridiplantae; phylum Streptophyta; class Magnoliopsida; order Poales; family Poaceae; genus Triticum; species Triticum urartu. The sequence continues at coordinate 67,951,110 of NC_141875.1, read as the reverse complement.
GTGCATATGATCCAAGTAGAGAAAGTATGTTAGCTTATGCCTCTCCCTCAAATAAAATTGCAATAATTATTACCGGTCTAGTTATCGATTGCCTAGGGACAAATAACCTTCTTATTGACAAAATCTCTTTACTAAAACTAATTTAGTTGTGTCTTTATCTAAACAGCCCCTAGCTTTTATTTACGTGCTCTTTACTTTCTTGCAAGCTTACCCAAAAAACACTTACAAAGTACTTCTAGTTTCATACTTGTCCTAGGTAAATCGAATGTCAAGCGTGCGTAGAGTTGTATCGGTGGTCGATTGAACTTGAGGGAATATTTGTTCTACCTTTAGCTCCTCGTTGGGTTTGACACTCTTACTTATCGAAATAAGCTACAATTGATCTCCTATACTTGTGGGTTATCACATACCAGCGAGGGTGACCCGGTGCAGAGGATACATCGGATCGTGCAAGGCAATAGCTCTTCGTGAAGGCCGGTGGGTTGGAACGGCAACTGCTCTGGGCGGCTCAGCGGGCCGCAGCTGGGACAGAGGCAACCAGCGGAGGCGGCTCGACCGCAGGGGCGCGCCGGTGAGGTGCGAACGCGATGGCGGGGGTGGGACGGCGATGATGCAGAGCAACAACGGCGAGGCGGCTCAGCAGCGAGTTGAGTCGTGGGTGAGAAGAAGACTGAGCCGTCCATGCCGGCTTGCCGCAGAGGTGAGGCCGGGCCGGCGGAAGCAACGGTGAAGTGTGCCCCAACGGCGGAAGCCCCGACCTGGCAGCAGGTGTTGATTTAACGCGAGGGCGTGAGGCGTGGCTCAGAGCCAGCCACAACTTGGAGGTGGCGGCGACTTGGCCGTGGAGGTGCGGGGGCTGACCGCGCCAATGCAAGGTAGCAGCGCGGGGCGCAGCCGGCCAGGGGTGATTCAACAGCATGCCAATCCGGTAAGAGTCCTCCTCCAAGTCATCAACTGTTGTGGATGTTTGACCGGACGGGTCCTCTCCCAGATCGCGGTCCCTATTGATTGGTGTACCAAATCTTTCCAGTGCCTGCCTTCACGAAGTGGATGTGGCAATTGATGCAAGGAAATAAAAAACTGAACTTGCCAATTGATTCAACCTTCACGTGAGTACCAAATCAACCGCTTAGCACGTACTTGTGCTTTATTCTGATCTGATTTGATGTTTTGACACAGTGCACAGTAATAGCAATAAGGTAGCAGCTTTTGGACTGGACGTGAATCTGCGTACGTCGAGTGTCGCGCTTCACGTGCCCCAGCTCTCGCAGTAAAAAATTGCAATTTAAACAGCAGAGTACTCTGAAACGGTTTCTGTCTCACCGAATTGCACTGGCTTTTCTGATGGAAAACGACCCCACTCGGACAGGCGGATCAACAGGTCAAGCATGACGACGCGCATGGAACCCTAGCTTTTTTATCTAAAACCTTCTCGATTGCGAGGGCCGCGCGGCCGGGTTAAAGCTGTCGTGCTCCGCCGGCTAAAAAACTTTTGATTTCTATCCAATTGATGTAGCTACTCAAACCTTTTCAATCATGATTCTAACCGGCTCTTCTTCACCCAAAAATTACGAACATCTCGATCGCTGAAAAAAACCCTCTAAGAACTCAACACCATCGTGCGCAAGCCCCACGGTGGGCGCCAACTGTCGTGGTTTTGTCACGGCAGATGTCCTTAGTGTGAGCACTTAGTCGCGAGGCCAACACATCTATGTGGCAGCTTGAGAGGGGTTGGGCGGAATCGAGAGACGCAATATAAGACAAGGATTTAAACAGCTTCGGGCCCTGGGAAACATCATCCGGTAATAACCCTACATGCTGTTTGTGGCTAGGTCTCATTATGATCATGAGGGAGTCGCCAGTAAGCCGGCTCTTTGTGTCTACCCCTAGAGATTGTTTATTTTTGCTTGTCCCTCTTTGGGGAGCCCTGCCCCTCCTTATATATGTTGAAGGGGTGGTTTACATGAATAGACCTAGTTGGATTAGTGTCGGTTTAAAAACCGGCGGATCTCGGGTAGGGGGTCCCGAACTGTGCATCTAGGCCGGATGGTAACAGGAGGCAAGGGACACGAAGTTTTACCCAGGTTCGCGCCCTCTCGATGGATGTAAAACCCTATGTCCTACTTGATTAATATTGATGATATGGGTAGTACAAGAGTAGATCTACCACGAGATCAGAGAGGCTAAACCCTAGAAGCTAGCCTATGGTATGCTTGTTGTTGTCTATGTTGTCCTACGGACTAAAACCCACCGGTTTATATAGACACCGGAGAGGGTCAGGGTTACACAAAGTCGATTACAATGGTAGGAGATCTGCATATCCGTATCGCCAAGCTTTCCTTCCACGCCAAGGAAAGTCCCTTCCGGACACGGGACGAAGTCTTCAATCTTGTATCTTCATAGTCCAGGAGTCCGGCTGAAGGTCTAGTCCGGCCATCCGGACAGCCCCTAATCCAGGACTCCCTCAGTAGCCCCTGAACCAGGCTTCAATGACGACGAGTCCGGCGCGTAGATTGTCTGCGGCATTGCAAGGCGGGTTCCTCCTCCAAGTACTTCATAGAAGATTTTGAACACAAAGATAGTGTCCGGCTCTACAAAATAAGTTTCCACATATTGCCATAGAGAGAATAATATTTACACAAATCTAATCTGCTGACGTATTCCGTAGTGTGATACACCACGGCCAAGCCTTTATCCGAGTCATTTTATTATCCCACCTCAGCGCGTCACGCGAGGCGGTTTCCTTGGCATGTCTTGTTAAAGCAGAGATCGTGTCCCCTTATTCCGGGATTCTCATCAATATGGGCGTGGGTAACCCAACCGCTTCTAGGACTCCTAGATTACAGGCAAGTCCAAACGGACACAGAGCGGACGCTTGATATTCACCCTCTTTATAAAGGGGACAAGGCTTTTATTTTTCCCTACCGCGCTCAATCGAATCCTTCCCCCACCTCAAGCTCAAACGCCCGAAGTTCAGGTCAGGTGCTTCGAACCTTCAGTCATGTCCGAATCTAGCCTTCAAGGCCGATGGATGCCTTCCTCCGTCACGGAAGAAGACATCAAAAAGTTGAGGGAGGCCAGATATCTGACCGCCGAGATTTTGCATCGGCTGCCTCCCCGAGGGCAGGCCGTCCCCACCCCTGAACCCAACGAGAACATCGTGTTCGTCTCCCACTTCCTTCGAGGTCTAGGCCTTGCTCTGGATCCTTTTGTCAGGGGTTTGATGTTTTATTACGGGCTAGACTTCCATGATCTAGCTCCAGACTCCTTTCTTCATATCACGACATTTATTGTTGTGTGCGAGGCCTTTCTCTGGGTTACCCCTCACTTTGGCCTATGGCTCAACTCCTTTGAAGTAAAGCCGAAGATGATCGAGGGGCAACATGCAGCGTGTGGAGGTGCCTCAATATGCAAGATGACGGGAGCTCCGTGGCCCAAAGGTTCCATCCCAATGGTGTCTGAATTGTGGCAACAGGAGTGGTTTTACATCACGGCTCCTAGAAGTGCCAAGTGGGCGGCCGAACCTGTTTTCCGCTCGGGCCCTCCACCACAACAGATGTCATGGATCAGCAGAGGTCTGAGCTGGGGTCTAGCCAAGGACGTGCCTATACTGCAAAGCCGCATTCGAGATCTCTTCAATGGAGATTTTAGTTTGGTTGCGGTAATACAGGTTATGCTGGTTCGTCAAGTCCAGCCTTGCAAACGCCGGCCTCTTCGCCTGTGGGAGTTCAATCCCGAGGGACCGCGTGTCACAATTTTCTTGGCCTGACGCACGAGGAGATGTACAAGTCATTCTTCGGACCTCAGATGGAGTGTCCAGAAATCACCGAGGACGTGGGCCTGAGTAGTAACCGCGCCGCCGAACAGGTAAGACATCTTCCGGCCGAACATACTATCTCTCCTTTGTTACGAAGTTATTTCTGAGAGTTCGCCTTTTGACCAGGACTGGCTAACAAAGGCGAAGTTGATTCGGTGTTCGGCCCCCCTCCCTGAGGGTTTGGAAAATCCGGTATTGGAAAAGATGCTCCAGACCGCACCTTGCCCGGAGCCCTTGAAGGAAGATACTGTGGAGGATAATACGGGCGGACGCGGGTCCCCAACGCTGCCCATTCTAACCGAGGGAGAGAGCGTCTCCATGAAAGAAGATGACCAGAAGAGGAAAAGGACTGCGCCCGGGGATTCAGAAGCCGAAGCTTCCAAACGGGAGAAGGAGTCTCCCACAGAGGGTCCTACCTTGGGGGGCGCTGTTGCCGCACAAAGTCCGCGGGGGGATCAATTCTCCCGCGAGTCGTAAGTGACCCAAAATACTTTAATAGTACAGATATGCCATCTTTTTCTTCTGAGAAAATAACCACCGCATATATCTTTGTAGTTCGGGCCTTAGCCCCTCTCAAATGAGCTCGTCTTTGGGATCGTCTTACAGAGATGATGGAGAGTGAAACGCCTCCTTCGGACTCCTCTGCTCCGGAAGCGGGCGACCCTGAAGTGTCGTCGCGGAGGGCCTCTCCGAGTCCGGTGAGGCCAGAAGATAATCCCATTGACCCCCGAAGCTCCCAGTGTCCGGCTCCCGAAGGGAGCAGACAAAAGAGTCCGGCACCGTCTAGTGTGCGATCGGATGTTCTGAGGGAGTTGGTGGGGCGAGCGGCCATCTCAGATGAACACCGTGTGCTGATGAATACAATGATGGAGAGGATATCGTCAGCCAAAAGCGGATTGCATGAAGCTTTTATGAGTCTTCTGACAGGCTTTGAGGTACGTAAAAGATAGTCCTGCACATGCTAGGTGTGCCCTGTGTAGATAGTAGCCCCTGAGACTCTCGTTGTCGTCGGAAATGATGACGAACAGAGGATCATATTCCCAGGTAATAACCATACTGCCTTTATGTGCAGGTGATGGAAGCTCCGATGGCTAGCCGGACTAGCGATTTTGCCCATTTAGAACGGCAGTTGGATGCGGTAGACGCCGACATCGAGCTTGTTAACAAAAGGCTTGACGAGGCATAGGGTAAGTGTCATTATCTGGTAAATGCCACATAGGAAGAGCAGCATGATGCCAATATCTTTAACATGTTGTGACTGCAGATGGAGCTGCCACTGTTGAAGCCTTGCGGGCGGAACTTGCCCGAGCCAAGGAACAAGCGAGGTTGGGTAATGCGGCTGCTTTGAAGGCGGCCAAAGAGTTGCAAGCCTAGAAGACCGCGCATGGCGAGAGCCGAGACAAGATGGCCAAGATGGCCATAGAATTAAAAGCCGCCGCCGACCGTTGCCGGGTTCTCGAAAAGGAAAATCAAGCGAAGGCATCGGACCTTGAGAAGGCTGCTGCGACGAGAAAGGACCTCCGCTCTGCTATGAGGGCAAAGAAGGAGGAGCTGCGGGAAGCCAGGGATATTGTAGCTAGGAAATCCTTTATATTGCGGAGGAAGTTCGGAGATCCACGGTATGCCCCTCTGGATCGGCTGTGGAGTTCGGAGGATGTATATATGGATTTGGCGGCGAGCGCTGCCGATGCGGCCAAGTATTTCCAGGGTCAGACGGACCGTGAAGTAGACCGACTGTTTTGGAGACAATTCCATTCTCCCGAGCGTCCGCTTTCATTAAATGACCAATTAGTCGAATGGGCCGAACTAAATAGGTTGTCCGGACTCTCCATGAGGTCTGTTGTGGATCAGCTATGGCCGGAAAGGTCAAAACCGAACAGCTATTTCAGCTTGGTGCAGCAGTTCCTTGACGTGGTGCCACACATTAATGCGATGAAGAGGTCGGCGTGCATAGAGGGCGCACGGATGGCCTTTGCCCGTGTTAAGGCATACTGGGCGGAGATGGATGCTACCAATGTTGCAGCGCGGGATTCGGCTATAGGTCGAAAGGCTGCTGAGCACTACTTTGAAGAAGTTCTTGAGGGTGCCTGTTTGATAGAGACCCAGTGCTCAAAAAATATTATGTTTGAGTGGTATGTAATCTCATTGTAAGGGAAATGCTTTTATAAATTTTTATAAGGCTATTTTTATACTTTTGCCTGAAAGTAATATGATGCCTCCTGGGCGGCCGTTTATGTATACATGTGTATAACCTGAAATATTGCAGTCGTCGGCTTCAACTCCCACGCATATAATGCGGAGGTGCTCGCAAAAACACGCGTTCACACTTAACCCAACGTCTTGGTCCTATTAAGGAGGTTATAGCGGAGCGAGCGAGGCAACCGGACTATAATGCTTTAGCACTTTCACTTAGCCATAGGAGTTTGACAGTGGGGCTACTAGATAGCCCCTGGTGGCTCCGCACTCTCCCGATTCTGGGGTGTGTACATGCCTGGCCGGAAAACGGCCCTTCGTTAAGGCGGAGGAGTTCTAACATTCCCACAGGTCATCGAGTGGTTGACCAGTCTCACGCTATATCATGACAGTCAGTTTTCAGCTTTCTCTACTGAGGTGCTCGTCCGGATGAACCAGGGCACAATCGCAGTACTTCTCCTGGTGCTACCTTAGCCAGTAAAGTGGAACGTAAGGCACCAAAACACAGGAGCCGGGCAAACCCAACATTTGACCAAAGACAATGATTCGGAGCTGATGCATATAGGGCCAAACTCGCGACGCCGAACACTCCCTAAGGTATTCGGTCTTTGTGGTATAAACCGGGCCTAAATAATGGCCTCTGTAAGAAGCCCCTTGTGTCTAGGTATGTGCATTGTTCTGGCGTGGCCACATGCCAAGACGTCAGCATCCTTCTCAACGGTGGATATGTATCAACAAGAGATAGTAAAAAAGGTTTACACAGGGTCTTAATCTAAAAAGAATCCTTGGAGCGGGTCCCTGCTGCACGTCTGCGCCTGTGTCTCCATTGTGCCGTATCCTGGACGGGTGTAGCACGATGATCGTCTGTAAAAGAGAGGAAGTTAAGTGAAAATGTTGTCGTGCAAAAAGATAGTTTTTAAAGAAACCATATATAATTCAAGATGATAAGAAATTGCCACTCGTCTGCATGTGTTGAGCCCCTTGTATTGACAAATAGGGGTGTGACCATTTATTCGGTATAAGTAGCGGCGCCAGACTCGATTAGTTGTATCTGAGGTCTTGACGACCTATTGGATGCTTTCGCTTGTCCGAGCGCCTTTAGTGTGCGGCTGCCAAGGCAGCCTCACTCTCTTTGGCGCACAGAGATCGCTTGATATTTCCATGCACTGTGATGATGCCATGTGGACCAGGCATCTTGAGTGTGAGGGAGGCGTAGTGTGGTATTGCATTAAAGCGAGCGAAAGCTTCGCGTCCGAGCAGTGCTTGATAGCCACTTTGAAACGGAGCGATGTGGAATGTTAAATGCTCGCGACGGAAGTTATCGGGGGAGCCGAATATAACTTGTAGTAGGAGGGAGCCCGTACAACGAGCCCCTGGGCCTGGCGTTACTCCTTTAAAGGTAGTATTGCTATGGCGAATTTGTGTTGGGTCTAACCCCATCCCGCGGATTGTATCCTGATATATTAGGTTTAGGCTACTGGCGCCGCCATCAAGAATCTTGTGAAGTGACATCCGCCAATTACTGGGTCTAATACCAGGGCAGCCCATCCTACGTGTTGGATACTTGCTGAGTAATCGCGATGGTCGAAAGTGATCGGTTGAGATGACCAATGGCAGAACTTCGTGGTGATAGGCACTTGGGTATATTTTCCTGGGAGTGCCGCGTTGTTTTTTCCCTTGATTACGTGTAACACGTTTACTGTTTTGACTCCTGGTGGAAATTTCTTTTGTTCCCCCGTGTCTTGCTTGGGGGGCTCATCCTCGTCTTCACTTGGTGTATCCTCCCCCTTGTGTACGGCGTTGAGCTTGCCGGACTGCTTGAAGACCCAACATTCTCTGTGGGTATGATTAGCAGGTTTACCAGGGGTACTATGAATCTGACATACTTGGTCCAGAATTTTGTTGAGGCTGGACAATTCATCCCTGGTGCCTTTAGGGGGGGGCTTTTGACCTGGCCGAGAGCTTTTGAATCCGGCATTTACTGTCGTGCCCTTCTTGTTGTCTTCTTTATTCCGGCGTTTGTTATTGCTGTTGCGCCGTGATTTCCCGTTTCCATCTCTAACTTCAGATGTACTAGGGTCGCTGGTGCTGCATCTGGCTAGCCAACTGTCCTCACCCGCGCAAAAGCGGGTCATGAGGTTTGTTAATGCGGCCATCGTTCTTTGCTTATTTTGGCCGAGGTGTCTCGCGAGCCATTCGTCACGGACGCTATGCTTGAAAGCTGCCAAGGCTTCAGCGTCCGAACAGTTGACAATCTGGTTCTTTTTAGTAAGAAACCTGTTCCAAAGCTTTCGGGCTGACTCTCCAGGCTGTTGAGTTATATGACTCAAATCGTCCGCATCCGGAGGTCGGACATAAGTCCCTTGAAAATTTGCCCGAAAGGCGTCTTCGAGCTCTTCCCAACTTCCAATGGAGCTTTCGGGGAGGCCTTTGAGCCAGTGACGAGCTGGCCCTTTGAGCTTGAGGGGTAGGTACTTGATGGCGTGGAGATCATCTCCTCGAGCCATATGGATATGAAGGATGTAGTCCTCAATCCAGACCCCAGGGTCTGTTGTTCCGTCGTATGCCTCTATGTTTATGGGCTTGAATCCCTCTGGAAATTCATGGTCCAGCACCTCATCGGTGAAACATAGGGGGTGTGCGGCACCCCTGTAGCTGGGTGTACCGCGTTGTTCGGATGTTTGTTGTGTTGCATTGTATGCTGGGGCGCGCTTGCGTGGTCCATAGATGGATCTTGTTGCGCCATCCTTTGGGTGCGAGACCTCGCATGGGTCACGTATTGTATTGTGAGCGGCGTTGTATGCCGCTCTGTGTTGGTAGAGGGGTCGTCTATCCCGACCAAGTGGCTTCTTTGATATTTGGTTGTCGGGGTTCTGAGGCCTCCTCATCGAATTCGGGTAGCAGCTTCCGCTTTGGGTAGCTTTTGGAGGGGCGATTGTCGCCGTACCTTGCTGCAGTGTTGAGTATTTTACTCCATCTGATTTGGAGTGTGTCTTGCGCGGCCTTGAGCCTTTGCTTCTGCTTTTTCAGACTCCTCGCGGTGGCAACAAGCCTTTTACGGGCAGGCTGCTGCTCCGGGTGTCTGTCCGGCGTTATGTCATCCGGACCATTATCCTTGATAGGATTTGTTTGTTCGGTTTGATTATCCGGATTGCTGTTGTCCGGCAGTGGTTCACCCTGCTCCAGCGCTGGATCTGTGTGATCGCTATTTCTGTCGAGGCGGGATTTGGGGCGGCGCTTGCGTCACCGCTTTGACTGCTTTTCGAGGGAACAAGCCTTCGGTGCGTCCATCCGCTCCTCGTCGTCATCTTTTGGTGCGTCCACCATGTATACATCATATGACGAGGTGGCGTTCCAAGGCCCAATGGGCGCTGGTTCTTCATCGTCTCCTTCATCAGCGTCCATACCGTCGATGTCTTCGGAGTCGAAGTCGAGCATGTCGGTTAAATCGTCGACAGTGGCTAAAAAGTGGGTGGTGGGTGGGCTTTGAATTTCTTCATCGTCCGCATCCCAATCTCGCTGACCGTAGTCCGGCCAGGGTTCTCCTGATAAAGAGAGAGACTTTAGTGATCGGCGCCCGATCGGATTCGACCGGCAGAGGCGTGAATGGTTCTGAGTCCGGAGAGGAGTCCGGCTCCTTGGAATCATGAGTCTCGCAGAGTGCGGGGCTGGTGTTCGGCTCGATCGCCGTTAGGATCGCAGCCCCCGAGGCGGCGTCCAACCACCCATCCTCGATCGGCGCGGTTGGCTCTGAATTAAGGGTCGAAGCCGATGCGGGTGCGGCCTTCAGGGCACTGTTAGGCGGCAGAGCTAGATCATGCTCGTCGTGGCAGTGTGGCGCGCACGGCAGTAGCTCGCATCCGTCGAAGATCAAGTCCCCGCGGATGTCAGCTGTGTAGTTTAAACTTCCAAATCTGACCTGACGGCCAGGGGCATAGCTTTCGATCTGCTCCAGATGGCCAAGTGAATTGGCCCGCAGTGCAAAGCCGCCAAAGACAGAGATCTGTCCGGGGAGACAAGTTTCACCCTGGACCGCATCACTATCGATGATCGTAGGAGCCATCAAGCCTGCCGGCGACGACACAGAGGAACTCTCAATGAAAGCACCAATGTCGGTGTCAAAACCGGCGGATCTCGGGTAGGGGGTCCCGAACTATGCGTCTAGGCCGAATGGTAACATGAGGCAAGGGACACGAAGTTTTACCCAGGTTCGGGCCCTCTCGATGGAGGTAAAACCCTATCTCCTGCTTGATTAATATTGATGATATGTGTAGTACAAGAGTAGATCTACCACGAGATCAGAGAGGCTAAACCCTAGAAGCTAGCCTATGGTATGATTGTTGTTGTCTATGTTGTCGTACGGACTAAAACCCTCCGGTTTATATAGACACTGGAGAGGGTTAGGGTTACACAAAGTCGGTTACAATGGTAGGAGATCTGCATATCCGTATCGCCAAGCTTGCCTTCCACGCCAAGGAAAGTCCCTTCCGGACACGTGACGAAGTCTTCAATCTTGTATCTTCATAGTCCAGGAGTCCGGCTGAAGGTCTAGTCGGACCATCCGGACACCCCCTAATCCAGGACTACCTCAATTAGGATTACTCTATTACAAGTGGAGTCCTAGTCTTCCTTCCTTTGTAGGAGAATATTCCTTTGTGCTTTCCTCATAAACCGGCCCACCATAACATGAGCCGGTTTTCCATGAACCGCCTTCTGGGCCGCCTGGTCTTGTCGTTCCTCTGACCCGCTCGCCGGGTCACCCATGAGTCACCAGGCTCGGACGGGTCACTTAGTGAGTCGTCCAATCAAGGCAGGTCATTAGTGAGTCGCCAAGTCCGGCCTGGTTATACTTCCGGCTGGGTTACACAGCGGGCTATATCCCCGACACTCTTGGTGGACGTCAATCCAGCAAGAATGCCTTTGTTACACATGAAACTTGTCGAAGGTCATGGAAGAGTTTGACATTACTTAGTGCTGAAGCTGATCTTCAAGATGATGGCTTCACTGAGAGATTCAAGTTTGACTCAACTCCTCCAAGGAATGCTCACTTGCGTCGGACTCCCTCACTCGAAGACTCTGACTATTCTTCCTCAGTTGCAACAGTTAATGCCATAGTCATTGATGACCAAGATGATGCTACTTCACCACCTCCAACTTCGGCGCGTATTGACACTGCACCAAGTTCGTTTGCACCACCAAGCCTCAACGACGACCATGCTGCATCGCCTACTCCACATGGGAACGAGTAGCAAGCTCTATGTCTTCAAACCTTTTTGGTCATTACTGACAAAAGGGGGGCAAGCATATGAGTTGATAGTCTTCAAGCGGGTCCACATGGGTGGTTGCTATACTTTTGCTACATTTGCGAAATGCTTACAACTCTCGCTTTTGATACATTTGGTTCTTTTGAGTTGTAACACTTAAACTTGATGGTCGTCTGCTACCTTTTCGTCAACTATGTGATGCTATGATAAATTCCGCATGTGCGATGATAAATCCCGTACGAAGTCATTTTGCAGACGTCCATTTTTCATTATGCATGTCATTATCTTTGTTATATCCTTTCATGCATGATGAATTGTATTCATAAGTAGAAGAGGAGCCCCGCAAATACAACCTGCCATGTGCATTTGCATTCAAAAGCAAAATACTTATATGCACATCTTCAAGGGGAGCCTTTCTGCTACTTACGAAGACAATACCTAAATCCTTTACAATTTCACATACTTTTATCCCCGTTGAAAACTTCAACCAGTTTGTCATCAATCACCAAAAAGGGGGAGATTGTAAGTGCATCTAGTGCCACCCTTAGTTGGTTTTGGAGTATTGACGACAAACCTGGTTGAGGGACTAATGGGTTTGTGAGAATTGCAGGACAACACAGGTAGTAGTCCCTCATTGATTCGGTTTACCTACCGGAGATGACCCCTAAAAATATATGAAGACATTGAAGACAAAGGTGGTATGTCAAGACATTCACATTGAAGACTATGACAAGAGAAGACATTGCTGAAGACTATGGAGCGCGAAGACTGACTTGTTTCTTTGTTTCCATTTCTTCTTTGTTGAGTCATATGAACCACCGTACTGTTAAGTGGGGTCCCAGTGAACAAAGTCAGAGTGACTGAAGTGAAGCTTAACCAAAATCCTATGTCTTCGAGCGAAGACAATGAGAACAAAACTTATCCAGAGCTGGATAAGTTAGCTTTACTTGTAGCCCAAGTCAAGCTGCCGCGTGTGTTTGAAATCTGTCCGTTGGAACACGTGTTAGTTCCGTAGTGACCCAGGGTCATTTCAGACAAATCAGGTCGGGTTGCCTAGTGGTTATAAATAGCCCACCGCCACACCATAAATGTGTGGCTGCTCAGAGTTGGTGCACGGCTTTTGTCGTTTGAGAGCAACCCACCTCGAAGCCTTTGAGAGAGAAATCCTTGCGAGGACAAAGCCCTAAACACCCAGAGCCAAAGAGTGTTAGGCATCACTGAAGTCTTCCTGTCTGTGTGATCCGAAGACTTGTTACACTTGAGGACTGTGAATCCTCCAGCCGGTTAGGCGTCGCGTTCTGAGCATCCAAGAGTCAATGTGGATTGCCGGTGAACTATGTCTGTGAAGGTTTCGAAGTATACCTTGAAGACTTACCATAGTGATTGAGCGAGGACTGGGTGTCCTTAGCTCAAGGGGAATAAGGTGAAGACATGGTCTTCTGAGTTAAATCTCAGCCTCCCTAACCAGACGTACAGTTGTCACAACAACTGGAACTGGTCCAACAAATCATTATGTTCAACAAGCAACTGGTTCTATCCTTCCCATCTCTTTATTTACAATTGGTCCTTGTGAAGTCATTGCATGTTTGCATTGTCCATTTGTATTCACTGTGTGACTGTTTGTTCAGATTGGTTTCATACTATCTTCCATCCTGATCCGTACTGCCTAGCTGCTATTAGTCTTCGTGCTCTCACTTCATTGAATACTTGACTATGGCTTGTCTAGTGTAGTCTACCTTCCGCTGCATGGTTATAGGTTCATTTCTATCGTTTGTCTTCGAAACTCCCATGTTTTGAAGACTTTTATAAAAATCGCCTATTCACCCTCTCTAGTCGATAACTAGCACTTTCAGATTTTTATTGAAGTCTTCAAAAGATCAAAGTTTTGAAGACAAACGATAGAAATGAACCTATGAACATGCAGCGGAAGGTAGACTACATTAGGCCAGACATAGTCAGCACGAAGACTATTAGCAGCTAGGCAGTATGGATTAGGATGGAAGATAGTATAAAGCCAATCAGAACAAGTAGTCACACAGTGAAGTCAAACAGATGATGCAAGCAGGCAATGACTTCACGAAGACAAACTGTAAGCAAAGAGAAGGAAGAGATAGAACCCGTTTCTTGGTGAAGACAAAGGATTTGTTGGACCAGTTCCAGTTGTTGTGACAACTGTACGTCTGGTTAGGGAGGCTGAGATTCAACTCAGAAGACCGTGTCTTCACCTTATTCCCCTTAAGCTAAGGACACCCAGTCCTCGCCCAATCACTCAGGTAAGTCTTCAAGGTAGACTTCCAAACCTTCATAGACTTCATTCACCGGCGATCCACAATGACTCTTGGATGCTCAGAACGTGACGCCTAACCAGTTGGAGGATTCACAGTCCTCAAGTGTAACAAGTCTGCAGATCACGTAGACAGAAAGAATTCGGTGATGCCTAACACTCTTTGGCTCTGGGTGTTTAGGGCTTTGTCCTCGCAAGGATTTCTCTCTCAAAGGCTTCGAGGTGGGTTGCTCTCAAACGACAAAATTCGTGCACTAACTCTGAGCAGCCACCTATTTATGGTGTAGGGGGTGGGCTATTTATAGCCACTAGGCAACCCGACCTGATTTGTGCGAAATGACCCTAGGTCACTAAGGAACTGACACGTGTTCCAACGGACAGATTTCAAACACACGCGGCAGCTTGACTTGGGCAACAAGTAAAGTTGACTCATCCAGCTCTGGATAAGATTTGCCCTCATTGTCTTCGCTCGAAGACTTAGGATTTGGTTGAGCATCACTCTAGTCACTCTGACTTCGTTCACTTGGACCCCACTTAACAGTACGGTGGTTCCTATGACTCAACAAAGAAGAAAATGAAACTACGAAACAACTATATCTTCGCGTTCCAAAGACTTCATGCGATGTCTTCTCATGTCATAGTCTTGAATGTGAATATCTTCACATACCACCATTATCTTCAATGTCTTCACACATTTTTACGGGTCATCTCCGGTAGGTAAACTGAATCAATGAGGGACTACAACCTGTGTTATCCTACAATTCTCACAAACACATTAGTCATTCAACTAGGTTTGTCGTCAATACTCCAAAACCAACTAAGGGTGGCACTAGATGCACTTACAATCTCCCCCTTTTTGGTGATTGATGACAAACTGGTTGAAGTTTTCAATGGGGATAAAAGTATGTGAAATTGTAAAGGATTGAGGTATTGTCTTCGTAAGTAGCAAAAGTCTCCACCTGAAGATGTGCATATAAGTATATTGCTTTTGAATGCAAATGCACATGGCAGGTTGTACTTGTGGAGAGCCTCTTCAACTTACGAATACAATTCATCATGCATGTAGAGATATAACGAAGATAATGACATGCATAATGAAAAGTGGACGTCTACAAAATGACTTCATGCGGCTTTATCGTCGCACATGCGGAATTTATCATCGCATCACATATTTGACAGAAAAGGTAGCAAACGACCATCAAGTTTAAGTGTTACAACTCAAAGAACCAAATGTATCAAAAGCGAGAGTTGTAAGCACTTGGCAAATGTAGCAAAAGTATAGCAACCACCCATATGGACCCGCTTGAAGACTATCAACTCATATGCTTCTCCCCCTTTTGTCAGTAATGATCAAAAAGGTTTGAAGACATAGAGCTTTCTACTATTCCCATGAGGACTACGCGATGTAGCAAGGTCGTCATTGAGGTTTGGTGGTGCAGAAGAACTTGGTGCAGTGTCGATACGCGCCGAAATTGGAGGTGGTGAAGTAGCATCATCTTGGTCATCAATGACTTTGGCATTGACAGTCGCCGCTGAGGATGAGTAGTCAGAGTCTTCGAGTGAGGGAGTCCGATGCAAGTGAGCATTCCTTGGAGGAGTTGAGTCAAACTTGAATCTCTCCGTGAAGCCATCGTCTTGAAGATCAGCTTTAGCACTGAGTAATGTCAAACTCTTCCACGACCTCCGACAGGTTTCATGAGTGACAAAGCCATTCTTGGTGGCAAGGTTGCGAATGAGATTGACATCCACCAAGATGCTCTGCATCTGATGCTTGAGCCAGTCATGATGCTTATCCTGTTTCTGATGCAGGGCGACAAGAAGTGAAAGTGCTAGTTATCGACTAGAGGGGGCGGAATAGGCGATTTTTATGAAAGTCTTCAAAACATGGAAGTTTCGAAGACAAACGATAGAAATGAACCTATGAACATGCAGCGGAAGGTAGACTACATTAGGCCAGACATAGTCAAGTATTCGATGAAGTGAAAGCACGAAGACTATTAGCAGCTAGGAAGTATGGATTAGGATGGAAGATAGTATAAAGCCAATCAGAACAAGTAGTCACACAGTGAAGTCAAACAGATGATGCAAGCAGGCAATGACTTCACGAAGACAAACTGTAATCAAAGAGAAGGAAGAGATAGAACCAGTTTCTTGGTGAAGACAAAGGATTTGTTGGACCAGTTCCAGTTGTTGTGACAACTGTACGTCTGGTTAGGGAGGCTGAGATTCAACTCAGAAGACCGTGTCTTCACCTTATTCCCCTTGAGCTAAGGACACCCAGTCCTCGCCCAATCACTCAGGTAAGTCTTCAAGGTAGACTTCCAAACCTTCATAGACTTCATTCACCGGCGATCCACAATGACTCTTGGATGCTCAGAACGTGACGCCTAACCGGTTGGAGGATTCACAGTCTTCAAGTGTAACAAGTCTTCAGATAACATAGACATAAATAACTCAGTGATGCCTAACACTCTTTGGCTCTGGGTGTTTAGGGCTTTGTCCTCACAAGGATTTGTCTCTCAAAGGCTTCGAGGTGGGTTGCTCTCAAACGACAAAATTCGTGCACTAACTCTGAGCAGCCACCTATTTATGGTGTAGGGGGTGGGCTAATTATAGCCACTAGGCAACCCAACCTGATTTGTCCGAAATGACCTTGGGTCACTAAGGAACTAACACGTGTTCCAACGGATAGATTTCAAACACACGCGGCAGCTTGACTTGGGCAACAAGTAAAGCTGACTCATCTAGCTCAGGATAAGATTTGCCCTCATTGTCTTCGCTCGAAGGCTTAGGATTTGGTTGAGCATCACTTTAGTCACTCTGACTTTGTTCACTTGGACCCCACCTAGCAGTACGGTGGTTCCTATGACTCAACAAAGAAGAAAATGAAACTACGAAACAACTATATCTTCGCGCTCCAAAGACTTCACGCGATGTCTTCTCATGTCATAGTCTTGAATGTGAATATCTTCACATACCACCATTATATTCAATGTCTTCACACATTTTTACGGGTCATCTCCGGTAGGTAAACTGAATCAATGAGGGACTACAACCTGTGTTATCCTACAATTCTCACAAACACATTAGTCATTCAACTAGGTTTGTCGTCAATACTCCAAAACCAACTAGGGGTGGCACTAGATGCACTTACAATCTCCCCCTTTTTGGTGATTGATGACAAACTGGTTGAAATTTTCAATGGGGATAAAAGTATGTGAAATTGTAAAGGATTGAGGTATTGTCTTCGTAAGTAGCAAAAGTCTCCACCTCAAGATGTGCATATAAGTATATTGCTTTCGAATGCAAATGCACATGGCAGGTTGTACTTGTGGAGAGCCTCTTCAACTTATGAATACAATTCATCATGCATGTAGATATATAACGAAGATAATGACATGCATAATGAAAAGTGGACGTCTGCAAAATGACTTCATGCGGAATTTATCGTCGCACATGCAGAATTTATCATCGCATCACATAGTTGACAGAAAAGGTAGCAAACGACCATCAAGTTTAAGTGTTACAACTCAAAGAACCAAATGTATCAAAAGCGAGAGTTGTAAGCACTTGGCAAATGTAGCAAAAGTGTAGCAACCACCCATATGGACCCGCTTGAAGACTATCAACTCATATGCTTTTCCCCCTTTTGTCAGTAATGATCAAAAAGGTTTGAAAACATAGAGCTTTCTACTCATTCCCATGAGGACTACGCGAAGTAGCAAGGTCGTCATTGAGGTTTGGTGGTGCAGAAGAACTTGGTCCAGTGTCGATACGCGCCGAAGTTGGAGGTGGTGAAGTAGCATCATCTTGGTCATCAAGGACTCTGGCATTGACAGTCGCCGCTGAGGATGAGTAGTCAGAGTCTTCGAGTGAGGGAGTCCGACGCAAGTGAGCATTCCTTGGAGGAGTTGAGTCAAACTTGAATCTCTCCGTGAAGCCATCGTCTTGAAGATCAGCTTCAGCACTGAGTAATGTCAAACTCTTCCACGACCTCCGACAGGTTTCATGAGTGACAAAGCCATTCTTGGTGGCAAGGTTGCGAATGAGATTGACATCCACCAAGATGCTCTGCATCTGATGCTTGAGCCAGTCATGATGCTTATCCTGTTTCTGATGCAGGGCGACAAGAAGTGAAAGTGCTAGTTATCGACTAGAGGGGGGCTGAATAGGCGATTTTTATGAAAGTCTTCAAAACATGGAAGTTTCGAAGACAAACGATAGGAATGAACCTATGAACATGCAGCGGAAGGTAGACTACATTAGCCCAGAAATAGTCAAGTATTCGATGAAGTGAAAGCACGAAGACTATTAGCAAATAGGCAGTATGGATTAGGATGGAAGATAGTATAAAGCCAATCAGAACAAGTAGTCACACAGTGAAGCCAAACAGATGATGCAAGCAGGCAATGACTTCACGAAGACAAACTGTAAGCAAAGAGAAGGAAGAGATAGAACCAGTTTCTTGGTGAAGACAAAGGATTTGTTGGACCAGTTCCAGTTGTTGTGACAACTGTACGTCTGGTTAGGGAGGCTGAGATTCAACTCAGAAGACCGTGTCTTCACCTTATTCCCCTTGAGCTAAGGACACCCAGTCCTCGCCCAATCACTCAGGTAAGTCTTCAAGGTAGACTTCCAAACCTTCATAGACTTCATTCACCGGCGATCCACAATGACTCTTGGATGCTCAGAACGTGACGCCTAACCGGTTGGAGGATTCACAGTCTTCAAGTGTAACAAGTCTTCAGATAACATAGACATAAATAACTCAGTGATGCCTAACACTCTTTGGCTCTGGGTGTTTAGGGCTTTGTCCTCACAAGGATTTGTCTCTCAAAGGCTTCGAGGTGGGTTGCTCTCAAACGACAAAATTCGTGCACTAACTCTGAGCAGCCACCTATTTATGGTGTAGGGGGTGGGCTAATTATAGCCACTAGGCAACCCAACCTGATTTGTCCGAAATGACCTTGGGTCACTAAGGAACTAACACGTGTTCCAACGGATAGATTTCAAACACACGCGGCAGCTTGACTTGGGCAACAAGTAAAGCTGACTCATCTAGCTCAGGATAAGATTTGCCCTCATTGTCTTCGCTCGAAGGCTTAGGATTTGGTTGAGCATCACTTTAGTCACTCTGACTTTGTTCACTTGGACCCCACCTAGCAGTACGGTGGTTCCTATGACTCAACAAAGAAGAAAATGAAACTACGAAACAACTATATCTTCGCGCTCCAAAGACTTCACGCGATGTCTTCTCATGTCATAGTCTTGAATGTGAATATCTTCACATACCACCATTATATTCAATGTCTTCACACATTTTTACGGGTCATCTCCGGTAGGTAAACTGAATCAATGAGGGACTACAACCTGTGTTATCCTACAATTCTCACAAACACATTAGTCATTCAACTAGGTTTGTCGTCAATACTCCAAAACCAACTAGGGGTGGCACTAGATGCACTTACAATCTCCCCCTTTTTGGTGATTGATGACAAACTGGTTGAAATTTTCAATGGGGATAAAAGTATGTGAAATTGTAAAGGATTGAGGTATTGTCTTCGTAAGTAGCAAAAGTCTCCACCTCAAGATGTGCATATAAGTATATTGCTTTCGAATGCAAATGCACATGGCAGGTTGTACTTGTGGAGAGCCTCTTCAACTTATGAATACAATTCATCATGCATGTAGATATATAACGAAGATAATGACATGCATAATGAAAAGTGGACGTCTGCAAAATGACTTCATGCGGAATTTATCGTCGCACATGCAGAATTTATCATCGCATCACATAGTTGACAGAAAAGGTAGCAAACGACCATCAAGTTTAAGTGTTACAACTCAAAGAACCAAATGTATCAAAAGCGAGAGTTGTAAGCACTTGGCAAATGTAGCAAAAGTGTAGCAACCACCCATATGGACCCGCTTGAAGACTATCAACTCATATGCTTTTCCCCCTTTTGTCAGTAATGATCAAAAAGGTTTGAAAACATAGAGCTTTCTACTCATTCCCATGAGGACTACGCGAAGTAGCAAGGTCGTCATTGAGGTTTGGTGGTGCAGAAGAACTTGGTCCAGTGTCGATACGCGCCGAAGTTGGAGGTGGTGAAGTAGCATCATCTTGGTCATCAAGGACTCTGGCATTGACAGTCGCCGCTGAGGATGAGTAGTCAGAGTCTTCGAGTGAGGGAGTCCGACGCAAGTGAGCATTCCTTGGAGGAGTTGAGTCAAACTTGAATCTCTCCGTGAAGCCATCGTCTTGAAGATCAGCTTCAGCACTGAGTAATGTCAAACTCTTCCACGACCTCCGACAGGTTTCATGAGTGACAAAGCCATTCTTGGTGGCAAGGTTGCGAATGAGATTGACATCCACCAAGATGCTCTGCATCTGATGCTTCAGCCAGTCATGATGCTTATCCTGTTTCTGATGCAGGGCGACAAGAAGTGAAAGTGCTAGTTATCGACTAGAGGGGGGCTGAATAGGCGATTTTTATGAAAGTCTTCAAAACATGGAAGTTTCGAAGACAAACGATAGGAATGAACCTATGAACATGCAGCGGAAGGTAGACTACATTAGCCCAGAAATAGTCAAGTATTCGATGAAGTGAAAGCACGAAGACTATTAGCAAATAGGCAGTATGGATTAGGATGGAAGATAGTATAAAGCCAATCAGAACAAGTAGTCACACAGTGAAGCCAAACAGATGATGCAAGCAGGCAATGACTTCACGAAGACAAACTGTAAGCAAAGAGAAGGAAGAGATAGAACCAGTTTCTTGGTGAAGACAAAGGATTTGTTGGACCAGTTCCAGTTGTTGTGACAACTGTACGTCTGGTTAGGGAGGCTGAGATTCAACTCAGAAGACCGTGTCTTCACCTTATTCCCCTTGAGCTAAGGACACCCAGTCCTCGCCCAATCACTCAGGTAAGTCTTCAAGGTAGACTTCCAAACATTCATAGACTTCATTCACCGGCGATCCACAATGACTCTTGGATGCTCAGAACGTGACGCCTAACTGGTTGGAGGATTCACAGTCCTCATGTGTAACAAGTCTTCAGATCACATAGACAGAAAGAATTTAGTGATGCCTAACACTCTTTGGCTCTGGGTGTTTAGGGCTTTGTCCTCGCAAGGATTTCTCTCTCAAAGGCTTCGAGGTGGGTTGCTCTCAAACGACAAAATTCATGCACTAACTCTGAGCAGCCACCTATTTATGGTGTAGGGGGTGGGCTATTTACAGCCACTAGGCAACCCGACCTGATTTGTCCGATATGACCCTGGGTCACTAAGGAACTGACACGTGTTCCAACGGTCAGATTTCAAACACACGCGGCAGCTTGACTTGGGCTACAAGTAAAGCTGACTCATCCAGCTCAGGATAAGATTTGCCCTCATTGTCTTCGCTCGAAGACTTAGGATTTGGTGTAGCATCACTTTAGTCACTCTGACTTTGTTCACTTTGACCCCACTTAACAGTACGGTGGTTACTATGACTCAACAAAGAAGAAAATGAAACTACGAAACAACTATATCTTCGCACTCCAAAGACTTCATGCGATGTCTTCTCATGTCATAGTCTTGAATGTGAATATCTTCACATACCACCATTATCTTCAATGTCTTCACACATTTTTACGGGTCATCTCCGGTAGGTAAACTGAAACAATGAGGGACTACAACCTATGTTATCCTACAATTCTCACAAACACATTAGTCATTCAACTAGGTTTGTCGTCAATACTCCAAAACCAACTAGGGGTGGCACTAGATGCACTTACAATCTCCCCCTTTTTGGTAATTGATGACAAACTGGTTGAAATTTTCAATGGGGATAAAAGTATGTGAAATTGTAAAGGATTGAGGTATTGTCTTCGTAAGTAGCAAAAGTCTCCACCTGAAGATGTGCATATAAGTCTATTGCTTTCGAATGCAAATGCACATGGCAGGTTGTACTTGTGGAGAGCCTCTTCAACTTATGAATACAATTCATCATGCATGTAGAGATATAATGAAGATAATGACATGCATAATGAAAAGTGGACGTCTGCAAAATGACTTCATGCGGAATTTATCGTCGCACATGCGGAATTTATCATCGCATCACATATTTGACAGAAAAGGTAGCAAACGACCATCAAGTTTAAGTGTTACAACTCAAAGAACCAAATGTATCAAAAGCGAGAGTTGTAAGCACTTGGCAAATGTAGCAAAAGTATAGCAACCACCCATATGGACCCGCTTGAAGACTATCAACTCATATCCTTCTCCCCCTTTTGTCAGTAATGATCAAAAAGGTTTGAAGACATAGAGCTTTCTACTCATTCCCATGAGGACTACGCGAAGTAGAAAGGTCGTCATTGAGGTTTGGTGGTGCAGAAGAACTTGGTGCAGTGTCGATACGCGCCGAAGTTGGAGGTGGTGAAGTAGCATCATCTTGGTCATCAATGACTCTGGCATTGACAGTCGTCGCTGAGGATGAGTAGTCAGAGTCTTCGAGTGAGGGAGTCCAACGCAAGTGAGCATTCCTTGGAGGAGTTGAGTCAAACTTGAATCTCTCCGTGAAGCCATCATCTTGAAGATCAGTTTCAGCACTGAGTAATGTCAAACTCTTCCACGACCTCCGACAGGTTTCATGAGTGACAAAGCCATTCTTGGTGGCAAGGTTGCGAATGAGATTGACATCCACCAAGATGCTCTGCATCTGATGCTTGAGCCAGTCATGATGCTTATCCTATTTCTGATGCAGGGCGACAAGAAGTGAAAGTGCTAGTTATCGACTAGAGGGGGGCTGAATAGGCGATTTTTATGAAAGTCTACAAAACATGGAAGTTTCGAAGACAAACGATAGAAACAAACCTATGAACATGCAGCGGAAGGTAGACTACATTAGCCCAGACATAGTCAAGTATTCGATGAAGTGAAAGCACGAAGACTATTAGCAGCTAGGCAGTATGGATTAGGATGGAAGATAGTATAAAGCCAATCAGAACAAGTAGTCACATAGTGAAGTCAAACAGATGATGCAAGAAGCCAATGACTTCACGAAGACAAACTGTAAGCAAAGAGAAGGAAGAGATAGAACCAGTTTCTTGGTGAAGACAAAGGATTTGTTGGACCAGTTCCAGTTGCTGTGACAACTGTACGTCTGGTTAGGGAGGCTGAGATTCAACTCAGAAGACCGTGTCTTCACCTTATTCCCCTTGAGCTAAGGACATCCAGTCCTCGCCCAATCACTCAGGTAAGTCTTCAAGGTAGAATTCCAAACCTTCATAGACTTCATTCACCGGCGATCCACAATGACTCTTGGATGCTCAGAACGTGACGCCTAACCGGTTGGAGGATTCACAATCCTCAAGTGTAACAAGTCTTCAGATCACATAGACAGAAAGAATTCAGTGATGCCTAACACTCTTTGGCTCTGGGTGTTTAGGGCTTTGTCCTCACAAGGATTTCTCTCTCAAAGGCTTCGAGGTGGGTTGCTCTCAAACGACAAAATTCGTGCACTAACTCTGAGCAGCCACCTATTTATGGTGTAGGGGGTGGGCTATTTATAGCCACTAGGCAACTCGACCTGATTTGTCCGAAATGATCCTGGGTCACTAAGGAGCTGACACGTGTTCCAACGGACAGATTTCAAACACACGCGGCAGCTTGACTTGGGCAACAAGTAAAGCTGACTCATCCAGCTCAGGATAAGATTTGCCCTCATTGTCTTCGCTCGAAGACTTAGGATTTGGTTGAGCATCACTTTAGTCACTCTGACTTTGTTCACTTGGACCCCACTGAACAGCACGGTGGTTCCTATGACTCAACAAAGAAGAAAATGAAACTACGAAACAACTATATCTTCGCGCTCCAAAGACTTCATGCGATGTCTTCTCATGTCATAGTCTTGAATGAAAATATCTTCACATACCACCATTATCTTCAATGTCTTCACACATTTTTATGGGTCATCTCTGGTAGGTAAACTGAATCAATGAGGGACTACTACCTGTGTTATCCTACAATTCTCACAAACACATTAGTCATTCAACTAGGTTTGTCGTCAATACTCCAAAACCAACTAGGGGTGGCACTAGATGCACTTACAATCTCCCCCTTTTTGGTGATTGTTGACAAACTGGTTGAAGTTTTCAATGGGGATAAAAGTATGTGAAATTGTAAAGGATTGAGGTATTGTCTTCGTAAGTAGCAAAAGTCTCCACCTGAAGATGTGCATATAAGTATTTTGCTTTCGAATGCAAATTTACATGGCAGGTTGTACTTGTGGAGAGCCTCTTCAACTTATGAATACAATTCATCATGCATGTAGAGATATAACGAAGATAATGACATGCATAATGAAAAGTGGATGTCTGCAAAATGACTTCATGTGGAATTTATCGTCGCACATGCGGAATTTATCATCGCATCACATAGTTGACAGAAAAGGTAGCAAACGACCATCAAGTTTAAGTGTTACAACTCAAAGAACTAAATGTATCAAAAGCGAGAGTTGTAAGCACTTGGCAAATGTAGGAAAAGTATAGCAACCACCCATATGGACTCGCTTGAAGACTATCAACTCATATGCTTCTCCCTTTTTGTCAGTAATGATCAAAAAGGTTTGAAGACATAGAGCTTTCTACTGATTCCCATGAGGACTACGCGAAGTAGCAAGGTCGTCATTGAGGTTTGGTGGTGCAGAAGAACTTGGTGCAGTGTCGATACGCGCCGAAGTTGGAGGTGGTGAAGTAGCATCATCTTGGTCATCAATGACTCTGGCATTAACAGTCGCCGCTGAGGATGAGTAGTCAGAGTCTTCGAGTGAGGGAGTCCGACGCAAGTGAGCATTCCTTGGAGGAGTTGAGTCAAACTTGAATCTCTCTGTGAAGCCATCGTCTTGAAGATCAGCTTCAGCACTGAGTAATGTCAAACTCTTCCACGACCTCCGACAGGTTTCATGAGTGACAAAGCCATTCTTGGTGGCAAGGTTGCGAATGAGATTGACATCCACCAAGGTGCTCTGCATCTGATGCTTGAGCCAGTCATGATGCTTATCCTGTTTCTGATGCAGGGCGACAAGAAGTGAAAGTGCTAGTTATCGACTAGAGGGGGGCTGAATAGGCGATTTTTATGAAAGTCTACAAAACATGGAAGTTTCGAAGACAAATGATAGAAACAAACCTATGAACATGCAGTGGAAGGTAGACTACATTAGCCCAGACATAGTCAAGTATTCGATGAAGTGAAAGCACGAAGACTATTAGCAGCTAGGCAGTATGGATTAGGATGGAAGATAGTATAAAGCCAATCAGAACAAGTAGTCACACAGTGAAGTCAAACAGATGATGCAAGCAGGTAATGACTTCACGAAGAAAAACTGTAAGCAAAGAGAAGGAAGAGATAGAACCAGTTTCTTGGTGAAGACAAAGGATTTGTTGGACCAGTTCCAGTTGTTGTGACAACTGTACGTCTGGTTAGGGAGGCTGAGATTCAACTCAGAAGACCGTGTCTTCACCTTATTCCCCTTGAGCTAAGGACACCCAGTCCTCGCCCAATCACTCAGGTAAGTCTTCAAGGTAGACTTCCAAACCTTCATAGACTTCATTCACCGGCGATCCACAATGACTCTTGGATGCTCAGAACGTGACGCCTAACCGGTTGGAGGATTCACAGTCCTCAAGTGTAACAAGTCTTCAGATCACATAGACATAAAGAATTCAGTGATGCCTAACACTCTTTGGCTCTGGGTGTTTAGGGCTTTGTCCTCACAAGGATTTCTCTCTCAAAGGCTTCAAGGTGGGTTGCTCTCAAATGACAAAATTCATGCACTAACTCTGAGCAGCCACCTATTTATGGTGTAGGGGGTGGGATATTTATAGCCACTAGGCAACCCGACCTGATTTGTCCGAAATGACCCTGGGTCACTAAGGAACTGACACGTGTTCCAACGGTCAGATTTCAAACACACGCGGCAGCTTGACTTGGGCTACAAGTAAAGCTGACTCATCCAGCTCTGGATAAGATTTTCCCTCATTGTCTTCGCTCGAAGACTTAGGATTTGGTTGAGCATCACTTTAGTCACTCTGACTTTGTTCACTTGGACCCCACTTAACAGTACGGTGGTTCCTATGACTCAACAAAGAAGAAAATGAAACTACGAAACAACTATATCTTCGCGCTCCAAAGACTTCATGCGATGTCTTCTCATGTCATAGTCTTGAATGAAAATATCTTCACGTACCACCATTATCTTCAATGTCTTCACACATTTTTACGGGTCATCTTTGGTAGGTAAACTGAATCAATGAGGGACTACTACCTGTGTTATCCTACAATTCTCACAAACACATTAGTCAGTCAACTAGGTTTGTCGTCAATACTCCAAAACCAACTAGGGGTGGCACTAGATGCACTTACAATCTCCCCCTTTTTGGTGATTGATGACAAACTGGTTGAAGTTTTCAATGGGGATAAAAGTATGTGAAATTGTAAAGGATTGAGGTATTGTCTTCGTAAGTAGCAAAAGTCTCCACCTCAAGATGTGCATATAAGTATATTGCTTTCGAATGCAAATGCACATGGCAGGTTGTACTTGTGGAGAGCCTCTTCAACTTATGAATACAATTCATCATGCATGTAGAGATATAACAAAGATAATGACATGCATAATGAAAAGTGGACGTCTGCAAAATGACTTCATGCGGAATTTATCATCGCACATGCGGAATTTATCATCGCATCACATAGTTGACAGAAAAGGTAGCAAACGACCATCAAGTTTAAGTGTTACAACTCAAAGAACCAAATGTATCAAAAGCGAGAGTTGTAAGGACTTGGCAAATGTAGCAAAAGTATAGCAACCACCCATATGGACCCTCTTGAAGACTATCAACTCATATGATTCTCCCCCTTTTGTCAGTAATGATCAAAAAGGTTTGAAGACATAGAGCTTTCTACTCATTCCCATGAGGACTACGCGAAGTAGCAAGGTCGTCATTGAGGTTTGGTGGTGCAGAAGAACTTGGTGCAGTGTCGATATGCGCCGAAGTTGGAGGTGGTGAAGTAGCATCATCTTGGTCATCAATGACTCTGGCATTGACAGTCGCCGCTGAGGATGAGTAGTCAGAGTCTTCGAGTGAGGGAGTCCGACGCAAGTGAGCATTCCTTGGAGGAGTTGAGTCAAACTTGAATCTCTCCGTGAAGCCATAGTCTTGAAGATCAGCTTCAGTATTGAGTAATGTCAAACTCTTCCATGACCTCCGACATGTTTCATGAGTGACAAAGCCATTCTTGGTGGCAAGGTTGCGAATGAGATTGACGTCCACCAAGATGCTCTGCATCTAATGCTTGAGCCAGTCATGATGCTTATCCTGTTTCTGATGCAGGGCGAAAAGAAGTGAAAGTGCTAGTTATCGACTAGAGGGGGTCTGAATAGGCGGTTTTTATGAAAGTCTTCAAAACATGGAAGTTTCGAAGACAAATGATAGAAATGAACCTATGAACATGCAGCGGAAGGTAGACTACATTAGGCCAGACATAGTCAAGTATTCGATGAAGTGAAAGCACGAAGACTATTAGCAGCTAGGCAGTATGGATTAGGATGGAATATAGTATAAAGCCAATCAGAACAAGCAGTCACACAGTGAAGTCAAACAGATGATGCAAGCAGGCAATGAATTCACGAAGACAAACTGTAAGAAAAGTGAAGGAAGAGATAGACCAAGTGGCTCGTTGAAGACAATGATTTGTTGGACCAGTTCCAGTTGCTGTGAGAACTGTACGTCTGGTTAGGGAGGCTGAGATTCAACTCAGAAGACCACGTCTTCACCTTATTCCCCTTGAGCTAAGGACACCCAATCCTCGCCCAATCACTCTGGTAAGTATTCAAGGTATACTTCCAAACCTTCACAGACTTCGTTCACCGGCGATCCACAATGACTCTTGGATGCTTAGAATGTGACGCCTAACCGGCTGGAGGATTCACAGTCCTCAAGTGTAATAAGTCTTCAGATCACATAGACAGAAGACTTCAGTGATGCCTAACACTCTTTGGCTCTGGGTGTTTAGGGCTTTGTCCTCGCAAGGAATTCTCTCTCAAAGGCTTCGAGGTGGGTTGCTCTCAAACGACAAAATTCATGCACTAACTTTGAGCAGCCACCTATTTATGGTTGTAGGAGGTGGGCTATTTATAGCCACTAGGCAACCCGACCTGATTTGTCCGAAATGACCCTGGGTCACTAAGGAACTGACACGTGTTCCAACGGTCAGATTTCAAACACACACGGTAGCTTGACTTGGGCTACAAGTAAAGCTGACTCATCCAGCTCTGGATAAGATTTTCCCTCATTGTCTTCACTCGAAGACTTAGGATTTGGTTGAGCATCACTTTAGTCACTCTGACTTTGTTCACTTGGACCCCACTTAACAGCATGGTGGTTCCTATGACTCAACAAAGAAGAAAATGAAACTACGAAACAACTATATCTTCGCGCTCCAAATACTTCATGCGATGTCTTCTCATGTCATAGTCTTCAATGAAAATATATTCACATACCACCTTTGGCTTCAATGTCTTCATACATTTTTAAGGGTCATCTCCGGTAGGTAAACCGAATCAATGAGGGACTTCTACCTGTGTTATCCTGCAATTCTCACAAACACATTAGTCCCTCAACCAGGTTTGTCGTCAATACTCCAAAACCAACTAGGGGTGGCACTAGATGCACTTACAATCTCCCCCTTTTTGGTGATTGATGACAAACTGGTTGAAGTTTTCAATGGGGAAAAATATGTGAAATTGTAAAGGATAGGGTATTGTCTTCATAAGTGGCAAAGGCTCCCCTGAAGATGTGCATATAAGTAATTTTCTTTTGGAATGCAAATGCACATGGCAGGTTGTACTTGTGGAGATCCT
This sequence comes from Triticum urartu, assembly GCF_056163025.1. Classification (NCBI taxonomy): domain Eukaryota; kingdom Viridiplantae; phylum Streptophyta; class Magnoliopsida; order Poales; family Poaceae; genus Triticum; species Triticum urartu. The sequence continues at coordinate 67,922,646 of NC_141875.1, read as the reverse complement.
CTTCAACTTATGATGAAAAGTCATCATGCATGATTTGATATAATGAAGATAATGACATGCATAATGAAAAATGGATGTCTGCAAAATGACCTAAGTGTGGAAGTTATCATCGCACATGCGGAATTTATCATCGCATCACTGAATAGCAAATATGTAGCCGACGACCATCGAGTTTAAGTGTTACAACTCAAAGAACCAAATGTATCAAAAAGCGAGAGTTGTAAGCACTTGGCAAAAGTAGCAAAAAGTAAAGCAACCACCCATATGGACCCGCTTGAAGACTATGAACTCATATGCTTCTCCCCGTTTTGTCAGTAAAGACCCAAAAGGTTTGAAGACATAGAGCGCCCACTCGTTCCCATGAGGTGCAGGCGAGGCAGCAGGGTCGTCGTTGAGGTCCGGTGGTGCAGAAGAACTTGGTGCAGTGTCGACACGCGCTGAAGTTGGAGGAGGTGAAGTTGCATCATCTTGGTCATCGATGACTCTGGCGTTCACTGTCGCAGCTGAGGATGAATAGTCAAACTTGAATCTTTCGGTGAAGCCATCGTCCTGCAGATCAGCTTCAGCATTAAGCAATGTCAAACTCTTCCAAGACCTCCGACAGGTTTCATGAGTAACAAAGGCATTCTCGGTGGCAAGATTGCGAATGCGATTGACATCCACCAAGAGGCTTTGCATCTGACGCTTAAGCCAGTTGTGATGCTTGTCCTGTTTCTGGTGTAGCGCGACGAGAAGCTCTCGGTCATTGAGAACCCGAGATCGCCTCCGAGGCCTTTGGGCAATGGTGCTTCCAGTGGCGTCAGTTTGAGCGTGAGGGACACGTGTATTACCAGCCAAGGGATAAACACGTGAGACTGCCTGAACTCCTTCAATGGGCTGGGTGAAGCTTTGGTGATCAGCATTGTGAAGATAAATGGTATCCTTAGTAGGCTCTGGGTAAATAGCTTCAACAGACAGATCAACCTCTGGCAAGAATACAAGATGATTGCGCGCAGACGGCTGATAGTTGATGGCAGAGTGAAGCTTGATAAGGTGCATTACCCATGGAGCATAGAACTTCAGACCAAAAATGTCGGAGCCAGATGCAGCCAACTGCCTGATGAAGAACTCTTGAGCATTGAAGCTAATGCCATTGAAGATATAGAAAACCAAGGTCTTCATTACTCCTTCAAGCTTTGCTACAGAGGAAAGTCCTTTGACAGGCCATAGAGTTTTTCTGATGATATGATAAATGGTGCGAGGCAAATACTCTAGGTCTTCAACAAAGGATTCAGATGGGTAGTCAGTGTCGTGAGGCAAAGGCTTCATCATGCTCAACATTTGGCTTATGTTGGGTCCTGGCTTCTAAAAAATGCTCTCCAAAGCATTCTGGTGTTGTTGACAACCTGGTTCATAGTATTCACCAGGAGTGGGCAGGCCTGTGAGCTCAATGATATCAAGAGCTTTGGCTTCATGATGGACATTTCCTGTCATCCACTCAAGGACCCAAGTCTTAGGATCCCTATTGTAGCCTCGAATGTGAAGAGTTGCATAGAACTGTAGCAGAAGCTCTTCATTCCGGTGTTCCTTGTCTGTGACAAACTGTAGGCGTCCAACGTCTCTGAAGTAATCCAACGCTTCTTCTAGACAGGGCAGGCCAGCTATAGCTTCAGTATCAAGGCGCATATGGCGAAATATGCGCCCTTGATTGTATAAGACACAAGAATAGTAGCTGCGCTGCTGATAGCTCCAGAACCGATCCGAGGAAATACGGGGTTTGGTGTAAGGGTTCTTCGCGCTGTTGAAGAAGGTGTTATGTGCCACGAAGCCATTCACATTGAAGACCCCAGGAGACGTTGAAGTGCCTGGGAATCTTGGAAGTCTTGGCTTGGGCTTCTGGACATGAGGTATGTGAAAGTGCGTTATATCGACTAGAGGGGGGGTGAATAGGCGATTTTTATGAAAGTCTTCAAAACGTGGAAGTTATGAAGACAAACGATAGAAATAAACCTATTACCATGCAGCGGAAGGTAGACTACACTAGGCAAGCCATAGTCAAGTATTCAATAGAGTGAAAGCACAATGACTAATAGCAGCAATGTTGTAAGGATCAGGTAGGAAGATATTATGAAGCCAAACAGAACACGGAGTCACTTAGTGAAGATAAAATATAGTGCACTCATACAATGACTTCACAAGGAGTAACAGTACGTAAAGAGAAGGGAAGTATGAAACCAGTGACTCGTTGAAGACAATGATGTGTTGGACCAGTTCCAGTTGCCATGACAACTATACGTCTGGTTATGGCGGCTAGGTATTTAAACCTGAGGACACACAGTCCCGGACACCCAGTCCTGAACACGCAGCTCGGACACCCAGTCCTCACCGTATTCCCCTTGAGCTAAGGTCACACAGACCTCGCCCAATCACTCTGGTAAGTCTTCAAGGTAGACTCCCAAACCTTCACAGACTTCGTTCACCGACAATCCACAATGTCTCTTGGATGCTCAGAACGCGACGCCTAACCGGCTGGAGGATTCACAGTCCTCAAGTGTAATAAGTCTTCAGATCACACAGACAAGAAGACTTAAGTGATGCCTAATTCTCTCTGGCTCTGGGTGGTTAGGGCTTTATCCTCGCAAGGAATTCTCTCTTAAGGGCTTCGAGGTGGGTTGCTCTCAAACGACAAAAGCCGTACACTAACTCTGAGCAGCCAACCGTTTTTGGTTGTAGGGGGTGGGCTATTTATAGCCACTAGGCAACCCGACCTGATTTGTCCGAAACGACCCTGGGTCACTAAGGAACTGACACGTGTTCCAATGGTCAGATTTCAAACTCACACGGCAACTTTACTTGGGCTACAAGCAAAGCTGACTTGTCCGATTCTGGACAAGATTCGCTCTCATAGTCTTCACTCGAAGACATAGGTTTTGGTTAAGCATCACTTCAGTCATTTTGACTGGTTCTCTTGGACCCCACTTAACAGTATGGTGGTTCCTATGACTCAACAAAGAAGAAGAAAAAGAACTACGAAAGATCTAAGTCTTCGAGCTCCATAGGCTTCATGCGATGTCTTCTCTTGTCATAGTCTTCAATGTGAATATCTTCATATACCACCTTTGACTTCAATGTCTTCATACATTTTTAGGGGTCATCTTTGGTAGGAAAACCGAATCAATGAGGGACTTCTACCTGTGTTATCCTGCAATTCTCACAAACACATTATTCCCCCAACTAGGTTTGTCGTTAATACTCCAAAACCAACTAGGGCTGGCACTAGATGCACTTACAATCTCCCCCTTTTTGGTGATTGATGATAAACTAGTTGAAGTTTTCAACGGGGAATATAATATGTGAAATTGTAAAGATAAGGAATTGTCTTCATAAGTTGCAAGGGCTCCCCCTGAAGATGTGCATATAAGTAGTTTGCTTTTGGAATGCAAATGCACATGGCAGGTTGTGCTTGTGGAGATCCTCTTCAACTTATGATGACAATCCACTATGCATGTGTAGGTATGTGAAGATGCATAATGGAAAATGGACGTCTGCAAAATGATCTAAGTGCGGAATTTATCATCGCACATGCGGAATTTATCATCGCATCACAAAATGGCAAATAGGTAGCAGACAACCATCGAGTTTAAGTGTTACAACTCAAAGAACCAAATGTATCAAAACGAGAGTTGTAAAAACGAAGCAAAATATGAAGCACCCGCCCATATGGACCCGCTTGAAGACTATTAAACTCATATGCTTCTCCCCCTTTTGTCAGTAAGGACCAAAAAGGTTTGAAGACATAGATCCTCTACTCGTTCTCATGAAGAGTAGGTGAAGCAGCAGGGTCGTTGGTGGTGTTCGGCGGTGCAGAAGAGCTTGGAGCAGTGCCGAAGCATGCTGAAGGAGGCGGCGGTGAAGTAGCATCGTCGTCATCCTCGATCACTCTGGCATTTACAGTTGCAGCAGAGGAAGAGAACTCAGAGTCTTCAAGAGATGGAGTTCGTCGCAGCACTGCCCTTCGAGGAGGTGTGGAGTCAAACTTGAAGCGCTCAGAGAAACCATCCTCTTGAAGATCATCTTCAGAACACATCAGCGTCAGCCCTTTCCATGTGCGTCGAGAGGTTTCATGAGCAACAAAGGCATTCTTGGTGGCAAGATTGCGAATGCGATTAACATCCACCAAGAGGCTTTGCATTTGATGCTTCAGCCAGTCATGATACCTATCCTGTTTCTGATGAAGAGCCACAAGAAGCCCTCCGTCATTGAGAACATGAGTGCACTTCTTGGGTCGTGGGGCAGTTGTACTGTCAGTGGCTTCAGTGAGAGCAGGATGCGGTGCACGTGTAGTGCTAGCCAAAGGATACACACGAGTGACTGCTTCAACTCCTTCAATGTTCTGAGAAAAACTTTGATGCTCTGTATTCTGAAGACTTAGAGGTTCCTTGGTAGGCTCAGGATAGATGGCTTCAATAGACATATCCTCATCAGGCAGAAAAATCCGATGATTGCGAGCAGATGGCTGATATGAGATAGCGGAGTGAAGTTTGATCAGCCGCATTACCCATGGGGCGTAGAACTTCAAGCCAAACAGATCAGAGCCTGATGCAGCAAGTTGGCGAATGAAGAAGTCCTGTGCATTGAAGCATTTTCCATGAAGAATATAGAAGACCAAAGTCTTCATTGCACCTTCCAGCTTGGCATGTGGAGAGTGCCCTTTGATGGGCCAGAGAGTTCGCCTTATGATGTGATAAATAGTCCTTGGCAGATACTCTAGGTCTTCAACAAAGAACTCTTTGGGATATGCAGCATCTTGGGGTAATGGCTTCATCATACTGAGCATCTGACTCATGTTAGGTTCAGGCTTCTGAAAGATGCTCTCCACAGCTTCACTGTGAAGTTGACAGCCAGATTCGTAGAGATCGCCGGGAGTGGGTAGACCAGTGAGCTCAATGATGTCAAAGGCTTTGGCTTCGTGATGAACGTTTCCTGTTATCCACTCCAGGACCCAAGTCTTCGGATCTCTGTTATACCCGCGGATGTGAAGTGTGGCATAGAATTGGAGCAGCAACTCTTCATTCCAATGGTCTTGGTCAGTGACGAATGGCAGCAACCCAACCTGTTTGAAGCAATCCAGAGCTTCTTCCAGACAGGGCAGACCAGCTATTGCTTCAATGTCAAGACGCTTGTGTGGGAAGATGCGACCTTGATTGTAAAGAATGCAGGAGTAATAGCTTCGCTGTGGATAGCTCCAGAACCGATCAGATGATATTCTTTCCCTTGAGTAGGGGTTCCTGGAGCTATTGAAGAATGTGTTGTCTGCTCTGAAGCCATGATATTGAAGGATCCAGGTGCTGATGTAGGACCTGGGAACCTAGGCAATCTTGGGATTGGCTTCTGTACCTGAGGCCTGTGCTCAACATGATAGTCGAACTGAGGACCAGCAGCAGGCGCGGGAACAGAAGCAGTGGGATCAGTGGCTTCGCTGACTTCGGGTGCTTTTGTTGGGGAGGGCTCCACATTAGCTTCAGCCATGACAGCGTCAGTGGCTTCATTGGTGTTGGTGGTGGCAGCCTCAAGATTTTCAACCTCCACTTGACAAGCTGGAGGGTCGGTCACAACCACGTTCTCCTCGAGAACCGCTTCTTGGTGGGACAGGGGAGTAGCAGCTTGTGGGACTTCTTCATCGGCTGATGCAGCCGGAATGTCTTCAGCGGCTTCAGCTTCAGACGCAGAGACTGGAGGCCTTGGTCCTTTGCGAAGCCTGTGCAACGCAGGCGACGCCTGTGTAGTTGGAGTTGGCTGGGCCTCAAAGTCTTCTTCCTCTTGTGGGCGATCAGCCCATGAAGCATCCTGAGCAATTGGCGTCAGAGGATGACCAATGCTGATGAGTTCGCTGTGCTCGGGTTGAGGAAGGACTGCACCATCTTCTACATGGTCATGGTGACCAATGTCGTCAGCAGCGATGGGATCAGCTGCTGGAAAGTCTTCAGCTTCATGAGCCTCTATGAAAGCAGGCTCATGGATTGTCAATTGGCGTTCAGCGTCAGGACGAACCATGGAAATGGGTTCAACAATCAAAGGCTCTGTGGGAGCAGCCCGTTCTTTCTTGGTCTTCCTCTTCTTCTTGGAGGGGGCAGTAGGAGAGGCTTCAGGATGTTTCCTCATCCTGGCTTCAGCCTCAGCAGTCCTTGTCTTCTTCAGCTCTGAAGCGGTTGACCGGGCTTTTGGCTTCGAGCCAGTCATTCTAGTTGGGAAGACAATGGGATCTGCTTCCTGCCTTGGTGCGAGAGGTTCGGCCACAATGGGCTTCTTCTTCTGCTTAGCAGCCATCCTGGGATCAATGCCTGGACGCCCAAGGGCCTTGCGCTTCTTAGCTTAGTTGTAGCCTTTCACACACTTGTCAGCCAGGCTCTTCATACGCTCCCGAGAACCCTGAGCTTCTGCGCGTTTCTTGAGAAAGGCTTCTTTGAGCTCGTGCAGCATAATCTTGAAGTTTTTCACCTCTTGCACGCAGAGCTTGGCCATATGCTTCTTGAACTGAACCTTTTCATAGTCAATCTTTTGCTTCAGTTCGACGATGCGCTGAGCGAGGGCTAGCTCTGAAGCAATGGCGCCATGGAAGGCGACACTGAGGCCAATGGGTAGTTGCAGATCTTCGAAGCTGATATTTGGTGTGTCAAACCACTCATCAATGAAGTTGTGGATGATTGTTACATCAAAGAGAGGCAGATCATTGAAGATTTCTGCTTCTTCTTTGCTCTTGACTGGTGTGTGGCAGAGGCATCTTGACCTTCTGGGGCTTGGAGATGCGTGACAAATCTTCAGACTGCACACTGTCTTCAGGAGGTGCAGTTGCCAGTGGCTTCGCCCGTGAGATTTTTGGTGCAGAGGCCGGCTTTGAAGCTTTTGGCTGCTTCAGCTTCTTTGGCTTAGGCACTGCAGGCGCTTCATCTGATTCAGCGTCATCTGCAGGCTCATGAACGGCTGTCCCTTGAACCACGATGTGAGTGATGAGGCCCTCAAGATTGTAGAAGGGCCCAAGAAGATTGGGTTCAGCTTCGCGCGTTCCATCGGCGCGGGGAGCAGGGGGACCAGGGTTGAAATCTAAACCCAAAGTCTTCTTGTTCTGCTTCGCTGAGTTCTGAGCAAACTGGAAGTTGCGCTTAAACAGATTGTCGTCACGACACCATAGCAGGGACGATGGGTCAGCATCCGCAGGCTGTGGTCCACGGACCATGCAGGGATAGAAGCCTTGTTCAATGGCTTCATCTCTGGTCTTGGGTTGAAGATTTTTGTAGAGGATGTCTCCCCATGGTCGCTGGATGGCATTCTTTTCAGCATATTCCTTGGTCACAAATCTGTACTTGAACCACTGTTTTGCCCAATAGTGTCGAATCCATTGGATTCGCGTCTTGCGCTGATTGTAATCCTATTCAGGATCTGTCTTGTACAGCTCTGAGAGGTCATCGGGCAGATATCTTGATGTTTCTCCTTGACGCTTTTTGCCACCCTTCCTTGCTGATTTTTCTGAAGCCATAAACCTTAATCTGAAAGGCTTCAATATGTTTAAAGGCTTCAAAGGTTTTCACTTGCTAGACAAACAGGAACTGGCTTTGGGAGAATTTATGTGATGCTGTAAGAATTCTACAAATGAATGCAGACTATGAGAACCAAGAGATTCTCCCACGGACATGTACCTGTGACAGCATTAAGGTGCGAGGGAAGGGTAAGAGGTCATATGCATTCTCAGAAGATTTTGAAGATAAATCAGTTTAGAAGACATTGACCTCATCGTGCGAAGACATTCACTCATAGATAAGGAGTTGGTTCCAGATTTGTACGAATCCACGGATCAGTATAAGTGAGGAATCTAACTACTTTGTGAAGCATAAGTGAATATACTAGGCATGTCATGAGATGCAGTATGAAAGAGATCCAACTTGTGTGAATAGAAACTGCTTGTGGTAGAAAGTGATAAAGCTATAGGATCAAAGAGGCCGTAAAAAGGGGGTTTTATTTACCACACGAAGAACTGCTAGACGGAGTGGAAGAGGAGGCCGAGCAGTTCGATCGTCCGTGCCCTAACTTGGCGACGGAGGACACCTATGGCGACGGCGGAGAAGACGATGTCCGCGGTCGGCGTGAAGAGGTCGTCGGAGAGGTTGCGGCAGCGAAGCGCTTCGTCGCCAGCGTCGTCGAGGGCTAGCGGTGGCGCTAGGTTTCGTGCGAGAGTGGAAGAAGAGATAATAACTGTTGTGAGGTGTGTATTTATAGGTACAGGGGCGGCACTGCGTTATTACACAGGTGCCCCTGGCGATTCGCATCTGAGGAACATGTGGCCATCATGTAGCATATTAGGGTTTGTTCCACGTCCCACGCACGCCTGGATTGTCGGGTGGTCGTTCCCACTTCTCCGGGTTTTAGGTGGAGGAATGAGCATTGAAAACGGACTTAATGGTTGTCTCTGTATCTTCTGCTGACAAGGACGCAGAGAAGACATTCGACAGTTTCAATAGACTGCATATGATTTGGAGAGATAGAGTTTGAGATAGAAAGCATAGAGAGGTTAGGGTCCGATCACATTCACTTAGTTCAAAAGATTCAACAAGAAGACATAGCTATAAGTGAATGCTGTAGAGGACAGAACACTAGTATATATATATATATATATATCTATATAATCAACATAGTGAAGATAATCATGAACATATGTTGAGATTGAAGCCAATACCAAATGTGAAGACATAGCAAATGTAACGCCATGAGTGAAACACTTCAAACAGAACATTTGGTGGTGGCGTTACCCACCGTATTGGAAGTATTAGACCCAGACACAGCGCACAATTATCGTGGTGCTCCGAAGTCAAATTCCACATTAATGTATTCACACTTAGACTGTATGTCTTCATTGATTGAAGATATACTTTACTTCATGTGTTGCACATCTAAGTCATCAATATGCATAAGTGTTAGGATGTGTGCCTGATCACATGACATTTGTGGATTCCAGGATATTTAGCTCACACCGTAACTTGCAAAATCTCTTCTCATCCAAGGGCTTGGTGAAGATATCTGATAATTGCTCTTCAGTGTTGACGTGTATGATATCAATATCTTCCTTCACAACATGATCTCTGAGAAAGTGATGACGAATTTCAATGTGCTTTGTCCTTGAGTGCTGAACTGGGTTGTTCGCAATCTTGATGGCGCTTTCGTTGTCGCAGTAGAGTGGCACTTGCTTCAGATGAATGCCATAGTCCTTGAGTGTTTGCTTCATCCACAGAAGCTGAGCACAGCAAGATCCAGCAGCAATGTATTCAGATTCAGCAGTGGAGAGAGATACACAGTTCTGCTTCTTTGAAGACCAACATACAAGTGATCGTCCCAGAAAGTGACATGTGCCTGATGTAGACTTGCGATCCACTTTGTCACCAGCATAATCAGCATCCGAGAATCCAACCAGATCAAACTCTGAGCCCTTTGGATACCATAATCCTAGAGTTGGGGTGTGAGCCAAATATCGAAGAATTCGCTTCACAGCTAAGTGATGCGACTCCTTTGGTGTCGCTTGGAATCGAGCACACATGCAAACACTAAGCATAATATCTGGCCTAGATGCAGATAGATAAAGCAAAGAACCAATCATGGAGCGGTATACCTTTTGATTGAACTCTTTACCATTGTTGTCGGGACCTAGATGATGCTTGGCTGGCATTGGCGTCGTGAAGCCTTTGCAGTCTTGCATACCGAACTTCTTCAGACAATCTTTGAGATACTTCTCTTGAGATATGAAGATGCTGTTGCGTTGCTATCGTATTTGGAGACCGAGGAAGAACTTCAGCTCTCCCATCATGGACATCTGATATTGCTCTTGCATCATATATCCAAACTCTTCACTGTACTTCTGATTGGTGCAGCCGAAGATAATGTCATCCACATATATTTGGCACACAAACAGTTCACCATCATATGTCTTCGTGAAGAGAGTGGGGTCTAGGGAACCAGGTATGAAGCCTTTGCTCTTTAGGAAGTATTTGAGTGTGTCATACCAGGCCCGAGGGGCTTGTTTGAGGCCATACAGTGCCTTGTTGAGCTTGTATACCATGTCAGGATGTTTTGGATCTTCAAAGCCAGGCGGTTGTGCAACATACACTTCTTCTTGAATCTTACCATTGAGAAAGGCGCTCTTCACATCCATTTGATATAGAAGTATGTTGTGATGATTGGCATAGGCCAGCAGTATGCGTATGGCTTCAAGTCTAGCCACAGGAGCAAATGTTTCATCGAAGTCAATGCCTTCCACTTGAGTATATCCTTGAGCAACGAGACGAGCTTTGTTTCTGACAACTTGACCATTCTCATCTTGCTTGTTGCGGTATATCCATTTGGTGCCTATTATGTTGTGCTTCCGAGCATCAGGACGCTTAACCAGTTCCCATACATTATTCAGCTCAAACTGTTGAAGCTCTTCTTGCATAGCTTGAATCCATTCAGGTTCCATGAAGGCTTCTTCAACTTTCTTGGGTTCTATTATTGAGACGAATGCGAAGTGCCCACAGAAATTTACCAGCTGAGTTGCCCTTGATCGAGTGAGCGGACCGGGTGCATTGATGCTGTCAATTATTCTCTCAATCTGCACTTCATTGGCAACATGAGGATGTACAGGGCGAAGGTTTTGCTCTTGCTGATCATTGTCATTGTTAGTGGGATTGTCTTCAGGCTGAGCATTGTCTTCAGGTTGATCAGGTGCGGAGATGATAAGTTCCTCTTCAGGTTGAGCTTCAGAGGGTATGATTTCTCTGGTTCCCATAAGCTTGATTGATTCGCTGGATGGAACTTCATCTAGCATATTTGGGAGGTGCTCTCTTTGTGAACCGTTAGTCTCATCAAACCGCACATCCACTGTTTCAACCACTTTATAATGAAAGAGATTGAAGACTCTATAGGAGTGCGAATCCTTTCCATATCCAAGCATAAAACCCTCATGTGCTTTTGGTGCAAATTTTGAAGTGTGATGTGGATCTTTGATCCAGCACCTGGCACCAAATACTCTGAAGTAACTGACATTTGGCTTCTTGCCAGTAAGTAGCTCATAAGATGTCTTGTTCAGAAGCTTGTGAAGATAAACACGATTGATTGTATGGCATGCAGTATCAATGGCTTCAGGCCAGAATTTTCTTGGAGTCTTGTATTCATCAAGCATCGTTCGGGCCATCTCAATGAGTGTTCTGTTCTTGCATTCGACGACGCCATTCTGCTATGGCGTGTATGGGGCTGAGAATTCATGTGTGATGCCCAAGGTATCAAGATATGTATCAAGGCCAGTATTCTTGAATTCAGTGCCATTGTCACTTCTGATGTGCTTTATCTTGGCGCCATAGTTGTTCATTGCTCGATTGGCGAAGCGTCTGAAGACATCCTGCACTTCAGTCTTGTAGAGGATTATGTGCACCCAAGTATATCTAGAATAGTCATCAACAATAACAAAGCCATAGAGGCAAGCAGTAGTAGTAAGAGTTGAGTAATGAGTGGGACCGAAAAGATCCATGTGGAGCAGTTCGAAGGGTCGAGTGGTTGTCATGATTGTCTTCGAGGGATGTTTGGCCCTCGTCATCTTCCCTGCTTCACAGGCACCGCATAAGTGATCTTTCTTGAACTTGACGCCCTCGATGCCTATGACATGCTTCTTCTTTGCAAGGGTGCGAAGGTTCCTCATGCCAGCATGGCCTAGCCTCCGATGCCAGAGCCAGCATTCTGAAGCCTTTGCTATAAGACATACGACAAGCTGTGGTCCTGCCGAAAAATCTACCACGTACAAATCATCTTTTCAATACCCTTCAAACACTAGAGAGTTGTCAGATTCCATTAGTACAAGGCAGCGATATTTTCCAAATATTACGATCATGTTCAAATCGCAAAGCATTGAGACAGACATTAAGTTGAAGCCAAGGGATTCAACAAGCATGACTTTATCCATGTGTTGATCCTTTGAGATTGCAACTCTACCTAGACCCAATACCTTACTTTTACCAGTGTCAGCAAATGTGATGTGACTCTTGTCGGATGGACATAAGGTTGAGTCCATAAGAAGGCTTCTTTTGCCAGTCATGTCGTTGGTACACCCACTATCAATAATCCATTCTGAAGACGCTAGTGTCGTACCCTACAGTGCAGTTAGGGGGATAGGCTTCACGAAGAGAATTGAGAAGCAAAAACATTTGACGAACCAGTGGGTTATGAAAGCTTAGATCCAGATTAGGACTGATAGGGAGAGTAGCAAGCGATTCAGGAATGAAGTACATAGTAAGACCATTCGGGCATTTGATCTTGCACCCTACAAGATGTTTAAGGTCCCCAGCAATAGCTTTTCAGACGATTTTGGTTTTCTGCTGGAGACCTTTCCCTGCAAAAGAGAGTTAATCTTTCTTAGCCACCCACATCTTCAAGGGTGGCTTAGAAGCAATAAGTCTAAGTGCAGCATGTGAGAACTTTGGCTTTGGAGCCCTAGCAAAAAGTCTTGCAGGCGGACAATAGTACTCATAAGAATAAGCAGAATAGTTCTTCGTCTTATGAACATGGCGGTTTGATGAACCGCGCTCATATTCATAGGCCTGAGTATGGTTTCCCTGCAAAACATTTGCGTTAGTGTGACTCAGGTGAGTCCTCTGTCTGTATGAAGCCTTTGGACCGTATGAAGCCTGTGGTCTGAGGTTTGTCTTCTTCACGTGTGGTGTCATGATGACATTCACAGGAAGATTCTCCAGACACTTTTTTGGAACCCAGATCTTCTTCATAGGCGGTCCATTCCTGCAGTTAGTACCAATGTACCTGGCAAACACTTCACCATTCTGATTCTTAAACAGTTTATAGTTTGCATCAAAGGATTCATCAATGACAATGGGATTTGCACAAGAGAAGCCAGATAGACTGGATAGATCTACTGAAGATTCCTTTGCAGCAACCCATGTGGTTTTGGGGTACTGCTCAGGTTTCCAGTAAGAGCCATCAGCATTCATTTTCCTTACGAACCCAACACCCTCTTTCCTCGGGTTTCGTTTCAAGATCTGCTTTTTGAGGACATCACATAGTGTCTGATGCCCTTTAAGACTTTTGTACACCCCTGTGTCAAGCAATGTCCTCAACCTAGCATTCTCATCAGCAATAGCAGTGGAATCCTCAGCAGAGGGGTTAGTTCCCACATCAACAGTTGAAGATATTGCAATAGTAGCAGCAGTAGAACATTCAGCAACAGTAGTAGCATTATCACGCTCAATGCATTTAAGACATGGCGGTTCAAATCCTTCCTGAGCGGAACTGATCTGTTTGGCGTGAAGTGACTCATTTTCCTTTTGAAGATCTTCATGAGCCGCTCTCAATTTCTCAACATCTTGCTTCCTTTGAAGATAATCATAGGAAAGCTTTTCATGAGTTGTTGAGAGCGTTTCATGACGACTTTCAAGTTCCTCATACTTAATGTGAAGATATTTTATGTCTTCAATTAAGGACTTAGATCGAGTCATTTCAGCGCCTAACAGATCATCGCTTTTGTCTAACAGTTTTTGAATATGTTCCATGGCTTTCTGTTGTTCAGTTGCAATTTTAGCAAGTGTTTTGTAGCTGGGTTTTGAACCACAATCAGAGTCATCGTCACTAGATGTTTGATAGTGAGTAGTGCGTGTGTTTACCTTGGCACCGCGTGCCATGAAGCAGTAGGTAGGAGCGGAGTAGTCCTTGTCATTTGCATCGGTGTCGGTGATGAAGTCATTGACTTCAGTGTTGAAGATGGACTTGGCAACGTATGCTGTAGGCAGACTTGCGACGCCAGAATCGGACTCCACCTTCGCCTCCTCAGAAGCGGACTCCTCCTCTGAATCCATTCCCTTGCCAACAAACGCACGTGCCTTGCCAGATGAGCTCTTCTTGTGTGATGAAGACTTTGAAGAAGACTTGGAAGAAGACTTTGAGTATTTCTTCTTCTTTTTGTCGTCAGAATCATATTCCTTGCTCTTCTTCTTCTTTTTGTTCTCATTGTCCCACTGCGGACACTCAGAGATGAAGTGGCCAGGTTTCTTGCACTTGTGACATGTTTTCTTCTTGTAGTCATGAGCAGAAGCTTCATCATTCCTTGAGCTTGATCGGGAAGACTTTCTGAAGCCTTTCTTCTTGGTGAATTTTTGGAACTTCTTCACAAGCATAGCAAGTTCCCTTCCAATGTCTTCAGGATCATCAAAACTGCTGTCAGATTCTTCTTCAGATGAGGAGACAGCTTTTGCCTTCAAGGCAAGAGTTCGCCCATAGTTTGGACCGTAGATATCTCTTTTCTCAGAAAGCTGAAACTCATGTGTGTTGAGCCTCTCAAGTATGTCAGACGGATCGAGTGTCTTGAAATTAGGACGTTCTTGAATCATCAGGGCTAGGGTGTCAAACGAACTGTCAAGTGATCTCAGTAGTGTCTTGACGACTTCATGCTTGGTGATCTCAGTAGCGCCAAGGGCTTGAAGCTCATTCGTGATGTCAGTGAGTCGATGAAATGTGAGCTGGACATTCTCATTGTCTTTTCTCTTGAAGCGGTTGAAGAGGTTGCGAAGGACACTGATTCTCTGATCTCTCTGGGTTGAGACGCCTTAGTTGACCTTGGAGAGCCAGTCCCAGACTAGCTTAGATGTTTCCAAAGCACTCACGCGGCCATACTATCCTTTGGTCAGGTGACCACAGATAATATTCTTGGCAGTAGAGTCCAGTTGAACGAACTTCTTGACGTCAGCAGCAGTGACACCTTCTCCAGCCTAGGGAACACCGTTCTTGACGACATACCATAGGTCGACGTCAATGGCTTCAAGATACATGCGCATCTTATTCTTCCAGTAGGGATATTCAGTTCCATCGAAGACGGGGCACGCAGCGGAGACTTTGATTATCCCTGCAGTCGACATAGCTAAAACTCCAGGTGGTTAAACCGAATCACACAGAACAAGGGAGTACCTTGCTCTGATACCAATTGAAAGTGCGTTATATCGACTAGAGGGGGGGTGAATAGGCGACTTTTATGAAAGTCTTCAAAACGTGGAAGTTATGAAGACAAACGATAGAAATAAACCTATTACCATGCAGCGGAAGGTAGACTACACTAGGCAAGCCATAGTCAAGTATTCAATAGAGTGAAAGCACAATGACTAATAGCAGCAATGTAGTAAGGATCAGGTAGGAAGATATTAGGAAGCCAAACAGAACACAGAGTCACTCAGTGAAGATAAAAGATAGTGCAATCATACAATGACTTCACAAGGAGTAACAATATGTAAAGACAAGGGAAGGATGAAACCAGTGACTCATTGAAGACAATGATGTGTTGGACCAGTTCTAGTTGCTGTAATAACTGTACGTCTGGTTAGGGCGGCTAGGTATTTAAACCTGAGGACACACAGTCCCGAACACCCAGTCCTGAACACGCAGCTCAGGACACCCAGTCCTCACCGTATTCCCCTTGAGCTAAGGTCACACAGACCTCGCCCAATCGCTCTGGTAAGTCTTCAAGGTAGACTCCCAAACCTTCACAGACTTCGTTCACCGGAAATCCACAATGTCTCTTGGATGCTCAGAACGCGACGCCTAACCGGCTGGAGGATTCACAGTCCTCAAGTGTAATAAGTCTTCAGATCACACAGACAAGAAGACTTAAGTGATGCCTAATTCTCTCTGGCTCTGGGTGGTTAGGGCTTTATCCTCGCAAGGAATTCTCTCTCAAGGGCTTCGAGGTGGGTTGCTCTCAAATGACAAAAGCCGTACACTAACTCTGAGCAGCCAACCGTTTTTGGTTGTAGGGGGTGGGCTATTTATAGCCACTAGGCAACCCGACCTGATTTGTCCGAAATGACCCTGGGTCAGTAAGGAACTGACACGTGTTCCAACGGTCAGATTTCAAACTCACACGGCAACTTTACTTGGGCTACAAGCAAAGCTGACTTGTCCGACTCTGGACAAGATTCGCTCTCATAGTCTTCACTCGAAGACATAGGTTTTGGTTAAGCATCACTTCAGTCATTCTGACTGGTTCTCTTGGACCCCACTTAACAGTACGGTGGTTCCTATGACTCAACAAAGAAGAAGAGAAATAACTATGAAAGATCTAAGTCTTCGAGCTCCATAGGCTTCATGCGATGTCTTCTCTTGTCATAGTCTTCAATGTGAATATCTTCATATACCACCTTTGACTTCAATGTCTTCATACATTTTTAGGGGTCATCTCTGGTAGGAAAACCGAATGAATGAGGGACTTCTACCTGTGTTATCCTGCAATTCTCACAAACACATTAGTCCCTCAACTAGGTTTGTCGTCAATACTCCAAAACCAACTAGGGGTGGCACTAGATGCACTTACAGTATGTGCTTGACATGTTAGTCAAATTGTGGACCCGCAGCAGGTGGAGGAACCAGAATGGGCCATTGGACCATAACAAGCTGACCACGATCAAATGCCAGCTCAATTGTATGAGGTTTTGGAGGGGGTACAGGAGTATTGGCATTGGCGTTGACATGGGCTTCAGGGTCCACATTGGATTCAGGAGCTTCAGTATTGGCTTCAGGCGCTGAAGTGGCTTCAGGTGCATGCACTCCTGGCACCGCATGAGCTTCAGGCGCCACATTAGTTTCAGCCATGACAACGTCATTGGCTTCAGTGTTGATGTTGGTGGCCGCCTCACGATTGTTAACCTCCACTTCAGGAGCTGGAGGGTCAGACACGTTCTCCTCGAGAACAACATCTTGGTGGGACGGGGGTGTAGCAACTCTTTCTACGTCAACTCTTGGTTCTTCTCCTTCATCGGCTGATGCAGCCGGAATATCTTCAGCCGTTTTGGCTTCAGACTCAGAAACGTGCACAGTGGAAGGGACTTGGGGCCTTGGTCCTTTGCGAAGCCTGCGTAATGCTGGCGACGCTTGTGGAGATGGAGTTGGCTGGGCCTCAAAGTCATCATCATCTTGTGGTTGGGGAGCACTTGGGGTGTCTTGGTGTTGTGGGTGATCAGCCCATGATGCATCCTGAGCAGTTGGCGTCAGAGGACGACCAATGCTGATGAGTTCGTTGTGCGTGAGCACAAGCGATGATACCAAATTGTGCTCGATCTGAGGAAGGACTTCATCATCTTCAACATTGTCGTGAGGACCAATGTCTTCAGCTACGGTGGGGTCAACAGCTGGATTGTCTTCAGCTTCAGGAGCCTCTGTGGAAGCAGGCTCATGAACTATCACTTGGCGTTCTTGATGTTCAGACGTAGGATGAGCCACTGAGATTGGCTCGACATCAAGGGGCTCTGTGGGAGCAGCCCGGTCTCTATTCTTGGTTTTCCGTTTCTTGGTTGGGGGAGCATCATCAGTGGTGGCCTTAGTCTTGCGTTTTCTTGCTTCGGCTTCAGCTGCCCTTGTTTTCTTGAGTTCTGAAGCCACTGTGGGGACCTTAGGCTTCGAGCCTATCATACTGGCTGGGAAGACAATTGGATGTATTTCCTGCCTTGGTGCTTCGGGTTCTGCCACAGCTGGCTTCTTCTTCTTCCTGGCCGCTAGTCGGGGTCGATGCCTGGTCACCCCAAAGCCATGCGCTTTTCAGCTTCATTGTATCCCTGAACACATTTAGGAGCAAGATCCTTCATGCGCTCACGACAACCTTTGGCTTCTTCGTGTTTCGTGCGGAATGCTTCCTTGAGCTCATGCATCATGACTTGGAAGTTCTGAATGTCTTCAACATTGAGCTTGGCCATATGCTTCTTGAACTGAGCCTTTTCATAATCTATCTTATGTTTCAGCTCAACAATTTTCTGTGCTAGAGCCAGCTCAGCAGCAATGGCTCCGTGGAAGGCGACGCTGAGGCCAATGGGAAGCTGAATATCATCAAAGCTGACATTTGGGCTGTCAAACCACTCATCAATGAACTTGTTTAAGATTTCCACATCAAAGAGAGGAAGGTCATTGAAGATTTCCGCCTCTTGCTTGCTCTTGATCAGCTGCTCAAGAGCGTCATCGCCAAGATCGTCGTCGCTGGACAGATCAATGGTGTCATTCTCGTTGCGCAGAACAGCAGCAGGGGTCAGTGCTTGGCTAGTGGGTTGCATGGGCAGCTTCACTTTGACGGGCTTGGAGATGCGTGAAAGATCTTCAGACTGCACACTGTCTTCAGGAGGTGCAGTGGCCAGAGGCTTCGCCCGTGAAACCTTTGGTGCAGGGGAAGGCTTCAAAGCTTTAGGTTTCTTCACCTTCTTTGGCTTCGGTGGTGCAGGCGCTTCGTCAGAATCAGCGTCTTCAGCAGGTTCATCCACGGCTGTCCCTTGAACCATAATATGAGAGATGAGACCATCTAGGTTGTAGAAGGGCCCAACAATATTGTGTTCAACTTCGCGAGTGCCATCGGCACGAGGAGCAGAGGGACCTGGATTGAAGTCTAATCCCCGCGACTTCTTGTTTTCTTTGGCCGAGTTCTTGGCAAACAGGAAGTTGCGCTTGAACAGATTATCGTCACGGCACCATAGTAATGAAGATGGGTCTGCATCTGCAGGCTGTGGTCAACGGACCATGCAAGGATAGAAGCTTTGTTCAATGGCTTCAGCTCTGGACCTGGGTTGAAGATTTCTGTACAAAATGTCTCCTCACGGCCGATTGATGGCATTCTTCTCAGCATATTCCTGGGTCACGAACCTGTACTTGAACCATTGTTCTGCCCAATATCTTCGAATCCATTGGATTCGGGTTTTCCACTGATTGTAGTCCTCCTCTGGATCTGTCTTGTACAGCTCATAGAGGTCAGGAGGCAAATCTCTTGAGGTGTTTCCACGGTGCTGTCTGCCACCCTTCCTTGCAGATTTCTCTAGTGCCATGAAGTTTAGACTGAAAGGCTTCAAAACTGTCAAAGTCTTCCATCTACTGGTCAGACAAGAACTGGCTTCAGGAGAATTTATATGATGCTGTAAGAACTCTGCAAATGAATGCAGACTATGAGAACCAAGGGATTCTCCCACGGACATGTACCTATGACAGCATTAAAGGTGTGAGGGAAGGGGAAGAGGTCATATGCATTCTCAGAAGATTTTGAAGATAAATCAGTTTAGAAGACATTGACCTCATAATGCGAAGACATTCACTCATAGGTAGAGAGTTGGTTCCAGATTTGTACGAATCCACGAATAAGTACAAGTGAGGAATCTAACTACTTTGTCAAGCATAAGTGAACATACTAGGCATGTTATGAGATGCAGTATGAGATAGATCCAACTTGTGTGAACAGAAACTACTTGTGGTTGAAAAGGATGAATCTATCGGATCAAAAAGGCTGTAAAAAGGAGATTTTATTTACCACACAAGGGACTGCTAGACGGAGTGGGAGAGGAGGCCGAGCAGTTGGATCTTCCATGCCCTAACTTGGCGACGTAGGACACCTATGGCAACGGCGGAGAAGACGATGTCCGCGGCCGACGTGAGGACGGTGTCGGTGAGGTCGCGGCAGCTAAGCGCTTCGTCGCCGGCGTCGTCGAGGGCTAGCGGTGGCACTAGGGTTTGTGCGAGAGTGGAAGAAGAGATAATGACTGGGGTGAGGCGTGTATTTATAGGGACACGGACGGCACAGTGTTATTACACAGGTTCCCCTAGCGATTCGCATCTGAAGGACACGTGGCGATCATGCAACACATGAGAAGTTGTTCCACGTTCCCACGCACGCCTGGATTGTCGGGTGGTCATTTCCACTTCTCCGGGTTTCAGGTAAAAGGATTAAGCATTGAAAGCAGATTAATGTTTGTCTCTGTGTCTTCTGCTGACAAGGACACAGAGAAGACGTTTTGACAGTTTCAACAGAATGCATATGATTTGGATAGATAGACTTAAGATAGAAGCATAGAAGGGTTAGGGTCCAATCACATTCACTTAGTTCAAAATATTCAACAAGAATACATAGCTATAAGTGAATGCTGTACAGGACAGAAACCAAATCAGTACATTGAAGATAAACGAGAAGCCATGTTGACATTGAAGACAAACGAAATGCGAAGACTTTGCAATGTAATACAAACTGAGAGTATTCCAAATAGGAGTTTGGTGGTGGCGTTACCCACCGTATAGGAAATCAGACATGGCGCACAATTATCGTGGCGCTCCGAAATCAATGTAATTCTTCATTGATTGAAGACATACTTTGCTTCGTGTGTTGCACATCTAAGTCATCAACATGCATAACTGATAGGATGTGTGCCTGATCACAGGACATTTGAGGATTCCAAGATATTTAGCTCACACCATAAATTGCAAAACCTCTTCTTATCCAAGGGCTTTGTGAAGATATCTGCAAGTTGCTCTTTAGTGTTGACGTGTATGATATCAATATCTTCCTTCATGACATCATCTCTAAGAAAGTGATGACGAATTTCAATGTGCTTTGTCTTCGAGTGCTGAACTGGGTTGTTAGCAATCTTGATGGCGCTTTCGTTGTCGCAGTAGAGTGGCACTTGCTTCAGATGAACGCCATAGTCTTTGAGTGTTTGCTTCATCCATAGAAGCTGAGCGCAGCAAGATCCAGCGGCAATGTATTCAGATTCAGCAGTGGAGAGAGATACACAGTTCTGCTTCTTTGAAGACCAATATACAAGTGATCGTCCCAGAAAGTGACATGTGCCTAATGTAGACTTGCGATCCACCTTGTCACCAGCATAATCAGCATCCGAGAATCCAACTAGATCAAACTCTGAGCCCTTTGGATACCATAATCCTAGTGTTGGAGTGTGAGCCAAATATCGAAGAATTCGCTTGCTTCACATCTAAGTGATGCAATTCCTTTGGTGCCGCTTGGAATCGGGCACACATGCAAACACTAAGCATGATATCTGGCCTAGATGTACATAAATAAAGCAAAGAACCAATCATGGAGCAGTATACCTTTTGATCGAACTCTTTACCATTGTCGTCGGGACCCAGATGGGTTTAGCTGGCATTGGCGTAGTGTAACCTTTGCAGTCTTGCATTCCAATCTTCTTCAGGCAATCTTTGAGGTATTACTCTTGAGATATGAAGATGTCGTTGCGTTGCTGTTGTATTTGAAGACCAAGGAAGAACTTCAGTTCACCCACCATGGACATCTGATATTGCTCTTGCATCATATATCCAAACTCATCACTGTATTTCTGGTTGGTGCAGCCGAAGATAATGTCATCCACATATATTTGGCACACAAACAGTTCACCATCATATGTCTTCATGATGAGTGTGGGGTCCAAAGAACCAGGTTTGAAGCCTTTGCTCTTCAGGAAGTCCTTGAGTGTGTCATACCAAGCACGAGGGGATTGTTTGAGGCCATACAGTGCCTTGTTGAGCTTATAAACCATGTCAGGATGTTTTGGATCTTCAAATCCAGGCGGTTGTGCAACATACACTTCTTCTTCAATCTTGCCATTGAGAAAAGCCTCTTCACATCCATTTGATACAGAAGAATGTTATGATGATTTGCATAGGCCGGCAGTATGTGTATAGCTTCAAGCCTAGCCACAGGAGCAAATGTCTCATCGAAGTCAATTCCTTCAACTTGAGTGTATCCTTGAGCAACGAGACGAGCTTTCTTTCTAACAACTTTACCATGCTCATCTTGCTTGTTGCGATATATCCATTTAGTGCCTATGATATTGTGCTTACGAGGATCAGGACGCTTGACCAGTTCCCACACATTATTCAGCTCAAATTGTCGAAGCTCTTCTTGCATTGCTTGAATCCACTCAGTCTCCATGAAGGCTTCATCAACTTTCTTGGGTTCAGATATTGAGACGAATGCGAAGTGTCCACAGAAATTTGCTAGTTGTGTTGCCCTTGAACGAGTGAGTGGACAAGGTGCATTGATGCTGTCAATTATTCTCTCAATTTGTACTTCATTTGCAACACGAGGATGAACAGGATGAAGATTTTGCTCTTGCTGATCATTGTCATCGTTAGAAGGATTGTCTTCAGGCTGAGCATTGTCTTCAGGTTGATCAGGTGCAGAGCTGATGAGTTCCTCTTCAGGCTGGGCTTCAGACGGTATGATTTCTCCAGTTCCCATAAGCTTGATGGTTTCACTGGATGGAACTTCATCTAGCACATTTGGCAGGTGCTTTCTTTGCGAGCCGTTAGTCTCATCGAACCACACATCCATAGTTTCAACCACTTTATAGTGAAAGAGGTTGAAGACTCTGTAGGAGTGCGAATCCTTTCCGTATCCAATCATAAAACCTCATGTGCTTTTGGTGTAAATTTTGAAGTGTGATTTGGATCCTTGATCCAGCACCTGGCACCAAATACTCTGAAGTAGCTAACATTTGGCTTCTTACCAGTGAGGAGCTCATAGGATGTTTTCTTTAGAAGCTTGTGAAGATAAACACGGTTGATAATATGGCATGAAGTATCAATGGCTTCAGGCCAGAACTTTCTTGGAGTCTTGTATTCATCGAGCATCGTCCGAGCCATCTCAATAAGTGTTCTGTTCTTGCATTCCACGACGCCATTCTGCTGCGGCGTGTACAGAGCTGAGAACTCATGAGTGATGCCCAAAGTATCAAGATAAGTGTCGAGGCCATTGTTCTTGAATTCAGTGCCATTGTCACTTCTGATGTGCTTGATCTTGACGCCATAGTTGTTCATGGCTCGATTGGCGAAGCGTTTGAAGACAACCCGCACTTCAGTCTTGTAGAGGATTATATGCACCCATGTATATCTTGAATAATCATCAACGATGAAGAAGCCATAGAGACAAGCAGTAGTAGTAAGAGTTGAGTAGTGAGTGGGACTGAAGAGGTCCATGTGTAGCAGTTCGAAGGATTGAGTCGTTGTCATGATTGTCTTCGAGGGATGCTTGGCTCTCGTCATCTTTCCAGCTTCACAGGCACTGCATAGGTGATCTTTCTTGAACTTGACGCCCTCGATGCCTATGACATGCTTCTTCCTTGCAAGAGTGTGCAAGTTCCTCATGCCAGCATGCCCTAGCCTCCGATGCCAGAGCCAGCATTCTGAAGCCTTTGCTAGAAGACATACGGCAAGTTGTGGTCCTGCTGAGAAATCTACCACGTACAAATCATCTTTCCGATACCCTTCAAAGACTAGAGACTTGTCAGATTCCATAAGAACAAGGCAACGATATTTTACAAATATCACAATCATGTTTAAATCGTAAAGCATTGAGACAGACGTTAAGTTGAAACCAAGGGATTCAACAAGCATCACTTTATCCATGTGTTGATCCCTTGAGATTGCAACTCTACCTAGACCCAATACCTTGCTTTTACCAGTATCAGCAAATGTGATGTGACTCTTGTCAGATGGACGTAAAGTTGAGTCCATGAGAAGACTTCGCTTGCCAGTCATGTGATTAGTACACCCACTATCAATAATCCATTCTGAAGCAGCTGGTGTCATACCCTACAGTGCAGTTAGGGGGATAGGCTTCACGAAGAGAATTGTGAAGCATAAACATTTGATGAGCAAGTGGATTATGAAATCTTAGATCGAGGTTAGGACTAATAGGGCAAGTAGCAAGCGACTCAGGAACAAAATACATAATAAGACCATTTGGGCATTTGATCTTGCGCCCTACAAGATGTTTAAGGTCCCCAGCAATAGCTTTTCAGATGAATTTGATTTTCGGCTGGAGACCCTTCCCTGCAAAAGAGAGTTAAGCTCTCTTAGCCACCCACATCTTCAAGGGTGGCTTCGAAGCAATGAGTCTAAGTCCAGCATCTAAGAACTTTGGCTTTGAAGCCCTAGCAAATAGTCTTGCAGGAGGGCAATAGTACTCATAAGAATAAGCAGAGTAGTTCTTGGTCTTATGAACATGGCGGTTTGATGAAACGCGCTCATATTCATAGGCATGAGTATGGTTTCCCTGCAAAACATTTGCGTTAGTGCGACTCAGGTGAGCCCTCTGTCTGTATGAAGCCTTTGGACCATATGAAGCCTATGGTCTGGGGTTTGTCTTCTTCACTTGTGGTGTCATGATGACATTTACAGGAAGATTCTCCAGACACCTTTTTGGCACCCAGACTTTCTTCATACGTGGCCCGTTCCTGCAGTTAGTACCAATATACCTGGCAAACACTTCACCATTCTGATTCTTAAACAGTTTATAGTTTGCATCGAAGGATTCATCAATAACATTGGGATTAGCACAAGTGAAGCCAGATAGGGTGGATGGATCCACTGAAGATTCCTTTGCAGCAACCCATGTGTTTTTGGGGTACTGCTCAGGTTTCCAGTAAGAACCATCAGCATTCATTTTCCTTTCGAACCCAACACCCTCTTTCCTAGGGTTTCGGTTCAGGATCTGCCTTTTGAGGACATCACATAGTGTCTGATGTCCTTTGAGACTTTTGTACATCCCTGTTTCAAGCAATGTCTTCCACCTAGCATTTTCATCAACAATAGCAGTGGCGTCCTCAGCAGAGGGGTTAGTTACCACATCAACAGTTGAAGATATTGCAACAGTAGCAGCAGTAGAACATCTAGGAACAGAAGTAGCATTATCACGCTCAATGCATTTAAGACATGGTGGTTCAAATCCTTCCTGAGCGGGACTGATCTATTTGGCGCGAAGTGACTCGTTTTCCTTTTGAAGATCTTCATGAGCCGCTCTCAATTTCTCAAGATCTTGCTTCCTTTGAAGATAATCATAGGAGAGCTTTTCATGAGTTGTTGAGAGCGCTTCATGACGACTTTCAAGTTCCTCATACTTAACGTGAAGATTTTTTATGTCTTCAATTAAGGACTGAGATCGAGTCATTTCAGCGTCTAACAGATCATCGCTTTTGTCTAACAGTTTTTGAATATGTTCCATAGCTTTCTGTTGTTCAGTTGCAATTTTAGAAAGTGTTTTGTAGCTGTGTTTGGAACCACAATCAGAGTCATCTTCACTGGATGTTTGATAGTGAGTAGTGCGTGAGTTTACCTTGGCACCGCGTGCAATGAAGCAGTAGGTGGGAGTGGAGTCATCCTGGTCATTAGCATCGGTGTCGGTGATGGAGTCATTGTCTTAAATGTTGAAGATGGACTTGGCAACGTAGGCTATAGCAAGACTTGCAATGCCAGAATCGGACTCCTCCTTAGATTCCACCTCTGCCTCCTTAGAAGCAGACTCCTCCTCTGAATCCATTTCCTTGCCAACAAACACACGAGCCTTGCCAGATGAGCTCTTCTTGTGTGATGAAGACTTTGATGAAGACTTGGAATATGACTTTGAGTATCTCTTCTTCTTCTTCTTGTCGTCAGAATCATATTCCTTGCTTTTCTTCTTCTTG
This sequence comes from Triticum urartu, assembly GCF_056163025.1. Taxonomy (NCBI): domain Eukaryota; kingdom Viridiplantae; phylum Streptophyta; class Magnoliopsida; order Poales; family Poaceae; genus Triticum; species Triticum urartu. Next base: position 67,897,387 of record NC_141875.1, on the reverse strand, counting down.
TTGTTCTCATTGTCCCACTGAGGACACTCAGAGATGTAGTGGCCAGGTTTCTTGCACTTGTGGCATGTTCTCTTCTTGTAGTCATGAGAAGAAGCTTCATAATTCCTTGAGCTAGATCGTGAGGACTTTCTGAAGCCTTTCTTCTTGGTTAATTTCTGGAACTTCTTCACAAGCATAGCAAGCTCCTTTCCAATGTCTTCAGGATCATCAGAACTGCAATCAGATTCTTCTTCAGATGAGGAAATAGCTTTTGCCTTCAAGGCACGAGTTCTCCCATAGTTGGGACCATAGATGTCTCTTTTCTCAAAAAGCTGAAACTCATGTGTGTTGAGCCTTTCCAGTATGTCAGACGGATCGGGTGTCTTGAAGTCAGGGCATTCTTGAATCATCAGGGCTAGGGTGTCAAACGAGCTGCCAAGTGATCCCAGGAGTGTCTTGACGACTTCATGCTTGGTGATCTCAGTAGCGCCGAGGGCTTCAAGCTCATTTATGATGTCAGTGAGTCGATCAAATGTAAGCTGAACATCCTCATTGTTGTTTTTCTTGAAGCGGTTGAAGAGGTTGCGAAGGACACTGATTCTTTGATCTCTCTGGGTTGATACGCCTTCGTTGACCTTGGAGAGCCAGTCCCAGACTAGCTTGGATGTTTCCAGAGCACTCACACGGCCATATTGTCCTTTGGTCAGATGACTACAGATGATGTTCTTGGCAGTGGAATCCAGTTGAATGAACTTCTTGACATCACCAGCGGTGGCACCTTCACCAGCCTTGGGGACGCCATACTTGACGACATACCAGAGGTCGACATCAATGGCTTCAAGATGCATGCGCATCTTATTCTTCCAGTAGGGATATTCAGTTCCATCGAAGACTGGGCATGCAGCGGAGACTTTGATTATCCCTGTAGTCGACATAGCTAAAACTCCAGGTGGTTAAAGAGAATCACACAGAACAAGGGAGTACCTTGCTCAGATACCAATTGAAAGTGCTAGTTATCGACTAGAGGGGGGTGAATAGGCGATTTTTATGAAAGTCTTCAAAACATGGAAGTTTCGAAGACAAACGATAGAAACAAACCTATTACCATGCTGCGGAAGGTATACTACACTAAGAAAGCCATAGTCAAGTATTCAATGAGATGACAGCACAAAGACTAATAGCAGCTAGGCAGTATAGATCAGGATGGAAGATAGTATGAAGCCAATCAGAACAGCAGTCACACAGTGAAGACAAATAGATAATGCAGACAGGCAATGACTTCACAAGGACCAATCTGAAAGTAAAGAGATGAGAAGGATGGAACCAGTGGCTCGTTGAAGACAATGATTTGTTGGACCAGTTCCAGTTGCTGTGACAACTGTACATCTGGTTAGGGAGGCTGAGATTCAACTCGGAAGACCACATCTTCACCTTATTCTCCTTGAGCTAAGGACACCCAGTCCTCGCCCAATCACTCTGGTAAGTCTTCAAGGTAGACTTCCAAACCTTCATAGCCTTCGTTCACCGGCGATCCACAATGACTCTTGGATGCTCAGAACGCGACGCCTAACCGGCTGGAGGATTCACAGTCCTCAAGTGTAATAAGTCTTCAGATCACACATACAAGAAGACTTCAGTGATGCCTAACACTCTTTGGCTCTGGGTGTTTAGGGCTTTGTCCTTGCAAGTAATTCTCTCTCAAAGGCTTCGAGGTGGGTTACTCTCACACGACAAAAGCCGTGCACAAACTCTGAGCAGCCAACCGTTTATGGTTGTAGGGGGTGGGCTATTTATAGCCACTAGGCAACCCGACCTGATTTGTCTGAAATGACCCTGGGTCACTAAGGAACTGACATGTGTTCCAACGGTCAGATTTCAAACACACACGGCAACTTTACTTGGGCTACAAGAAAAGCTGACTTATCCAGCTCTAGATAAGATTTGCTCTCATTGTCTTCGCTCGAAGACATAGGATTTTGGTTAAGCATCACTTCAGTCATTCTGACTTTGTTCACTTGGACCCCACTTAACAGTACGGTGGTTCCTATGACTCAACAAGGAAGAAAAAGAACGACGAAACAACTAAGTCTTCGCGCTCCATAGTCTTCACGCGATGTCTTCTCTTGTCATAGTCTTCAATGTGAATGTCTTCACATACCACCTTTGGCTTCAATGTCTTCATACATTTTTAGGGGTCATCTCTAGTAGGAAAACCAAATCAATGAGGGACTTCTACCTGTGTTATCCTGCAATTGTCACAAACACATTAGTCCCTCAACCAGGTTTGTCGTCAATACTCCAAAACCAACTAGGGGTGGCACTAGATGCACTTACAAGAAGCTCTCGGTCATTAAGAACACGAGATCGCTTACGAGGCCTTTGGGCAATTGTGCTTTCAATGGATTCAGTATGGGCATGAGGTGCGCGTGTATTTCTAGCCAAAGGATAAACATGAGTAACGGCCTGAACTCCTTCAATGGGCTGGGTGAAGCTTTGATGATCGACATTATGAAGATAAATTGGCTCCTTTGCAGGCTCTGGGTAGATGGCTTCGACAGACAGATCAACCTCTGGCAAGAATATGAGATGATTGCGCAGACGACTGATAGTTGAGAGCAGAGTGAAGCTTGATGAGGCGCATTACCCATTGAGCATAAAACTTCAGACCAAAGAGATCAGAGCCAGATGCAGCCAATTGCCTGATGAAGAAGTCTTGAGCATTGAATCTGATGCCATTGAAGATGTAGAAAACCAATGTCTTCATTGCTCCTTCAAGCTTCGCTGTAGAAGAATGTCCTTTGACGGGCCATAGAGTTCACTTGATGATATGATAAATAGTGCGGGGCAGATACTTTAGGTCTTCAACAAAGAAACCTTTGGATATTCAGCGTCTTGGGGCAGTGGCTTCATCATGCTCAGCATTTGGCTCATGTTGGGCTCAGGCTTCTGGAAAATGCTCTCCAAGGCATTGCAGTGAAACTTACAACCTGGTTCATAGTGTTCACCAGGAGTGGGCAGGGCAGTAAGCTCAATGATGTCTTGGGATTTGGCTTCATGGTGTACATCGCCTGTCATCCACTCAAGGATCCAAGTCTTCGGATCCCTGTTGTAGCCACGAATGTGGAGAGTTGCATAGAATTTCGGCAGAAGCTCTTCATTCCAATGCTCTTTAGCAGTCACAAAGTTCAAGAGACCAGCATCATGGAAACAGTCAAGTGCCTCTTCTAAGTTGGGCGGGACAGCCATGGCTTCGCAGTCTAGACGCATATGAGGAAAAATGCGCCCCTGATTGTATAGTATGCAGGAATAGTAACTGCACTGCTGATAACTCTAGAACCTATCAGATGATATTCTTGGCTTGGAATATGGGTTCTTGGCGCTATTAAATAAGGTGTTCTATGCTATGAAGCCATTCACATTAAATGATCCTAGTGAAGTTGCAGTACCTGGAAACCTTGGCAGCCTTGGCTTCGGCTTGTGGACCTGATGCCTATGCTCTACATGATAATCAAATTGCGGACCGGCAGCAGGTGGAGGAACCAGAATGGGCCAGCGGACGGTGGTAAGTTGACCTTGACAGAATGCTTGCTCAATGGTGTGTGGTCTGGGAGGTGGTACAGGAGCAGAGGCATTGTCTTCGAGCTGCAAATTTGCTTCAGGTGCAACATTGGCTTCAGGTGCATTCACTTCTGGCACCACATTAGCTTCAGGCGCCACATTAGCTTCGGCCATGACAACGTCATTGGCTTCAGTATTGGTGTTAGTGGCCGCCTTAGAGTTTTCAACCTCCACTCGATTAGCTGGAGGGCCGGACACGTTCTCCTCGAGAACAACTTCAGGATTGGACGGGGGTGTAGCAACACGATCTTCTTCTCTTGGTTCTTCTTGTTCATCGGCTGATGCAGCCGGAATGTCTTCAACAGCTTTTGCTTCGGACTGAGAGACATTCACAGTTGGAGTGGCGTTAGGGAACACTTGTCGTGCCACTGAATTATGTTGCTCTTCTCCTTCTAGAATGCTCAATGGAGGGACTTGTGGCCTTGGTCCTTTGCGAAGCCTGCGGAGTGCGGGCGACGCCTTTGGAGAGGGAGTCGGCTGGACCACAAAGTCATCATCTTCAGGCACCAGAGTGGTGGCTTAAGGTGGGGGAGTACTTGGTGATTCTTGACGGGGGGAGACTTGAGGGTGATCAGCCCATGAATCATCCTGAGGAATTGGTGTCAAAGGACGACCAATGCTGATGAGCTCGCTGTTCGCCAGAATAGGCGATGATACCATGTTGTTCTCGATCTGAGGAAGGACTTCATAATCTTCAACATTGTCTTGGGGACCAATGTCTTCAGCTGTGGTGGGGTCAACAGCTGGATCTTCTTCAGCTTCAGGAGCCTCTGTGGTAGCAGGCTCATGAACTATCAACTGACGCTCACGGTGTTCAGACGTAGGACGAGCAACTATGATTGGCTCGACGACAAGGGGCTCTGTGGGAGCATCCCGATCTTTCTTCTTGGTTTTTCTCTTGTCAGTGTAGCATCGTCAGTGGTGGCCTTGGTATTGCGCTTTCGGGCTTCGGCTTCAGTTTCCCTTGTCTTCTTCAGTTCTGAAGCAGCTGTGGGCCTTAGGCTTCGAGTCTGTCATACTGGCAGGGAAGACAATGCGAGGTTCTTCCTGCCTTGATGCTTTAGCTTGGGCCACAGCAGGCTTCTTCTTTTTCTTGGCAGCCATTCTGGGGTCGATGCCAGGACGCCCCAAAGCCTTGCGCTTTTCAGCTTCATTGTGAGCTTGAACACTTTTCTCTGCAAAATACTTCATTCTCTCTCTTGAACCTTTTGCTTCTTGGCATTTTTGGTGGAACTTCTCCTTGAGCTCATGTAGCATCTGCTTGAAGCTTTGAACATCAGCCACGCTAAGGTTGGCCATATTCTTCTTGAACTGAGCCTTCTCATAATCAATCTTGTTCTTTAGTTCAACAATCTTCTGAGCCAGAGCCAGCTCAGTAGCAATTTCACTATGAAAGGAGACACTGATGCCAATGGGAAGCTCAAGGCCAAGATCGTCGTCACTTGACAGATCAATGGCTTCATTCTTGTTCCTCAGAACGGCAGCTGGGGTCAGTGCTTGACCAGAAATTTGAATGGGCTTCTTCTTCTTCTCAGTCTTGGGGATGCAAGAGAGATCTTCAGACTGCACACTGGCTTTAGGAGGTGCAGTGGCCAGAGGCTTCGCACGTGAAGCTTTTGGTGCAGAGGAGGGCTTTGAAGCCTTTGGTTTCTTCTACTTCTATGGCTTGGGAGGAGCAGGTGCTTCATCAGAATAAGAATCATCTGTAGGGTGCTCCACGGCTGCCCCCTGAACAGCAATGTGAGTGAGGAGACCGTCGAGGTTGTAGAAGGCCTCGGTGATATTGGGTTCGGCATCACGAGTGCCATCGGCACGAGGAGCAGATGGACCCGGGTTGAAGTCTAGACCAAAGTCCTTCTTGTTATTTTTTGCAGACTCTTTGGAAAACTGGAAGTTGCGCTTAAAGAGATTGTCTTCACGACACCATAACAGATTGGATGGGTCGGCATTAGTAGGTTGAGGTCCACGGACCATGCAGGGGTAGAATCCTTGAGCAATGGCTTCGACTTGGACTTGTGCTAAAGACCTTTGTATATAATATCTCCCCAGGGGCCCTTAATGGCATTCCTTTCAGCATATTCGTCAATAACAAATTTATACTTGAACCATTCCTCTGCCCAATGTCTTCGAATCCATTGGATTCGGTTCTTGTGTTCCCCATAGGTTTCTTCAGGATTTGACTTGTATAGCTCATAAAGATCTGGTGGCAGGTCCTTAGCTGTGTTCCCATGGCGCTGTCTGCCGCCCTTCCTGACTGATTTCTCTGTTGCCACGAAGTTTGGGCTGAATGGCTTCAGAACTTGCAAAGGCTTCCGTCTGCTGGTCAGACAGGAACTGGCTTCGGGAGAATTGATGTGACGCTGTAAGAACTCTGCAAATGATGCAGACTATGAGGACCAAGGGATTCTCCCATGGACATGTACCTGTGACAGCATTAGAGATGCGAGGGAAGGGGAAGAGGTCATATGCATTCTTAGAAGATTTTGAAGATAAATCAGTTTAGAAGACATTGACCTCATATCGCGAAGACATTCACTTATATGATGAGAGTTGGTTCGAGATTTGTATGAATCCAAGAATAAGTACAAGTGAGGAATCTAACTGTGTGTGAAGCATAAGTGAATATACTAGGCAAGTTATGAGATGTAGAATGGGATAGATCCAATTTGTAGGGACAGAAACCACTTGTGGTTGAAAAGGCTGAATCTATCGGATCAGAAGGACAGTAAAAAAGATGTTTTATTTACCACACAAGAACTTCTAGACGGAGTAGAAGATGAGGCCGAGCAGTTCGATCTTTCGTGCCCTAACTTGGCGACGGAGGACACCTACGGCGGCTGCGGAGAAGATGATGTCCGTGGCCGGCGTGAGGAAGGCGTCAGTGAGGTCGCGACAACTAAGCGCTTCGTCACCGGCGTCACCGAGAGCTAGCGGTGGTGCTAGGGTTGGTGCGAGAAGGAGAGGTGGAAGAAGAGATAATGACTAGGGTGTGGTGTGTATTTATAAGGACAGGGATGGCACAGCGTTATTACGCAGGTGCCCCTGGCGGTTCACATCTGAGGTACATGTGGCATGCATGCAACGCCTTTGGAAGTTGTTCCATGTTCCCACACATGCCTGGATTGTCGGGTGGTCGTTCCTGCTTCTCCGGGTTTCAGGCACAAAGGATTGATCATTTAAGACAGATTTAATGTTTGTCTCTGTATCTTCTGCTGACAAGGACGCAGAGAAGACATTCGACGGTTTCAATAGAATGCATATGATTTGGATAGATAGATTTGAGAAGGGAGCATAGAGAGGTTAGGGTCCGATTAGATTCACTTAGATCAAAAGATTCAAATGAGAAGACATAGCTATAAGTGAATGTTGTAGAGGACAGAACACTAATATATGAATATATCAGAATAAGACTAAATCAACATTGTGAAGATAAACATAAAGTCATGTCAATATTGAAGACAAACCAAATGCGAAGACTCTACAAATGTAACGCCAACAGAAAACACTCCAAACAAAAGTTTGGTGGTGGCTTTACCCATCGTATAGGAAGTATTAGACCCAGACACGACGCACAATTATCATGGCGCTCCGAAGTCAAATTACGCATTAATGTATTCACACTTAGAGTGTAAGTCTTCATTAATTGAAGATATACGTTACTTAGTGTGTTGCACATCTAAGTCATCGACATGCGTAAGCGTTAGGATGTGTGTCCAATTATAGGACATTTGATGATTCCAAGATATTTAGCTCACACCGCAACTTGCAAAACATTTTCTCATCCAAGGGCTTTGTGAAGATATCTGCCAATTGTTCTTCAGTGTTGACGTGAATGATATCAATATCTTCCTTCGTGACATGATCTCTAAGAAAGTGATGACAGATCTGAATGTGCTTTGTCTTTGAATGTTGAACTGGGTTGTTGGCAATCTTGATGGCGCTTTCATTGTCGCAGTAGAGTGGCACATGCTTCAGATGGATGCCGTAGTCCTTGAGAGTTTGCTTCATCCACAGAAGCCGAGCACAGCAAGATCCAGCAGCAATGTATTCTAATTCAGCAGTGGAGAGAGATACATAGTTCTGCTTCTTTGAATACCAACAGACAATAGATCGTCCGAGAAAGTGACATGTGCCTGATGTAGACTTGCGATCCACCTTGTCACCAGCATAATCAGCATCTGGGAATCCAACTAGATCAAACTCTGAGCCCTTTGGATACCATAATCCTAGTGTTGGGGTGTAAGCCAAATATCAAAGAATTCACTTCACAGCTAAGTGATGTGATTCCTTTGGTGCCGCTTGGAATCGGGCACACGTGCAAATGCTAAGCATGATATCTGGCCTAGATGCACACAAATAGAGTAAAGAACCAATCATGGAGTGGTATACCTTTTGATCGAACTCTTTACCATTGTTGTCGGGACCAAGATGACTTTTGGTTGGCATTGGCGTCGTGTAACCTTTGCAGTCTTGCATTCCAAATTCTTCAGGCAGTCTTTGAGGTATTTCTCTTGAGATATGAAGATGTCGTTGCTTTGCTGGCGTATTTTAAGACCAAGGAAGAACTTCAGCTCACCCATCATGGACATTTGATATTGCTCTTGCATCATGTGTCCAAACTCATCACTGTATTTTTGATTAGTGCAGCCGAAGATAATGTCATCCACATATATTTGGCACACAAACAGTTCACCATCATATGTCTTCGTGAAGACTGTGGGATCCAGGGATCCAGGTTTGAAGCCTTTTCTCTTCAGGAAGTCTTTCAGTGTGTCATATCAAGCACGAGGGGCTTGTTTGAGGCCATACAGTGCCTTGTTGAGCTTGTAAACCATGTTAGGATGTTTTGGATCTTCAAAGCCAGGTGGTTGTGCAACATACACTTCTTCTTCAATCTTGCTATTGAGAAAGGCACTCTTCACATCCATTTGATAGAGAAGGCTGTTCTGATGATTTGCGTAGGCTAGCAGTATGCGAATGGCTTCAAGCCTAGCCACGCGAGCAAATGTTTCATGAAAGTCAATCCCTTCAACTTGAGTGTAACCTTGAGCAACGTGACAAACCTTGTTTCTGACAACTTGACCATGCTCATCTTGCTTGTTGCGATATATCCATTTTGTGCCTATGATATTGTGTTTACGAGGATCAGGACGCTTGACCAATTCCCACACATTGTTCAACTCGAACTGTTGATTCTCTTCTTGCATAGCTTGAATCCACTCAGCTTCCATGAAGGCTTCAGCAACTTTCTTGGGTTCGGATATTGAGACAAATGCAAAGTGCCCACAGAAATTTGCTAGCTGTGTTGCTCTTGAACGAGTGAGTGGACCAGGTGCATTGATGCTATCAATTATCTTCTCAATCTATACTTCATTTGCAACACGAGGATGAGTTGGACAAAGATTTTTCTCTTGCTGATTATTGTCTTCATCTTTAGCATTGGCTTCAGGCTAAGCAGAGTCTTCAGGTTGATTTGGTGCAGAAATGATAAGTTCCTCTCCAGCCTGAGCTTCAGACGGTATGATTTCTCCGGTTCCCATAAGCTTGATGGATTCACTAGGTGGAACTTCATCTAGCACATTTGGCAGGTGCTCTCTTTGCGAGCCAGTAGTCTCATCGAACCGCACATCCACAGTTTCAACCACTTTATAGTGAAAGAGGTTGAAGATTCTGTAGGAGTGCGAATCCTTTCCGTAACCAAGCATAAAACCTTCATGTGCTTTTGGTGCAAATTTTGAAGTTTGATGTGGATCCTTGATCTAGCATCTGGCACCAAATACTCCTAAGTAACTTACGTTTGGCTTCTTACCAGTCAGTAGCTCATATGATGTCTTCTTTAGAAGCTTGTGAAGATAAACACGGTTGATAACATAGCATGCAGTATCAATAGCTTCAGGCCAGAACTTTCTTGGAGTCTTGTACTCATCAAGCATCGTCCGAGCCATCTCAATGAGTGTTCTGTTCTTGCGCTCCATGATGCCATTCTGTTGCGGCTTGTACGGAGCTGAGAACTCATGAGTGATGCCCAATGTATCAAGATAAGTGTCGAGGCTGGTGTTCTTGAATTCTGTGCCATTATCACTTCTGTTATGCTTGATCTTGACGCCACAGTTGTTCATGGCACGGTTGGCGAAGCGTCTGAAGACATCCTGCACTTCAGTCTTGTAAAGAATTATATGCACCCATGTATATCTTGAATAATCATCAACAATGAAGAAGCCATAGAGACAAGCAGTAGTAGTGAGAGTTGAGTAGTGAGTAGGACCAAATAGGTCCATGTGTAGCAGTTCGAAGGGTTGAGTTGTTGCCATGATTGTCTTCGAGGGATGCTTGGCCCTCGTCATCTTTCCAGCTTCCCAGGCACCGCATAAGTGATCCTTCTTGAACTTGACGCCCTCGATGCCTATGACGCGCTTCTTCTTTGCGAGAGTATGCAAGTTCCTCATGCCAGCATGCCCTAGCCTCCGATGCCAGAGCCAGCACTCTGAAGCTTTTGCAAGAAGACATATGGCAAGTTGTGGACCTACTGAGTAATCTACCATGTACAAATCATCTTTCCGATACCCTTCAAAGACTAGAGACTTGTCAGATTCCATTAGAACAAGGAAACAATATTTCCCAAATATCACAATCATGTTCAAATCACAAAGCATTGAGACAGACATTAAGTTGAAACCAAGGGATTCAACAAGCATCACTTTATCCATGTGTTGATCCTTTGAGATTGCAACTCTACCTAGACCCAATACCTTGCTTTTACCAGTGTCAGCAAATGTGATGTGATTCTTGTCAGATGGACGTAAGGCGGAGTCCATGAGAAGACTTCGATCACCAGTCATATGATTAGTGCATCCACTATCTATAATCCATTCTGAAGCAGCTGGTGTCATACCCTATAGAACAGTTAGGGGGATAGGCTCCACGAAGAGTATTGTGAAGCATAAACATTTTATGAGCAAGTGGATTATGAAAGCTCAGACCCAGGTTAGAACTGATAGGATGCATGTCAAGCGACTCAGGAACGAAATACATAATAAGAACATTTGGGCATTTTATCTTGTGCCCCACAAGATGTTTTAGGTCCCCAGCAATAGCATCTGGCGCATTTGATTGCAGGCTGGAGACCTTTCCCTACAAAGGAGAGTTAAGTCTTCTTAACCACCCACATCTTCAGTGGTGGATTCGAAGCAATGAGTCTAAGTGCAGCATCTAAGAACTTCGGCTTTGGAGCCCTAGCAAATAGCCTTGCAGGAGGCGAATAGTACTCATATGAATAAGCAGAGTAGTTCTTGGTCTTATGGACATGGCGGTTTGATGAAACACGCTCATATTCATAGGCTAGAGTATGGTTTCCCTGCAAAACATTTGTGTTAGGGCGACTCTGGTGAGTCCTCTGTCTGTATGAAGCCTTTGGACCATGTGAAGCCTTTGGTCTGGGGTTTGTCTTCTTCCCAGGTTGTGTCATGATGACATTCACCTGAAAATTTTCAAGACAGCTCTTGGGCACCCAGATCTTCTTCAAAGGTGGTCCATTCCTACAGTTAGTACCAATATACCTGAGAAACAGTTCACCATTATGATTCTTAAATAGTGTATAGTTTGCATCAAAGGATTCATCAATGATAATAGGGTTAGCACAAGTGAAGCCAGATAGGGTGGATGGATCCACTGAAGGTTCCTTTGTAGCAACCCATGTGGTTTTGGGGTACTGCTCAGGCTTCGAGTAAGAACCATCAACATTCATTTTCCTCTAGAACCCAACACCCTCTTTCCTAGGGTTTCGATTCAGAATCTGCTTTTTGAGGACATCACATAGTGTCTGATGACCTTTGAGACTTTTGTACATCCCTATTTCAAGCAATGTCTTCAACCTAGCATTTTCATCAGCAATAACAGTGGCATCCTCAGCAGAGGGGTTAGTTACCACATCAACAGTTGAAGATATTCCAAAAGTGGCAGCAGTAGAACATTCAGCAATAGAAGTAGCATTATCACGCTCAAGGCATTTTAGACATGGTGTTTCAAATCCATCCTGAGCGGGACTGATCTATTGAGCGCGAAGTGACTCATTTTCTTTTTGAAGATCTTCATGAACTGCTCTCAATTTCTCAAGTTCTTGCTTCCTTTGAAGATAATCATAGGAAAGATTTTCATGAGTTGTTGAGAGGGTTTCATGAAGACTTTCAAGTTCCTCATACTTAACATGAAGATTTTTTATGTCTTCAATTAAGGACTGAGATCGGGTCATTTCCGCGTCCAACAGGTCATCGCTTTTGTCTAACAGTTTTTGAATATGTTCCATAGCTTTCTGCTGTTCAGTTGCAAGTTTAGCAAGTGTTTTGTAGCTGGGTTTGGATTCACAATCAGAGTCATCTTCACTTGATGTTTGAGAGTAAGCATCGCGTGAGTTTACCTTGGCACCACGTGCCATGAAGCAGTAGGTGGGAGCGGAGTCGTCCTTGTCCTTAGCATCAGCGTAGGTGACGGAGCCATTATCTTCAGTGTTGAAGATGTACTTGGCAAGTTAGGCTGTAGCTAGAGCCAGACATGCAACACCAGAGTCGGACTCCTCCTCAGACTCCACCTCCGCCTCCTCAGAAGCAGACTCCTCCTCTGAATCCACCTCTGAAAGTGCAACTATACCTAGGTGGTTTTGGTAATTCATAACAACATATAGCTCATTGAGCTAATGCTATTCCAAGATGACTATTTCAGGAAAGCTCAATGATTGGCATGGCATGGATGTGAAAGTGGAACCCTCAAAATGCTAAGGACAAAGGATTGGCTCAAGCTCAAAAGCTCAAGACTCTTCATTTTATATTTTAGTGATCCAAGATCACATTGAGTCTTTAGGAAAAGCCAATACTATCAAGGAGGGATGAGGTGTTGCTTAATGAGCCTCTTGCTTCATGTGCTTAGTGATATGCTCCAAAACGCTCAACTACTTTCCCATATCCACATATGACCTAAACCCTAAGCCAAACTCGGTCCTACCGATTCTTTCTATCCGGTGCCACCGAGTTTCACTTGTCATAAGCCACTGCCAAACCCTAGCAAATCGGTTCTACCGATAGGGATCTCGGTCTCACCGAGATGGGATTGTAATCTCTCTGTTTCCTTTTCGTAACTTTTCGGTCTCACCGAAAGAGCGGATCGGTCCCACCGTTTGTTAAGAGCAAGGAGTTCATCATCAACACACCGTTTGTTACTTCTTGGAGAGTGGTGTCTCCTAGATTGGCTAGGTGTCACTTGGGAGCCTCCGACAAGATTGTGGAGTTGAACCAAGGAGTTTGTAAGGGCAAGGAGATCGCCTACTTCGTGAAGATCTACCGCTAGTGAGGCAAGTCCTTCGTGGGCGATGGCCATGGTGGGATAGACATGGTTGCTTCTTCGTGGACCCTTCGTGGGTGGTTGCTTCTTCGTGGACCCTTCGTGGGTGGAGCCCTCCGTGGACTCGCGCAACCATTACCCTTCGTGGGTGGAGCCCTCCGTGGACTCGCGCAACCGTTACCCTTCGTGGGTTGAAGTCTCCATCAACGTGGATGTAGGATAGCACCACCTATCCGAACCACGGGAAAAACATTCGTGTCTCCAATTGCGTTTGAATTCTCCAAACCCTTCCCTTTACATTCTTGCAAGTTGCATGCTTTACTTTCCGCTGCCAATATACTCTTTGCATGCTTGCTTGAATTGTGTGATGATTGCTTGACTTGTCCTCCAATAGCTAAAATCTGCCAAGAACTAAAATTGGGAAAAGGTTAAGTTTTTATTTGGTCAGGTAGTCTAATCACCCCCCCTCTAGACATACTTTCGATCCTACAAGTGGTATCAGAGCTTTGGTCTCCATTTGCTTTGATATCCATAGCTTTTGGTGGTCATAGCCTTGGTTTCACAACCTAGGAGAGTATGGCGTCTAGCGAGGGAAATTATCACCGTAGAGGTCCTTACTTTGATGGTACTAATTTTGCTAGTTGGAAGCATAAAATGAAAATGCATATTCTTGGACATAACCCCGCCGTTTGGGCTATTGTGTGTGTTGGTTTGCAAGGTGACTTCTTTGATGGGAAAGAACCAAACCGTGAAGCTACCGCGGATGATTTGAAGATGTTGCAATACAATGCTCAAGCTTGTGATATTCTCTTCAACGGATTGTGCCCTGAAGAATTCAACAAAATCAGCCGTCTTGAGAATGCAAAGGAAATTTGGGACACTTTGATTGATATGCACGAAGGTACCGACTCCGTCAAGGAATCCAAGTTGGATGTGCTTCAAAGTCAACTTGACAAGTTCAAAATGAAGGATGGTGAAGGTGTCGCTGAAATGTACTCTAGGCTTGCTCTCATCACAAATGAGATTGCCGGCTTAGGAAGTGAAGAGATGACCGATAGATTCATCATCAAGAAGATTCTAAGAGCCTTGGATGGAAAATATGATACCGTGTGCACATTGATCCAAATGATGCCCAATTACAAAGATCTCAAGCCAACGGAGGTGATTGGAAGAATTGTTGCTCATGAGATGTCACTTAAGGATAAAGAGGAACTTCACAACAAATCAAGTGGTGCCTACAAAGCCTCATGTGAAGCCCCTACATCATCAAGTGAGAAACAAAACTTCAATGAAGAATTGAGCTTAATGGTGAAGAACTTCAACAAGTTCTACAAGAGTAGAAGCAAAGATAGAAGCTTCAAGTCAAGGTCCTACAATGACAAAAGATCTTCTAGTCGAGAGCGAAACTGCTACAGTTGTGGAAGACCCGGACACTATTCCAATGAGTGTACGGCTCCCTACAAGAGAAGAGAAGATTCTCCAAAAAGAAGAAGCAAAGAATCACCACCAAGAGAGAGAAGGAGTAGAGATGATCGTTATGAACGAAGATACTCACGGAGAAGCAAGGATTCGGAAAGGAAGGAAAAATCATCAAGGAGCTACACAAAACGAAGACATCAAGCTCATGTTGGTGAATGGGTATCTGGCTCCGACTCCGACAGCCACTCCGAGAGAAGTTATCACTCCGACTCCGAAGATACTCAAGATGAAGGTGTTGCCGGTCTAGCACTTGTGTCAACCAACTCCTACGACATATTTGACTCACCAAATGAAGGAATTGGAAGATGCTTCATGGCCAAAGGTCCTAAGGTAACACACCCCGAGTATGTTGATTTCAATAGTGATGAAGATGACTTGTTAGGTGATGATTTGCTTGTTGACAACTCTAGTGATGAATACTATGATGAAACGTCAATTAATCATGCTAATCAAGATAAAACGAATGACAGTGATAAGGAGAAGATTGAGGCTCTAACTAAAGAACTAAACACTCTTAAGTTAGCTCATGAAACTATCTTCGAAGATCATCGAGAACTTTTAAGAGCTCATGAGAAATTACGCTTTGAAAAGCTCAATCTTGAGCAAGAGCATGAGTTCTTAAAAGCAATTAATGATGATCTCCGCAAGAAAAGTTCTTCTTACATTGCCAAGCGTTTACTCTTATCCACTTACATGCCTCAAGTCAAGTCTAGTAACAAGAACAAGAAAGATTCTTCCTCTAGCAGTAACAATGATCATGCTAAATCCAATATTGTTTCTTCTAGTAGTTCTCTTGATTCCACTAATGATTCTCTTAGCCAAGTTACACTTGAGCAAGAAAATAGCTTATTGAAGGGAATTATAGAGAAAGGAGTGTACAAAATCCTTGCCGGGAGTAAGCAATTCGAGGAAATTGTGCGCAAGCAAGGAATGCACCGGAAGAATCAAGGTGTTGGTTTTGAACGAAAATTCAATGCCAATGGAGTTGAGTGGGAAGAAGATCAATACCCCAAGAAAAAGTTTGTTCCTCAACAAGAGAAGTATGATACTTCTTTCAAGGGGACACAAGCTCAAGATGATCTTCCACCACAAGACTACAAGCAAAAAGGCAAGGACAAGCTTCAAGAGGAAATTAGAAGCTCCTAAGACCTTAGTCAAGTGGATTACCAAGACTACTTCAAGTTCCACTTCATCAAGTACGACTACAACTCCAAGGATTCCCATCAAGATGGTGTGGATCCAAAAGAAGAAGAACTAAAGAGTTCTTGAGGGTGACTCTGCCAACATACTTCACTCTTATCATTTTGGCAAGAACAAGTGCAATCAACTTCCACATCTTGCACTAGTTCAAGGAGTCACAAACCCTCTTGTTGGTAAGACAAGGGACAAGGTAACCTAAAAGTTTTCATGGACATCATCTTGTGTGTGCATCACTCTATGTCTATGGATATTCTTGTTTGTTCCTTGTGGGACTAACCCATGTAGGTATTGAAAGTGCAATTCACTCAAATGGATAGCTCCAAGTGATCTACATCAACATTGAGCATCCACATCTTCAACATCTACATGAAGTCATCATCGACAAAACCCGAGGTTAGTTCATCCCTCTAAGGGGGGATATCACATCTAGGGGGAGCTTTACTCTAAGACTTGAGCTAAAGCAACTCTAAAGATGTGAACACAACAATGCTTTATGTAAAAGTGGTAACCCCACTTGAGCTTAAATGATGAGTATGACCTATGATCAAGTGTTCTCACTTGACTCGTAAGTCAATATACTCATATATAGATGACCTTGTCATCGCAAATTGCTTGATAGATGCTAGAATTGGTTGTGCATGCCTTGTCACATATTTCATTTGCCATCTTATTGTGGGAGCATGCTGGTTGCATATTTTACTCATTCGAGGACATCCACTTGTTGTTTTGATTGTTTGGTTTTATTTCCTTTTGCCAAGTGGATGGACAAGAATGCCTAAGAACCTCCTCTAGCTATCTATGCTTTTCTCGTCTCAAACTCTATTCATGCTACATCACAAAATTTGATCAAGTCAGATTCGAACCACTCTGTGTGAGGAGCGCTCGGAGTCCCCGATTTGTCATAGACTTAAACTTCCAAAACCTCTTTATGATTCTCGGTCTGACCGATACCCTACTTTCGGTCCTACCGAGATCATTAAGTTGATCTAGGTTTTCGATCTCGGTGCAACCAATTTGAACCATTCGGTCACACCGAGTTGCAACAACTGTATACAGTTTTGCATCTCGGTGCCACCGAGTTGTTCCACTCGGTCACACCGACAGGGTCGGGCTATATATATAGTCACGGGCAAAGTTTGGAAATTTCTCCGAACCCCTTCGCCCGCGCGATAGCCTGCTCTGCCAACTTGGTCTCCGGATTGTCTCCTCGCCGCCAGCCACCTCCAGTCGCTGGTCTCCGTCGCCGTCAACGGAAATTCAACCCCGACGTTGCCGCCGTAGCGAGTCTCCGCCGAACTAGGGTATGGACTCGATCTTTGTGCTATTCCCCAATCCGATTCTTAGCACATTGTGATCATCATGATTCTTGCCACGTTTGTTAAACTTCTATCCAGTCAATGAACTCGTAGATTAGGCTTAATTCTTAAATTTTAGGGTTAGGTTTCCGCTGAAACCATCTCGGACCCACCGAGTTGAAAAACTCGGTCCCACCGATTTGGCTTATGCCATTGCACAAGTGAGACTCAGTCTGACCAAGAATTACTTATCGGTGTGACCGATTTTGGAACTCTGTGAAACCCTAGCAGTCTCGGTGCCACCGAACTGTCACTCGGTCTGACCGAGTTCACTAGTTTAGGTGCCAAAACTGCTTCGGTATCACCGAGTTTAGAAATCGGTAGATCCGAGATGCTTTCAGTGGGAAACTAAAACTAAGTTTTTGAATTATTCTTTTGCAAAAATCTCTGCATTTTGTGATGCTTATCCACTCTATCTCATCTATAACCTATTCACAGGGTCAGCAGTCAGAGTTTGCATCATGTCAGACCAAAGTGATAGCCAGAACTTGTCAGAGCAGCAAGTGCAGATGAGTGAGGGCATTAGTCCCTCAAGTTCCTCAGATGATGGCAGCAGGAGCACCCCTAGCCATCTGCCTAAAGCTGCCACAAGACAAAGAAAGAAGAGAACCTCAGACTCAGAAGATGAGGATTATGTGGCAGAAGAGGAAGCAACTTCCAAGAGAGTTGAGCCAGCACAGGGCATAAAACCAGGGATGAAGATCAAAAGGCCAGCAGGCAGGCAGCCTATGTCAAAGGCCAGAGCTTCAACTGAGAAGCCCACTCCCATTGAGCCAGTTGCTACTGAAGGCAAGAAGAGGAAAGAAAGGGTGAAGAAAACTGTAGCCAGAGTGCTTAGCAAGGCTTCCATCATGGAAGATGAGGAGGAAAAAGAAGAGGTAGCTGCACCAGCACCTAAGGCACCCAAGCTGATGGGTGATGCCATAAGACCAGGGGCAGCTGCTTCCAAGGCCAAGCCAGCTCCAAAGCCAAAGCCAAAGAGGAACACAAGAAGCATCCCAGCTACTGAGAAGAACAAGGCCCCAGTGCCTGAAGCTGCAAAAGAAGAAGAAGAGAATGTTCTTAGAAAGCTCAAGCCCAAGATCCCAGACCACAACGATGCTCATCCTGTGGCTGAGGATATGAAACTCAGGAGAGATTCAGGGCTCCGGAAGTGGAGAGAAGCAGACCCGTATGCTTCAAGGAGAAGGACTGCAGTTGACTACAGGTTTCACACCAAGGAGCAGCAAGACTTTTATGAGACAGTGCTGCTAGACAAGAAGCCAATTGTCTGTGATATGAGATGGGTTGATTGGCAATACATCAAGGACAACGAAGAGTACTACCCTGGAGTGCAGGACAGCTTCAAGGCATGTGGAGTAGAGGACTTTGTTGGGCAGAAGCTCACAAAGTGGAACGAGGAACTCATCATGCAGTTCTACTCCACAGCCCATTTCTATCCAGATGGCAGGATTGTATGGATGTCAGAGGGTACGAGGTACCAGTCTACAGTTGCTGAATGGGCTCAGTTGATTAATGCCACAGAAGAGCATGACGATGACTTGGACATTTATGTCAAGAAGAAGATGGACCACAACTCAATGTCAAACATGTACAAGGAGATTCCAAATGAAGCACTTGATACATTCAAGTTTGGCTCAGTACACTATCTTCTGTCAGGGCTGCCAACCATCAACTGGATTCTTAGGCACACCCTATTGCCCAAGTCTGGAGATCACAAGATGATCAGGGGCCACGCGATCAACTTGCTTCATATCTTTGACGTGCCACAGAAATTCAAAGTCATGAGCCTTATGATTGAAACAATCAAGAGGACAGCAGCAGACCAGAAGAGGAGCTGTGGATATGCCCCACAGATTCAGGAGCTCATCAACTCTAAGATGGGCACGTGCATATACTTATTGGACAAGGAACACCTGCCCATCCGTCTAGACTTTGAAGATAATCAAGTGGTCATGACTGAGAATGAGCCATCATCTGCCCAAGCACAAGCCAAGAAGGAGAAGGCGAGGAAGGAGAAAGCTGCCAAGATGCCTACTCAAGAGGAGGCATCTGAATATTTCCTGAAAACCAAACAAGAGCAGCTTGGTTACTTGATTGCATCCACACTGTGGATTAAGAAAGGACTAGCCACCCTAACTCAGAACCAGGCAAGCTTAGAGAGGATCATGGAACAAAAGTTCTATGACTTGGATGTCAAAGTGATAGAGATTCAGACTGCAGTGGAGCAGCTCCAGGATGACATGCATGAGAGGAGAGGCAAGACTACAATTGATGCCTTTGCTAGAGTGCCACGAGGTCTGAGGTCGTCTGCAGTGCCAGTTGCTAACCCCAGAGCCACCACGTCTGCACCAGCTACAACCTCAGTTCCACCAGCTCCAGCGTCCACTTCAGCCTCGACTCCGACCACGTCTATAGAAGGCTTTGTCCTTGGAGTGCTCCGGACTCCACCACCACCTGAAGATCAAGCCTGAGTGTCGACTTAGCACTATGCATTTTCTAGGAACTTTTTGGTAACTTGTTGCCAAAGGGGGAGAAAATGTATAGATCATAGGCTTCGAGAGAGAGTGTTGCTTTTATTCTCTCTTGTTTTATTTGGTGGTTTTTCGAACTTTGTTTGCTTTTGTGTGAGATACTATGTCATTGCTCGTGAGACATTGATGATCATGTGTTTGATCATAAGCTACACTTAATGTTTGCTTAATATTATCATCTTATCTATCTTATGTGATCATTCACTATTCTTGGTGATGAGTGCATGTATTTCATTCTTATCATTTTAAGCGCTCCACCAAGATGTATGTGACATGGAAGAGTAACCCATGACTCTAACTCTTTGTGAATTTGCAGTCCAAAGCAAATTTTAAATATGCACAAACTTAGGGGGAGCTCTTACTTGTCACATACTTCTCAAAGCGACGATATATTTCATGCTTATTATCATTTGTCGAAGCTTTGATCTATATGTTGTCATCAATTACCAAAAAGGGGGAGATTGAAAGTGCAACTATCCCTAGGTGGTTTTGGTAATTCATAACAACATATAGCTCATTGAGCTAATGCTATTCCAAGATGACTATTTCAGGAAAGCTCAATGATTGGCATGGCATGGATGTGAAAGTGGAACCCTCAAAATGCTAAGGACAAAGGATTGGCTCAAGCTCAAAAGCTCAAGACTCTTCATTTTATATTTTAGTGATCCAAGATCACATTGAGTCTTTAGGAAAAGCCAATACTATCAAGGAGGGATGAGGTGTTGCTTAATGAGCCTCTTGCTTCATGTGCTTAGTGATATGCTCCAAAACCCTCAACTACTTTCCCATATCCACATATGACCTAAACCGTAAGCCAAACTCTGTCCTACCGATTCTTTCTATCCGGTGCCACCGAGTTTCACTTGTCATAAGCCACTGCCAAACCCTAGCAAATCGGTTCTACCGATAGGGATCTTGGTCTCACCGAGATGGGATTGTAATCTCTCTGTTTCCTTTTTGTAACTTTTCGGTCTCACCGAAAGAGCGGATCGGTCCCATCGAGATTGCAATGTAAATTCAGTGTTTCCTTTTTGTAACTTTTCGGTCTCACCGAAAGAGCAAATCGGTCCCACTGAGTTTGCCTGGCCAACTCTCTGGTTAGCTTATTACCAAACTCGGTCTCACCGAGTTTGTGTAATCGGTCTCACCGAGATTACGTTATGCCCAAACCCTAACCATATCGGTCCTACCAAGTTGCATGTCAGTCCCACCGAAAATCTCTAACGGTCACTAGGTTTACCTTTTCGGTCCGACCGAGTTTGTTGATTCGGTCCCACCGAGATTGGAAAACTGTGTGTAACGGTTGGATTTTGTGTGGAGGCTATATATACCCCTCCACCTCCTCTTCATTCATGGAGAGAGCCATCAGAACACATACACAATTCCAACTCATATGTTCTGAGATAGAACCACCTACTCATGTGTTGAGACCAAGATATTCCATTCCTACCATATGAATCTTGATCTCTAGCCTTCCCCAAGTTGCTTTCCACTCAAATCTTCTTTCCACAAAATCCAAATCCTATGAGAGAGAGTTGAGTGTTGGGGAGACTATCATTTCAAGCACAAGAGCAAGGAGTTCATCATCAACACACCGTTTGTTACTTCTTGGAGAGTGGTGTCTCCTAGATTGGCTAGGTGTCACTTGGGAGCCTCCGACAAGATTGTGGAGTTGAACCAAGGAGTTTGTAAGGGCAAGGAGATCGCCTACTTCGTGAAGATCTACCGCTAGTGAGGCAAGTCCTTCGTGGGCGATGGCCATGGTGGGATAGACAAGGTTGCTTCTTTGTGGACCCTTCATGGGTGGTTGCTTCTTCGTGGACCCTTCGTGGGTGGAGCCCTCCGTGGACTCGCGCAACCATTACCCTTCGTGGGTGGAGCCCTCCGTGGACTCGCGCAACCGTTACCCTTCGTGGGTTGAAGTCTCCATCAACGTGGATGTATGATAGCACCACCTATCCGAACCACGGGAAAAACATTCGTGTCTCCAATTGCGTTTGAATTCTCCAAACCCTTCCCTTTACATTCTTGCAAGTTGCATGCTTTAGTTTCCGCTGCCAATATACTCTTTGCATGCTTGCTTGAATTGTGTGATGATTGCTTGACTTGTCCTACAATAGCTAAAATCTGCCAAGAACTAAAATTGGGAAAATGTTAAGTTTTTATTTGGTCAGGTAGTCTAATCACCCCCCCCTCTAGACATACTTTCGATCCTACAACCTCCTTGCCAACAAAAGCACGAGCCTTACCAGATGAGCTCCTCTTGTGTGAGACTTAGAAGAATACTTTGAGGATTTCTTCTTCTTCTTGTCATCTGAATCATATTCCTTGCTCTTCTTCTTCTTCTTCTTCTTCTTCTTCTTCTTCTTGTTTTAATTGTCCCACTTCGGACACTCAGAGATGTAGTGACCAGGTTTCTTGCACTTGTGGCATGTTCTCTTCTTGTGGTCATGAGTAGAAGCTTCATCATTTCTTGAGTTGGATCGTGAAGACTTTCTAAAGCCTTTCTTCTTGGTGAATTTCTGGAACTTCTTCACAAGCATAGCAAGCTCCTTTCCAATGTCTTCAGGATCATCAGAATTGCAGTCAGATTCTTCTTCAGATGAGGAAGCAGCTTTTGCCTTCAAATCACGAGTTCGGCCATAGTTGGGACCGTAGGTATCTCTTTTCTTAGATAGCTGAAACTCATGTGTGTTGAGCCTCTCAAGTATGTTAGACAGATTGAGTGTCTTGAAGTCAGGGCATTCTTGAATCATCAGGGCTAGGGTGTCAAACAAGCTGTCAAGTGATCTCAGGAGTGTCTTGATGATTTCATGCTTGGTGATCTCAATGGCGCCGAGAGCATGAAGCTCATTTGTGATGTCAATGAGGCGATCAAACGTGAGCTGAACATTCTCATTGTCATTTCTCTTGGAGCAGTTGAAGAGGTTGCGAAGGGCCCTGATCCTTTGGTCTCTCTGGGTTAAGACGCCTTCGTTGACCTTGGAGAGCCAGTCCCAGACTAGCTTCGACGTTTCCAGAGCACTCACACGGCCATACTGTCCTTTGGCCATATGACCACAGATGATGTTCTTGGCAGTAGAATCCAGTTGAATGAACTTCTTGACATCAGCTGCGGTGACGCCTTCACCAGCCTTGGGAACGCCATTCTTGACGACATACCATAGATCGACATCAATGGCTTCAAAATGCATGCGCATCTTATTCTTCCAGTAGGGGTAATCAGTGCCATCGAAGACAGGGCACGCAGCAGAGACTTTGATTATCCCAGCAGTCGACATAGCTAAAGCTTCGGGTGGTTAAACCGAATCACACAGAACAAGGGAGTACCTTGCTCTGATACCAATTGAAAGTGCTAGTTATTGACTAGAGGGGGGTGAATAGGCGATTTTTATGAAAGTCTTCAAAACATTAAAGTTTTGAAGACAAACGATAGAAATGAACCTATTAACATGCAGCGGGAGGTAGACTACACTAGGCCAGACATAGTCAAGTATTCAATGAAGTGAAAGGTTTTTGCAATGGTTTATACTAACTTATCTCATGAGTCCTTATTGAGTTTTGTGTGGATGAAGCTTTTGAGATTTAGGGAGACCGTGATATGATAGGAATTAAGGAGACACAAAAGCTCAAGCTTGGGGATGCCCAAGGCACCCCAAGATAATATTTCAAGAATTCTCAAGCATCTAAGCTTGGGGATGCCCCGGTTGGCATCCCACCTTTCTTATTCAACAACTATCGGTTAGTATCGGTTGATCCTAAGTTTTTGCTTCTTCACATGATGTTTGCCATTCTTAGAATGTCATTTTATTTTGCTTTGCTTGCTGTTTGAATAGAATACCAAGATCTGAAATTATTAAACGTTAGAGAGTCTTCACATAGTTGCATAATTATTCAACTACTCATTGATCTTCACTTATATCTTTCGGAGTAGTTTGTCATTTGCTCTAGTGCTTCACTTATATCTTTTAGAGCATGGTCGTAGTTTTATTTTGAAGAAATAGGTGAACTCTCATGCTTCACTTATATTATTTTGAGAGTCTTAATAGCATGGTAATTTGCTTAAAATCCTAATATGCTAGGTATACAAGATTAATAATAAAATTCTCCTATGAGTGTTTTGAATACTAAGAGAAGTATGATGCTTGATGATTGTTTTGAGATATGGAGGTAATAATATTAGAGTCATGCTAGTTGAGTAGTTGTGAATTTGAGAAATACTTGTGTTGAAGTTTGTGATTCCCGTAGCATGCACGTATGGTGAACCGTTATGTGATTAAGTCGGAGCATGATTTATTTATTGATTGTCTTCCTTATGAGTGGCGGTCGGGGATGAGAGATGGTTTTTTCCTACCAATCTATCCCCCTAGGAGCATGCGCGTAATACTTTGCTTTGATAACTTGTAGATTTTGCAATAAGTATATGAGTTCTTTATGACTAATGTTGAGTCCATGGATTATACGCACTCTCACCCTTCCACCTTTGCTAGCCTCTCTAGTACCGTGCACCTTTCGCCGGTATCATACACCCACCATATACCTTCCTCAAAACAGCCACCATACCTACCTATTATGGCATTTCCATAGCCATTCCGAGATATATTGCCATGCAACTTTCCACCATTCCGTTTATTATGACACGCTTCATCATTGTCATATTGCTTAGCATGATCATGTAGTTGACATTGTATTTGTGGCAAAGCCACCATTCATAATTCTTTCATACATGTCACTCATGCATCATTGCACATCCCGGTACACCGTCGGAGGCATTCATATAGAGTCATATCTTGTCTTAAGTATCGAGTTGTAAATCTTGAGTTGTAAGAAAATAAAAGTGTGATGATTATCATTATTAGAGCATTGTCCTAGTGAGGAAAGGATGATGGAGACTATGATTCCCCCACAAGTCGGGATGAGACTCCGGACGAAAATAAAAAAATAAAAGAGGCCAAAGAAGCCCAAATAAAAAAGAAGAGAAAAGAGGCCATAAAAAAGAGAAGGCCCAAATAAAAAAATAAAATATATAAAAATAAAAAAATGAGAGAAAAAGAGAGAAGGGACAATGCTACTATCCTTTTACCACACTTGTGCTTCAAAGTAGCACCATGATCTTCATGATAGAGAGTCTCCTATGTTGTCACTTTCATATACTAGTGGGAATCTTTCATTATAGAACTTGGCTTGTATATTCCAAGGATGGGCTTCCTCAAAATGCCCTAGGTCTTCATTAGAAAGCAAGTTGGATGCACACGCACTTAGTTTCTTTTTGAGCTTTCATACATTTATAGCTCTAGTGCATCCGTTGCATGGCAATCCCTATTCACTCACATTGATATCTATTGATAGGCATCTCCATAGCCCGTTGATACGCCTAGTCGATGTGAGACTATCTTCTCCCTTTTTGTCTTCTCCACAACCACCATTCTATTCCACCTATAGTGCTATATCCATGGCTCACGCTCATGTATTGCATGAAGATTGAAAAAGTTTGAGAACATCAAAAGTATGAAACAATTGTTTGGCTTGTCATCGGGGTTGTGCATGATTTAAATATGTTGTGTGGGGAAGATGGAGCATAGCCAGACTATATGATTTTGTAGGGATAGCTTTCTTTGGCCATGTTATTTTGAGAAGACATAATTGCTTAGTTAGTATGCTTGAAGTATTATTATTTTTATGTCAATATTAAACTTTTGTCTTGAATCTTATGGATCTGAATATTCATATCACACTTAAGAAGATTTGCATTGAAATTATGCCAAGTAGCACTCCACATCAAAAATTCTCTTTTTATCATTTACCTACTCGAGGACGAGCAGGAATTATGCTTGGGGATGCTTGATACGTCTCCAACGTATCTATAATTTTTGATTGCTCCATGCTATATTATCTACTGTTTTGGGCAATATTGGGCTTTATTTTCCACTTTTATATTATTTTTGGGACTAACCTATTAACCGGAGGCCCAGCCCAGATTTGTTGTTTTATGCCTATTTCAGTGTTTCGAAGAAAAGGAATATCAAACGGAGTCGAAACGGAACGAAATCAACTAGAGAAGTTATTTTTGGAAGGAAACCTACCGGATAGACTTGGACCCTACGCCAGAAGATGAAGGAGGAGCTCACGAGGGTAGGGGGCACGCCCACCCCCCTGGGGCGTGCCCCCCTGCCTCGTGGCCCCCCTTCGGTCCACCGACATACTCCTTTCACCCATATATACCTATGTATCGTCAAACTTGCAGAACGGAGAATAGATCAGGAGTTCCGCTGCCAGAAGCCTCCGTAGCCACCGAAAACCAATCTAGACCCGTTCCGGCACCCTGCCAGAGGGGGCAATCCCTCTCCGGTGGCCATCTTCATCATCCCGGTGCTCTCCATGACGAGGAGGGAGTAGTTCTCCCTCGGGACTGAGGGTATGTACCAGTAGCTATGTGTTTGATCTCTCTCTCTCTCTCGGGTTCTTGATTTGGCACGATCTTGATGTATCGCGATGTAACATCCCAAATTTTCAATTTGGAATGTTATACATTAGATCATCATTGCATATCATATTTTGTTTTGCTCTTGGTTTGATCCTAGAAATTTCTACGCAACTCAAGGATCCACGGAGAGAGTTGGGAAATTCTTTATTTTCATATTTGAGTTTTCTCAAATTCTAAGAATAGGATCATTTGATTTTTATGATTTTATCATAAATTATTTCTACTACAAAAATATGAGAGAGGGAATAAAATGACTTTCCCAAAATAAAGAAATATTGAGGATTTAATAATAAAATCAAATAAGATTTTGTTTCGGAGTTTTTCGTTATTTTATTTGAATTTAGGAAAAATGTGCGTTTTTCGAAATTGCATTTGGGCCCCAAATAAATGTCCACCTTGTGCGGCTTGATTTTACAAGCCCGAGAAAATTTATTTCAGGATTTTTGGAGTCCGTTTATTATTTCTTTTTATTTTTCTTCTGCGCGTAATTATTTAAAAAAAATGAACCGACCTACGGGCCGTGTCCGACCGGGACTCCGGCCCGCTAGGCTTTATAAGCCGGGGGAGCCAGCGGAGGCCCAGCTGCCCGCGCCCCCGAACCCTAGCCGCCGCCGCCCGCTGGCTGCCGCCTGCCGTCGCCGGAGCCGCCGCCTCGCCGACTCGCCGCCGAGGTCGCCTCGAAGTCTGCGCCGGTTTTTTTTGCTTTTTTACAAAAAACCGTTCGGTTTTTCTGTCGGTTTTTCATCGGTTTTTCTAGTTTCGGTTTTTTAAATAGATCGGTTTTTCCGATTTATTTAATTAGCGAGCGTCCGTCCGTTTGTTCATTCTAGCGAACGTTCGTCGTTTTTCTTTTTCTCGGATTAATTCCATGATTTTTCTGATCGCGATTTCTGATCCGATTTTCTTTTTAGTATAACTTTTCGTTCGTTTATCGGAATCAGGCGATTCAAGCGCCTGGAGTTTCGTCTCGAAACCCTCTATCCGTTTAACCAACTTAAACAAGTTTTTGCTACTGTAAAATTTGACTTAGATCAAGATTAGTAGAATGAAGTTGTTTTCTTTCGCCGTTTGACTTTCGTTGCTTCGTTCGATTTGATTCTTTTTGCAAACCGGAGTTCTTAAGTTGAACCTTCTGGTTAGATCTTTTATTCGAGTTTTACCCGTGCATTAGATGAGTACTTATTGTGTGCTTGTTTGTTTGTGATAGAGTACCCAGAGTGCGCCACTTGTTACTTCGAATCACTAGGTTTCCCGGATCATCAGCAAGGCAAGTAACACTTTGATCATACCTTTTCTACTACCCAGTTTTAATGCATTAGATCAAATCCTCAAACATTGCATGTTTAGGATCTAATTAAATTGTGGGATGGGAAGTAGTTGAGTTAGTACCTATTACCTGTTTATTTTCAAACCTTTGGGAGTTACTTCTACGTTTGCTTATTATGCCATGCTATGCTAGTAGACATGGATTGGGTGAGTGATATCCATGACAGATGTGAGTTTGTTAATTAATGGTTTATCTTAGGTGGCAACTTAAACACACATCTGGGTGGATTGAGGCACCTGGGTAATCCAGGACTTGCCTGTTTTCTTTTGGACCGCCACCCAGGCTCAAAGGGATCATGAGATTATTCACACTAGAAACTTCCGTGTGCAGCCACAAGCTATTATGGGCTCTAGCATAGTTGACTAAGTCGTGCGAACTCTTACAGTGGTAGACTAGCAGATGTAGGGGATGTGGGTGGTACGGTCTACCCGATCGTAAGGTGCTAGCGCTTCTGAAAGACTATGTCTCGGTCATCCGTTTCTCAAACACCTTGTAGTGCGAGAAACCAAACGGAGGCGATCGAGTCTTGTGGGGAAAAGTGTGCAAACCTCTGCAGAGTATAATAAACTAATCATGGTTAGCCGTGTCCCCGGTTATGGACATCTTGAGTATCTAGTACCTGGATTATCATGTGAATCTCAACATGTTACTCTAAATTAATTTTGTTGGGTTTTTAATAATAATGATGTTTAATTGCGATTGAGGATGCTGTCAACCATTCTCAATGTTTAACAACTACCATGTTAGTTAAATAAATTTATTCCTTTGAAGTAGGGAAAAATTGGCTTTACGCAAAACTGTAACCATAGAGCTTTCCACCAGCCAAATATGCATATAGTATAGCAGTTTCATTCCATTACTCTCTATGTGTTACCTTGCCAGCATATTCCATGTGCTGACCCGTTTCGGGCTGTAACGTTAATGTCGCAGACTTTTTAGACGATGATTAAGGAGTTTTTAGGTCGTGGTTCTATACTCAGTGATGCCATTGGAGTTGATGGACTCACTTATCTTCCAAGCCTTCCGCTGTTATCGTTATTAGATGGCCTTAAGCCTTATTTATTGTAATAAGTTCTCTATGGAGACACTCAATGTAATAAGTGTGTGATTGCTACTCTGTTATAAATCCTCCGAGTACTGTGTGGTGTCAGCATTACTGATCCAGGGATGACACCGGAGCACAGAGATCAGACTGTTTGAGGTCTGGTCGCTACAGAGATGGTATCAGAGCACACGCTGACTGTAGGACACGACCACTAAGCTAAAGACCTAG
This sequence comes from Triticum urartu, assembly GCF_056163025.1. Lineage (NCBI taxonomy): Eukaryota > Viridiplantae > Streptophyta > Magnoliopsida > Poales > Poaceae > Triticum > Triticum urartu. The sequence goes on along the minus strand of NC_141875.1, from coordinate 67,868,808 downwards.
ATCACTATTCACTCTCTTCTCTTCTGACCTCTCATCTTCTCTACTCTTTTAGGATGGCGGATGCAAGGAACAAGTTCACGCAACCAGATGAAGATACACCCTTTGGACGTCACCTGAAGGTAGTCACTAGATACCTGAACATAGGAGTACCAAGCTTCACCGGAACCTACAACGCCACTTTACCTGAAGAAGAGCGCTGGATGATTCAAGTTCAAGTTCTAGGAGGACGTTCATGCCAGTCACTGAGCCCATAGAGCTTTCTTTTGATGCACCAACTTGGAATCTAGGAAAGAGCATGTCAGCTCACATCGCCATGGGACGCATTGGAGAAGTCGACCGCAATGATCTCAAGGATACTATCTACCAGATTTGTGGGTGCCGAGATGCGCACTGGGAGATGATCAGCACCAGAAAGGATAGATCCATTGCAGCTTTTATCCAGGAATTAAACCAGCACATTCGACGTTAGGAGAACTAGATGTACTCCGACATGATAGATCTGAAGAAGGCAAGGACAAAAATCAAGGAACTGGAGGAAGAACTCAAGGCTACACGTGAAGATTATGAAGAAGAAATTGAAGTATTGGTGGAGAAGAATGACGATCTGATCAAGAAGATCGGGATATTTATGGGAGGCCCTACACCAGTAGATGAAGACGAAGAACCCAAGGAGATTCACCCGAAGACTACATCATCATCGACGACACCGACTCAGACCCAGATGATAGTGAGGATGACTATGTTGATGAAGCCGGAGCAGATATCATGGAGTCTGCAACCGAAGAATATTTCTAGTAGACCACCTCATCAGTAGTAGTAGTCCACCATGTAAATACAGTAGTCCGAGCACTTTTGCGATAGTTAGATCGATTGTATGCCCTTGTTTGATTGAATGAAGTGAATTGTTTGCTTTTGCCTCATGTGCATATGGGTAGTGTTTTATCTTTAGAACCCCTTTATTCTTACATCTCAACTTTTCTAAACCCTCAGATGCCTCCGAGACGTGACCCCGGATTTACCTTTCCACCGGAGCTCACCCAGTTGATCCAGCAGCAGAACACATTGATGCAGTTGCTAGTCCAGAATCAGAATCAGGGGAACAACAACAACAACCCACCACCACCACCACCACCTGTTGATCACTTAGCCCGTTTTCTTAGGCTGAATCCGCCGGTGTTTTCCATAGCACCGAGCCGATAGTAGCAGATGATTGGCTCCGCAAGACAGCTAGAGAGTTGACCACAGCAGGATGCACGGATGCGGAGAAGGTGATGTTTGCCGCACATCAGCTTGAAGGACCCGCAGCATCATGGCGGGAGAATTTCACAGCCACTTTCCCTATCGACACTGTCACATGGGACCAGTTTCAGCAGGCTTTTCGTACAGCCCATGTTTCAGCAGGAGCTATGGCCATGAAGAAGCATGAGTTTCGCAACTTGCGCAAAGGAGGACGGACAGTTGGCCAGTATGTGGAGGACTTTAGTAAATTAGCACGTTATGCCGCAGATGACATTGCTACAAATGCAGCTAAGCAGGAGAAGTTTCTGGAAGGACTGAATGATGATTTGAGCATGCAGTTGATGGTAGCAACCTTCAACAACTACCAGGAGTTGGTAGACCATGCTCTTATGATTGAAGGCAAGCAGCAGCAAATTGAGAACCGCAAGAGGAATTATGGACAAGGAAAGTACAATTCAGGAGCTCAGCAGAAGCCACGTTTTACCCCTAGACCGGGAGGACATTTTCAGCATACCCATGGAGGAGGTAGCTCGCACAATCACAATGGCACCAGGAATGGTAATGGTAATGGAGGAAGCATTGGCCAGAATCGCACCAACCCATCAACCCCAGCCCGGAAAGACCTGAGCCAAGTCACTTGCTTTAAGTGTTCGAAGACCGGACATTATGCCAATGAATGTCCTGAATTACAAAATGGAAATAGCAATGGAAGCTCTGGGAAGAAGTCGAACCCTTTCAACAGGGGGCAGGTGAACCACGTTAGCGTGGAGGAGGTTGAAGCTCAACCTGATGCAGTAATAGGTAAGTTTTTGGTTAAGTCATTTACTACACTCGTTCTTTTTGATACTGGTGCATCGCATTCATACATCTCAAGGGGATTTGTGGATAAGTATAACCTGTCAACCCAAGCCCTTAGGTCACCCATGTTAGTAACCTCGCCTGGAGCAGAATATATGGCCAGTCGATGGTGTGATCGGTTACCATTAAGGATTGGTAACTATGTTTTTCCCTCAGACCTAATAGTATTGGAATCCCAAGGATTGGATGTGATATTAGGCATGGATTGGTTATCAAAGTATGAAGGGAATATTGAATGTGCTAGTAAGTCAATTTTGCTTACCACCCCAGAAGGGAGAAGGATCAAGTATGTATCCCGACATGTGCCAAAGAGGACTCAAGTAAATTTCTTAACAGGAGTTGTGCAGGAGGAGGTACCAGTGGTAAGGGATTTCCCTGTAGTATTTCCAGAAGAGTTTCCAGGCATGCCACCTGATAGAGATATTGAGTTTTTGATTGAGCTATTGCCAGGAACCGGGCCAATATCAAATAGACCATACAAGATGCCTGCAAAGGATTTGGTGGAAATTAAGAAGCAGATTAAGGAGTTACTGGATAAAGGATATATTCGCCCAAGCTCTTCGCCTTGGGGATCGCCAGTACTTCTAGTGGAGAAGAAGGATGGATCGTTAAGGATGGTTGTTGATTATCGAGGATTGAATGAAGTAACGATCAAGAACAAGTACCCACTACCAATGATCGATGATCTGTTTGATCGATTGCAAGGAGCTAAGGTACTTTCCAAGATCGATCTGCGATCAGGATACCACCAGTTGAAGATTCGAGAATAGGACATTCCTAAGACAGCTTTTACCACCAGGTATGGGCAGTACGAGTATACCGTTATGTCATTTGGTCTGACTAACGCACCTGCATATTTTAAGAACATGATGAACAAAGTGTTTATGGAGTTCTTGGATAAGTTCGTCGTAGTGTTCATTGATGATATCCTGGTTTACTCGAAGAATGAAGAAGAGCATAAGGAACATTTGCGATTGGTACTTGATAAGCTCAGAGAACATCAGTTGTATGCAAAGTTCAGCAAATGTGAGTTTTGGCTGAAGGAAGTAGGATTTCTCGGACACGTTATATCTAGAGAAGGAATAACAGTAGACCCCACTAAAGTTGATATCGTGACCAAGTGGGAAGCACCAACCACGGTTGGAGAGATACGGAGTTTTGTAGGACTCGCAGGATACTACCGGAGATCTATTGAGAATTTCTCAAAGATTGCGAAGCCTATGACGGAATTGTTGAAGAAAGATACCAAGTTCATATGGACTGAGGAATGTGAGACTAGTTTCCAGGAGTTGAAGAAACGTTTGGTTACTTCACCAGTGTTGATTTTGCCAGATCAGACGAAGGACTATGAGGTGTATTGCGATGCTTCACGTTGAGGACTTGGAGCAGTGCTTATGCAGGAAGGGAGAGTTGTTTCATATGCCTCAAGACAACTGACACCTCATGAGTTGAATTATGCTACGCATGATTTGGAATTAGCAGCCGTAGTGCTTGCATTGAAAACATGGAGACATTTCCTCATTGGAAATCATTGTGAGGTGTACACGGACCATAAGAGTTTGAAATACATTTTCACACAGAAGGATTTAAACCTCAGACAAAGGAGATGGTTGGAGCTCATCAAGGATTATGATATGAGATTGCATTATCATCCCGGAAAGGCTAATGTAGTAGCTGACGCATTAAGCCATAAGAGCCATGTCAATACATTAATGACAGGAGAAATACCAATGGAGTTAGCAGAAAATCTTCGTGAACTATGTTTGGAAATAGTTTCGAGAGGCTATGTAGCAGCATTGGAGATTCAGTCAACTTTGATGGATAGAATCAGAGAAGCTCAGAAGACTGACAAGGAGATTGCCTCTATAAAGGGGAAAATAAGCGAAGGAAAGGCTAAAGGATTTCGTGAGGATGAGCACGACACCCTATGGTTTGAAGACCGTGTTTATGTGCCAAATGACACGGAGATTAGGAAGCTAATTCTGCAAGAGGCACACGATTTGCCACATTCGATTCACCTAGGAAATACCAAGATGTATTTGGATTTGAAAGACATTTTCTGGTGGACCGGAATGAAGAAGGATATTGCGGAATATGTAGCAGTTTGTGATGTGTGTCAGAGAGTAAAGGCAGAGCATCAGAAGCCAACAGGATTGTTACAACCATTGCCGATACCCGAATGGAAGTGGGATAAGTTAGGCATGGATTTTATCACGGGATTACCCAGGACTCGTTCAGGCTATGACTCGATTTGGGTTGTAGTCGATCGGTTGACGAAAGTAGCTCACTTCATCCCGGTAAAGACCACTTACACCAGTGCTAAGTTGGCAAAGATATCATGACCAGGATTGTATGTCTGCATGGAGTTCCGAGGAGTATCGTATCAGATAGAGGAACCCAGTTTACCTCAAAGTTCTGGAAGCAGTTGCATGAAACTTTGGGTACTAGGCTAGAATTCAGTATAGCTTTTCATCCACAGACAGATGGACAGACCGAGAGAGTCAATCAGATTTTGGAGGATATGCTGAGAGCTTGTGCGCTAGATTACGGATCTAGTTGGGACGACAATCTACCATATGCAGAGTTCTCTTACAATAACAGTTACCAAACCAGTTTGAAGATGGCCCCTTTCGAAGCTTTCTACGGAAGGAGGTGCAGGACACCGTTGTCGTGGGCCGAAGTTGGAGACCGCCAGTTGTTTGGACCTGATTTGATTAAAGAGTCTGAACAGAAGGTGAAATTGATTCATGATAGGATCAAGGTAGCTCAGTCCAGACAGAAGAGTTATGCAGATTCAAAACGCAAGGAGACTGTTTACGAAGTTGGAGATAGAGCTTATCTTCAAGTATCACCACTTCGGGGAACAAAGTGTTTTGGGGTTAAAGGAAAGTTAGCGCCATGATTTGTAGGACCATACCGAGTTTTGGAGCGTATGGGAGAAGTGGCCTACAAGTTGGAATTGCCCGAAGGATTGTCAGGAGTTCATGATGTGTTCCACGTTTCTCAGTTGAAGAAGTGTCACGCGGAGATGGCTGACATACCCTTGAGAGACACAGTGCCATTGGAAACAATTCAGTTGGATAACGATTTGACCTATGAGGAGAAACCAATTAAGATTCTCGAGTTTTCCAGCTGAGTCACTCGCAGCAAGGTTATCAAGTTTTGCAAAGTTCAGTGGAGCCACCACACGGAGGATGAAGCCACCTGGGAATGAGGGGAAGATTTGCTCAATGACCACCCTCACCTATTTTCTGGCCAACCCGAATCTCGAGGGCGAGATTCATCTTAAGGGGGGTAGGTTTGTAACATCCCAAATTTTCAATTTGGAATGTTATACATTAGATCATCATTGCATATCATATTTTGTTTTGCTTTTGGTTTGATCCTAGAAATTTCTACGCAACTCAAGGACCCACGGAGAGAGTTGGGAAATTCTTTATTTTCATATTTGAGTTTTCTCAAATTTTGAGAATAGGATCATTTGATTTTTATTATTTTATCATCAATTATTTCTATTACAAAAATATGAGAGAGGGAATAAAATGAATTTCCAAAAATAAAGAAATATTGAGGATTTAATAATAAAATCAAATAAGATTTTGTTTCGGAGTTTTTCGTTATTTTATTTGAATTTAGGAAAAATGTGCGTTTTTCAAAATTGCATTTAGGCCCCAAATAAATGTTCACCTTGTGCGGCTTGATTTTAGAAGCCCGCGAAAATTTATTTCGGGATTTTTGGAGTCCGTTTAGTATTAATTTTTTTTTCTTCTGCGTGTAATTATTAAAAAAACGAACCGACCTACGGGCCGTGTCCGACCAGGACTCCGGCCCGCTAGGCTTTATAAGCCGGTGGGAGCCAGTGGAGGCCCAGCCGCCCGCGCCCCCGAACCCTAGCCGCCGCCTGCTGCCGCCGCCGCCTGCCACCGCCGCCGCCTGTCATCGCCGGAGCCGCCGCGCCGCCGCCTCGCCGACTCGCCGCCGAGGTCGCCTCGAAGTCCGCGCCGGTTTTTTTATTTTTATTTTTTTCAAAAAACCGTTCGGTTTTTCCGTCGGTTTTTCATCGGTATTTTTTTAGTTTCGGTTTTTAAATGGATCAGTTTTTCTGATTTATTTAATTAGCGAGCGTTCGTCCGTTCGTTCGTTCTAGCGAACGTTCATCGTTTTTCTTTTTCTCGGATTAAATCCGCGATTTTTCTGATCATGATTTCTGATCCGATTTTCTTTTTAGTATAACTTTTCTTTCGTTTATCGGAATCAGGCGATTCAAGCGCCTGGAGTTTCGTCTCGAAACCCTCTATCCGTTTAGCCAACTTAAACAAGTTTTTGCTACTATAAAATTTGACTTAGATCCAGATTAGTAGAACGAAGTTGTTTTCTTTCGCTGTTTGACTTTTGTTGCTTCGTTCGATTTGATTCTTTTTGCAAATCGGAGTTCTTAAGTTGAACCTTCTAGTTAGATCTTTTATTCGAGTTTTACCCGTGCATTAGATGAGTACTTATTGTGTGCTTGTTTGTTTGCGATAGAGTACCCGGAGTGCGCCGCTTGTTACTTTGAATCACTAGGTTTCCCGGATCATCAGCAAGGCAAGTAACACTTTGATCATACCTTTTCTACTACCCAGTTTTAATGCATTAGATCAAATCCTCAAACATTGCATGGTTAGGATCTAGTTAAATTGTGGGATGGGAAGTAGTTGAGGTAGTACCTATTACCTGTTTATTTTCAAACCTTTGGGAGTTACTTCTACGTTTGCTTATTATGCCATGCTATGCTAGTAGACGTGGATTGGGTGAGTGATATCCATGACAGATGTGAGTTTGTTAATTAATGGTTTATCTAAGGTGGCAACTTAAACACACATCTGGGTGGATTGAGGCACCTGGGTAATCCAGGATTTGCCTGTTTTCTTTTGGACCGCCACCCAGGCTCAAAGGGATCATGAGATTATTCATACTAGAAACTTCTGTGTGCAGCCACAAGCTATTATGGCTCTAGCATAGTTGACTAAGTCATGCGAACTCTTACAGTGGTAGACTAGCAGATGTCGGGGATGTAGGTGGTACGGTCTACCCGATCGTAAGGTGCTAGCACTTCTGAAAGACTATGTCTCGGTCATCCGTTTCTCAAACACCTTGTAGTGCGAGAAACCAAACGGAGGCGATCGAGTCTTGTGGGGAAAAGTGCGCAAACCTCTGGAGAGTATAATAAACTAATCATGGTTAGTTGTGTCCCCGGTTATGGACATCTTGAGTATCTAGTACCTGGATTATCATGTGAATCTCAACATGTTACTCTAAATTAATTTTGTTGGGTTTTTAATAATGATGATGTTTAATTGGGATTGAGGATGCTGTCAACCATTCTCAATGTTTAACAACTACCATGATAGTTAAATAAATTTATTCCTTTGAAGTAGGGAAAAATTGGCTGTACGCAAAATTGTAACCATAGAGCTTTCCACCAGCCAAATATGCATATAGTATAGCTGTTTCATTCCATTACTCTCTATGTGTTACCTTGCCAGCATATTCCATGTGCTGACCCGTTTTGGGCTGCAACGTTAATGTTGCAGACTTTTCAGATGATGATTAAGGAGTTTTTAGGTCGTGGTTCAATACTCAGTGATGCTGTTGGAGTTGATGGACTCACTTATCTTCCAAGCCTTCCGTTGTTATCGTTATTAGATGGCCTTAAGCCTTATTTATTGTAATAAGTTCTCTATGGAGACACTCGATGTAATAAGTGTGTGATTGCTACTCTGTTATAAATCCTCCGAGTACTGTGTGGTGTCAGCATTACTGATCCAGGGATGACACCGGAGCACAGAGATCAGACTGTTTGAGGTCTGGTCGCTACACGCGAGCTTTGCTATTATATTTGGATCCTATGATGTTTCTTTCCCCCTCTACTCTCTTGTAATGAATTGAGTTTCCCCTTTGAAGTTATATTATCGGATTGAGTCTTTAAAGATTTGAGAACACTTGATGTATGTCTTGCCATGGATATCTGTGGTGACAATGGGATATCACGTGATTCACTTGATGTATGTTTTGGTGACCAACTTGCGGGTTCCGCCCATGAACCTATGCATAGGGGTTGGCACACGTTTTCATCGTGATTCTCCGGTAGAACTTTGGGGCACTCTTTGAGGTCCTTTGTGTTGGTTGAATAGATGAATCTGAGATTGTGTGATGCATATCGTATAATCATACCCACGGATACTTGAGGTGACATTGGAGTATCTAGGTGACATTAGGGTTTTGGTTGATTTGTATCTTAAGGTGTTATTCTAGTACGAACTCTAGGGCTGTTTGTGACACTTATAGGAATAGCCCAACAGATTGATTGGAAAGAATAACTTTGAGGTGGTTTCGTACCCTATCATAATCTCTTCGTTCGTTCTCCGCTATTAGTGACTTTGGAGTGACTCTTTGTTGCATGTTGAGGGATAGTTTTATGATCCAATTATGTTAGTATTGTTGAGAGGACTTACACTAGTGAAAGTATGAACCCTAGGCCTTGTTTCCTAGCATTGCAATACCGTTTACGCTCACTTTTATCACTTGTTACCTTCCTATTTTTATAATTTCAGATTACAAATACCTTTATCTACTATCCATATACCACTTGTATCACCATCTCTTCGCCGAACTAGTGCACCTATACAATTTACCATTGTATTGGGTGTGTTGGGGACACAAGAGACTCTTTGTTATTTGGTTGCAGGGTTGCTTGAGAGAGACCATCTTCATCCTACGCCTCCTACGGATTGATAAACCATAGGTCCTCCACTTGAGGGAAATTTTCTACTATCCTACAAACCTCTGCACTTGGAGGCCCAACAACGTCTACAAGAAGAACGTTGTGTAGTAGACATCACTAGGCAGTATGGATCAGGATGGAAGATAGTATAAAGCTAATCAGAACAAGTAGTCACACAGTGAAGTCAAACAGATGATGCAAGCAGGCAATGACTTCACGAAGACAAACTATAAGCAACGAGAAGAAAGAGATAGAACCAGTTGCTTGGTGAAGACACAAGATTTGTTGGACCAGTTCCAATTGATGTGACAATTGTACGTCTGGTTAGGGAGGCTGAGATTCAACTCAGAAGACCGTGTCTTCACCTTATTCTCCTTGAGCTAAGGACACCCAGTCCTCGCCCAATCACTCAGGTAAGTCTTCAAGGTAGACTTCCAAACCTTCACAGACTTCGTTCATCGGCGATCCACAATGACTCTTGGATGCTCAGAACGTGACGCCTAACCGGCTGGAGGATTCACAGTCCTCAAGTGTAACAAGTCTTCAGATCACACAGACAGAAAGACTTCAGTGATGCCTAACACTCTTTGGCTCTGGGTGTTTAGGGCTTTGTCCTCACAAGGATTTCTCTCTCAAAGGCTTCGAGGTGGGTTGCTCTCAAACGACAAAAGCCATGCGCTAACTCCGAGCAGCCACCTATTTATGGTGTAGGGGGTGGGCTATTTATAGCCACTAGGCAACCCAACCTGATTTGTCCGAAATGACCCTGGGTCACTAAGGAACTGACACGTGTTCCAACGGTCAGATTTCAAACACACGCGACAGCTTGACTTGGGATACAAGTAAAGCTGACTCATCCAGCTCTGGATAAGATTTGCTTTCATTGTCTTCGCTTGAAGACTTAGGATTTGGTTGAGCATCACTTTAGTCACTCTGACTTTGTTCACTTGGACCCCACTTAACAGTACGGTGGTTCCTATGAATCAACAAAGAAGAAAATGAAACTACGAAACAACTATGTCTTCGCGCTCCAAAGACTTCATGCGATGTCTTCTCTTGTCATAGTCTTGAATGTGAATATCTTCACATACCACCATTATGTTCAATGTCTTCACACATTTTTAGGGGTCATCTCCGGTAGGTAAACCGAATAAATGAGGGACTACTACCTGTGTTATCCTGCAATTCTCACAAACACATTAGTCCCTCAACCAGGTTTGTCGTCAATACTCCAAAACCAACTAGAGGTGGCACTAGATGCACTTACAAAAAGGCTCTTCAAGCCATCCGTGGTGTGGCAAGGTGAGAGCAGCAACACCAGTTCGGACCCGATTATACCCCAGATTCCGAACACAATACCGATATCATCGGGGGCTCAGCCATCGAAATAACACCATCGGTCCATCTAATAATGGCAGTAATTGCCCCATGGACCGAACCATTCTTGGCCTACCTTAATAGGCGAGAGCTCCCTGAGGATCAGAATGAGGCTCGTTGCATTGTTCAGTGCTCGAAAGCCTACAAGGTCCATGACGGAGAGCTCTACAAGAAAAGCGCTACCGGAGTCCTTCAAAGATGTTTCTCCGAAGAAGAGGGACGGCAGCTCCTGGCCAAAATCCATGCTGGTCTCGGTGGTCACCATGCCGCGGCTCGGGCCCTTGTAAGTAAAGCCTTCCGTACAGGTTTCTTTTGGCCGACGGCCCGAGCAGATGCACAGGACCTTGTCCAACGTTGTGTCGGATGCCAGCTTTTCACCAATCAAAGCCATATGCCGCCTACCGCCTGAGGGAGTCATGGACTAAGGGGTCCTCGGGCGTCCGGCCTGTTGGACATAGGCCAGACTAATGGTCTGTGAAGAAACAAGACCGAAGACTCTCTCCTGTGTCCGGATGGGACTCTCCTTGGCGTGGAAGGCAAGCTTGGTGACCCAATATGAAGATTCCTTTCTCTGTAACCGACCTTGTACAACCCTAGTCCCCTCCGGTGTCTACATAAACCGAAGGGCTTAGTCTGGATAGGGCGAAAATCATTACCATAGTCATACAGGCTAGGCTTTTAGGGTTTAGCCATCTCGATCTTGTGGTAGATCAACTCTTGTAATACTCATATTCACCAAGATCAATCAAGCAGGAAGTAGGGTATTACCTCCATAGAGAGGGCCCGAACCTGGGTAAACATCGTGTCCCCTGTCTCCTGTTATCATCGACCTTAGACGCATAGTTTCGGACCCCCTACCCGAGATCCGCCGGTTTTGACACCGACACCGCCCTAGAAACAATCCCCATTACTTGGCATTTCGTGGTCTGGGGGCTTGATATGGTCGGACCCCTTAAAGGAGGAAGCCATAAGAAAAAATATCTGCTGGTCATGGTAGATAAATTCACCAAGTGGATAGAGGCCAAACCAGTTAAAACGGCCAAAACCGGACCAGTGATAGACTTTATATCCGGTGTCGTGCACCGTTATGGTGTCCCACACAGCATCATCACTGATAATGGCTCCAATTTCACAGCCGATTAAGTGAAAACCTGGTGTGCTAACCTGGGCATTAAGCTCGATTATGCCTCCGTCTATCACCCACAAAAAAACGGTCAAGTCAAACGAGCTAATGGTCTTATCATGAGCGGCATTAAGCCTAGACTAGTGCGGTCTTTGAAAGAATCAGACAAGCATTGGGTTGAGGAGCTCGACTCTGTACTCTGGGGGCTGCAGACTACGCCCAATCGCATTACCGGATACACACCATTCTTCATGGTGTATGGCGCAGAGGTCGTTTTGCCCTGCGACATCATTCATGACTCACCTCGAGTGCGCATGTATGAAGAGAGCGAGGATGAGCTTGATCGGCAGGACAGTCTAGACGCCCTGGAGGAGGAGCGCGACGTTGCAAAAGCCCGTTCTACATTCTATCAACAACAAGCTCGCAGATACCAAAGCAAATAAGTGTGGGCCAAGACTTATAATGTTGGTGAGCTCGTCCTGTGCCTGCCAAAAAAGAAAAAGGACAAACTCAAGCCCAAGTGGGAGGGTCTCTTCATCATAGATGAAGTTCTCACTGGAGGAGCGTACCGCCTGTGTGATGCATTCACTAGTAGAAAACGGAGCTTTAAAACCGGTTCGTAAGGGCCTTTAGTGCCGGTTCCATAACCGGCACTAATTGGTGGGCACTAAAGCCCCCCCCCCTTAGTACCGGTTCGGCACGAACCGGCGCTAAAGTGCCACCACGTGGCGTGAGCTCGCGCCCTAGTATGGGGGACCTTTAGTACCGGTTGGTGTTACCAACCAGTACTAAAGGTTTTTTTTGAAAATTTTGGAATTTTTTTTTGATTTTTTTGATTTTTTATTTTTATGAATTATTTGGTGATTTAGTCTCTAATCACCTCTCTTAACTGCTCAAGTGTGGATCACTCATTCCAAATCATCTAACTTCCCGACCAGTCACCCATCCCTCTCACTACTCCAGCCCGAGCACGCTTAACTTTCGGGTTCTATTCTCCTTCGTTTCCAAGTCTGCACTTGTTGTTTTCCTGACAATAGTAAGATGCCAATCCTATTAACCCTCTGGAGTTTAGCTTGAGCATGAAGTCACACATTTCACTATTTGAGTTTGAAACTATTATTCTAAAAAACAGTAATTATTTAGTAACACTAATATTTCTTGAATAAGTTTGACCATAGTTTGACCACAATTTGACCACAGTTTGACCAGATTTGACCAAAATTCAAAAAATTGAAATAATTATTTAGTAACACTAATATTCTTGAATAATTATGTAGTGACATTAATACTTCTTGAATAAGTAGTTTGACCAGATTTAACAAAAAAAATTAAAAAAAAACTTAAATTTGACCATATCTTTTTTTCCTTTTGGAATTTGAGGATTCTAAAAAATTGCAAACAGACCCTAGGCGGTCTCCACCGGATGCGGATTTTCGTGCTGAATTTTTGATATATTATACGTTTTTTTCCGACATCGTATGCAAAAGTTATAGCCGTTTTACATTTTCCCTACACTTTTTGCAAAACATGTCCAAATTTAAGTTTTCAAATTTTCCTAACTAGTAGATGTAGTAATATAACTACCTCTCGAAGGATTTTATTTTTTGAAGTTTTTATCATTTTATTTTGATTTTTTCAGAACTGAAATGGCGACACACAGGGGGTGGGGAGGGTAGAATTTGAAAATTGCCCTATAGTGCCGGTTTGTGTCACAAACCGGTACTATAGGTCAGACCCCTTTAGTACCGGTTCGTGGCACAAACCGGTACTAAAGGTTTGCCCTTTAGTACCAGTTTGTGCCACGAACCGGTACTAAAGGTGATCGTCGGGCCCTAGCCTGACGCCAGCCTGCCATCACCCCTTTAGTACCGGTTCGTGGCACGAACCGATACTAAAGGTTCAACACGAACCGACATTAATGCATAGTCGTTTGAACCGGCACTAATGGTACCATTAGTGCCGGCTCAAATTCAAACCGGCACTAATGTGCTTCACGTTTGACCCTTTTTCTACTAGTGATTGGACAATTGCTTAGAGCTGAACCCATGGAATGCTGCCAGACTCCGAAGATTCTACGCCTAGAGCTGTACTCTTTGTTCGTCTTCTTCTCCCTTTGTTTCCATTTTCTCTCTCTTTAATTTTTTCTCCAGCTCTATAGCTCTTGTGCGGCTAAACCGCACACTTATGACATACACATCCTTAAATGTATACGCTCATAATACCTAGGGGCTTCTTTTACAGAAGCTTATTATTATTTTCCGAGCATCAAGCTCACCACATATGTGTCCTTTCCTCATATGTACCTTTTCTTCGCCATTATATCCACCGTTATGACTTAAGTTTTTGCCAAGCTGGGTTGCCTGGCTCTTGTACTTATGCCCTACGTTCCCGTTTGTTTGGCTAGGGCATAAAGGGAGCACCTCTGCGATTGTTACAACCTGGTCATCCGGACTTGTACCTCAGACTGGGTGAAGCCGAAAGCTTGCGTTCTTAAGGGAATACTCGGTCAGCGGACTAGAGACATTATACCCTAATTACACTATGAACCCCTAGATGTTATGTATACTTCGGTTCTTCAATCACAGTTCGACATGCATACTAACACATGTTCACCCAGGGAAAGGAACCCTTAACAAAACTATTCTTCCTGGAAGATGTTTCTTACAATCAACAATAACATTGCTAGCCGGATATAACTTGTCTGTTCAAGCAACTATGACCCCTACGTCTGGTTTCCATGCATACCCCGGTCTATATTATCGCTCTAGTATTCAAAAACACTTCGCACCTTCGGGTCTGGAGGTCGAAGCGAAAAGGTCTGCCATGACAATCGTTTTAAAATCTGGCTAGGAACAAATTTTTCAATTGAAGTACATAGTCACTTGGACTCAAAAACTTCTTCCTCTATGATGTCTAACAGGCTGTCTAGCTTACAATCCTATTGGGAAAACTTGGCGGCTATCTTTACTTGGTCATATACCAAACTAACTGGAATTTCTTGTCCATCTGACCCCCGAGGTCCGACCCAGGCCATATGATTCGGATCAAGCATGGTGTACCATCTTTTTACCATGGCCCAGGCCTCTCGCGCACCTTCTCGGCAGGCCGATATCTTCCATAATCAAAAGCGCCGCCGAGCTCCCTAGACTAGCTTCACAAGCTCCTCCATACTTCCTAGAGGGGAGGCGGATGGCCACAAAGCCTTGGCAACGCTCCGCATTGCTTGCCGAGCTCGCTCATGCACTTGGGACAGCTCTGGCAGCAGATCGCCTTGAGATCCGGACATTTCCTCTTCGGGACAGCTGGTCAACATACCTGCAGGCATAAATCTGTTAGCTCATTTTTTCGCTGAATTACATGGAGGTATGTTCAAAAGCACACTGAATATGCCGCCTTGTAGCCTCCTATTTTCCTTTACGGCATCAGCTAGCTTGGCTCGTACATCTTTTAGATTTTCGCCCAGCAGGGTGTTGGAATCCTGCAGCTTGTTCTTATCATCCCTGACTCGTGTTAGCACACGTTCGCCGGTGACCAGTCACCTTTCGGCCTCTTGTTTACCAGCCTGCGTGACTTTTAGTTGATCTACTGATCCTCTCATCAGAAACGCAACAGTATTCACATTATTGGTACATGGTTATACTTTTTCTGGATGGAGTGGAACATTACCAGGCGGTGCCCCCTTGTACTTCTCCAGTTCGGCTGTAACAACAGCTAGCTGAGTCCGACACTTTTCCAGCTCATGAGACAGCATGTTGTTCTTCTGTGAGTACCTGATTATAGAATGATCCTTAAATCAGTTGTTTCAACTGTTTCAAGTCTCAGGGGCTACTAGTACATGATTAACAAATCTGTACAATGCGTACTTACCCGCATATCTTTCAAATGCTGGTCAGTGGCTCTGGCAAGCCCGTCCTGAGCAGCACGGATGTACGCATTAGCCGAGCTGAAGGCATTGAACACCTCTTTAGTAAAATCAGGGTCGCGAAGAGCAGCCCTTCGGCGCCGATGATTCATGGCGCTCTCCACTTCAGAGTTCATTGCGGATACATTATCTGAATCCTTTGAAGGAGGACAATCTGGTGTCGCTCCCGTGTCAGCCCCCGCCCTAGAGGTAGGGTTTGGAACCTGACTAATGGAGGCGCGACTGGCAGGATCCCCAGACATAGTCCGGCGAACACTCTTCCTGATAAAACACAGCGGGCAATGTCACGGTTTAATGTAACTGCCAGGGGCATATTTAAAGACATACCTCTTTGATGAATGCTCGGTCGTGTTGTCATTTACCTTCCTCTTCAAAGACCCGTGATACGTCTCCAACATATCTATAATTTTTTATTGTTCCATGCTATTATATTATCTGTTTTGGATGTTAATGGGCTTTATTTTACAATTTTATATTATTTTTGGGACTAACCTATTAACCCAAGGCCCAGTGCAAATTGTTGTTTTTGCCTATTTCAGTGTTTCATAGAAAAGGAATATCAAACGGAGTCCAAATGTAATGAAACCTTCGGGAGCGTGATTTTTGGAACAAACATGATCCAGAGGACTTGGAGTGGATGTCAAGCAACCAACGAGGAGTCCACGAGGCAGGGAGCATGCCTACCCCCCTGGGCGCGCCCTCCCCCCTCGTGGCTGAACCGAGCTACTTCTTCCTCCTATATATGTTCACATACCCCGAAAACATCTAGGAGCACCACGAAACCCTATTTCCACCGCCACAACCTTCTGTACCAAAGAGATCTCATCTTGGGGCCTTTTCCGGAGCTCTGCCGGAGGGGGCATTGATCACGGAGGGCCTCTACATCAACTCCATGGCCCCTCCGATGATGTGTGAGTAGTTTACTTCAGACCTTCGGGTCCATAGCTAGTAGCTAGATGGCTTCTTCTCTCTCTTTGGATCTCAATACAAAGTTCTCCTCGATCTTCTGGGAGATCTATTCGATGTAACTCTTTTTGCGGTGTGTTTGCCGAGATCGGATGAATTGTGAGTTTATGATCAAGTCTATCTATGAAGAATATTTGATTCTTCTCTGAATCTTTTATGCATGATTGGTTATCTTTGCAAGTCTCTTCAAATTATCAGTTTGGTTTGGCCTACTAGATTGATCTTTCTTGCAATGGGAGAAGTGCTTAGCTTTGGGTTCAATCTTGCGGTGCTCGATCCCAGTGACAGAAAGGGAAACGACACGTATTGTATTGTTGCCATCGAGGATAAAAAGATGGGGTTTATATCATATTGCTTGAGTGTATCCCTCTACATCATGTCATCTTACCTAAGGCGTTACTCTGTTCTTATGAACTTAATATTCTAGATGCATGCTGGATAGCGGTCGATGTGTGGAGTAATAGTAGTAGATGCAAGCAGGAGTCGGTCTACTTGTCACGGATCTGATGCCTATATACATGATCATGCCTAGATATTCTCATAATTATTCGCTTTTCTATCAATCGCTCGTCAGTAATTCATTCACCCACCGTAATACTTATGATATCTTGAGAGAAGCCACTAGTGAAAACTATGGCCCCCGGATCTATTCTGCATCATATAAGTTTCCAATCTATTTTATTTTGCTATCGTTACTTTTGATCTATATCATAAAAATACCTAAAATATTTATCTTATCATTATTATCTCTATCAGATCTCACTCTCGTAAGTGACCGTGAAGGGATTGACAACCCCTTTATCGCGTTGGTTGCGAGGTTCCTATTTGTTTGTGTAGGTACGAGGGACTTGCGTGTGGCCTCCTACTGGATTGATACCTTGGTTCTCAAAAACTGAGGGAAATACTTACGCTACTTTGCTGCATCACCGTTTCCTCTTCAAGGGAAAACCAACGCAGTGCTCAAGAGGTAGCAAGAAGGATTTCTGGCGCCATTGCCGGGGAGTCTATGCACAAGTCAAGACATACCAAGTACACATCACAAACTCTTCTGCCTCGCATTAAATTATTTGCCATTTTCCTCTCGTTTTCCTCTCCCCCACTTCACCCTATTTCCGTTTTATTCGCCCTTCTTCTGTTCGTCTTTCCATTTGCTTTGATGTCTTACTTGGCTTGTTTGCTCATTCGTTTGGAATAGTTGTTTATTTATTGCTAAACAGAGAATCTAAGATCTATGGATCCTCATCCGCTTGCTAATCTTTTTAAGAGATCCAATTATGATGAACCATTTGCTAGTGTGTTTTGTGCACTAGATTATCTTTATGAAGTTTGTCTTGAAATTCGTGAATCTGAAAATTGTGATGAAGTACTTTATGGAGTGATTCATGATGGATCTTTGAATAGAAAGCATGATTGCAATGATGATAGTATAAATTCTATTAATGTCAATTGTGCTAATATGCAAAACCCTAATCTTGGAGATGCTAGTTTTGCTATAACTACTATTTGTTGCGATGATCATGATTGGGGTGATTCTTCTTATGATCTTGATAATTTATTTAAGCCCCATGATGAATATGAGATTGACTATAATGTTTGAAATAATATTGAAAGTGGGTTTGGAAGAGTGTCAACTTTAGATCCCACATATTTGGAGAATGTTCGATCTTATGAAGTTTTTGATAAAAGTGGGTTTGGAGAGGTCATGACTTTAGTTAATGTTAATCCCACTATTTTGAAAGAGTGTCGACTTTGCATACATGTGGATCGTGTTAAGAATATGTTTTGTGATAGCTATATTGGTAAATTTTATTATGATCTTACATGTAATTATTATGAGAGAGGAAAATATGGTGGTAGAAATTTTCATGTTACTAAATTACCTCTCGTTATGTTGAGATTGCTATTGTTTCTTTCCGCTTCCTTGCATATGCTAGTTTTTGCTTGCCTTGATAATTTGTTTGCCTATAAGTTGACTATGCATAGGAATTATGTTAGACTTAGATGTGTTTGTCACGTGTTTTATGATGCTCTCTTTGTGCTTCAATTCTTGTCTTTCATGTGAGCATCGTTGAAATGTTATGCCTATCTATAGGGCTTTAAAGAAAAGCGCCTGTTGGGAGGCAACCCAATATTTTTCCTTGCCGTTATTCAATAAATAATTCATCTAGCCTCTGTTTAGATGTGGTTTTATGCTTTTAATTAGTGTTTGTGCCAAGTAGAACCTTTGGGAAGACTTGGGCAAAGTCTTTGCGATCTTGTTGTAAAAAACAGAAACTTTAGCGCTCACAAGAATTGCTGCCATTGTTTATTGGAGAGTGCTATTTAGTTAATTCTTTTTGAAGATGATTAATATATAAATTCCTCACGTACGGAAATTTATTTTAGAATTTCTGGGGTTCCATAAGTATTCGTAACCTACAGATTACTACAGACTGTTCTGTTTTTGACAGATTCTGTTTATCGTGTGTTGTTTGCTTATTTTGATGAATCTATGGCTAGTAATAGAGTTTATGAACCATAGAAAAGTTGGAATAAAGTAGGTTTAACACCAATATAAATAAAGAATGAGTTCATTGCAGTACCTTGAAGTGGTGGTTTGTTTTCTTTTACTAACGGAGCTCACGAAGATTTTCTTTTAAGTTTTGTGTTGTGAAGTTATCAAGTTCTGGGTAAAGATTTGATGGATTAGGGAACAAGGAGTGGCAAGAGCCTAAGCTTGGGGATGCCCAAGGCACCCCAAGGTAAAATTCAAGGACAACCAAAAGCCTAAGCTTGGCATCCCCTCTTTCGTCTTCGTCCATCGGTAGCTTTTCTTGGAGCTATATTTTCGCCACATGATATGTGTTTTGCTTGGAGCGTCTTGTATGATTTGAGTCTTTGCTTTTTAGTTTACCACACTCATCCTTGCTGTACACACCTTTTGGGAGATACACACATGAATTGGAATTTATTAGAATACTCTATGTGCTTCACTTATATCTTTTGAGTTGGATAATTTTTGGTCTAGTGCTTCGCTTATATCTTTTAGAGCACGGCAGTGGTTTTATTTCATAGAAATAATTGATCTCTCATGCTTCACTTATATCATTTTGAGAGTCCTTTAGAACAGAATGGTAATTCACTATGGTTATTAATTTTAAATGCTATGAGAAGTTGGATGCTTGATAGATTGTTTTGAGATATAAAGGTGGTAATATTAGAGGTGTGCTAGTTGAGTAATTGTGAAATTGATGAATACTTGTGTTGAAGTTGGCAAGTCCCGTAGCATGCACATATGGTAAACGTTATGTGGCATATTTGAAGCATGCGATGTTCTTTGATTGCTTTCCTTATGAGTGGCGGTTGGGGACGAGCGATGGTCTTTTCCTACCAATCTATCCCCCTAGGAGCATGCGCGTAGTGCTTGGTTTTGATGACTTGTAGATTTTTGCAATAAGTATGTGAGTTCTTTATGACTAATGTTGAGTCCATGTATTATACGCACTCTCACCCTTCCATCATTTCTAGCCTCTTCGGTACCGTGCATTGCCCTTTCTCACCTTGAGAGTTGGTGCAAACTTCGCCGGTGCATCCAAACCCCATGAGATGATACACTCTATCACACATAAGCCTCCTTATATCTTCCTCAAAACAGCCACCATACCTACCTATTATGGCATTTCCATAGCCATTCCGAGATATATTGCCATGCAACTTTCCACCGTTCCATTTATTATGACACGCATCATCATTGTCATATTGTTTTGCATGATCATGTAGTTGACATCGTATTTGTGGCAAAGCCACCGTGCTTAATTTTTTCATACATGTCACTCTTGATTCATCGCAATCCCGGTACACTGCCGGAGGAATTCACATAGAGTCATATTTTGTTTTAAGTATCAAGTTGTAATTCTTGAGTTGTAAGTAAATAAAAGTGTGATGATCATCATTAGAGCATTATCTCATGTGAGGAAAGGATGATGGAGACTATGATTCCCCCACAAGTCAGGATGAGACTCCGGACGAAAAATAATAATAAAAAAGAGGCCAAAAAGACAAAAGAAGGCCCAAATAAAAAAATGAGAGAAAAAGAGAGAAGGGACAATGTTACTATCCTTTTCCACACTTGTGCTTCAAACTAGCACCATGATCTTCATGATAGAGAGTCTCTTATTTTGTCACTTTCATATACTGGTGGGAATTTTTCATTATAGAACTTGGCTTGTATATTCCAATGATGGGCTTCCTCAAATGCCCTAGCTCTTCGTGAGCAAGCAAGTTGGATGCACACCCACTTAGTTTCTTGATGAGCTTTCATATTTTATAGCTCTAGTGCATCCGTTGCATGGCAATCCCTACTCCTTGCATTGACATCAATCGGTGGGCATCTCCATAGCCTACTGACTAGCAGCGTCAATGTGAGACTTTCTCCCTTTTTGTCTTCTCACACAACCTCAATCATCATATTATATTCCACCAATAGTGCTATGTCCATGGCTCGCGCTCATAGATTGCGTAAAAGTTGAAAGAGTTTGAAAAGGCTAAGTATGAAACAATTGCTTGGCTTGTCATCGGGGTTGTGCATAATGGGAGCATTTTGTGTGACGAAAATGAAGCATGGCCAAAGTATATGACTTTGTAGGCATTAGTTTTCTTTGACTATGGTATTTTGATAAGACAGAATTGCTTGATTAGCATACTTGGAGTGTTACTATTTTTATGTCAACAATAAACTTTTATCTTGAATCTTTCGGATCTGAACATTCATGCCACAATAGAGAAAAATACATTGAAGAATATTCTAGAAAGCATTCCACATCAAAAATTCTGTTTTTATCATTTACCTACTCGAGGACGAGCAGGAATTAAGGTTGGGGATGCTGATACGTCTCCAACATATCTATAATTTTTTATTGTTCCATGCTATTATATTATCTGTTTTGGATGTTAATGGGCATTATTTTACACTTTTATATTATTTTTGGGACTAACCTATTAACCCAAGGCCCAGTGCAAATTGTTGTTTTTTTGCCTATTTCAGTGTTTCGCAGAAAAGGAATATCAAACAGAGTCCAAACGGAATGAAACCTCCGGGAGCATGATTTTTGGAACAAACGTGATCTAGAGGACTTGGAGTAGACGTCAAGCAACTAACGAGGAGTCCACGAGGCAGGGGGCGCGCCTACCCCCCTAGGTGCTCCCTCCCCTTCGTGGGCCCCTCGTGGCTCAACCGACCTACTTCTTCCTCCTATATATGTTCACATACCCCAAAAACATCTAGGAGCACCACGAAACCCTATTTCCACTGCCGCAACCTTCTGTACCCAAGAGATCCCATCTTGGGGCCTTTTCTGGAGCTCCGCCGGAGGGGGGATTAATCACGGAGGGCCTCTACATCAACTCCATGGCCCCTCCGATGATGTGTGAGTACTTTACTTCAGACCTTCGGGTCCATAGCTAGTAGCTAGATGGCTTCTTCTCTCTCTTTGGATCTCAATACAAATTTCTCCTCAATCTTCTTGGAGATCTATTCGATGTAACTCTTTTTGTGGTGTGTTTGTCAAGATCCGATGAATTGTGGGTTTATGATCAAGTCTATCTATGAACAATATTTGATTCTTCTCTGAAATCTTTTATGCATGATTGGTTATCTTTGCAAGTCTCTGCGAATTATCAGTTTGGTTTGGCCTACTAGATTGATCTTTCTTGCCAAAGGGAGAAGTGCTTAGCTTTGGGTTCAATCTTGCGGTGCTTGATCCCAGTGACAGAAAGGGAAACGACACGTATTGTATTGTTGCCATCAAGGATAAAAAGATGGGGTTTATATCATATTGCTTGAGTTTATCCCTCTACATCATGTCATCTTACCTAAGGTGTTACTCTGTTCTTATGAACTTAATACTCTAGATGCATGCTGGATCGCGGTCGATGTGTGGAGTAATAGTAGTAGATGCAGGCAGGAGTCGATCTACTTGTCACGGACGTGATGCCTATATACATGATCATACCTAGATATTCTCATAATTATTTGCTTTTCTATCAATTGCTCGATAGCAATTCGTTCACCCACCGTAATACTTATGCTATCTTGAGAGAAGCCACTAGTGAAACCTATGGCCCCCGGGTCTATTCTCCATCATATATGTTTCCAATCTATTTTATTTTGCAATATTTACTTTCAATCTATATCATAAAAATACCAAAAATATTTATCTTATCATTATCATCTCTATCAGATCTCACTCTCGTAAGTGACCGTGAAGGGATTGACAACCCCTTTATCGCGTTGGTTGCGAGGTTCTTATTTGTTTGTGTAGGTACGAGGGACTTGCGTGTGGCCTCCTACTGGATTGATACCTTGGTTCTCAAAAACTGAAGGAAATACTTATGCTACTTTGCTGCATCACCATTTCCTCTTTCAAGGGAAAACCAACGCAGTGCTCAAGAGGTAGCAACCCGCACGGCGTAGGCGCCGCTCTCTTATGAGACGCCTCTGGTGCGGCATGACGCGCCGAGCACCTCTCCTTTGGAGCACGAGACAATGCAGTGGGTGAGGCATAACGAGGAAGCTCTTTTGGAGGAGATGTCTCCCGGTTACTTACTTGTGAGGCAGGAAGGAGGCCAGGATAATTGGCCATGATGGGCACTTCTGTGCTGTCATAGCTCGCCTGGTAGAAGACTCCTTCTTTCAATTCTACAAATATGTCTGGATCCTCTTCGAATCCGGGATCAAGGTCCCGGTTGTGGTCCTTCGGCTGTGGAGCAGGACTATAAATCTCTGCGATAGCCTTCCGCCATTCCTATTAAGAATGGATGGGTAAATGCCAATTAAACACGACTCAAGGAAAGGATTGAGTAAGGAGGTGGGATTAAAACTCACCCAGCTAGGGGGATTGTACATGGAGAATCCCTCTTTGCGCTTAAGATGAGTAAACTCCTCTTTCTCCCCTTTATATAGATTGGCCAATATCGTGGCCAGGGCGGTAGGGGTGTCCGGACCCTTCCGTCCGCAGCGTGAGGTGTCATCTTCCCCATTGTAATGCCACATGGGGAGCCCTCTGAATTGGAGTGGCTGAACACCTCGCATTATGGAAGTTGCCATTACCTCGATTATTGATAATCCGGACTGGGCAAGTGCCCTTATCTTGCCCATTAACTGTTGAACTTCTGGACCGCCTTCCTCCTCGAGGCTCCGAGGATGCCAGCTGTGGCGTTTCCTCAATGGAGCGCTGGAAAATTCGGGAAGGCCCATTCCGACTGGGTTGGGGAGAGCGACATCTTCAATATAAAACCACTGTGAGGACCACTCTTTGGATGCCTTCTTCGGCGTACCGGACAAGTATCTGGTCCTAGCTATGCTCCATATCTCGGTGCCGCCCACCTCGAATATGGATCCCTTTTGGGTACGAGGGATGAGGCAGAAAAGTTTCCTCTATAAATCAAAGTGGGCCTCGTAGCCCAGGAATAGCTCACAAAGAGCGACGAAACCCATGATATGAAGGATGGAGGCTGGAGTGAGGTTGTGCAGTTGGAGGCCATAGTACTCTAGTAGACCTCGGAGGAAAGGGATGATTGGAAACCCGACGCCTCTTATTAAGAAGGATATGAAGCACACTCGCTCCCCCTAGTGGGATTAGGGAAATTTTCCGCCAGGGCTTCGCCTGTAAAGGAGGTTAATCCTGTCCTAACAGGGACTAGATCCGCGGGGGGGGGGGGGAAGTAATCCCTGCGTTTGAATCTTACTCAGCTGGTCATGGGATACTGAACATTTCTCCCAATCGCCTTTTTCGGAGCCATGGGGGTGGGAGGAAGAACTGGGAACGCTAGCCATGTTGGAATGGTTTTTCCTAGCAAGCTCCAAGGATTTTCCACCTAGTGTGAGATGGCATCTGAGATCCAACCACTTAAATATACGCCTTCCTTACATGGCCGGCGTGTTATGTGCAAAAATACTCTGACCTTTCGTGTTCGCTCAACACGTGGAAGCCGAAGCAATGGAGGCGCAGAAGCCAATGGGTATGACATTAAATTGAAAGCCGAGTATAACTCTTCGGATCAAACGCTTTGAAGTATTCGGACGAAGAACCTACCTTGCAATGCTGGAGACTATCAGCACGCCTGACACATCGTCATTGAAGT
Source organism: Triticum urartu (assembly GCF_056163025.1). Lineage (NCBI taxonomy): Eukaryota > Viridiplantae > Streptophyta > Magnoliopsida > Poales > Poaceae > Triticum > Triticum urartu. The sequence continues at coordinate 67,844,439 of NC_141875.1, read as the reverse complement.
CTGGTTCAGGGGCTACTGAGGGAGTCCTGGATTAAGGGATCCTCGGGCGTCCGGCCTATGTGACGTGGGCCAGACTGATGGGCCATGAAGATACAAGACAGAAGACTTCCTCCTGTGTCCGGATGGGACTCTCCTTTACGTGGAAGGCAAGCCTGGTGTTTGGATATGAAGATTCCTTCCTCTGTAAACTGACTTTGTACAATCCTAGGCCCCTCCGGTGTCTAATAAACCGAAGGGTTTAGTCCGTAGAGGTAGTCACAATCATACAGGCTAGACATCTAGGGTTTAGCCATTACGATCTCATGGTAGATCAACTCTTGTAATCCTCATATTCATAAAGATCAATGAAGCAGGAAGTAGGGTATTACCTCCATCAAGAGGGCCCGAACCTGGGTAAACATCGTGTCCCCCATCTCCTGTTACCATTGACCTCAGACGCACAGTTCGGGACCCCCTACCCGAGATCCGCTGGTTTTAACACCGACACCCCTCCCTCACGAGTGCCTCACGAGTGGGGGCTGGGCGTGCTATGCTTGTGCATCTCACCGTGATCTAACACTCGTCTCTTGCAAGGCCCTCTCGGGCGGACCAACGGGCTCCTCAGAAGCCCAAAACCTCGTGAGCCCGCGGAGGACTCCCCTTGGGAGAACTACACATCGACAACTACAAGGCCAGTCTGAGACCCACCTAGACTGAGGTAAGTTACTGCTGCAAGCTCGTGGAGGAACTTGAGAACTCGCAAAAGCACGCCTTAAGTCTAGCTTAGGGAATAAAACAATAGTCTGATTACATGAGGGGCTCCCCCTCCCCAAAATGCACTTACTTCCTCGGGGGCCATGCCCAAGCTTTTGTGCGCGGGTTGAAAACAAGGAGCGCAGGCTCAATCGGACATGTCGCTCGCAGCATCTTCCGAAACGCTCCCGGACATGCTACTTGTGTCGTCGCCAGCGTCGTTTTCACCATCATCGACCATGTCTCCTTCATCCGCCACGACCACCACTGCGTCGTCAGAAGCGAAAGCTCTGACCAGAGCATCCACGTTATCATCCACCCAGCGCGCCAAGTTGCCCCGAGTAGCTCCGGGCTCTGGGCGATGGCAGCGTCGAAGTCAAAGTTGGGGTCGGCATTATGAAGATAGCTGAAGAAGAGGGAGAACGCGCGTCCAAGGAGGCCTTGGCTCTTTTCATCCACAAGCTCGCGAGCCCTCTCAGCCCGTTCCTCTGGGCGCGTCACTGATAACCCACAAGTATAGGGATCGTTGTTGCGGAACGCAGTAATTTCAAAAAAATCCTACGCACACGCAAGATCATGGTGATGCATAGCAACGAGAGGGGAGAGTATCATCTACGTATCCTCGTAGACTGTAAGCAGAAGCGTAATGACAACGCGGTTGATGTAGTCGTACGTCTTCACGATCGACCGATCTAGCACCGAAGGTACGGCACCTCCGCGATCTGCACACGTTCAGCTCGATGACGTCCCGCGAACTCACGATCCAGTAGAGCTTCGAGGGAGAGTTTTGTCAGCATGATGGCGTGGTGACGGTGATGATGATGCTACCGGAACAAGGCTTCGCCTAAGCACCGCTACGATATGGCCGAGGTGGATTATGGTGGAGGGGGGCACCGCACACGGCTAAAAGATCAATGATCAACTTGTGTGTCTATGGGGTGCCCCCCCCCCCCGTATATAAAGGAGTGGAGGAGGGGAGGGGCCGGCCCTCTCTATGGCGCGCCCTAGGGGAGTCCTACTCCCACCGGGAGTAGGATTCCCCCCTTCCATGTAGTAGGAGTAGGAGAGAAGGAAGGGGAGGAGAGGAGAAAGGAAAGGGGGATGGCCCTCTCCCAATTCGGATTGGGCTAGGGGGCGCGCCTCCCACCTTTTCCTTCCCTCTCCTCTTTTCCACTAAGGCCCAATAAGGCCCATATACTCCCCAGGGGGTTCCGGTAACCTCCCGGTACTCCGAAAAATGCCAGAACTCATCCGGAACCATTCCCATGTCCAAACATAGGCTTCCAATATATCGATCTTTATGTCTCGACCATTTCGAGACTCCTCGTCATGTCTGCGATCAAATCTGGGACTCCGAACTACCTTAGGTACATCAAAACACATAAACTCGTAATACCAAACGTCACCGAGCGTTAAGCGTGCAGACCCTACGGGTTTGAGAACTATGTAGACATTACCGAGACATGTCTCCGGTCAATAACCTATAGAGGAACCTCGATGCTCATATTGGTTCCTACATATTCTACGAAGATCTTTATCGGTCAAATCGCATAACGATATACGTTGTTCCCTTTGTCATCGGTATGTTACTTGCTCGAGATTCGATCGTCGGTATCTCAATACATAGTTCAATCTCATTACCGGCAAGTCTCTTTACTCATTCCGTAATGCTACATCATGTAACTAACTCATTAGCTACATTGCTTGCAAGGCTTATAGTGGTGTACATTACCGAGAGGGCCCAGAGATACCTCTCCGACAATCAGAGTGACAAATCCTAATCTTGATCCATGCCAACTCAACAAACACCATCGGAGACACCTATAGAGCACCTTTATAATCACCCAGTTATGTTGTGACGTTTGGTAGCACACAAAGTGTTCCTCCGATACTCGGGAGTTGCATGATCTCATAGTCATAGAAACATGTATAGTTGTGGAGAAAGCAACAGCAACAACTAAACGATCATCGTGCTAAGCTAACGGATGGGTCAAGTCAAACACATCATTCTCTAATGATGTGATCCCATTAATCAAATGACAACTCATGTCTATGGTTAGGAAACATAACCATCATTGATTCAACGAGCTAGTCAAGTAGAGGCAAACTAGTGACACTCTATTTTTCTATTCACACATGTACTAAGTTTCCGGATAATACAATTCTAGCATGAATAATAAACATTTATCATGATATAAGGAAATATAAATAACAACTTTGTTATTGCCTCTAGGGCATATTTCCTTTAGTCTCCCACTTGCACTAGAGTCAATAATCTAGATTACATTGTAATGATTCTAACACCCATGGAGTCTTGGTGTTGATCATGTTTTGCTCATGAGAGAGGCTTAGTCAACGGGTCTGCAACATTCAGATCCGTATGTATATTGCAAATCTCTATGTCTCCCTCCTTGACTTGATCATGGATGGAATTGAAGCGTCTCTTGATGTGCTTGGTTCTCTCGTGAAATCTGGATTCCTTTGTCACAAAAGATTTTCATTGGACCCGATGCACTAGGTATGACACCTAGCTCGAATATGAACTCCTTCATCCAGACTCCTTCATTTGCTGCTTCCGAAGCAGCTATGTATTCCGTTTCACACATAGATCCCGCCACGACGATCTGCTTGGAACTGCACCAATTGACAGCTCCACCATTGAATAAAAATACATGTCCTGTCTGTGACTTAGAGTAATCCAGATCAGTGTCAAATCTTGCATCGACGTAACCGTTTACGACGATCTCTTTGTCACCTCCGTATACGAGAAACATATCCTTAGTCCTTTCCAGGTATTTCAGGATGTTCTTGACCACTGTCCAGTGATCCACTCCTGGATTACTTTGGTACCTCCCTGCTAAACTTATAGCAAGGCACACATCAGGTCTGGTACACATCATTGCATACATGATAGATCCTATGGTTGAAGCATAGGGAACACCTTTCATTTTCTCTCTATCTTCTGCAGTGGTCGGGCATTGAGTCTGACTCAACTTCACACCTTGTAATACAGGCAAGAACACTTTCTTTGCCTGATCCATTTTGAACTTCTTCAAAACTTTATCAAGGTATGTGCTTTGTGAAAGTCCAATTAAGCGCCTTGATCTATCTCTATAGATCTTGATAACCAATATATAAGCAGCTTCACCAAGGTCTTTCATTGAAAAATTCTTATTCAAGTATCCTTTTATGCTATTTAGAAATTCAGTATCATTTCCGATCAACAATATGTCATCTACATATAATATCATAAATGCTACGGAGCTCCCACTCACTTTCTTCTAAATACAGGCTTCTCCAAAAGTCTGTATAAAACCATATGCTTTGATCACACTATCAATGCGTATATTCCAACTCCGAGAGGCTTGCACCAGTCCATAAATGGATCGTTGGAGCTTGCACACTTTGTTAGCACCTTTTGGATCGACAAAACCTTCTGGTTGCATCATATACAACTCTTCTTTAAGATATCCATTAAGGAATGCAAACTTGACATCCATTTGCCAAATTTCATAATCATAAAATGCGGCAATTGCTAACATGATTCAGACGGACTTAAGCATCTCTACGGGTGAGAAGGTCTCATCGTAGTCAACTCCTTGAACTTTTCGAAAACCTTTCGCAACAAATCGAGCTTTGTAGACAGTAACATTACCGTCTGCGTCAGTCTTCTTCTTGAAGATCCATTTGTTCTCTATGGCCTGCCGATCATCGGGCAAGTCAACCAAAGTCCATACTTTCTTTCTCATACATGGATCCCATCTCAGATTTCATGGCTTCAAGCCATTTGGCAGAATCTAGGCTCATCATCGCTTCCTCATAGTTCGTAGGTTTGTCATGGTCAAGTAACAAGACATCCAGAACAGGATTACCGTACCACTCTGGTGCGGATCTTACTCTAGTTGACCTACGAGGTTCGGTAGTAACTTGATCAAAAGTTTCATGATCATCATCATTAGCTTCCTCAGTTATTGGTGTAGGAATCATTGGAACTGATTTCAGTGATGAACTAATTTCCAAAAAGGAAGGAGGTATAATTACCTCGTCAAGTTCTACTTTCCTCCCACTCACTTCTTTCGAGAGAAACTCCTTCTATAGAAAGGATCCATTCTTAGCAACGAATATCTTGCCTTCGGATCTGTGATAGAAGGTCTACCCAACATTCTCCTTTGGGTATCCTATGAAGACACATTTCTCCGATTTGGGTTCGAGCTTATCAGGTTGAAACTTTTTCACATAAACATCGCAGCCCCAAACTTTAAGAAACGACAACTTGGGTTTCTTGCCAAACCACAGTTCATAAGGTGTCGTCTCGACGGATTTAGATGGTGCCCTATTTAACATGAATGCAGCTGTCTCTAAAGCGTAACCCCGAAATGATAGTGGTAAATTAGTGAGAGACATCATAGATCGCACCATATCTAGTAAAGTACGATTACGACGTTCGGACACAGCATTACACTATGGTGTTCCAGGTGGCGTGAGTTGCGAAACTATTCCACATTGTTTCAAATGAAGTCCAAACTCATAACTCAAATATTCACCTCCACGATCAGATCGTAGAAACTTGATTTTCTTGTTACGATGATTTTCCACTTCACTCTAAAATTCTTTGAACTTTTCAAATGTTTTAGACTTATGTTTCATTAAGTAGATATACCCATATCTGCTCAAATCATCTGTGAAGGTGAGAAAATAACGATATCCGCCGCGAGCTTCAATGTTCATTGGACCACATACATCGGTATGTACGATTTCCAATAACTCTATTGCTCGCTCCATTGTTCCAGAAAACAGAGTTTTAGTCATCTTGCCCATGAGGCATGGTTCGCATGTACCAAGTGATTCATAATCAAGTGATTCCAGAAGTCCATCAGAATGGAGTTTCTTCATGTGCTTTACACCAATATGACCTAAACGACAGTGCCACAAATAAGTTGCACTATCATTATCAACTCTGCATCTTTTGGCCTCAATACTATGAACATGTGTATTACTACTATCAAGATTTAGTAAAAATAGATCACTCATCAAGGGTGCATGACCATAAAAGATATTACTCATATAAATAGAACAACCATTATTTTCTGATTTAAATGAATGACCATCTAGCATCATACAAGATCCAGATATAATGTTCATGCTCAACGCTAGCACCAAATAACAATTATTTAGGTCTAAAACTAATCCTGAAGGTAGATGTAGAGGTAGCGTGCCGACGGTGATCACATCGACTTTGGAACCATTTCCCACGCGCATTGTCACCTCGTCCTTAGCCAATCTTCGCTTAATCTGTAGCCCCTGTTTTGAGTTGCAAATGTTCAACTGAACCAGTATCAAATACCCAGGCACTACTGCGAGCATTAGTAAGGTACACATCAATAACATGTATATCAAATATACCTTTCACTTTGCCATCCTTCTTCTCCGCCAAATACTTGGGGCAGTTCCGCTTCCAGTGACCAGTTCCTTTGAAGTAGAAGCACTCAGTCTCAGGCTTAGGTCCAGACTTGGGTTTCTTCACTTGAGCAGCAACTGGCTTGCTGTTCTTCTTGAAGTTCCCCTTCTTCCCTTTACCCTTTTTCTTGAAACTGGTGGTCTTGTTGACCATCAACACTTGATTCTCCTTCTTGATTTCTACCTCCGCAGCCTTTAGCATTGCGAAGAGCTCAGGAATCGTCTTATCCATCCCTTGCATATTATAGTTCATCACGAAGCTCTTGTAGCTTGGTGGCAGTGATTGAAGAACTCTATCAATGACACTATCAACATGAAGATTAACCCCCAGTTGAGTCAAGTGATTATGATACCCAGACATTTTGAGTATATGTTCACTGACAGAACTATTCTCCTCCATCTTACAGCTATAGAACTTATTGGAGACTTCATATCTCTCAATCCGGGCATTTGCTTGAAATATTAACTTCAACTCCTGGAACATCTCATATGCTCCATGACTTTCAAAACGTCGTTGAAGTCTCGGTTCTAAGACGTAAAATATGGCACACTGAACTATCGAGTAATCATAAGCTTTGCTCTGCCAGGTGTTCATAACATCTGGTGTTGCTCCTGCAGCGGGTTTGTCACCTAGCGGTGCTTCCAGGACGTAATTCTTCTGTGCAGCAATGAGGATAATCCTCAAGTTACGGACCCAGTCCGTGTAGTTTCTACAATCACCTTTCAACTTAGCTTTCTCTAGGAATGCATTAAAATTCAATGGAACAACAGCACGGGCCATCTACTACAACAACATAGACATGCAAAATACTATCAGGTACTAAGTTCATGATAAATTAAAGTTCAATTAATCAAGTTACTTAAGAACTCCCACTTAGATAGATATCTCTCTAATCATCTAAGTGATCACGTGATCCATATCAACTAAACCATGTCCGATCATCACGTGAGATGGAGTAGTTTTCAATGGTGAACATCACTATGTTGATGATATCTACTATATGATTCACGCTCGACCTTTCGGTCCCCAGTGTTCCGAGGCCATATCTGCATATGCTAGGCTCGTCAAGTTTAACCCGAGTATTCTGCATGTACAAAACTGGCTTGCACCCGTTGTATGTGAACGCAGAGCTTATCACACCCAATCATCACATGGTGTCTTGGCACGACGAACTGTAGCAACGGTGTTGTAACACCCACGATGCGGCTATATCTCCCACGTGTCGGAGCACGACTTAGAGGCATAACCGCATTGTAGGCATGTTGCAAGAGGGGTAATCTTTACACATCCCATGTACTGAATAAGAAAGAGGTACATAGATGGCTTACAATCGCCACTTCACACAATACAAGAATATAGCATTACATCAACCAGATACAATCAAGGTCTGTCGGATTTCGGGTTCCGGCAGACCCTTTAGGTACGAACACTGGGGTGCGCGCGGAGATTTCGCCTTCTACCTACCTGCACCCCTCCACCTCGCTAAGATCTAAGCTATGGAAAGAATAGCACAAGAGACATGGAGTTTATACTGGTTCGGGCCACCGTTGTGGTGTAATACCCTACTCCAGTGTGTGGTGTGGTGGATTGCCTCTTGAGCTGATGATGATGAGCAATACAAGGAAGAACAGCCTCGCGAGGGTCTGTTCTTGGCTGAGGGCATGAACTGCTAGGAGGAGTTCAGTCACCCTTCTCTCTCCCGCAAGAAGCTGCCCGGGCACTCCCTGCTCCAGCATGTCGCGACCATGCTCCTGCTCCCGCGTGTCAAGACCCTGCGCTGCTCCCAGTTGCAGCGCGTGGGGACATGCAAGACCAGGCTCTCCGTCACCTAAGGCCTCCCGTGGCCATAGCAGGCTGCCGCGCTTTCACCACCGAACTGCGCAGCATAGCGTGGCCCGACAAGTTCAAGCCAGACCTGCCTCCTCGCTACGACGGCACGGCTGACCCTGCAGAGTTCCTCCAGCTCTACGAGCTAGGCATCGAAGCTGCCAGCGGAGACGAGAAGGTCATGGCGAACTGGTTCCCCATGGCACTCAAGGACGGGGCCCGCACCTGGCTCCTTAACCTAGCTCCAGGCACAATCTCCTCCTGGGAGGAGATGCGCACCCGCTTCATCGCCAACTTCCAAGGCTCTCGCGACCGGCCACCCGCCGTGAGCGACATGCGCCACATCAAGCAACAGCCCGGGGAAACCCTGCAGAAGTACATCCAGCACTTCAACAACGCACGCCTCAAGATTCCCAAGGTGACTGAGGAGGCCATCATCTCGGCCTTCTCCGACGGCGTGCACGACGTCAAGATGGAGGAGCTGGCGATGCATGAAGACCTGTGCACTTCCTTGGAGCTGTTCAACTTGGCAAACAAGTGCGCCAGGGCTGAGGAAGGGCGTCTCTCCCTCCTCGAGCTGCCTGCCGCGGACCCAGAAGAGAAGAAGCCCAAGGCCAAGGACGTGAAGCGCAAGGGGGCTACCGTGCTCGCGGCAGAACCAGACACCAAGCGGGGCAGAGATCAGCCCGAACCCTCCAAGGGCAGCCGGTACTGTGTGTACCACGACCTCCACACCCACAACACCAACGAATGCCAAGAACTCCGAGCCGTGCGAGAAGGAAGGATCGGCCGTCGCCCCGACCGCAGTGACCGGGGCTACGGCCGAGGAGGAGGAAGAAACGTAGGACGCTGGGAAGACCGTGGGCCGCGCCAAGGGTGGCGCGACCAACATCGCGAGGATCGCTGGCAAGACCCACCTCGCGAGAGAGACTGGAGGGATCAGCCTCGCGAGGATTGCCCGCTAGGCAACGCAGGCCTCCCACCGCTGTCGTTGCAGCCAAGGAGAAACGAGGACCGCCACCAGGACGAGGAGGCTGGGGGCCTCCAGGAGCCGCGTGCGATCGCCTGCATCTTGGGCGGAGCACAAGCCCCAGCCTCTTAGCGCATCTTCAAGCAGTTCGCCCGCGAGGTGAATGCAGTCCTCCCCAGGCTCGAAGCCACGCGCCCCTTCAGGTGGTCCTCGTGCGCCATCACGTTCAGCTCAGCAGATCAACTCAAGTGTGCGGCTACAGCCGGAGTCCTCCCGATGCTTTGTTCCCCAATCATCAGCAACGTGGTGGTCACCAAGACCCTCATTGATGGAGGGGCAGGGTGTCGGCGTTCTGGGAACGGGGGTCCCCAGACTTGCCTGCCTGCGGCCTGCGGCGTGGCTCAAAGGGGGGCCCAGCACGGCCCATCTTCACCAACGCAAACTCAAGACCCTCGCGAGGGGCCAAGCCTTGCGGGACGGACGACACGGAGCTTCCTCAGGCACGGCCTCGTCAGGTTGGCTCACGAGGAGGCGGAGAGATCAAGGCGGGGTTCCTCGCGAGGTGCCCGTGACGCAAGCCATGACGACTCAGGGCGCCAGGCGGGTGCCAGCCCGCGCAACGTCCTCCTTTCCTCTTTGGTGCAAAGGGGGGCAAGCGCAGCCGCGGAGTACCGAGGCATCAGGCGAAGGTTGCCATTTCGGTGCAACGAGACCAAGACCAGGAGGACTACGAGACGGAGGTCACCGTGGAGCCCAAGGCGGCGTCATCACCAGAGCTTTGCACAGGCGAAGACTACTTTGGTCAGGATAGCTGATACTTACTGTCCCCTTTCAAATTAGCCCGCCATTGTTGGCTCCCTTCCCACTCAATATTTGGGAAGAGGACCAGGGACTCTATAAATACGACCAGCCACCCACAGAGCAAAGGGGGGCGCCAATAGGAAGAAAGAGGCTCGCTAGAGAGGCTAGAAGCAGAGAGAAAGAGAGAGAGAAAGGTGGCTGAACTCCTCCCATCAGTTCATCGCCCCAGCCAAGAACAGACCCTCGCGAGGCTGTTCTTCCTTGTACTGTTCGTCATCATTAGCCCAAGAGGCAATCCACACGCCACACACTGGAGTAGGGTATTACACCACAACGGTGGCCCGAACTAGTATAAACCCTGTGTCCCTTGTGTCGTTCTTTTCATAGCTTTGATCCTAGCATGGCGGAGGGGTGCAGGTAGGTAGGAGGCGAAATCTCCGCGCGCACCCCAGTGTTCGAACCTCAAGGGTCTGCCGGAACCCGAAATCCGACATTTGGCGCGCCAGGTAGGGGTGCGCCGGAATTTGTCTTCCACCGCCCCGCTCTCCTCCGACCATCATGCTCATGTCTGACGCACGTCGGGCCCGCGCGGAGCGCCGGGCCGCCCTCTCTTCCCGCGTCGCCCAGACAGCCCCTATCGGCGGGCGTCCTTGCCGTTCCCCGTCACCTGCCGTCAACGCCGCCACCGGCCTGGCGGGGGACCAGCGGCAAGCATCGTCCCGGCATCTGTCCGTGCGGCAAGACGGCCGCACCGCAACTCACTCAGTCACCCTAGCTGGCTCTTCGTCCCGCGTGCTCCGCGCGCCCATGGAGCCCCGCAACCTCTTCCCCACCTATCGCGCTGCACCAACACCCCTAGTCGGCGGCCCTCTTGGGCGGCTCGCAGGCGCCGGGTACAAGCTACCACGTCAAGCCATTCATCCGCCGGGTCAGCGCCGCTTCCACGCGGCAGGGGGCTCCCCTGGATCGGGCGGCGCCCGAGACCGGCCTGACCTTCAGCCCGGAGGACCACCCCTCCAACTCGGCCTGCTCGGGCGCGCTCCCCATGCTATGCACCCCCACCATCTGCCAGGTGGCCGCCACCAGAACTCTCATCGATGGCGGGGCGGGCCTAAACGTGCTCTCAGTCGAGGCCTTCAACCTCCTCTGCATACCCCTGGAATGGTTGCAGCCCAGCCGTCCCTTCTTAGGCGTTGGGGGCAGGTCATCCAGCTCCTTGGGGCAGATCCGGCTCACAGTGACCTTCGGCACCTACGACAACTTCTGCATGGAGCTGGTCGACTTCGACATCGCCCCCATCGGCCTCCCCTACAACGCCATCCTCGGCTACCCAGCGCTGGCCCAGTTCATGGCCGCAACGCACCCGGCGTACAACCTCATGAAGATGCCCGGGAGCAGCGGTGTCCTCACTGTGCACGGGGATACCGGTGACGCTCTGCGGGTGCTCAAGCTCGTTTTCAGGACAGCAGCGTCGGCACAGCCTGCCGACTTGGGGGCCCCCGAGCCCAAGGGGGCTGTGCCCGCCAAGAAGAAGCAGTTGTTCACCCAAGACAAGGCAGAAACCAAGCAGGTACCCGTCGAGGAGGACGGGTCCACCAACGCCACTTTCACCATAGGCGCCCACCTCAAACCCGAGCAGGAGGAGGCCCTAGTCGTGTTCCTGCGCGCAAACAAGAAGGTATTCGCTTGGGAGCTGGACCAGTTGGCAGGGATCCCCAGGAGCGTAATCGAGCATCACCTCAACGTGTGCCCCAACGTGCGCCCTGTGAAGCAGAAGGCCAGGCGGCAGTCCACAGAAAAGCAGGCCTTCATCGTCCAAGAGACCCGCAAATTAGAGGTCTCTGGGGTCATTCGCGAGGTCCGATACCCAGATTGGTTGGCCAACCCTGTCGTTGTGCCGAAGAAGGGAGGGAAGGAACGCATGTGTGTCGACTTCACCAACCTCAACAAAGCGTGCCCGCAAGATCCGTTCCCGCTCCCTCGCATCGACCAGATCGTTGATTCCACTGCAGAATGTGACCTGTTATGCTTCCTGGATGCCTTCTCTGGGTATCACCAGATCAAGATGGAAGTGGAAGACATCGAGAAGACGACCTTCCTAACCCCGTGCGGGGTGTACTGCTACACCTGCATGCCATTCGGGCTGCGTAACGCAGGGGCGACCTTTCAGCGGCTGATGCATATCACCTTGGGCCCGCAGCTTGGGAAGAATGTTGAAGCTTACGTCGATGACATCGTGGTAAAATCTCGGGAGGCCAGGTCCTTGATACAAGACCTGGATGAAACCTTCGCGAGCCTCAACGCAGTGAACCTATGGCTCAACCCAGAGAAGTGTGTGTTCGGAGTCCCCTCGGGCAAGCTCTTGGGTTTCCTCGTGTCCCACCGAGGCATCGAGGCTAACCCGGAGAAGGTCAAGGCGGTGGAAGACATGAGCCCGCCAATGACCCTCACAAAAATGCAGAAGCTCACGGGGCGCGTGACCGCGCTAGGGCGCTTCAACTCCAAGTTGGGGGAACGAGCCCTGCCCTTCTTCCAGCTAACAAAGAAAAAGGGGCCCTTCGAGTGGACTAAAGAGGCCGACAAGGCGTTCCAGGATCTCAAGAGATACCTGACCAGCCCACCGGTCATGGTGGCCCCACGCCCTCAGGAGCCCCTGGTGCTCTACCTCGCCGCCACTCCCTACTCCGCCAGTGCAGCCTTGGTAGCATTCAGAGAGGAGCGCCGGATCAAAACCACGGCAGCAGCCCGGGATAAGGCAGAACAGGGACAAGGAAGGCCCACAGAAACCGCCATCACGGCTGAGGAGGATCAGCCACCGCAGAGGGGCGCACCAGAGGCGAAGAGGCCCCTCTTCCAGATGGCCAGTCTCAGGAGGCCTCATTGCCTCAAGAGGCGCCAAGGTCTCCGAAGGGAGCCACCAGCACTGACGCACTCCACCTCGTTGAGCACCCAGTGTACTTCGTCAGCACAGTGCTGCGGGATGCAAGAGCACGGTACCCCATGCCTCAAAAACTCCTCCTCGCGCTACTGGTGGCTTCACGCAAACTGCGGCACTATTTTCAGGGTCACCCCATCAAGGTTGTCTCGTCATACCCCCTGGAGAGGGTGCTCAGGAGCCCCAATTCAGCTGGGAGGGTTGCTGAGTGGAACATAGAGCTGCAAGCGTTTCAGCTCGAATTCAGCACGACTAGAGTCATCAAGGGAGCAGCGTTGGCGCATTTTGTGGCAGAATGGACGGAGGCAGCAGGCCTCAAGGCCGACGAGGATCGGTCCCTGTCCCCGGGAAGCGAGGCGCCAGAAGGCTGGGTCATGTACTTCGATGGGGCGTTCTCCAGACATGGCGTAGGGGCTGGGGCGGTGCTTATATTTCCCACCCAGGACAAGCTCTATTACGTCGTGCAGCTTTGTTTCCAGCAAGGCGAAAAGGTCTCCAACAACATAGCGGAGTATGAAGGTTTAATAGTGGGCATGAAGGCCGCAGCTGCCCTGGGGGTGAAACGCCTCACCATCAAGGGCGATTCGCAGCTCCTTGTCAATTTCTCCAACAAGGTGTACGAGCCGAAGGATGAGCACATGGAGGCCTACCTTGCAGAGGTCCGCAGGATGGAGAAGCAGTTCTGGGGGTTGGAGTTGCAGCATGTGCCCCGTGGAACCAATCAGGAAGCCGATGACATCGCCAAACGCGCGTCCAGGCGGTTACCTCAGGAGCCTGGCGTTTTCGAGGAGCAGCTCTTCAAGCCTTCAGCCTTACCGTCATTATCAAACACGGCTCAGCCCAGGGAGGAGCTCCCTCAGCCACCTGCCTCAGGAGCTCCGGCTTGTGGCCCGGCCTCGGGAGCACGCCTACTCCTAATGATGGAACCTCAGGAGGGATGTTGGATCACGGAGCTCCGGAGCTACCTAACGCAAGGGACCCTGCCGGAGAAGGAGGAGGAAGCAGAGCGAGTGGCGCGCCAGGCCACGTCATACGGCATCAAAGATGGAGAGCTCTACCGGAAGCGACCAAACGATGTATCCCTGCGATGCATCTCCAGGGAGCAAGGGAAGGAACTACTGGAAGATATACACGGCGGAGACTGCGGACATCATTCATCATCACGGACCCTCTTTGGCAAGGCGTTCCGCAGTGGGTTTTACTGGCCCACCGCGCTCAATGACGCCGTTGAACTAGTGAAAGCTTGTGAGGCCTGCCAGTTCCATGCCATGCAGATCCATCAGCCGGCAGGGGGCTTGCAGACTATCCCCCTTTCGTGGCCATTCGTAGTCTGGGGCTCGACATCTTGGGTCCATTTCCTCGGGCGCCAGGGGGCTACCGCTACCTTTACGTTGCCGTGGACAAGTTCACCAAGTGGGCTGAAGTGGAGGCTGTCCGCACCATTCCTGTGGGTTCCGCAGTCAAGTTCATCAAGGGCATCATGAGCCGGTTCGGGGTGCCGAATCGCATCATCACGGACAACGGTTCGCAGTTCACCAATAACCTCTTCAAAACATACTGTGGTAACCTTGGAACGCAGATATGCTACGCTTCTGTGGCGCACCCCCGAAGCAACGGCCAGGCCGAGCAAGCTAACGCGGAGGTCCTGAGGGGCCTCAAGACCAGGACGTTCAAGAAGAAGCTGGAGGCTTGCGGCAGAGGTTGGTACGACGAACTGCAGTCCGTGCTGTGGTCCATCCGCACCACCGCGACCAAGCCGACTGGAGAGACCCCGTTCTTCCCGGTCTACGGAGCAGAAGTAGTCCTCCCTCACGAGGTCAGACGTCGCTCCGCGCGGGTCCTGGCGTTCGACGAGGCGCAGCAGGACGCCATGCGGGGGACAGACCTCGTGCTGGGGGAGGAGCGTCGCCGGGAAGCTGCGCTGCGAGCGGCGAGGTACCAACAAGCACTGCGGCGATATCACTGCCGCAACGTCCGTCCCAGGACTCTTGAGGTAGGAGACCTCGTGCTCAGGCGGGTTCTCTCCAGGGAGGGATTGCACAAGCTCTCTCCCATGTGGGAGGGCCCGTTCAAGGTTGTTCATGTTTCCCGGCCCGGCTCTGCGCGCTTGGAGACTCAGGAGGGAGTGCCGGTCCAGAATGCATGGAACATCCAGCACCTCCGGAGGTTCTACCCTTGAAAAGGCCCAGAGCCTGTGAAGCAAGGCGAGTGCCTGTGAAGCTATTGCGTTTTGGAAAAGGCCCGGAGCCTGTGAAGCAAGGTGAGTGCCTGTGAAGCTATTGCGTTTTGGAAAAGGCCCAGAGCCTGTGAAGCAAGGCGAGTGCCTGTGAAGCAAGGCGAGTGCCTATGAAGCTATTGCGTTTTGGAAAAGGCCCGGAGCCTGCGAAGCAAGGCGAGTGCCTGTGAAGCTATTGCATTTTGGAAAAGGCCCGGAGCCTATGAAGCAAGGCGAGTGCCTGTGATACTATTGCATTTTGGAAAAGGCCCGGAGCCTGTGAAGCAAGGCGAGTGCCTGTGAAGCTATCGCGTTTTGGAAAAGGCCCGGAGCCTGTGAAGAAGGCCAACGCCTGTGAAGCTCGCCGCCCGTGACACTCTCACGTAATAATGAGTTGGGGCTGTACACACCCCGGAGTCTCAGGAGCGCCGGCCTCAGGCCCTGGGGCTCCCTCCCACGCCCAGTGGCAGCACTTAGCTCTGCGCTGGTGAGAAGACGTCGAAGACTAGACTAGGTGCCGGACGCGGCTTTTCATTTGCTTTCCGCAGTTGCCTTGTTCCTCTTCGTTTGGAGTTTTATTGAAGTTGTTGCCGTCTTTGGCTTACGGTTCTTCGGCTTTTCACTCTCCTGCCTCGATTTCTCTTGTGCAAGGCCTCGCGAGGGGGAGAGCCGAGCGCCCTCGCGAGTGTTCCTATCCTAGTCGCTCAAAGAGTTCGCGACCTGGGCACCCCTCCAGTCCGTGCCCCACGGGCACCGCGACACAAACAAAGGGCCTGGGTCGGTCGCCCCCCCCACGGCCGGGGCCGGGAACTATCCACGCTCGGGCACATAGCCGGAAGGTACGGTAACGAAAGAAAAACGATGATTAACAAGCAATAACCCAAACACGCCCCCGCGGGGCTCCGCACTATTGTCTTTGTTACGCAGGGAAAAGGGAAAAGGAAGAACAAATCCGACACGGCTCGCCTCACACTGGCCCGCATGGAAGGCCCGAGCTGCCTCCGGAGCTCAGGCGGACTCCCTCTTGCGCTTCACCAGGGCGTGACGGCGGGCGGACACGTTGCCACCCCCCAAGCAGATACGACGACGTGGAGGCTGATCGTGGCCACCACTAGAGGAGCCGCCACCTGAAGAAGAACCGGAGAAGCTTGGGGAACCCCGAACGCCGCCAGCCGTGCGAGCGCTGCTCTCTCCATCATCACTGGAGCTGGGTTCCCAGCCGCGGTCGTCACCCTCGGGGCAACACCCTGCGCGGCGATCATCTTCCCCAAACACCCTCACGTAGAGGGTGGCGTCACCGTCGAACTTGAAGTGTAGGGTGCACCAACGGCTCAGGCCACGCGCGCGGGCAAACGTCTGCCAACCGCGGGCCAGGGACAGGCTCCCGGCAGCGGAGACCTCTAGAGAGACCCATGAGGCCCGGCTGCAGCAGCCGTCGGCCTGGAGCCAGAGGCCGCCCGAGGCGCCGGCCGGGAGCTCACCGAGGAGGAAGCGAGGAAGCGGAAGCCGGGTGCTAGCCGGCTCCGCCGACCACACGATGAACTCCGGCAGCACTTCAGCATCACGAACGCGCGGCCTGGGGGGACGCGCAGCCGGAGCGTGCCCCCCGGCTGCAGCAATCCACCTGTCGCCATGCTGAAGATCGCCTCCATGGCCGCGGGGAGCCACCGTGGTGGCCACAGGATGCTTGCGAGGGCGCCCTCGGCCGCGCTTGGGTGGGGGAGAGGCGGGCTCAACCCGGCAAGCCTTCCCCTTCTCGGTGGCTGAGAACCTCCTCGACGGGGCTATGAAGAAAAAGGAGAAGCAAGGGGGATGAACCAGAAGGGCGCGCGCCGGTCCGTACTTATGGCTGGCGACGGCCAACCAACGGCCCCCACGATCGCAGGTAATTATGACCCGCTTTGCATGTAGGGACTTGTCCAATCCGTGCAGTTGCCGAGGCGCCGTGGGGAAGTGGAGACACCCACATCCAATCAACCACCATGCGACGCCCAAGGCCGCAGGCTGTTAGGGCCCGCGGCGCTTCGCTCTTGCCCTTCTGCCTCCCTGCACGGCCAAGTCCGGGCGCGCCTTGGGCCCGTGGGCTACTGTCGGCATTCTGGGAACGGGGGTCCCCGGACTTGCCTGCCTGCGGCCTGTGGCGTGGCTCAAAGGGGGGCCCAGCATGGCCCATCTTCACCAACCAAACTCAAGACCCTCGCGAGGGGCCAAGCCTCGCGGGGTGGACGACACGGAGCTTCCTTAGGCACGGCCTCGTCAGGCTGGCTCACGAGGAGGCGGAGAGATCAAGGCGGGGTACCTCGCGAGGTGCCCGTGACGCAAGCCATGACGACTCAGGGCGCCAGGCGGGTGCCAGCCCGCGCAACGTCCTCCTTTCCTCTTTGGTGCAAAGGGGGGCAAGCGCAGCCACGGAGTACTGAGGCATCAGGCAAAGGTTGCCATTTCGGTGCAATGAGACCAAGACCAGGAGGACTACGAGACGGAGGTCACCGTGGAGCCCAAGACGGCGTCATCACTAGAGTTTTGCGCAGGCGAAGACTACTTTTGTCAGGATAGCTGATACTTGCTGTCCCCTTTCAAATTAGCCCGCCATTGTTGGCTCCCTTCCTGCTCAATATTTGGGAAGAGGACCAGGGCCTCTATAAATAGGACCAGCCACCCACAGAGCAAAGGGGGGCGCCAATAGGAAGAAATAGGCTCGCTAGAGAGCCTAGAAGCAGAGAGAAAGAGAGAGAGAAAGGTGGCTGAACTCCTCCCATCAGTTCATCGCCCCAGCCAAGAACAGACCCTCGCGAGGCTGTTCTTCCTTGTACTGTTCGTCATCATCAGCCCAAGAGGCAATCCACACGCCACACACTGGAGTAGGGTATTACACCACAACGGTGGCCCGAACCAGTATAAACCCTGTGTCCCTTGTGTTGTTCTTTTCATAGCTTTGATCCTAGCGTGGCGGAGGGGTGCAGGTAGGTAGGAGGAGAAATCTCCACGCGCACCCCAGTGTTCGAACCTCAAGGGTCTGCCGGAACCCGAAATCTGACACAGGGCTCAACGTCCTGTCCGTGGAGATGTTCAACAACCTCCAAGTGCCCTACAGCCAGCTTCAGCCAACCAAGCCCTTCTCCGATATCACTGACGGCTCCACGGTCCCGATTGGGTAGGTCCGCCTCCCTGTCACCTTCGGGGCACGCGACAACTACCGCACCGAGCTCATCGACTTCGACGTCGCTCACATTCGCCTGCCGTACAACGCCATCCTTGGGTACCCAGCGCTGGCCAAGTTCATGGCCGTAACTCACCATGGCTACAATGTCCCCAAGATGCCAGGAAGCGGCGGAGTCATCACGGTGCCCTGTGAAGAGAAGGACACGGTGTGTACCCTGGAACGAGCCTTTCAGGCTGCGTCACTGGAAGACCCGAATTGTGGAAGCAGGAGGCCTCCCGAGACCACCCCCAAGAAGAAGAAGACATCGTCTGGCCCGACCACTCAGGAGGCAGGCCCCTCTGGGCCCGCGCTTGCCCAGGGGGAGCCTCCCTCCATCGCATTAGAAAGCGTGCCTGGCGCCCTCCTCAGGCAGGTCTCGGGGGCTCTCCCCTGGAGGGCCACCGACCTGGCTAGGGTCACGAGGGAGGCGCTTGGGCACCACATGGAGGTGTGTTTTGAAGCACGTTTCCCTCGAGAAGGAGCAAGGAAGGGAGATCCAGATCCCCAGGAGTTCATCGGCAAGGCTATTCAGGAGGTACAGGAGTCACGAGCCACGGAAGGCGGCCACCGCTTGTCAGCAGTGGCCCCCCATCCAGGCGAGGATGGTGGGCAGCGCGTCTGCATCGACATACCAGGGCTCAACCGAGTCGCCTCTCTGGAGCGCCTCTGGCCCTCGCGAGTGGGGCGCTGCGGAGGTCCATCCCACAACTACGTTTGCATGCCTTACGGCTTGCCGAACGCGGCTGACGCGTACCAGCGCGTCATGAGGGGCATCACGGAGGCACGAGAGGCTAGGCGTTCCGCAGCCCTGGCAGAGATGGAGATGGCCCGCGAGGAGCCGCTAGCGCCTCCGGAGCCTCCCGAGGCCCCTGGGCCTGGGGGCTCGTGAGGAACGGCTCCCGTAGCCCACCGAGCCTGCTACACCAACACCCCTTCGTCCTCAACATCATCAGGTGACATCTTTCGAGTTTTACTTCCGGCTGGGAGCACCCCCAGGGCTGCATTATTCCCAGGCCGCGTGGGTCCATCCCAGCGGCGTGTATCCCTTTATTCCATGTTGTTAGCTTACCTTGTTGGGGGCGCCCCTCAGGCTGCATGATCCCCAAGCCGCTCGGGCCAGGCCCAGTGGCATGTATCCCATTTGCTTTTATTTCCGATTATGTGTTTGACCCACCATGCTTGATTATTTGATGCCGGTCCACGACACCTCTTCTCCTCCATGCCGACCACTTGCATGTTAAAGGGGGGCACCTGAGCATCGCGACTCAGGGCTCTTACCGGCTCTCCAGCCCTCACCCTCTTGCCTTGTCCATGGCATCGTGACCTGGCATACCAGCGACGGCTGAGACCAGCTCGAGGGCCGGGACCCGAGGACGTAGAGTGCCGACATCCAACCAAACTTGCAGGGACACATCACAAGATAAGGCCCAGTGCCAGGCGCAACCCGCCTAGAGGTAGGGCCCCGTGAGTCCCGCGCTGGCTCACGGGTGCCCAGATACACCTCGCCAGGCCCTACCGTGCCAGCCACGTGTCAGGGCGGGGCTGTACACGCCCCGGGGGCTCCTCCCGGAGGGGACCCCCTCCCACGTACCAGTGGAAGCACCATGCTCCGTGCTGGCTGACGACACTGCCGAGGAGCGGCTATGCCCGTACACATATCGTAGCACTATGCTCCGCGCTGGTGATAAACAACTGAGGGTGGCCCCCAGGCCGCGTCAACCTCAGGGAGCCCAGAGCTTAGTGTCTAGCCTCATTGTAACGCCTCCCCTTGGGAGTGCCGCGCGAGGGGGCTGGGCACGGGGGCTGCGCCTGGGTCACACCCAGACGGACGCCGCCCAGCCAGGTCCCCCCGGGCCTGGTTCGTCGCGTCTCTCCCCGAGCGGAGCCAAGGTACGAAGGCTGTTTGAGCGTCAAGGGGGACTCCTGAGCATCGCGACTCAGGATCCTGGTCACGTAGCCCCTCACTCCGTGGCCCCGTCCTGGTTTTCGGTCGGGACCATCGCTGGGTGAGGCACGCGCGCGGCCAGGCTCTGCAGACGTAGAACGGTAGATTCACCCGCGTCACACCTCCCTACTTGCTGTTCGTGCGCCAAGGGGGACTCCTGAGCATCGCGACTCAGGAGCCTAACTTGTCACGTAGCCCCTCACTCCTTGGTCCCGTCCTGGTTTTCGGTCGGGACTATTGCTGGGTGAGATACGCGCGGGGCCGGGCTCTGCCAACGTAGAACATAAGCAAGTAGGAAGGAAAATCTCTAATTTCAAGGAATTCAAAAGCAAATATTATAGTCCACACTGTTATTTCAATGCCAAACGCAAGTTTAAACGCCCCCCGAGGCATGATACGTGTGTAGGAATTAAAAGCAGGACAGGAGCCACGACGGAGTCACTTGGCGGCGGGGGAGCAGCATGGAGCAGGTTCGCCTCAGGGAGCAGCGGGGTCGGGAGCGCCTTGCTCCGGCTTGGTGCTGAAGGCCCGGAACTTCCCCAACAGAGCCTCTGCGCGACCCTTCACGGCCTCGGTAGAGGCAGCGGCACGCTCACCACTCACTGGCTCCAGCAGGCTGTCGAGGTCGACACCGGGATCGCGAAGGTAGATGTGCGTGAGGACCCGCGTCAGTGCTGTAGAAGATAGGACACGCGCCTCGGCCTCGGCCGTGGGGCCAAGGCCCAGGGCGACATCTTCAAGAGTGTGAACCAGGAAGGGAAGCAGCTTGGCGGGGCCGTCCTCGGCGCCAGCCAGCGGGCTCTCCAGGCCGCTGTCGTAAAGCGTCCTCAGCAAGGAGCGAGCCTTCGCCTCCAACTCCATGAAGGCCGCGCGGTCCTCGGCAAGAACCAGGGCCTTGCCATCCAGCTCGCCCTTCCTCGCCCCCAACTCCTGCTCCAGCGCGCCTAGGCGGTCGCGGCGCTTCCTGAGCTTGGCCTCCCGGCCCTCGACGGCTGCCTCGCGAGCCTTCACGCTTTCTTTCTGCTCTTGGCGAAGGCGGACCTCTTTCGCGAGCTGATCCCGCAGGCCTTGCAGCTCGTCCTCCAGTGCCTTGTAGCGACCGCGGACGTCGACCACCTCCCCAAGGCTGCATCACGAGCAGCCTTCGCCTCCAGGACGGCCTGCTTCTCCTCGTCGCATGCCGTCGAGGCCTGGACCAGCGCTGCTCGAATCGAGGCGTCGGAGCGAACCCATCCAGAAGCCAGCTCCAAACGCCCGGCCACCAAGCGGGGGTCGGCGCCAAGAAGATCCTGCCGCAGTCGGTCCAGCTCAGCAACAGCATGATCCAGAATGGTAGAAGGAGTCGGAGAGACTGCGGCCGGTGGAGTAGGAGGAGAAGGCGACAGCGCAGCCGCAGCATCCTGAAGCGGAGTCTGCCGCGCCCCAACAACTGTAGTGACGGCGGCAGGCAAGAGCACCTCGGGAGCCACTTGGGACGTGGGGGCTGAGCTCGCCCCAGCCGGCTCAGCCAAACCTCGCGAGGACGACCGGGCAGGAGAAGCCTGTGCGTCGCGGTCACCTTCCTTCGCGGGTAGAAGCGCCGCCACGGATGGAACCTCGGGAGCACCCTTCTGCTTCTTCGCTGCGGGTGCCAAACTATCCAAAGATGCAGATGCCTAGCCTCAGAAGCAGAGCAAGAGATAAAGACAAGAATCGAATACTTACGGGTTATCGCCAGTGAGCTCAAGCGGCCTCCGGCCAAATTTGAAGCCTGAAAGCCGGCTGGAAGGGTCAACCTCGGGAAGCTTGGAGGCGGAAGGTGCGTCTGCGATTCGCCCTGGGGCCGGGGGAGACCCGCGGGAGATCAGCCCGGTCCTGTCCTTCTTCGGGATTGGGGGCGAGCTCCCGCCGTCCTGCTCGTCGTCGTCTTCGTCGTCATCCTCGTCGTCATCATTTGGAGAGAGGCGGAGAAAGCGGGACCTACGCCGAGGGAGGGGAGCCCTCGACTCTCCGTCAGTCACCTCGGAGTCAGGCCCTTTTCCTCGCTCCCCTCCTTCTTCCTCTTTGCTGCAGTCGCCGGAGGGCACGTCCACCGGTTCCTCGGGAGCTTCCAGGAGTACTGTCCCATCCCCGTTGAAGACGGGCATGGACTTCACCACCCGCTCCCAGTCGTTGCGGAGGAACAAGGGCGTAGGAGCGCCCTCCAGCCTTGCCACATTGCCCCCGACCAGAGATTGGAGAACCGCAGCCAGGTCTCCGTCGGCCAAGGCCGCGGGGTTCGGATGGGGCCTCATATTGGAAGCGAGTACTGCCGGAGCGAAGCCAGCCGGTGCTCCAGGAACTCCCTCAGCAGCGACGTGCCGGTCAGCTTTGCCGCTGCCATGTCGGTCGGCCTCAGATCTGCATCCATCTTCTCCAACACCATCTTCGCGCGGGGATCCGTGAGCTCCTCTTGACCCCAGTCGCTGGAGCTCGTGGGCTGCAACGTGGGCAGGATCAGCCGAGGGTGGATGCGCCCAGCATCCACCAAGATCCACTTGCTCCTGAAGCCCTTGATCCTCTTCCCAAAGTTCGAGATGGTAATGGCGCCACCGTATGCGACGAAGCTCGCGCACGCGGAAGCAGTCCCACGAGAGGTCCGGAGGTAGAAGTAGTGGCGCAGCAAGGCCACTGAGGGCTGCACCCCAACATGTGCTTCGCAATAATAAGCAAAGATTGCCAGGAGAAGGACGGAGATGGGATGGAGATGCAGATCCTGTAGCTTGTAATGGCGGAGGACAGAGAAGAAGAACTCGGAGAAGGGAGGCACCAGGCCAGCAACAATGGCACTTACGAAGAGCGGATAGAAGGTGCTCCTTTGACCCTCAGGGGTGGCGGAGCCGGCCTTGAACACCTTCTCCCCGTCGATGCCCCACGCCGTCGCCATCCGGCGCAACCGGGAAAGGCCCGCCTCCGACACGTTCGGCGAGTCCAGGGCAGACGAGTACCAAGCTACGGCTGGGGGCTGACGAGGCGCCATGGCTCCCTAGGTCGCGCGGTCAAAGCAGATCTGGAAATTTCGGAGGAAGGAAGGAGAGGCGCAAGAAAGGGGATCTGAGCAGCAACCGGAGAAAGCAAGAAGCAGGGCCTAGGCGGACGCCACTCCTCTATCAACTCGCGTGGTTGCTAAGGCGCCCACGTCCAGTCAACCGCCACGCGGCGCCCAAGGCCGCAGGCTGTTAGGGCCCGCGGCGCTTCGCTCTTGCCCTTCCGCCTCCCTGCACGGCCAAGTCCGGGCGCGCCTTGGGCCTAGGCGCTACTGTCAGCGTTTTGGGAACGGGGGTCCCCAAACTTGCCTGCCTGCGGCCCGCGGCGTGGCTCAAAGGGGGGGCCCAGCACGGCCCATCTTCACCAACACAAACCCAAGACCCTCGCGAGGGTCCAAGCCTCGCGGGGCGGACGACGCGGAGCTTCCTCAGGCACGGCCTCGTCAGGCTGGCTCACGAGGAGGCGGAGAGATCAAGGCGGGGTACCTCACAAGGTGCCCGTGACGCAAGCCATGACGATTCAGGGCGCCAGGCGGGTGCCAGCCCGTGCATCGTCCTCCTTCCCTCTTTGGTGCAAAGGGGGGCAAGCGCAACCACGGAGTACCGAGGCATCAGGCAAAGGTTGCCATTTCGGTGCAACGAGACCAAGACCAGGAGGACTATGAGACGGAGGTTACCGTGGAGCCCAAGACGGCGTCATCACTAGAGCTTTGCGCAGGCGGAGACTGCTTTTGTCAGGATAGCTGATACTTGCTGTCCCCCTTCAAATTAGCCCGCCATTGTTGGCTCCCTTCCCGCTCAATATTTGGGGAGAGGACCAGGGCCTCTATAAATAGGACTAGCCACCCCCATAGAGGATAGAGGATCGGCGACCAAGAACCAGCCACCCGCAAAGCAAGGGACTCTCAGAGGGGGTTCGGTCGTTCGGTCGGTTAGCTAGAGAAATCAGAGAGAGAGAGAGAGAAAGGTGACTGAACTCCTCCAAGCAGTTCATCGTCCCAGCTAAGAACAGACCCTCGCGAGGCTGTTCTCCCTTGTATTGCTCATCACCATCAGCCCAAGAGACAATCCACCACACCACACAATGGAGTAGGGTATTACACCACAACGGTGGCCCGAACCAGTATAAACCCTGTGTCTCTTGTGTTGTTCTTTCCTTAGTTCAGATCCTAGCATGGCGGAGGGGTGTAGGTAAGTAGGAGGCGAAATCTCCGCGCGCACCCCAGTGTTCGAACCTCAAGGGTCTGCCGGAACCCGAAATCTGACAGCTTGCGTCACGGGCACCTCGTGAGGTACCCCGCCTTGATCTCTCCGCCTCCTCGCGAGCCAGCCTGATGAGGCCGTGCCTGAGGAATCTCCGTGTCGTCCGCCCCACGAGACTTGGCCCCTCGCGAGGGTCTTGGGTTTATGTTGATGAAGATGGGCCGTGCTGGGCCCCCCTTTGAGCCACGCCGCAGGCCGCAGTCACGCAAGTCTAGGGACCCCCGTTCCCAGAACGCCGACAGTAGCCCCGGGCCCAAGGCGCGCCCAGACTTGGCCGTGCAGGGAGGCGAAAGGGCAAGAGAGAAGCGTCGCGGGCCCTAACAGCCTGCGGCCTTGGGCGCCGCGTGGCGGTTGACTGGACGTGGGCGCCTCAGCAACCGCGCGAGTTGATAAGGGAGGGGCATCTGCCCAGGCTTTGCTTTTTTGCTTTCTCCGATTGCTGCTCAAATCCCCTTTCTTGCGCCTCTCCTTCCTTCCTCCAAAATTTCCAGATCTACTCCGACCGCGTGACCTAGGAAGCCATGGCGCCTCGTCAGTCCCCGGCCGGAGCTTGGTACTCGTCTGCCCTGGACTCGCCGAACATGTCGGAGGCGAGCCTCGCCTGGTTGCGCTGGATGGCGGCGGCGCAGGGCATCGACGGGGCAAAGGTGTTCAAGGCCGGCTCCGCCACCCCTGAGGGCCAAGGGAGCACCTTCTATCCGTTCTTTGTAAGCGCCATTGCTGCTGGCCTGGTGCCTCCCTTCTCCGAGTTCTTCTTCTCTGTCCTCCACCATTATAAGCTAGAGGCTCTGCATCTCCACCTCAACTCCGTCCTTCTCCTGGAAATCTTCGCCTATTACTGCGAGGCTCACGTAGGGGTGCAGCCCTCAGTGGCCTTGCTGCGCCACTACTTCTACCTCCAGACCTCTCGCGGTCCTGCTTCCGCGTGCGCGAGCTTCATCGCGTACGGTGGCGCCATTGCCATTTCGAACCCCGGGAAAAGGATTGAGGGCTTCAAGAGCAAGTGGGTCTTGGCAGATGCTGGGCGCATCCACCCTCGGCTGATCTTGCCCACGGAGCAACCCACGAGCTCCAGCGATTGGGGTCGAGCGGAGCTCGCGGACCCCCGTGCGAAGCTGGTGTTGGAGAAGGTGGACGCGGATCTGAGGCCGGCCAACATGGCGGCGGCGAAGCTGACCGGTGCGTCGCTGCTGAGGGAATTCCTGGAGCACCAGCTAGCTCCGCTTCGGCAGTACTCCCTTCCGATGTGGAGGCCCCATCCGAGCCCCGCGGCCCTGGCCGACGAAGATCTGGCTGCGGTCCCCCAATCTCTGGTCGGGGGCGGTGTGGCGAGGTTGGAGGGCGCTCCTATGCCCTTCTTCCTCCGCGACGACTGGGAGAAGGTAGTGGAGTCCATGCCCGTCTTCAACGGGGACGGGCCCGTGCCCATGGAAACTCCCGGGGAATCGGTGGACGTGTCCTCCGACGACTCCAGCGAAGAGGAGGAAGGAGGGGAGTGGGAAAAGGGCCTGACTCCGAGGCGACTGACGGAGAGTCGAGGGCTCCCCTCCCCCGGCGCAGGTCCCGTGCTCTCCACCTCTCTCTGAGCGATGACGACGAGGATGATGTCGAGCAGGGCGGCGGGAGCTTGCCCCCAATCTCAAGAAGGACAGGACCGGGCTGATCTCCCGCGGGTCTGCCCCGGCCCCGAGGCGGACCGCAGACGCGCCTTCCACTCCCGAGCTTCCCAAGGTTGACCCTTCCAGCCAGCTTTTAGGCTTCAAATTTGGCCGGAGGCTGCCTGAGCTCACTGGCGACGACCCGTAAGTGCTTGATTCTTGTCTTTATTTCTTGTTCTGCTGCTGAGGCTTGACGTCCACATCTCTTGGACAGGCTGGCGCCCGCAGCAAAGAAGCCGAAGGGAGCTCCTGAGGTTCCATCCGTGGCAGCGCCTCTGCCCACAAAGGAAGGTGACCGCGACGCACGGGCTTCTCCTGCCCGGTCGTCCTCGCGAGGCCTAGCTGAGCCGGCTGGGGCGAGCTCAGCCCCCATGGCCCAAGTGACTCCCGAGGTGCCTTTCCCTGCTGCCACCACTACAGCCGTTGGGGCGCAGCAGGCTCCGCCTTAGGATGCTGTGGTCGCGCTGCCGCCTTCTCCTCCTACTCCACCGACTGCTGTCTCTCCGACTCCTCCTGCCGATCTGGATCGTGCTGCTGCTGAGCTGGACCGGCTGCGGCAGGATCTTCTTGGCGCCGACCCTCGCTCGGTGGCCGGGCGCTTGGAGCTGGCTTCAGGATGGATTCGCTCCGACGCTTTGATTCGGGCGGCGCTGGTCCAGGCCTCGACGGCTTGCGATGAGGAGAGGCAGGCCATCCTTGAGGCGAAGGCTGCTCGTGACGCAGCCATGGGGGAGGTGGTCGACGTCCGTGGTCGCTGCAAGGCGCTGGAGGACGAGCTGCAAGGCCTGCAGGACTAGCTCGCGAAAGAGGCCCGCCTTCGCCAAGAGCAAGAAGAAGGCGTGAAGGCTCGCGAGGCGGCCGTCAAGGAGAGGGAGGTCAAGCTCAGGAGGCGCCGTGACCGTCTAGGCGCGCTAGAGCAGGAGTTGGGGGCGAGGAAGGTCGAGCTAGACGACAAGGCCCAGGTTCTTGCTGAGGACCGCGTGGCCTTCGCGGAGATGGAGGTGAAGGCTCGCTCCTCGCTGAGGACGCTTTACGACAGCGGCCTGGAGAGCCCGCTGGCTGGCGCCGAGGACGGCCCTGCCAAGCTGCTTCCCTTCCTGGTTCGCGCTCTTGAAGATGTCTCCCTTGGCCTTGGTCCCACGGCCGAGGCCGAGGCGCATGTCCTGTCTTCTGCAGCGCTGACGCGGGTCCTCACCCACATCTACCTTCGCAATCCCGGCGTCGACCTCGACAGCCTGCTGGAGCCAGTAAGCGGCGAGCGTGCCGCTGCCACTGCCGAGGTCGTGAAGGGTCGCGCGGAGGCTCTACTGGGGAAGTTCCGGCCCTTCAGCACCAAGCCAAAGCAAGGCGCTGCCGACCCCGCTGCTCCATGAGGCGAACCCACTCCGCGCTGCTCCACCGCCGACAAGTGACTCCGTTGTGGCTCCTGTCCTGCCTTTAATTCCCGCACATGTATCATGCCTCAGGGAGGCGTTTAAACTTGCGTTTGTCATTGAGATAACAGTGTGGACTGTAATATTTGCTTTTGAATTCCGTGAAATTTACGCTTTTCCTTCCTACTTGCTTATGTTCTACGCCGGCAGAGCCCGGCCCCGCGCATACCTCACCCAGCATTAGCCCCGACCGGAAACCAGGATGGGACCAAGGAGTGAGGGGCTACGTGACAAGTTAGGCTCCTGAGTCGCGATGCTCAGGAGTCCCCCTTGGCGCACGAACAGCAAGTAGGGAGGTGTGACGCGGGTGGATCTACCGTTCTACGTCTGCAGAGCCTGGCCGCGCGCATACCTCACCCAGTGTTAGCCTTTCGGAACTAAGTGGTGAGGGGCTACGTGACCAGTTAGGCTCCTAAGTCGCGATGCTCAGGAGTCCCCCTTGATGCTCAAACGGCCTTCGTACCTTGGCTCCGCTCGGGGAGAGACGCGCGACGAACCAGGCCTGGGGGGGCCTGGCTGGGTGGCGTGCGTCTGGGCGTGACCCAGGCGCAGCCCCCGTGCCCAGCCCCCTCGCGCGGCACTCCCGAGGGGAGGCGTTGCGATGAGGCTAGACACTGAGCTCTGGGCTCCTTGAGGTTGATGCGGCCCGGGGGCCACCCTCAGTTGTTTATCACCAGCGCGGAGCATAGCGCTTCCGTATGTGTACGGGCATAGCCGCTCGTCGGCAGTGTCGTCAGCCAGCACGGAGCATGGTGCTTCCACTGGTACGTGGGAGGGGGCTCCCCTCCGGGAGGAGCCCCGGGGCGTGTACAGCCCCGCCCTAACACGTGGCTGGCACGGTAGGGCCTGGCGAGGTGTATCTGGGCACCCGTGAGCCAGCGCGGGACTCACGGGGCCCTACCTCTAGGCAGGTTGCGCCTGGCACTGGGCCTTATCTTGTGATGTGTACCTGCAAATTTGGTTAGATGCTGGCACTCTACGTCCTCGAGTCCCGGCCCTCGAGCTGGTCTCAGCCGTCGCTGGTATGCCAGGTCGCGATGCCGTGGACAAGGCCAGAGGGTGAGGGCTGGAGAGCTAGTAAGAGCCCTGAGTCGCGATGCTCAGGTACCCCCCCTTTAACGTGCAAGTGGTCGGCATGGAGAAGAAGAGGTGCCGTGGACCGGCATCAAATAATCAAGCATGGTGGATCAAACGCATAGCCGGAAATAAACGCAAAAGGGATACATGCTGCTGGGTCTGGCCCGAGCGACTTGGGGATGATGCAGCCCGAGGGGCGCCCCCAACAAAGTAGGCTCACAACATGAAATAAAAGGGATACATGTCGCAGGGACGGACACACGCGGCCTGGGAATAATGCAGGCCTGGGGGCGCTCCCAGCTGGAAATGAAACTTGAAAGATGTCACCTTATGATGTTGAGGATGAAGGAGTGTTGGTGTAGCAGACTCAATGGGCTGCGGAAGCCGATCCTCACGAGCCCCCAGGCCCAGGGGCCTCGGGAGGCTCCGGAGGCGCTGGTGGCTCCTCGCGGACCATCTCCATCTCCGCCAGGGCTGCGGAACGCCTGGCCTCTTGAGCCTCCATGATGCCCCTCATGAGGCGCTGGTACGTGGCAGCCGCGTTCGGCAAGCCGTAAGGCACACGAACGTAGCTGTGGAGTGGACCTTCGTAGCGCCCCACTCGCGAGGGCCAGAGGCGCTCCAGAGAGGTGACTCGATTGAGCCCTGGTATGTCGATGCAGACGCGCAGCCCACCATCCTCGCCTGGATGGGGAGCCACGGCTGGTAGGCGGTGTCCGCCTTTCATGACTCTTGACTCCTGTAGCTCCTGAATGGCATTGCTGACGAACTCCTGAGGGTCTGGCCCTCCTTGCCTTACTCCTTCTTGAGGGAAACGTACTTCGAAACACGCCTCTATGTGGTGCCCAAGCGCCTCCCTCGTGACCTTAGCCAGGTCGATGGCCCTCCAGGGGAGAGCCCCCGAGCCCTGCCTAAGGAGGGCGCCGGGCATGCTTTCCTATGCGATGGAAGGAGGTTCCCCCTGGGCAGGCGCGGGCCCTGAGGGGCCTGCCTCCTGAGGGGCCGGGCCGGACGATGTCTTCTTCTTCTTGGGGGCGGTCTCGGGAAGCCTCCTGCTTCCGCGATCCGGGTCTTCCAGTGATGCGGCCTGAAAGGCTCGTTCCAGGGAACACACCGCGTCCTTCTCTTCACAGGGCATCGTGATGACTCCGCCACTTCCTGGCATCTTGAGGACGTTGTAGCCGTGGTGATTTACGACCATGAACTAGGCCAGCGCTGGGTACCCAAGGATGGCATTGTACGGCAGGCGAATGTGAGCGACGTCGAAGTCGATGAGCTCGGTGCGGTAGTTGTCGCGTGCCCCGAAGGTGACAGGGAGGCGGACCTGCCCAATCGGGACCGTGGAGCCGTCGGTGACTCCGGAGAAAGGCTTGGTTGGCTGAAGCTGGCTGTAGGGCACTTGGAGATTGTTTAATGTTTCCATGGACAGGACGTTGAGCCCTGCCCTGCCATCGATGAGGGTCCTGGTGACCACCACATTGCTCATGATTGGGGAACAAAGCATCGGGAGGACTCCGGCTGTGGCCGCACACTTGAGCTGATCTGCTGAGCTGAACGTGATGGCGCACGCCGACCACCTGAGAGGGCGTGTGGCTTCGAGCTTGGGGAGGACTACATTCGCTTCGCGAGCGAACTGCTTGAAGATGCGCTGAGAGGCTGGGGCTTGAGCCCCGCCCAGGATGCAGGCGATCGCGCGCGGCTCCTGGAAGCCCCCAGCCCCCTCGTCCTGATGGTGGTCCTCGTTTCTCCTTGGCTGCGGCGGCAGCGGAGGGAGGCCTGCGTTGCCTTGCCGGCGATCCTCGCGAGGCTGATCCCTCCAGTCTCCCTCGCGAGGCGGGTCTTGCCAGCGATCCTCGCGAGGTTGATCGCGCCACCCTTGGCGCGGGCCACGGTCTTCCCAGCGTCCTGCGTTCCTTCCTCCTCCTTGACCGTAGCCCCGGTCACCGCGGTCGGGACGACGGCCAATCATTCCTTCTCGCACGGCTCGGAGCTCTTGACATTCATTGGTGTTGTGGGTGTGGAGGTCGTGGTACACACAGTACCGACTGCCGTTGGAAGATTCGGGCTGATCTCTGCCCCGCATGGTGTCTGGTTCTGCCGCGAGCACGGCAGCCCCTTGCGCTTCACATCCTTGGCCTTGGGCTTCTTCTCTTCTGGGTCTGCGGCAGGCAGCTCGAGGAGGGAGAGACGCTCTTCCTCAGCCCTGGCGCACTTGGTTGCCAAGTTGAACAACTCCAAGGAAGTGCACAGGTCTTCATGCATCGCCAGCTCCTCCTTCATCTTGACATCGCGC
The DNA here is from genome assembly GCF_056163025.1 of Triticum urartu. Taxonomy (NCBI): domain Eukaryota; kingdom Viridiplantae; phylum Streptophyta; class Magnoliopsida; order Poales; family Poaceae; genus Triticum; species Triticum urartu. The sequence goes on along the minus strand of NC_141875.1, from coordinate 67,813,625 downwards.
ACGCCGTCAGAGAAGGCTGAGATGATGGCCTCCTCAGTCACCTTGGGAATCTTGAGGCATGCGTTGTTGAAGCGCTGGATGTACTTCTACAGGGTCTCTCTGGGTTGTTGCTTGATGCGGCGCATGTCGCTCACGGTGGGTGGCCGGTCGCGAGTACCTTGGAAGTTGGCGATGAAGCGGGTGCGCATCTCGTCCTAGGAGGAGATCGTGCCTGGAGCCAGGTTCAGGAGCTAGTGCGGGCCCCGTCCTTGAGCGCCATGGGAAACCAGTTCGCCATGACCTTCTCGTCTCCGTTGGCAGCTTCGATGCCCAGCTCATAGAGCTGGAGGAACTCCGTAGGGTTGGCCGTGCCGTCGTAACGAGGAGGCAGATCTAGCTTGAACTTACCGGGCCACGTGACACTGCGTAGCTCAGTGGTGAAGGCACGGCAGCCTGCTGTGGCCACGGGAGGCCTTGGGTGACGGAGAGCTTGGTCTTGCATGTCCCCACGCGCTGCAGCTGGGAGTAGCGCGGGGTCTTGACGTGCGGGAGCAGGAGCATGGTCGCGACGTGCTGGAGCAGGGAGCGCCCGGGCAGCTTCTTGCGGGCGAGGGACTTCTTGGCAGCTCTGCTCTTGCCGCGCTGGTACCTGACGGAGCGAGTTCCGCCCAGGGGCCACGTGCCTTGGAGCCACGGCGCCTTCTTGAGGAGGAGGCGGCTGGGGCGCCCCCGGAGCTTCGTCGCCTGCGCGGGGCGGGATGTAGTGCAGCGGAACGGACGGCGAAAGAGAGCCCCCTGCGGCGCGGACGAGCTCGGCGACGCGGTCGAGCCATTCTTCGTAGACGTCATCAACGGGACGGTAGCACGGGAGCTCGTTTGCCGCGATGAGCGCAGCTCGAGCCTCCATGGGTGCACGGAGCACACGGGACGAAGAACCAGCTGGGGTGAGCGAGGGAGTAGCGGTGCGGCCGTCTTGCCGCACGAACGGATGCTGAGACGACGCTTGCTGCTCGTTCCCTACCGGGCCGGTGGCGGTGTTGACGGCAGGTGATGGGGAACAGCGAGGACGCCCGCCGACAGGAGCCGTCTGGGCGACGCGGGAAGCGAGAGCAGCCCGGCGCTCGGCACGGGCCCGACGAGTGTCAGACATGGACGCGATGGTCGGAGGAGAACGGGGTGGTGGAAGAAGAATTCGGCGCACCCCTACCTGGCGCGCCAAATGTCGGATTTCGGGTTCCGGCAGACCCTTGAGGTTCAAACACTGGGGTGCGCGCGGAGATTTCGCCTTCTACCTACCTGCACCCCTCCGCCTCGCTAAGATCTAAGCTATGGAAAGAATAGCACAAGAGACATGGAGTTTATACTGGTTCGGGCCACCGTTGTGGTGTAATACCCTACTCCAGTGTGTGGTGTGGTGGATTGCCTCTTGGGCTGATGATGATGAGCAATACAAGGAAGAACAGCCTCGCGAGGGTCTGTTCTTGGCTGAGGGGATGAACTGCTAGGAGGAGTTCAGTCACCCTTCTCTCTCTCTCTCTCTCTCTCTCTCTCTCTCTCTCTCTTCTCGATTCTCTCTCCAATTTCGATCCCTCTACCCTGTGGGTGACTAGTCCTATTTATAGGCAAAGGCCCTGGGCCTCTTCCCAAATATTGAGCGGGAAGGGCGCCAACAATTGGCCATTTTGAAGGGGAACATCTGGTACACTTATCTTGACTAAAGTTGGTCCTCGCCTGCCAAAGGCTCTGGTGGTGACGCTGGCTTGGGCTCCACAATGACTTCCTCCCTGTCGTTGGGCTGGTCTTGGTCACGTTGCACCGAAACGGGTGCCTTTGCTTGATGCTCTCGCCTGCGCTTGCTCCCTTTGCACCAAAGTGGAAAGGAGGACACTACGCGGGCTGGCGCCCGCCTGGCACTCTTGGTCGTCATGGCTTGCGTCACGGGCACCTCGTGAGGTACCCCGCCTTGATCACTCCGCCTCCTCGCAAGCTAGCCTGATGAGGCCGTGCCTGAGGAAGCTCCGTGTCATCTGCCCCGCGAGGCTTGGCCCCTCGCGAGGGTCTTGGGTCTGTGTTGATGAAGATGGGCCGTGCTGGGCCCCCCTTTGAGCCACGCCGTAGGCCACAGGTAGGCAAGTCTGGGGACCCCCGTTCCCAGAACGCCGACAAGGTCCGACTACAGAACCAAAACAAAAGAAGACTACCCCTAATGCAAAAGATCCCCGATCGCCCCGACTAGGCTCCACTACTGATCAACTGGAAACGAAACAACTCAACGCACACGATCTTCATCGAGCTCCTCCTTGAGCTCGGTTGCGTCACCTGCACGGGTATCAACGGCACCTACAACTGGTTTTGGAAGTAATCTGTGAATCATGGGGACTCAGCAATCTCACACCCTCGCGATCAAGACTATTTAAGCTTATGGGAAGGGAAAAAGGTATGAGGTGGAGCTGCAGCAAGCACTAGCATATATGGTGGCTAACTTACGCAAATGAGAGCGAGAAGAGAAGGCGAAGCATGGTCATGAACTAGAAGTGATCAAGAAGTGATCCTGAAACTACTTACGTTCAAGCATAACACAAGAACCGTGTTCACTTCCCGGACTCCGCCAAGAAGAGACCATCACGGCTACACACGCAGTTGATGCATTTTAATTTGATTAAGTGTCAGGTTCTCTACAACCGGATATTAACAAATTCCCATCAGCCCATAACCGCGGGCACGGCTTTCGAAAGTTCAAACCCTGCAGGCATGTCCCAACTTAGCCCATCACAAGCTCTCATGGCCCAAGAAGGATATTCCTTCTCCCAGGAAGACCCGATCAGACTCGGAATCCCGGTTACAAGACATTTCGACAATGGTAAAACAAGACCAGCAAAGCCACCCAGATGTGCCGACAAATCCCGATAGGAGCTGCACATATCTCGTTCTCAGGGCACACCGGATGAGCAAGACGTCAGGTTGGCATAAACCCTGGTTGCCCAGGGGGCGCCGGACATCGCTCAGGTTGGACCAACACTTAGAGAAGCACTGGCTCAGGGGGTTAAAATAAAGATGACCATTGAGTCTGTAGAACCCAAGGGAAAAAAGGCTAGGCGGCAAATGGTAAAACCAATGTTGGGCCTTGCTGGAGGAGTTTTATTCAGGGCGAACTGTCAAAGGGGTTCCCATTATAACCCAACCGTGTAAGGAACGCAAAATCAAGGAACATAACACCGGTATGATGGAAACTAGGGCGGCAAGAGTGGAACAAAACACCAGGCATAAGGTCGAGCCTTCCACCCTTTACCAAGTATATAGATGCATTAAGTAAATAAGATATATTGTGATATCCCAACAAATATCCATGTTCCAACATGGAACAAACTCCAATCTTCACATGCAACTAACAACGCTATAAGAGGGGCTGAGCAAAGGGGTAACATAGCCAAGCAATGGTTTGCTAGGACAAGGTGGGTTAGAGGCTTGGCAAGAAAAAATGGGAGGCATGATAAAGCATGTGGTAGGTATCACGGCATAGGCATAGCAATAGAGCGTGCAACTAGCAAGCAAAGATATAAGTGATTTCGAGGGTATGGTCATCTTGCCTGCAAAGTTCTCCGAGAAGGCGAAAGCTTGATCCTCGTAAGCGTACTCAACGGGTACCTTGAACACGAACTCGTCTCCCGGATCTACCCAAAGCAATAACACAAGTAAAAGAAACGACAATCAACCACGGTGCAATGCGTAAGCAACATGATGCAAAACATGGCATGATATGCGGGATGTGATTTGCAATGCATATGCGAGCTCTGAAAGGAAAAGATTGAACCAGGCCTCAAATTGGCAAACCAAGAGCGCCTCTGGAAATAGGAGTTGATTTCAGTCGAAATCGATATAAAGATCACCGAAATCGGATGCACGGTTTGGAAGAGGCGAGCAAAACAATAATGGCACGATTCTGCGATTAACAGCACGATGCCATCTAAAATGCATCAAGAAACTAAGCTACTGCACTCTAACATAGAAACAAAGCACATGGCAGTGATCCACTCAAGATGCTTGACAAAAGATGAACATTGAGCTACGGCTAAATCACACAATAGCGGGTTCAAACAAGCCTAGAAAAAGTGCAAAAGATATTAGGTTCACAGACTTGGTGAAAATAACAACATGTCAGGATTTAACATCAGGAAGCAATGTTTAGAGCAAGATAACGACATGCTACAGGAACATATCATGGAAACGCAAGGCATGGAATGAAACTACTCAAAGCATATAACAAAAGTCCCTTATTGACAATAAGCCAAAAGGGATCAGAGAATACAATGGCACCCATGTAAACATAGCAAGTTTCATTAACAGATTCAGACTTAGCAGAAAACTAGACATGGCATAAACAGAATTACGAAGGCATGTTTGCGGGTTGGATGCACTCAACACAAGGCATTGCATGACAAGCTAAGCATACACCCAGCAAGAAGACATGTTAAAGTAGCTAACCATGGCAAGGACAATCTCATAGCATGCAAGGATCAACTAGAACAACCTCGGCAAAATCGATTAACACGTAAACAATCTGCCAGGAACATTTTATAGCAAAAGTAGAGCAAGATTGAGTCATGCTAGGGTACTCCATAATTGCAAACAAAGACATGGATGGATAGAACATAACACTATCTCAAAATCATCCTTACTGAACATGCTCAAAAGAGGCATGGATCACTCTGTAGCAACATGAATACATGGCATAAAAATAACAGCAGGAAAAAAGACTTAGTGAAATTCTAAGTCCCTGAAATCAGCAACATCACGAGAGCTACTTTGCATGCTTGTGCTAGTCACCACATTGATCACAAAAATACATGGCATACACCCCTGTAAAGATGGCATGGCATATAACAAAACACATGTAGACCTCAAGTTCAAAGGAGGCACAAATTAAACATGCCAAAAATAACAAATGTCCATAATCTGATAAGAAACAGCACCTAACATTACATAGCACTCTTGCAACAGCATTTAGGGCATCAAGATGGACTCAAACAAGCATGGTGCAATGGAATGAAATGAAGAGGACATGGAGACAAACAATTAGATATGCCACACGCACGAATCAGAGCAACGGCGTTGAAGTTATGGCATGATGAAGTATGCATGAAAAAGTATGGATTCGGGGACTTGGTGGAAATTTGGACCTCGTGGGAAAAGTCAACGGGCGAGGTGGCGGCGGATCTCGCCGGAGCCGGGGAAGAAGATGGCCGTAGAGGAGGGGGCGCCGGATCCGGCCTTGCCGCGGCCAGATCTGGCCGGGGCGGCGCGGTGGTGGTAGAACGGCGGTGGCGGACGGTGCGGAGGGCGGAGCAGGGCGCGCCGGCGCGGTCGGCATGGAGGCGCACCGGCGGGGAGGCACGGTGGCGCGGCGGCCGAGGGCGGCGGGCGGCGCGGCGACGAAGGACGCTCAGGCGGCGGCGCGGGGCACCTCGGGCGGCGACAAGGGAACGGGCCCCGCAGGCCAGGCATGGGCCTCGCGGGCCGGTGGGAGGCACGGGGCGGAGGGGCGCCCACGTGGCGGCGGCGGAGTGGAGAGGAGCGTCGGCGGGATGACGTGGTAGCGCGCCATTGGCCAGGGCGACGTGGAAGCTGGACATGTCCGGCGCGGACAAATTTGTTCAGCGGCGCGAGGTGGACGAAGGTTAGGGTTTATCTGCGCGAGAATTTCGGAGGGAGACACATATTTATAAGTAGAGGGAGCTAGGAGAGTCCAAATGAGGTGCGGTTTTCGGCCACGCGATCGTGATCGAACGACCGAGAGGATGGAGGGGTTTTGGATGGGGTTTGGGCCACTTTGGAGGGGTGTTGGGCTGCAACACACATGAGGCCTTTACGGTTCCTTGGTTAACCGTTGGAGTATCAAACGAAGTCCAAATGGCACGAAACTTGACAGGCGGTCTACCAGTAGTAAACCAAGGCAACTTGGCAAATCTCGGTCCAATCTGAGAACGTTTAACACCCGCACACAAAAAGAGGCAAAAGGAGGGCGTCGGAGGACATAGGAGCGCCGGATTGCAAAACGGACAACGGGGAAAATGCTCGGATGCATGAGATGAACATGTATGCAAATGCGATGCACATGATGACATGATATGAAATGCATGACACACAAGCAAAAGACAAGGCAACAACAGCGAATAACTAGAAGATACATGGCACAACGGTCTCGGGGCATTACAACACTCCACCACTACGAGAGGCTCTCGTCCCGAGATCTAGAATGGCACCGGAGGGAAAACGGAAGAGAAAGAGAAGAGGTAAAACTGAGTTTCTTCTTTGACAAACGAGTGAAACCAAGAACCTTGAGAGGTTAAGCCATTTCGAGAAAAGAATACAACGTAGATGAACGAAGTTGAAAGCACTCCATTAAGAAAGAGGAATAAGAAAGAACCGATTTGGGTAGCACTCCGGTTGAAAAGAGATGAAAGGCTTGATAACATGAAAGAACTTGAGCAGAGGACACAACACTCCGGTTAAATGGATAAGCAAAAGAAAGAAACATGATCTTTACAAAACAAGATGATGGGTCGAATATAGCAACATCACAATGCCTCCGGAACAAGAAAGAATGGCATGGAATGAACGGAGGGGAACAAGATCTTCAGTGAGCACGCTTACAACATATTGTCGAACGGAGTTGTTGGATTATCAACAACGAAAGGATAAGCTTGATGTGGGATTATGGAAGACGTCTCAAAATCTTGAGGTGAAATTCTGCCACTAACGGGAACGATAGATTGGCTTGATATCAACAAGGAAACAAGAAACTTATATCACCGGGAGGATAAATGAAGAACTTGGGTCATTTATAAACACCATAAATGGCAACAATCCTTAGGGAAAGCTTTAGGTGAAATATAACCCAAAATAACTCCAACAAAGCGATTGATGGATTGAGAAGAGATCATGCTCGAAGAAATTGATGTGTTTAATTATCTCAGTCCTGACAACTTTTGAATAATGAGACGTGAAGGAAAATTGTCAAAATGACATAACACCATCTCAAAAGATAAAGTAAAAAAGAATTGCACTCGGGATTGCAAGACGGAGAATACTTGAGCTCCTTAGAAAAGAATCTCGATGAAAACTTCGAGAAGGAAATAAATCCTTGATGAACCATCATGTAGTGCCTCCATGAAGAACTCCGGTAACAAAGAATGATCAAACGAAAGGAAAGTGAAGTTGAAAACACAAGGTGAAGCCTTGCGATGATTTAGATGGAGCTTCGCGATGAGATAAAGTGGAAACTTGGAACTCCGGAAGAAAAGATGAAGCATCTCGAACCGAGAATGTGATATGATGAACCACTCCGGAAAGCAGGAATTGAATTTACTCGATGAACCACGAATAAGAATTACATTATGCTTATCCTTCACCAATTTAAATTTATGACAAGCAACGGATTTCGCATACTACTTATTCTCATAGAAAGGATTAGGGTAGATATAGCGCCAACTTGAGAAGGTCTTCAACGAATCACCGGTAGGATTTGAAAGAACGAAAGAATTGATATGATAACAAGGTAAGAGAGCATCTTGAGCGAGCCACCGTAAGAATTAAAAATGAAAGTGGCAAAGACACAAATCACCGGAAAGAATTGGAAAACGAATGACGATACTTGAGGGAATTTGATACCTGAGGATGAATAGATCGCGAACTTATTAGAGAATATTTGAATGATGCACCGGTAAGATTTGGAGAACGAGAGATGAAAGCTGAGAATGAATAAGTCTTCTAAAATGATGGGCTCCAGAGAATCAAACTGAAAAGACTCTTGAATTGCTCTGGATGGGTGAAAAGAATTCTCACAATCAAAAACAATTATGAGAGGATGGCATCACGCTAGAACCATGAATCTTGACGAGAATGGAGCATGATTGAGAGGAAAAATCTTCTTCGGTCTTCAAATCCAGAGAATGACGACGAAAAATACCACCGTGAATTTTTTTGTCACTCCGGAATGAAAATTAGAAAGGTTGAACCAATGATGAAAATAATGTGCAAGATCTTGGAGAAGCCATTTGACTGATGATAACCATTCTTACGTCAAACTTGGAAAAGAATTTGATAAGCTCCAGGAAAATAAGAAGAGACAGGTAAGATCCTGGAAAAAAGACCTATGGGTTAGGGCCCACTCAAAAGATACACCGTTGAACGATTCAAAAGAGAGAATGCACCAGTTAAATCAAATGGCTTGAATGAGATAACAACCTCGAGATAGGTTTGAACGGATCTTGAATGAAAAGACGAGCCTTCTGAGATATCTTCAGCACTCCGGAACAAATGAATAGAGAGAGGTGAACAGTTAAGAGAGTCTTCGGTAAGGACTTCGAACATGGAAAGCATGTGAACCAATGAAAAAGATATGATCAACACTGAAAGCTTGCATGGAACCCACCGGAGAAGGAAAAGAATGAAGAATATTGAACTTGAAGCTTCATGACAATCCTCCTAAAATCACCGGATAAGAACATTGACGGAAAAGAATGGAAAGACTTCACATCAATAAGATGGATACTTGATTAAGAAATCTTAGTCCTTTAAGAAACAAGGGTGGGAGGGAGGGACAACAAAGACAACTTGGGATGGATGAAACGAACACCGTTGAGAGGACTTGAGTTGATCTTGCGGACGTTGAAAATTAACGGATCCGCTTGAAGAGAAAAACACACTGGTTGAAAAGCATTGACATGACAATCCCGATTATCATGAAGGATTGGTATTCACATCGGAGTATGAGAACACCATTTAGGAAAGGTATGGAATCAACACTTGACTTCGAAGCAACTCGAATACCACAACAGAAAACAAAACAAGGATTGCCTTGCAGAATAAGCCGGAACAAACATATGATAGAGATTTCGTCCGAAGTTTTTGTGGTGGGGCCCACACGGGCTTGATCGTACAGCACCATCATGTACAAGGCAGTGCACATGACATACGAAGCGTCCCCGAGTCAGCATAGCCAAGGACTCTTTAAGACACAACGAGACCACTGTAAAACCAACCGTGGATAGGCGGACCACTAGACGTCGAACCCCGATTTCATATCATACATCTGTCGGAAAGATATCCTATGAGCTACTTGAATTCCCACTTTAAACTCCTGAAACTTTCTGGCCATGCAATCAGGTGTTGGGGATACAGGGGAAGCATAATATCTCACCCAAACTAACAATACCTACATCCAGCTGTATCCATCCTTCAACACATAACCAAGAAACCTTCAGAAATCATTTACCTCAACCTTCGAAAAGCATCTGTTATACGAGTTATGGCAATACTCCCGAACTCCCACCCCAGTACTGGGTGGCGTCGAGGTTATCTCACCAACAACTGCATAAAAGAGATTTTCAATGTCGGCAAAACTCAGGTATTCCAGAACTGTAACGATAAAATTGTGACGACAACACCTCGGAGCTCAACTCCCTGGGACACTGCCACAACCCCTAAATGCCAGGAGGCAACAAGAGCAATGTTCTCATCACAAAACCATCGGAACAATTCCAAGATACCCGCGTGATCCTAAAAAAAATTAGTGAAATTTGAGATGAGAAGAGTCAAAGCTCTACGTCAGGATGCCTCACCAGAGCGACGAAGGGACTGAGGAGTAAAAAGAATCCTACTCTCCGATATATATAATCCTATAAGACTCAAAACATTTTTCTAGACTCAACAACACCAACGATTCGATCAAGCAGGGGGCTCCTAAGTCGGGGAAGGCTCTGATTACCAACTTGTAACACCCACAATGCGGCTATATCTCCCACGTGTCGGAGCACGACTTAGAGGCATAACCGCATTGTAGGCACGTCGCAAGTGGGTAATCTTTACACATCCCATGTACTGAATAAGAAAGAGGTACAGAGATGGCTTACAATCGCCACTTCACACAATACAAGAATATAGCATTACATCAACCAGATACAATCAAGGTCCGACTACGGAACCAAAACAAAATAATACTACCCCTAATGCAAAAGATCACCGATCGCCCCGACTGGGCTCCACTACTGATCAACTAGAAACAAAACAACTCAACGCACACGATCTTCATCGAGCTCCTCCTTGAGCTCGGTTGCGTCACCTGCACAGGTATCAACGGCACCTGCAGATGGTTTTGGAAGTAATATGTGAGTCACGAGGACTCAGCAATCTCACACCCTCGCGATCAAGACTATTTAAGCTTATGGGTAGGGAAAAAGGTATGAGGTGGAGCTGCAACAAGCACTAGCATATATGATGGCTAACTTACGCAAATGAGAGCGAGAAGAGAAGGCGTAGCACGGTCGTGAACTAGAAGTGATCAAGAAGTGATCCTGAAACTACTTACATTCAAGCATAACACAAGAACCATGTTCACTTCCCGGACTCCGCCGAGAAGAGACCATCACGGCTACACACGCGGTTGATGCATTTTAATTTGATTAAGTGTCAGGTTCTCTACAACCGGATATTAACAAATTCCCATCTGCCCATAACCGCGGGCACGACTTTCGAAAGTTCAAACCCTGCAGGGGTGTCCCAACTTAGCCCGTCACAAGCTCTCACGGTCAACGAAGGATATTCCTTCTCCCAGGAAGACCCGATCAGACTCGGAATCCCGGTTACAAGACATTACGACAATGGTAAAACAAGACCAGCAAAGCCACCCAGATGTGCCGACAAATCCCGATAGGAGCTGGAGATATCTAGTTCTTAGGGCACACCGGATGAGCAAGACGTCGGGTTGGCATAAACCCTGGTTGCCCAGGGGGCGCCGGGCATCCCTCAGGTTGGACCAACACTTAGAGAAGCACTGGCCCGGGGTGTTAAAATAAAGATGACCCTTGAGTCTGCAGAACCCAAGGGAAAAAAGGCTAGGTGGCAAATGGTAAAACCAATGTTGGGCCTTGCTGGAGGAGTTTTATTCAGGGCGAACTATCAAGGGGTTCCCATTATAACCCAACCGTGAAAGGAACGCAAAATCAAGGAACATAACACCGGTATGACGGAAACTAGGGCGACAAGAGTGGAACAAAACACCAGGCATAAGGCCGAGCCTTCCACCCTTTACCAAGTATATAGATGCATTAAGTAAATAAGATATATTGTGATATCCCAACAAATATCCATGTTCCAACATGGAACAAACTCCAATCTTCACCTACAACTAACAACGCTATAAGAGGGGCTGAGCAAAGCGGTAACATAGCCAAACGACGGTTTGCTAGGACAAGTTGGGTTAGAGGCTTGGCAAGACAAAAAATGGGAGGCATGATAAAGCATGTGGTAGGTATCATGGCATAGGCATAGCAATAGAGCGTGCAACTAGCAAGCAAAGATATAAGTGATTTTGAGGGTATGGTCATCTTGCCTGCAAAGTTCTCCGAGAAGGCGAAAGCTCGATCCTCGTAAGCGTACTCAACAGGTACCTTGAACACGAACTCGTCTCCCGGCTCTACCGAAAGAAAGAACACAAGCAAAAGAAACGACAATCAACCACGGTGCAATGCGCAAGCAACATGATGCAAAACATGGCATGATATGCGGGATGTGATATGCAATGCATATGCGAGCTCCGGAAGGAAAAGATTGAACCAGGCCTCAACTTGGCAAACCAAGAGCGCCACTGGAAAGAGGAGTTGATTTCGGTCGAAATCAATATAAAGATCACCGGAATTGGATGCACGGTTTGGAAAAGGCGAGCAAAACAATAATGGCACGATTCTGCGATTAACAGCACGATGCCATCTAAAATGCATCAAGAAACTAAGCTACTACACTCTAACATAGCAACCAAGCACATGGCAGTGATCCACTCAAGATGCTTTACAAAATATGAACACTGAGCTACGGCTAAATCACACAATAGCAGGTTCAAACAAGCCTGGCAAAAGTGCAAAAGATATTAGGTTCACAGACTTGGTGAAAATAACATGTCAGGATTTAACATCAGGAAGCAATGTATAGAGCACGATAACAACATGCTACAGGAACTTATCATGGCAAAGCAAGGCATGGAATGAAACTACTTAAAGCGTATAACAGAAGTCCCTTGTTGACCATAAGCCAAAAGGGATCAGAACATACAATGGCACCCATGTAAACATAGCAAGTTTCGTTAACAGATTCAGACTTAGCAGAAAACTGGAGATGGCATAAACAGAATTATGAAGGCATGTTTGCGAGATCGATGCACTCAACACAAGGCATTGCATGACACGCTAAGCATACACCCAGCAAGAAGACATGTTAAAGTAGCAAACCATGGAAAGAACAATGCCATAGCATGCAAGGATCAACTACAACAACCTCGGCAAAATTGATTAACACGTAAACAATCTGCCAGGAACATTTTATAGCAAATGTAGAGCAAGATTGAGTCATTCTAGGGTACTCCATAATTGCAAACAAAGACATGGAAGGATAGAACATAACAATATCTCAAAATCATCCTTACTGAACATGCTCAAAAGAGGCATGGATCACTCTGTAGCAACATGAATACATGGCATAAAAATAACAGCAGGAAAAAGACTTAGTGAAATTCTAAGTCCCTGAAATCAGCAACATCACGAGAGCTACTTAGCATGCTTGTGCTTGTCACCACATTGATCACAAAAATACATGGCATACACCCCTGTAAAGATGGCATGGCATATAACAAAACACATGTAGACCTCAAGTTCAAAGGAGGAACAAATTAAACATGGTAAAAATGAAAAATGTCCATAATCTGATAAGAAACAGCACCGGACATTACATAGCACTCTTGCAACAGCATTTAGGGCATCAAGATGGACTCAAACAAGCATGGTGCAATGGAATGAAATGAAGAGGACTCAAACAAGCATGACGCACGAATCAGAGCAACGGTGTTGAAGTTATGGCATGATGAAGTATGCATGAAAAAGTATGGATTCTGGGACTTAGTGGAAATTTGGACCTCGTGGGAAAAGTCAACGGGTGAGGTGGCGGCGGATCTCGCCGAAGCCGGGGAAGAAGATGGCCGGAGAGGAGGGGGTTGTCGGCGAGGGGGCGCCGGATCCGGCCTTGCCGCGGCCGGATCTGGCCGGGGCGGCGCGGTGGTGGTAGAACGGCGGCGGCGGACAGCGCGGAGGGCGGAGCAGGGCGCGCCGGCGAGGTTAGCGGGGAGGCGCGCCGGCGGGGAAGCACGGTGGTGCGGCGGCCGAGGGCGGCGGGCGGCGCGGCGATGAAAGACGGCGGCGGGGCGTGCGGACGCTCGGGCGGCGGCGCGGGGCACCTCGGGCAGCGGCGAGGGAACGGGCCCCACGGGCCAGGCATGGGCCTCGCGGGTCGGTGGGAGGTGCGGGGCGGCGGGGCGCCCACGTGGCGGCGGCGGAGTGGAGAGGAGCGTCGGTGGGATGACATGGCAGCGCGCCATTGGCCAGGGCGACGTGGAAGCTGGACATGTCCGGCGCGGACGAATTTGTCCGGCAGCGCGAGGTGGACGAAGGTTAGGGTTTATCTGCGCGAGAATTTCGGAGGGAGACACATATTTATAGGTAGAGGGAGCTAGGAGAGTCCAAATGAGGTGCGGTTTTCGGCCACGCGATCGTCATCGAACGACTGAGAGGATGGAGGGGTTTTGGATGGGTTTTGGGCCACTTTGGAGGGGTGTTGGGCTGCAACACACATGAGGCCTTTACGGTTCCTCGGTTAACCGTCGGAGTATCAAATGAAGTCCAAATGGCACGAAAGTTGACAGGCGGTCTGCCGGTAGTAAACCAAGGCCGCTTGGCAAATGTCGGTCCAATCCGAGAACGTTTAGCACCCGCACACGAAAAGAGGCAAAAGGAGGGCGCCGGAGGACATAGGAGCGCCGGATTGCAAAACGGACAACGGGGAAAATGCTCGGATGCATGAGACGAACATGTATGCAAATGCGATGCACATGATGACATGATATGAAATGCATGACATGCAAGCAAAAGACAAGGCAACAACAGCAAATAACTAGAAGACACCTGGCGCAACGGTCTCGGGGCATTACAGGTGCATACTCAGGGAGAACACTTATACCCTGAAATTTAGTGAGAGATCACCTTATAATGCTACCGTCGAACTAAGCAAAATAAGATGCATAAAGGATAAACATCACATGCAATCAATATAAGTGATATGATATGGCCATCATCATCGTGTGCCTTTGATCTCCACCTCCGAAGCACCGTCATGATCACCATCGTCACCGGCTTGACACCTTGATCTCCATCGAAGCATCGTTGTCGTCTCGCCAACTATTGCTTCTACGACTATCGCTACCGCTTAGTGATAAAGTAAAGCAATTACATGGCGATTGCATTTCATACAATAAAGCGACAACCATATGGCTCCTGTCAGTTGCCGATAACTATGTTACAAAACATGATCATCTCATACAATAAAATTTAGCATCATGTCTTGACCATATCACATCACAACATGCCCTGCAAAAACAAGTTAGACGTCCTCTACTTTGTTGTTGCAAGTTTTATGTGGCTGCTACGGGCTGAGCAAGAACCGTTCTTACCTACGCATCAAAAATCACAACGCGGTATAGTTATTGCTTTTTGATCTTCACAAAGAACCCGATTCATTGAATCCGATTCAACTAAAGTTGGAGAAACAGACACCCACTAGCCACCTGTGTGCGAAGCACGTCGGTAGAACCAGTCTCGCGTAAGCGTACGCGTAATGTCGGTCTGGGCCGCTTCATCCAACAACGCCGCTGAATCGAGAATCAACTAGTGATGGCAAGCAATATGTATATACCCATGCCCACAACTCCTTTGTGTTCTACTCGTGCATATAACATCTACGCATAAACCTGGCTCAGATGCCACTGTTGGGGAATGCAGTAATTTCAAAAAAAAATCCTATGCACACGCAAGATCATGGTGATGCATAGAAATGAGAGGGGAGAGTATCGTCTACGTACACTCATAGACCGTAAGCGGAAGCGTTCTGACAACGCGGTTGATGTAGTCGTACGTCTTCACGATCGACCCATGCCCACAACTCCTTTGTGTTCTACTCCGTGATCTGCACACGTTCAGCTCGGTGACGTCCCGCGAACTCACGATCCAGTAGAGCTTTGAGGTAGAGTTTCGTCAGCACGACGGCGTGATGACGGTGATGATGATGCTACCGGAACAGGGCTTTGCCTAAGCACTGCTACGATATGACCGGGGTGGATTATGGTGGAGGGGCCACCGCACATGGCTAAAAGATCAATGATCAACTTTTGTGTCTATGGGGTACCCCCTCCCCCGTATATAAAGGAGTGGAGGAGGGGAGGGGCCGGCCCTCTCTATGGCGCGCCCTAGGGAAGTCCTACTCCCACCGGGAGTAGGATTCCCCCCTTCCATGTAGTAGGAGTAGGAGAGAAGGAAGGGGGGAGAGGAGAAAGGAAAGGGGGGGGGGCCCCCTCCCAATTCGAATTGGGCTAGGGGGTGCGCCTCCCACCTTTTCCTTCCCTATCCTCTTTTCCACTAAGGCCCAATAAGGCCCATATACTCCCTAGGTGGTTCCGGTAACCTCCCGGTACTCCGGAAAATGCCCGAACTCATCCGGAACCATTCCAATGTCCAAACATAGGCTTCCAATATATCAATCTTTATGTCCCGACCATTTCGAGACTCCTCATCATGTCCGTGATCAAATTCGGGACTCCAAACTACCTTTGGTACATCAAAACACATAAACTTGTAATACTGATCGTCACCGAACGTTAAGCGTGCGGACCCTATGGGTTCGAGAACTATGTAGACATGACCGAGACATGTCTCTGGTCAATAACCAATAGCGGAACCTAGATGCTCATATTGGTTCCTACATATTCTACGAAGATCTTTATCGTTCAAACTGCATAACGATATACGTTGTTCCCTTTGTCATCGGTATGTTACTTGCCCGAGAATCGATAGTCGGTATCTCAATACCTAGTTCAATCTCGTTACCGGAAAGTCTGTTTACTCATTCCGTAATGCTACATCCCATAACTAACTCATTAGCTACATTATAGAGAGGGCCCAGAGATACCTCTCCGACAATCAGACTGACAAATCCTAATCTTGATCCATGCCAACTCAACAAACACCATCGGACACACCTATAGAGCACCTTTATAATCACCCAGTTATGTTGTGATGTTTGGTAGCACACAAAGTGTTCCTCCAGTACTCAGGAGTTGCATGATCTCATAGTCATAGAAACATGTATAGTTATGGAGAAAGCAATAGCAACAAACTAAACGATCATCGTGCTAAGCTAATGGATGGGTCAAGTCAATCACATCATTCTCTAATGATGTGATCCCATTAATCAAATAACAACTCATGTCTATGGTTAGGAAACATAACCATCATTGATTCAACGAGCTAGTCAAGTAGAGGCAAACTAGTGACACTCTGTTTGTCTATTCACACATGTACTAAGTTTCTGGTTAATACAGTTCTAGCATGAATAATAAACATTTATCATGATAAGGAAATATAAATAACAACTTTATTATTGCCTCTAGGTCATATTTCCTTCAATCGCAACAGTTTTCAAGGGTAGAGTATTCAACCCAAATTTATTGATTCGACACAAGAGCCAAAGAATATTCTCAAGTATTAGCAGCTGAGTTGTCAATTCAACCGCACTTGGAAAACTTAATATTTACAGCAAAGTATTTAGTGGCAAAGGTAATAGTAATAGTATTGGTTTTGTAGTGATTGTAACAGTAGCAACGGAAAACTAACTAAGCAAAGAACAATATGTGAAAATTTTGTAGGCAATGGATCAGTGATGGATAATTATGTCGGATGTGATTCCTCATGCAATAGTTATAACATAGGGTGACATAGAACTAGCTCTAGTTCATCAATGTAATGTAGACATGTATTCCGAATATAGCCATACGTGCTTATGGAAAAGAACTTGCATGACATCTTTTCTCCTAGCCTCCCATGGCAGCGGGGTCCTAATGGAAACTAACGTATATTAAGGCCTCCTTTTAATAGAGTACTGGACCAAAGCATTAACAGTTAGTGAATACATGAACTCCTCAAACTACGGTCATCACCGGTAAGTATCCTGATTATTATCACTTCGGGGTTAACGGATCATAACACATAATAGGTGACTGTAGACTTGCAAGATAGGATCAAGAACTCACACATATTCATGAAAACATAATAGGTTCAGATCTGAAATCATGGCACTCGGGCCTTAGAGACAAGCATTAAGCATAGCAAAGTCATAGAAACATCAATCTCAAAACAGAATGGATACTAGGGATCAAATCCTAACAAAACTAACTTGATTACATGATAAATCTCATCCAAACCATCACCGTCCAGCAAGCCTACAATGGAATTACTCACGCACGGCGGTGAGCATCATGAAATTGGTGATGGAGGAAAGTTGATGATGACGATGGCGACGGATTCCCCTCTCCGAGCCCCGAACAGACTCCAGATCAGCCCTCCTGAGAAAGATTAGGGCTTGGCGGTGGCTCCGTATCATAAAATGCGATGAATCCTCCTCCCTGATTTTTTTTCTCCCCGAACGTGAATATATAGAGTTGGAGTTGAGGTCGGTGGAGCACCAGGGGGCCCACGAGGCAGGGGGCGCGCCCAGGGGGGTAGGCGCACCCCCCGCCCTTGTGGACAGGGTGTGGGCCCCTGGCCTCGATTCTTTCGCCAGTATTTTTTATATACTCCAAAAATATTCCGTTGATTTTCAGGTCATTCCTAAAACTTTTATTTCTGCACAAAAATAACCCCATGGCAATTCTATTGAAAACAGCGTCAGTTTGGGTTAGTTCCATTCAAATCATGCAAGTTAGAGTCCAAAACAAGGGCAAATGTGTTTGGAAAAGTAGATACAATGGAGACTAATAATAATACATGGTAAAAGAGATCCAGTCAAGTCATACTCAATGTAAACTAATAATAATACATGCAAATGACAGCGGTGCTCTCCAACTGGTGCTTTTTAATAAGAGGATGATGACTCAACATAAAAGTAAATAGATAGGCCTTTCGCAGAGGGAAGCAGGGATTTGTAGAGGTGCCAAAGCTCGAATTTGAAATAGAGATGAATAATATTTTGAGCGGTATACTTTCATCGTCAACATAACAACCGAGGGATCTCGATATCTTCCATGCTACACAGATTATAGGCGGTTCCCAAGCAGAATGGTAAAGTTTATACTCCCCCACAACCAACAAGCATCAATCCATGGCTTGCCCAAAACAACGGGTGCCTCCAACTAACAACAATCCTGGGGGAGTTTTGTTTGCAATTATTTTGATTTGATTTGAGCATGGGACTGTGCATCCCGGTGACCAGCCATTTTCTCGTGAGTGAGGAGTGGAGTCCACTCCTCTTGAGAATAACCCGCCTAGCATGGAAGATATAGACAGCCCTAGTTGATACATGAGCTATTCGAGCATACAAAACAGAATTTCATTTGAAGGTTTAGAGTTTGGCACATACAAATTTACTTGGAACGGCAGGTAGATACCGCATATAGGAAGGTACAGTGGACTCATATGGGATAACTTTTGGGGTTTATGGAGTTGGATGCACAAGCAGTATTCCCGCTTAGTACAAGGGAAGGCTAGAAAGAGACTGGGAAGTGACCAGCTAGAGAGTGACAACATTCATGAACATGCATTAAAATTAATCAACACTGATTCAAGCATGAGTAGGATATAATTCACCATGAACATAAATATCGTGGAGGCTATGTTGATTTGTTTCAACTACATGCGTGAACATGTGCCAAGTCAAGCCACTCAAATTGTTCAAAGGAGGATACCACCCTATCATACCACATCACAACCATTTTAATAGCATGTTGGCATGCAAGGTAAACCATTATAAACTCCTAGCAAATTAAGAATGGCATGAGCAACTACAATCTCTAATTGTCATTGCAAACATGTTTCATTCATAATAGGCTGAATCAGTAATGATGAACTAATCATATTTACAAAAACAAGAGAGGTCGAGTTCATACCATCTTTTCTCATCTCAATCAGTTCATCATATATCGTCATTATTGCCTTTCACTTTCACAACTGAATGGTGTGGATAATAATAATAGTGCATGTGCATTGGACTAAGTTGGAATCTGTAAGCATTCAATTCAAGGGAGAAGACAAGGTAATATGAGCTCTTTGTTAGATCAACAATAATGCATATGAGAGCCACTCAACATTTTTATCATGGTCTTCTCCTCTCGACCCCCAAAGAAAAGAAAGGAAACAAAACTATTTACACGGGAAAGCTCCCAACAAGCAAAAGAAGTATGAGAAATCTTTTTGAGTTTTCTTTTTAATTACTGCCGCTATAGGCATGGAAAGTAAACTAGCTAAAAGCTACATCAATTTTTTTTCTTAAGGCTTTTCAAGCACACAAGAAGAAAGTTGGAAAAGAAAATAAACTAGCATGGATGATACAATGAAAAAGTATGAGCACCGACAAATGGCATGATTGTGTGAACATGAATGTAATGTCAGTGAGAAGTACGTACTCCCCCAAGCTTAGGCTTTTGGCCTAAGATGGTCTATGGCCACGGCTGGCCTGGTGGAAATCCAAAGTTGTAGCTGGGGTCATACTGAGATGCAGTAGCTACTGCTTGACGAGCTGCAGCTTGGTGGCGAGCTGCCTCCATCCTCCTCTCATACTCGTTCGTCTCCTCCCTGGTTATAACATATCTCCCTTTTGTCTGAAAGTCAAAGAAAGCAGGAACAGGGAGAGCAACATGGACATTGCGACGCCTGTCAAAGATTAGTCGATACTGGAGGAACTGATCGTTCCTCTCAAAAAACTGATGACGAACCATAGCATTATAATCTAAATAAGCAGGAGGCAATTCAATATCATTCTCATGTATGGGTATCTCAAGAAAAATAGCTACACGAGTTGCATAAATTCCACCAAACAAGTCTCCAATAATACTGTTATGATGCAACCTACGTGCAACAATGGCCCCCAAGTTATATTGTTTATCACCTAATACAGCACTCTTGAGGACACTAAAATCTGGAACGCACATGTGACATGCCTCATCCTTACCATTGATGCATCTACCTATAAAGAGAGCAAAATAATGTATGGCAGGAAAATGAATGCTCCCTCTGGTAGCTTGTGTTATTTCTCTAGATTCCCCCACAGTGATACTAGCAAGAAATTCTTTAAATTCAGATTTGCGAGGTTCACTAACACTACCCCACTGCGGGAGTTTACAAGCAGTATTAAAATCTTCTAAGTACATGGTATAAGATTTATCATAGAGATCAAATAGGACAGTGTGAGAATTGCGTGATGATGTAAATTTAAACATTCTCACAAAGGAATCAGTTAGGTGGTAATATTGGGGGCACACATACACGTCAAATAGTTATAACATAGGGTGACATAGAACTAGCTCCAGTTCATCAATGTAATGTAGGCATGTATTCCGAATATAGCCATACGTGCTTATGGAAAAGAACTTGCATGACATCTTTTTTCCTAGCCTCCCGTGGCAGCGGGGTCCTAATGGAAACTAACGTATATTAAGGCCTCCTTTTAATAGAGTACTGGACCAAAGCATTAACAGTTAGTGAATACATGAACTCCTCAAACTACGGTCATCACCGGTAAGTATCCTGATTATTATCACTTCGGGGTTAACGGATCATAACACATAATAGGTGACTGTAGACTTGCAAGACAGGATCAAGAACTCACATATATTCATGAAAACATAATAGGTTCAGATCTGAAATCATGGCACTCGGGCCCTAGTGACAAGAATTAAGCATAGCAAAGTCATAGGAACATCAATCTCAGGACATAATGGATACTAGGGATCAAATCCTAACAAAACTAACTCGATTACATGATAAATCTCATCCAACCCATCACCGTCCAGCAAGCCTACGATGGAATTACTCACGCACGGCGGTGAGCATCATGAAATTGGTGATGGAGGAAGGTTGATGATGATGATGGCGACGGATTCCCCTCCCCGGAGCCCCGAACAGACTCCAGATCAGCCCTGCCGAGAGAGATTAGGGCTTGGCGGTTGTTCCATATCGTAAACGCGATGAATCGTTCTCCCTGATTTTTTTCTCCCCGAACGTGAATATATAGAGTTGGAGTTGAGGTTGGTGGAGCACCGGGGGGCCCATGAGGCAGGAGGCGCACCTAGGGGGTAGGCGCGCCCCCACCCTCATGGATAGGGTGTGGGCCCCTAGCCTTGATTCTTTCGCCAGTATTTTTTATATATTCCAAAAATATTCTCCGTTGATTTTCAGGTCATTCTAAGAATTTTATTTCTGCACAAAAATAACACCATGGCAATTCTGCTGAAAACAGCGTCAGTCCGGGTTAGTTCCATTCAAATCATGCAAGTTAGAGTCCAAAATAAGGGCAAAAATGTTTGGAAAAGTAGATACGATGGAGACGTATCAGTCATGGTGAAGGTGAAGAAGCGAAGATGGCTGACATAGTCTTCTGCATGAGGATGAGGGGCGTATTCGTCGGAGATGATGCCCAGCGCCCGATTGGCCCTCACCCTGAGGTCCAAGAGCATGGGGGCGTGTTCGTGCTGCAACGTCTATCGGCGGACTTCCTCCTCCCGGCTCTGCTGCGCGAGGGACTCAGCAGCGGTAACTTGCTGCTGAAGCGGGAGCAGTTCAGCACGGGTGGAGGCCAACTCGGCCTGCACGGAGATCAAGGCAGTTGCAGCGGCCTTCTCGCGCTGCTCCGCCTCAGCCAACCTTGACCTGAGGGCGGTGGTCCTTCCCTCAGCTTCGGCTTCCACGAGCTTCAGCTTTAGGTCATACCTATTGGTTGAAGGAAATATGCCCTAGAGGCAATAATAAAGTTGTTATTTATATTTACTTATAGCATGATAAATGTTTATTATTCATTCTAGAATTGTATTAACTGGAAACTTAGTACATGTGTGAATACATAGACAAACAGAGTGTCACTAGTATGCCTCTACTTGACTAGCTCGTTAATCAAAGATGGTTAAGTTTCCTAGACATGGACGAAGAGTTGTTATTTGATGAACAGGGTCACATAATTAGAGAATGATGTGATTGACTTGACCCATCCGTTAGCTTAGCACTTTGATCATTTAGTTTACTGCTATTGCTTTCTCCATAACTTATACATTTTCCTATGACCATGAGATTGTTGGGAACGTAGTAATTTCAAAAAAATTCCTACGCACACGCAAGATCATGGTGATGCATAGCAACGAGAGGGGAGAGTGTTGTCTACGTACCCTCGTAGACCGGAAGCGGAAGCGTTATAACAACACGGTTGATGTAGTCATACGTCTTCACGGCCCGACCGATCAAGCACCGAAACTACGGCACCTCCGAGTTTTTGCACACGTTCAGCTCGATGATGATCCCCAAACTCCGATCCAGCAAAGTGTCGGGGATGAGTTCCGTCAACACGACGGCGTGGTGACGACCTTGATGTTCTACCGTCGCAGGGCTTCGCCTAAGAACCGCTACAATATTATCGAGGATTATGGTGGAGGGGGGCACCGCACACGGCTAAGAGATCAATGATCAATTGTTGTGTCTCTGGGGTGCCCCCTGCCCCCGTATATAAAGGAGTGGAGGAGGGGGGCGACCAAGGAGGGTGGCGCGCCCAAGGGGGGGAGTCCAACTCCCACCGGGAGTAGGACTCCCCCTTTTCCTATTAGGAGTAGGAGAGGGAAGGAAGGGGAATGAGGGAGGAAGTAAAGGGGGGCCGGCCCCCCTCCCAATTTGGATTGGGCTTGGGGGGCGCCCCCTCCCTTGCTCATTTCCCCTCTGAGGGAGTCCTGGATTAGGGGGTGTTCGGGTAGCCGGACTATACCTTCAGCCGGACTCCAGGACTATGAAGATACAAGATTGAAGACTTCGTCCCGTGTCCGGAAGGGACTTTCCTTGGCGTGGAAGGCAAGCTTGGCGATGCGGATATTCAAGATCTCCTACCATTGTAACCGACTCTATGTAACCCTAACCCTATCCGGTGTCTATATAAACTGGAGGGTTGTAGTCCGTAGGCAATCAACTCCATATACAACAATCATACCATAGGCTAGCTTCTAGGGTTTAGCCTCCTTGATCTCGTGGTAGATCTACTCTTGTACTACCCATATCATCAATATTAATCAAGCAGGACGTAGGGTTTTACCTCCATCAAGAGGGCCCGAACCTGGGTAAAACATCGTGTTCCCTGCCTCCTGTTACCATCCGGCCTAGACGCACAGTTCGGGACCCCCTACCCGAGATCCGCCGGTTTTGACACCGACATTGGTGCTTTCATTGAGAGTTCCTCTGTGCCGTCACAATCAGGAAGGATGCCTCCTCTCGTCTTTAAAGACGGCGCCGTTGCTAAGGGAGCCTTGGTTGTCGGCCAAACCCTCCGGCTAGGTGGTTTCCTCATGACCGCCTGTTCGGCTGTTGCACCGACGGTGACCTCTCGGGTCATCAAAAGCAACCTGTACGTCAGCTCGGAGCTCGTCGAGCAGCTAGATCCAATGGAGCTCTCTTCCATAAACGAGCTCTTGGCTACGGATTACGACCAGGTTGGGCTTAAACCCGATCTAAGAGAAATTAACTCTCCCCAAGTCACCCACCACGTTACCGTGGTAGAGACGCAGTGCGGCGACCCTTCATCTATTTTAAGGACTAGCTACGTCCGAATTCCCGACCCCTCCATGCCGGATACCCGCAGAGGGGGAGATGTAACTCAAGACCTGAGCTTAGGATCAGGCAACGGGTCAGATTCACTGGACAACATCCAAGAATCCGAACTTCAGAGTTCGGAAACTCTTCGGCCTCCGAATCTTGGATTGTGTGAGGTTTCAGATTCAACGACACCCACCCACCTGATCATAAGCGATCTCTCCCAAATCAGGCAGAGGCCCGAGGAAACCACTACTAGAAAAAGGGTTATAGATGGGATTGACACTAATGGCGCACCAGACAAGCGGTGCGCCATTAGTATATACTAACGGCGCACCACCTTCTGATACGCCATTAGAGTTGAAACTACTAATGGCGCACCTGGCCCAGGGTGCGCCATTAGTATCAAAAAAAAATTTAACTAGTGCGCCTGTCCAAACATACTAATGGCGCATCCAGACACAGTGCGCCATTACTAGTTGTAACTAGTAATGGCGCACCTGCCAGAAAGTGCGCCACTAATGTTGTTTTTTTATTATATTTTTATTCCCTTTTTTGCAAAACTACTAATGGCGCACTGTGGGACAGTGCGCCATTAGTATGTTTTTTTTTGCAAAACTACTAATGGCGCACCACCAGAAGGTGTGCCATTAGTAACCTGGATTACTAATGGCGCATTTAGAGTTGGTGCGCCATTAGTAAGTGGGCAGCAACAAGATATTTTGGACAGCCTCTCCTACCCACACTCACTTTCTCCCCACTTCATTCTCTCCACCTCCTCCTTGTCTCGAGTGCCTCCTCTTTTTCACCTCATTTCCACCATAGATTCATTCAATTTAAGTGGTTAAATTACCTAGTTTTGATAGGTAAGTAAGGGGGGAAGAAATATTTATGTTGTTTTCCCTACAACAATGTGCCCATGCACTTTTTATGGCCTAGCTAGATCTATGTATGTTCGTGGTGTTGCATATGTTTGTGGTGTTGCATATGTGTTTGTGTTTGGAGGTGTACCGGTATTTGAAATGCGATAGTTGCCAATATTTTGTCGGAATGTTGATTCATTTCTGTTTCGGCGAGAATTTTGGCATTAAGCATTCTTTTTGGTCCTATTTTTAGGGAAAGTCATGCCAAATTTTTTCTAGGTTCTAAAATATCGTTTTGCTCTACCCCGCAGGCGACCATGGTCCGCACGATGACCGAAGGCATCGTGAATAGGTTTTTGAGGTCCGCGAAGGCCGAGATGCTTCAAAAGAACGAGACGGAGATAAGATGTCCGTGTCGAAGATGCAAGCTGAAGAGCCTTATTGCGGACCCGAAATCCGGGCAGGTGCGGGACCACCTGCTCTTGCGTGGTTTCATGGATGGCTATCGGTGGCAAGGTGATGAAGATGACTACGAAGTCGTCCATGGGGTCCGGGCAAGAAATGAGGAAGGGCAGCAAGACAACCACCACGGCTCGGGCAGGCGAGAAGACGAAGAATCCCCAGGAGATGATCATGACGGTGATGCTGTACACAGTCATCATGTAGAAGATGCAGGACATGATGATGAGGAAGATGCCGGAGCAGACGACGGGCATGATCATGAAGATGATGATGCCAGCGGAGCAGACAACGCTGGACCATCGATGGGCTGGGTGCAGGACCCTCATATTCAAGAGCTGCTTCTCAAGCAGACGGATAACGCAAGAGCTGCCGCCCGAGAGAAAGCCAAGATGGATCAACTTGAGTTAGACGCAGTTACTCCATTGTATGAAGGATGCAGGCCCGAGGATACCCGCCTGAAAGTAACGCTCATGGCTCTGGAGATGAAGGTAAAACACAAAATGACCGACGCATGCTTCGACGAGAACATGTCATTCTGGCACGAACGTCTTCCCAAGGGGAACAAGTGCCCGACCAGTTTGGAGGAGGCGAAGAAAATCGTGTGTCCTATGGATTTACCGCACGTGAAATACCATGTGTGCATGAACAATTGCATCATTTATCGGGACGAGCACGCGGAGTCTACCATATGTCCGGTGTGCGGCGTCACTCGATACAAGAAGAGGAAGAAAGCTCCTCGAAAAGTGGTGTGGTACTTTCCGATCACTCCTCGTCTGCAGCGGTATTTCGCGGACCCTAAGGTAGCAAAGCTCCTGCGTTGGCACGCGGATAGGGAGGAGAAGAAGCGAGAAGATGACGCAAATGATCCGGAGATAGATAAAAAAGACAAGATGCTGAGTCACCCTAAGGATGCGAGCCAGTGGCAAGCGTTGAACTTCGAAGACCTAGAATTTGGGAACGATCCAAGGAACATCGTGCTGGGCGCGAGCACCGATGGAGTCAATCCGTTTGGCAGCCAGAGAAGCACACATAGCACCTGGCCTGTGTTTGTGTGGATGTACAACCTTCCCCCTGGTTGTGCATGAAGAGGAAGTACATTCACATGAGTATGCTAATTGAAGGACCGAAACAACCAGGGAACGACATCAATCTGTATCTGGGGCTGCTGAAAGAGGAGCTTGACACGCTATGGAAAATGCCAGCCAATATGTGGGACGCCGCAGAGAAAGAATATTTCCCTATGAGAGCCGCGCTGCTCACGACGGTGCACGACTATCTCGGTTACGGATATGTCGTGGGGCAGGTGGTCCACGGATTTTCTAGATGCGTCAGGTGCATGGATGACACAACGTATCGCCAGCTAGATAGAGATCCCGGGTCTTCGAAAACCATGTTCATGGGACATCGAAGGTGGCTTCGCGACGATGACCCGTGGAGAAAATGCAAGGATCTATTCGATGGTGAAACCGAACCCCGAGGACGCCCGCGTACGAGGAGCGGCGAGGAAATAGACGAGCTGTTGAAAAATTGGAAAGACTGCCCACTGCCGGGAAAGAAGCAAAAGGCGCCAGAGCCGGGAAAGAAGCGAAAGGCGCCAGAGCCGCTGCTGAAGGTATGGAAAACGAGGTCTGTTTTCTGGGACTTGCCGTACTGGAAGATCCACCGTGTGCCTCACAGCCTTGATGTCATGCATATCACGAAGAACGTGTGCGAGAGTCTGCTTGGTACCCTACTCAACATGCCAGAGAGGACCAAAGATGGGCCGAAAGCAAGGGCAGACTTGAAATCAATGGGCATCAGGCAGGGGCTTCACGCTATATACGATGATGATGATGATGATGATGATGATGATGATGATGATGATGATGATGATGATGATGATGATGATGATGATGAGGCGAAGCAGGACACAGAAAGTCGTCGCAAAGGCAAAAAGGCCAAGAAGACCGGAAATGACTACCCTCCCGCGTGCTTCACTCTAAGTCAGGAGGAGATCGAGCAGTTTTTCACCTGCCTTGTAGGAGTAAAACTTCCTTACGGTTACGCGGGGAAGATAAGCAGATACCTAGAACCAGCGAAGCAGAAGTTCAGCGGGATAAAGTCTCACGACTGTCACGTGCTGATGACGCAGATACTTCCAGTTGCAATCCGTGAAACCCTATTTGGCTTATGCAACTTTTTCGACGTCATCTCTCGGAAGTCTGTTGGCGTGAGGCAACTCAGAAGGCTACAGGAAGAGATCGTGGTGATACTATGCGAGCTTGAGATGTACTTCCCGCCCACATTCTTCGACGTTATGGTGCATCTGCTGGTCCATATCGTGGACAATATCATCCAACTCGGGCCGATGTTCCTGCACAGCATGATGCCGTTCGAAAGGATGAATGGTGTCATCAAAGGATACGTTCGCAACATGTCACGTCCAGAGGGAAGCATAGCCAGGGGCTTTCTGACCAAAGAGTGCATCTCCTACTGCACGAATTATCTAGGCATCGAGAACCCCGTTGGTCTGCCCGTCAACAGGCACCTCGGCAGGCTCGCTGGATGGGGTCACCATGAGGGTCGTCGCGAAATGCATGTCGACTTCGAGGGTCGACTCGCCGACTTTGAAAGAGCAAACCTAGTCGCGCTACAACACATAGACGTGGTCGATCCTTGGGTGGTAGAGCACAAAACCTTTATTAAGAAGACGTACAATGACCGAGGCCAACAGAGGACGGACGGAGATATACTCAAAGAGCACAACTCATGTTTCACGCGTTGGTTCAAGCAGAAGCTTCTGTCGTACCCTTTACATGAGGATTCTTCCGCGGAAGAACAACTCATATTTGCCTTGTCACAAGGCGCCAAGCACAACCTGATGACCTATGAGGCGTACGATATCAACGGCTACACATTCTACACCGAGGCCAAGGACATGAAGAGCGATGGTTATCAGAACTCCGGGGTAACGATGGAATCCTACACCGGTAACGACAAGGACAGATACTACGGAAGGATCAAGGAGATCTGGGAGCTGAGCTACGCTGGAGAGAAGGTCCCGATGTTCCGTGTCAGATGGGCCAAGAGCGTCCTAAAAGAAGACCGGTATTTCACCACCATGGTTATACCCGAAGCCAAATCCAAGACCGCGGGCGCAAACGTCACCGCGAAAAATGAGCCATGGGTACTGGCTTCCCAAGTGGACCAATGCTTCTTCATTACCGACCCGTCAAAGCCCAGTCGTGTTGTCGTGAGGAGAGGCAAAAGGAAGATCATCGGAATGGATGGAGTAGCCAATGAGCAAGACTCCGACAAGTACGGCGACCCGAGGATCGAACATGACGACGATGATGAAGAAGCAGCATACACCACAAGAAGAAGCAGGACCACCCTACCTAAAGGACGTCCGTTCCACAGAAGAACTCCATTTGCGAAAAAGAAGGGCAAGAAGATTGTGAACAAATAGCTAGCTAAGATCGATTGTATTTAAATCGTAGCCTTCATTTCTCGATTGTATTTCATGGGCACTTTTTGAACTATCATGAATATTTTTAAATTTCATGGACACTCGATCTCGATCCCCCTCCATCTTGATCGCTATCCCACCTCGCCAGATCCGGTCCCCCTCGCCGCCGAGCACCCCCCGGTCCACCGGCCGCCGCCGCCGACCCCCCGCACCCTCGATTCCCCTACTCAACCGCCGCCGCCGACCCCCCGCACCCCTCCCCTACTCAACCACCGCCGCCGACCCCCCGCACCCTGCGCACCCTCCCCCGCTCCACCGGCATTACTGTTTGATGATATTTTTTAAAAAATTATTACTGTCTTATAAAAAAATTACTGTTACTGTCTTATAAAAAAATATTACTGTTATGATTTAAACAAGTTTAAAAAATTATTACTGTCTTATAAAAAAATACTAATGGCGCACCACGGTGAGGTGCGCCATTAGTATGGATGTACTTATGGCGCACCGAGGGGTGGTGCGCCATTAGTATTGTGCCATTGCTATAAGAAAAAAAACTACTAATGGCGCCCCACGGTGAGGTGCGCCATTAGTATGGATATACTTATGGCGCACCGAGGGGTGGTGCGCCATTAGTATTGTGCCGCCCCCATCCATATTTCCTCCCCGGCCCAAATTAACCTATCCCCTCTCTCTCCCTCGCCCTCGCCCTCGATCCCCTTCCCCTCTCCTCTCCCGACGCCGCTGCCCCGCCGCCTCGACGCTGCCCCGCCGCCCCGACGCCGCCCCGACGCCGCTGCCCCGCCGCCTCGACGCTGCCCCACCGCCTCGACGCGACCCCGCCGCCCGGACACCGCCCCGTCCACACCACCATCGCCGGAGCACCACCACCACCCGGACCTCGTCCCCGACATCCTCCCCGCGCCCCACTGCCCTATCCCTACGGCCCCCGTGAGCTCCCCCTCCTCCTCTCCCCCTCTCCCCCTCTACCCCTCTCCCCCTCTCCCCGCGCCCCACCACAACCATTGTGATTTGGGCATTTTGCTCTTAGTACATTTAGTTTTGGTCCTTTTCACCATGAAGCCTCATGATCCTCCACCCTCCTCCCCCTGTTTAATTG
Source organism: Triticum urartu (assembly GCF_056163025.1). Classification (NCBI taxonomy): domain Eukaryota; kingdom Viridiplantae; phylum Streptophyta; class Magnoliopsida; order Poales; family Poaceae; genus Triticum; species Triticum urartu. The sequence goes on along the minus strand of NC_141875.1, from coordinate 67,784,054 downwards.
TTGATAAGTAAAAGATGATCTGAGGGTGTACTAGTATAACGCATACTGCATATAGACTGCATGCAAATGTACCTGCCATTTCCTCTGAAATTTGCCTGCCATTTGATCAACATTTCAGTGCAATAAATTGCAATATTTCCATCTAAGTATCCTTGCTCAGCTTCTGGTGTTTTTATTGCTATAGGATTACTAAATGGGATCTTCTAGGATGTTATCTGTTGTTCAAAAAACTGAAAATGTAGCAGTTGTGACTGAATATCCAATCTAGTGGATAGTAGTGGAATGCTAGTTTAGCTGGTTTGTTGCTGTGTAGGATCTTTATTGTTGGTGCCTCAAAACTGAATATGGTTTTTTCATAACATAACTTGAGGAGCAGTTTATTTAGTAAAATGTGATTTTAGGTATCTCTTTTACTATGTACTTGACACTCTTCTTGTTTATGCATTCACTGTATGTTGCACTTTATTCTTCCTAAGAGTTCATTGATGTAGATGCTTTCCTGATTTTTATTGGGAGTAAAAACAAGAATCTTTTCTCCCTGGATAGTAACAGGGCAAAGGTGAAAGTTGCATGTTGTTTTCTCTGTAATTTAAGAATGTGATTTAGTAAATTACAGCGTAATCTCTCCTGGTAAATATAGACAATAGTAAATTACAGTTGAATGTAAAATACCCTAGAATTACAGTGTAATTTATCCCATATTTTCAGTGTAATCTCCATGATTAAATTTTTTGTATAGGCTCATTCTTGTTATATATTCTTTGTATCGTTGCAGCGCAGTTCTTGTTATATATTTCTGGTTGTTAGACTGTTCAGCTATGCAGAGTGAAATACAAGTTCAGCATGTCGATAGGCAGAGTGAAATACCCCGAGAGGCCCTTGAGTTTGCCGGAATGTCGATTAACTTCCGTTCCGGCAAATTCGGGTACTCCATATGTCCTATTTTCTGCAAAGGTCATGCTGAAATTTTCTGTGAATTTTAGCATGACTTTGCTAAAAATAGGACATATGGGGTACTTGTGACTAATGCATGGGCCGGGGTATCTTAGTAGTTAATTAAGTAGGATCAAGTGCCCCGGCGTACTTGTGACTAATGCATGGCTTTTAGGGTGCCTCGGTGTCGATAAAAACCGAAATGATGAAAGCTTAGGATTTTAGGGTGCCTCGGCGTCGAAAAACCCTCAATGATAAAAGCTTAGCTTTTAGGATGCCTCGCTGTCGACAAACCCTAAATGATGAGACCATGATCTTGTTCCTTGACAATAACCAACTTTTTGACCAAACTTTGTTCCTATTTATAGAGAAACATGGCCAACAACGATGAGGCCAGGGGTTCGGGCGGCAAGAAATTCTGGGAGCTGTCCCAGGAGATGGAGGAACAACCTCACTTGTATGAGGACGCCGCCTTCCCCAACGATCCTGAGACCACTGATGGTACTGCCAAGGATGACCCCACTGATGCCACCACTGATGGTGCCGCCGAGGATGCCACCACTGATGATGGCGGCGCATGCACAGATGGCAGCCAACCAAAGAGGCAACGGAAGGACCGGCGCCCGACCGTGCTCCACACCCTCAAGGAGGAAGTTACTGAAGTGGACTCCGACGGGAATCCAATGGCGCCCGAACGAATAGTCAAGGGGTACTCGCTTCAGCTCGGGTGCATTCTCCGGAGCACCGTCTCGATCAACACCGAGAACCTGAGGCATCCTGACCGAGGGAATTTGCGCAACCTCCTCTTCACGAAGCTGCACGAATGATACAAGTTCCCCGCTGAATTTGAAAACACAAGCCTCAAAGGGAATAAAGTGAACAATGCTGCCCTCACGAAGATGAGCAAGGCCCTGTCTACTTGGAAAAGCAATGTGAAGAGAATGATCGAGAAAGGTGAGAGTTATGAGAAGATCAAGGAGAAAAATCCTTCGATCACCGAAGATGACTACAACGACTTCAAGATCAATTGCTCGAGCACCGCAAACTCCGAATCAAGTAAGTGGGGGAAAGAAATGCGGGAGCTGAACTTAGGGGAACACACACTCGGTCCTGGCGGTTACAGAGTGGCGGAGCCTATATGGGACAAGGAGGAGGCGGACCGTGCCGAGCAAGGCCTACCGCCCCTCTTCGATAAATACGGTGACAAGCAGACCAGGAACTTTGTCAGGGCCCGGTACAAGAAGGACCCGAAAACAAAGGATCTTACCACGGATCCGAAGACCAGGGCGCTTGAGCTTGTTCTGGTAAGGAATACACCCCCGCGTAATTAGCTCCATATGGTTGCATTCTAATTAATGAAGCCAAATTTCTAAATGGTTCACATTCCTTCCGCAGGCGACTGAAAGCAGTAGCGCGGGGTCGACTAAGAGCAACCCTTGGGACACCACTCTAAATAGGGCGTTGAATGTAATGAAGAACAAGGATAAGCTCCGTAAGCCGACGTCAGCTGGTCGTGTGGCCGGCAAAGGCTTGTCAACAAAATGGTCGTCATACTATAACACTGGTGGGCGAAAGGAGAAAAAGACCAGCTCGGAAAGCCAGGCGCGCGAGCTTCAAGAACTCAGGGCACAGGTGGCGCGGATTCCGAAGATTGTCCAAGAGCAAGTGCAACAACAACTCGGAGCGACGATCACCGCCATTGTGCCTACCTTGATCCAGGGGATTAGTGCGTGGATTGCGGGCGGCCAACAGGGGCCGCCCCTGATTCCTAGCTTCACGGCCAGCAACTCGCAGAACGCGATGGTGGGGCCATTGGTGTCTCCGGCGGAGGCGGCATTGGTGTCTCCGACGCCGGCACGGGAGCTTAATGCACCCGGGTGTACGTCAGCCGGCACCTCTGCAGCAAGCGGCCCCTCCGTCAACTGCGCGCCCGCCGTTGGAGGTGCCTCGACATTAGCCGAGCTCGACGCCATCATCACGGTAACTAATTAAGCCTCTCTCGGCCGAGGACTTCATCTCCTTGCCTTTGACTGGGCATCCCTGACGCCCTACATGTTTTCGCAGCGCGCCGCCAACGTTCCGTGCACTCTCCTGCACTTCATGAACAACTAGTTGGTCGGTGTCGCCAAGGGCAAAATCGTTCAACCGGGCAACCCCTTGTTCCACGGTACCCAGATGCCACCCAACTTGTTTAGGGTTCAACTGGTTCGGGTGCTGCCAGGCTGCGATGAGTTGTTACCTCCGATTCGACCCGTCGGGGCCGACGATGATGACGTGATGACCCTCAGCGCCTGCCTGAGCTGGCCCCTACTTTGGCCGAAGAGCCAGATTCGTTTGGGGCGGGGGACACCACCCCAAAGACAACACCGCCAATCGTGCCGGCGCCAAGTCGGCCCCATGGCAAGACCGCCGCAACGGTGCCGGACATCCCTATGCCACTGGATCCAAACATGCATATGGCACAGGATCAGAACGACGACGACGACGATACATTTGCCAACGTCGATCAGTACTTTGCCGATCATGGGTACGGTGGTGACTTCATGGGGCCTCCTTCTCAAGAACCCAACCCAACAAAAGACGTGCGCGATCTAGCTGGTACCACGGAGAAGCCAAGTTGCAACAGGCGTCGTCTGCAGTTCAGCTCTCAGGAGACGCCTCCAGCTGCCGACTTCACCGAGCCTCAGATAGGCGAGGTGCGAAATATGATCATCCCCAACACACTCAAGAAGGCGGTCTGTGAGCAGAACTCGGTCCCATTACAGGAGAAGAAGAAGGCACGCAAAAGAAAGACTAACAAGGGTGCGGGCCAGCCGGCACTGAGTATGATCCGTGCTCAGGACGGGCCACCTTCACCTGAGGATATCTCGAGGAGGGTGCATGTGGCGGGTAGGCCGATGCTACCGAGAAATATGCTCGATGCTGCAACCGGTGCTATGCGGAGTCTGCATGACAGTGTTCTTTCTTTGGAGAAGCGACGTCTCGGAGAGAAGGATGTGGCATACCCGGTTTTCACGGCCAAGGTGCCAGAGGGCAAGGGCTTTGTGGATAACTCCATCGGGGGTACGGTCGTCCTGCGGTTTGATGACATCCACGCTATGTTGAACCTTCATCCGCTGCACTACACCTTCGTTCGGCTATTTTCGCTGAGTATGGAGATGCGGATCATTCGCGACAAGACCCCAGACATCGTGATAGTCGACCCCTTCTACATGCGTGCCAAGATCTTGGGCAGCGCTGGGGACCGGCAAGTCGCGAGTTCTTACCTCGAAGGCGTCATTCTGACAAACCAAGATAAGGATAACTTCCTCGTGCCTTACTTTCCCAAGTAAGTCCTCCCCTCAACCGCCCCGTAACATATGAATTCTTAGATTTCGATCATTTTTATTTTAACATTCCGTGTTTTCTGCAGTGACACACATTGCACGCTCATCCTCCTAAGCCCCAAATATTCCATGGCCACGTATTTCGACCCGGACCGTCAGTCGAACGTAGACTACACAAATGTCAAGAAGGTTCTTGATGATGTTCTCCCCGGCTACGTCAAATCTGGAGGCACCTTCACCAGGCCTATTCGTAAGTATGGCAAGCACGTGTTCTCCCACAATACGACGTTCTGCTGCGTCAAGCAGCCGCCTGGCGGTCAGAAGGGTGCCTACTACGCCATCCATCCCATGCGGGCGATCGTACGGGACCATCATCAACTTCTGCTACCGAGTAGACTCAAAGATTGGGCCGCGAGCGTGTCGGCAATCCAGGACGCGGACATCAGACAAGAATTCTTTCGCATCCAGTCGGAGTTTGCGGAAATCATCCATCAAGATGTCCTTCGTACCTCGGGACAGTTCTACCTCAGAAATCAACCGTCCAACAGTGACATCGACACAATCCTACAAATGCAGGCTGACAACGCCCGTTGTTTCATGACTCCCACGATAGACGGCGGCTTCATCCACGCTCCGGTCCCTTGAGTCGAGTCGAAAGCAGTGATGTTGTGTCTAGTTCTGAAACATCGATTGGCTCATGTTGTAATTAAACTTTAATGAACTTGTAGTATGTCTCTTTGGTTTCGAGAGTCGTTCAACTTAGATGTAATCGATGCTATTAATGTCTTGCTTTTCTCTTCCGATCGTTCTGTTGCATACTTATATATTGCTTATGTATTGTCTGTGAATTGGTACTAACGTTTCGTTTGGCTACTGCATAGCGATGCCGTGGTATGTCGTGTATAAGGGTAAGGTTCCCGGAGTCTACGACGACTGGGAGGAGTGTCGGAGATAGGTTCACCGATTCAGCGGTAACAGTTACAAAGGGTACGCCACTAGGGCCGAGGCCGAATCTAGATACGCCCGCTATCTAGCGGGAGAGGGGAGGGAGCGTTGGAGGAACCAGATGAAGACGAGTTTCATCGTGATGATGCTCATCGTGATGACCACAGCTCTCTTCTATGTGATGGTAGTTTAGATGATCGATATCGACTTGTAATGTGAAGACAAACTCGCGGTCTCGAGACTTGTAATATAATGTTCTATCTTTGTTCAGTCTTTTCAATTCGGAGACTAATATGATGAACTGTATTCGGAGACTAAAATGATGAATTGTATTCAGAGACTAATCTTCTATTGTATTCGATGAATCTGTTGTTGATGTGTGCTGTCTATATTTTGTCCTATTATACGTTTTGTAACATGTGCAAAAAACAGAAAATAAAAAAATAAAAAAAAACTAATATTCATACTAATGGCGCATCACATCATAGTGCGCCATTAGTATGCCAAAGGATACTAATGGCGCATCATTAAACAGTGCGCCATTAGTATGCCGAAGTTACTAATGGCGCATCCTGTTGTCGTGCGCCATTAGTATGCCAAAGCACCTGGGTATACATGGCCCCCTGGGAGGCATACTAATGGCGCACTGTTGTATATACTAATGGCGCATACCAGATACTAATGGCGTGCTACTAATGGCGCACCACTAATGCGCCATTAATGGCCAAATTAGGTGCGCCATTAGTAGGCCTTTTCCTAGTAGTGAACAGTACATCATTACTGGGCCAGATTCCTCCTGGTTATGAACAGGATAAAGGATTGCCGCGAGGAAGACGCAATATCAATTTTCTGCGGTAACTGCGCGGACAAGGGAATCCTTAACGCCGTAAGTCGTCGTGATATCACATGCTTCGCTGACTTGGCGTCCATAGTACAAAAATACTGTGCGATGGAAAGCGCCTGGAAAACCGAAATAAATTTTTGGGATAATCCGACCTTGAATAGTAATCCCGTCCGAACTAAGAGGGTGCATTATCACAGGACACCCGGGATAAACACCAAAAAACCAAAACCCTCTACAGGGCATGGAACCGTACTGGAAAGATGGCTTGATGGACCCTGTAGAATTCACAGTACAGAGGACGCCACACCAACTCACAGCCTTCGAGCATGTTGGATACTCCGGCAGATGGCCAAAATCGGCGAAGACCTCTTAATTCCGGAGGCTGCAGAAAGCCAGCCCAAGGACACCAATACCGTTCTCACAGTCTTCGAGACTTTCGCATCAAACAATGTGCGAAAAAGAACATTCCGCAGCCTCGCCGAAGTCTATCAAGTTGCAACAATAAATCCATGGAGCGACACTGCCATTACCTTCAACACAAGTGATGAACCTAGATTCCGAACAGCCCGAGCACCAGCCGCATTGGTCCTCAGTCCTATAGTGGACGGCTTTCGCCTCACAAAGGTGCTCATGGGTGGAGGCAGCGGACTGAACCTCATTTATGAGGAAACCCTTCTAAAAATGGAAATAGACTGGAACCGCGTCAAGCGAAGCAGCACAACCTTTAGAGGAATAATCCCCAGTCGGGAAGCGCGCTGCACAGGAAAAATCACACTAGATGTGGTGTTCGGCACGCCGGATAATTACAGGTCCAAAGAAGTCACGTTTCAGGTGGCCCCGTTTAAGAGCGGATATCACGCTTTACTAGGGCGGGAAGCATTCACAATCTTCCAAGCAATACCCCATTACGGGTACATGAAGCTTAAGATGCCCGGGCCCAATGGAATTATCACTCTAGCTAGTGATCCGGACATAGCACTCCGCGCCGAAAACAAGACGGCCGCATTAGCCCTTGAGGCGCTATCCGAAGCCTTAGCGGCCGAGGAACTGACTGCGCTGCGCTCCACGGTTAACAGGGATGATGTGATACTCGATAAGAGATCCAAATCCACGTCCTTCAAGCTAGCAGACGAAATAGTCAAATTCCAGGTCCATCCAACGGACCACAGTAAAACAGCTTCCATCGGGGCAAGACTGACCCCTGATGCAGACGCCGCACTGCGAGAGTTCCTATGAGAGAACTGGGACATCTTCGCCTGGCACCCTTCAGACATGCCAGGGATCCCACGCAGGCTGGCCGAACACAGCTTAAATATCCTAAAAGGATTTAAACATGTCAAACAAGCCCTTCGGCGTTTTTCTGAACCCAAGAGACAGGCTATGGGAGAGGAGCTAGCCAAGCTATTAGAAGCCGGATTCATCAGAGACATAAAACATCCGGACTGGCTAGCAAACCTGGTGATGGTACCAAAGAAGGACAAATCTTGGCGCCTATGTGTCGATTTTAAAGACCTTAACAAGGCTTGCCCAAAGGATCCCTTCCCCCTCCCCCGTATCGATCAAATTATCGATGCCACCGTAGGACACGATTTGTTGTGTTTCCTCGACGCATACTCCGGTTACCATCAAATCAAGATGGCAGAATTAGACCAAGCTACAACAGCATTCATCACACCATCCGGCCCATTCTGCTTCAACACAATGCCCTTCGGGCTGAAAAACGCCGACGCAACATATCAGCGCATGATCGAGACATGTCTGGCAAACCAGATCGGCAAAACAGTGGAGGCGTATGTGAATGATGTGGTCGTCAAATCAAGACATGTCGAATCCCTAGTAAATGACTTGAGGCTTACATTCGATAACCTCTGAAAATATGACATCAAGCTCAACCCAGAAAAATGCGTCTTCGGCATTCCAGCCGGAAAGCTCTTGGGCTTCATTGTATCCGGTAGAGGAATTGAAGCAAACCCAGCCAAGATCCGAGCTTTGTCACAATTGGATGTCCCAAAGGACCTTAAACAAATACAAAAATTAACCGGATGCATGGCGGCTTTAACCCGCTTCATCTCCCGCTTGGGAGAAAAGGCACTACCCCTTTATCGCCTCCTTCGGCGCACCGAACACTTCGAGTGGACGGATGCCACCACGGCCGGACTTGATGAAATAAAAGCCATATTGGCAACAAACCCAGTCCTGGCCGCGCCGATCACCGGCGAACCAATGTTATTGTACATTGCAGCAACACACCAAGTTGTCAGCGCAGTGCTCGTTGTCGAGCGGGAAACGGACGGACACAAATTCCCCCTTCAAAGGCCGGTCTACTACGTGTCCACTGTCCTCACTCCATGCAAATCACGGTACCCGCATTATCAAAAGATTGCATACGCGGTATTCATGGCATCCCGGAAGCTACGACACTACTTTCAAGAGTGTTCCATAACAGTAGCCTCGGAAGTGCCACTAAACGATATTATCAACAACCGTGATGCAACGGGCCGGATTGCAAAATGGGACATCGAGCTTCTCCCGTTCGATATAACCTATAAGCCACGGCGAGCTATCAAATCGCAAGTTTTGGCCGACTTCGTCGCAGAATGGACGGAGGCCGAGCTCCCTAAAGAGTACGGCACATATTCAAACTGGATTATGCATTTCGACGGCTCCAAAGTGTTGGCCGGACTGGGGGCTGGCGTTGTCCTGACGTCCCCCACAGGAGACATAGTCCAATATGTGCTCCAGATCATATACACGGATTCCAACAATGCAGCCGAATATGAGGCCCTCCTACATGGTCTCCGGATAGCAGTATCCATGGGTGTCCAGTGCCTAGAAGTACGCGGGGATTCAAACCTCACGATATCCCAAATAAATGGAGACTTCGACGCCAAGGACCCAAAAATGGCAGCTTACCGCAACGCCGTCCTAAAAATGTCAGCTCGGTTCGAAGGGCTGGAGTTTCACCATATAGCCCGAGAAAACAATCAAGCAGCGGACGTCCTGGCATGCATCGGAGCAAAACGCGATGCAGTCCCCCCCCCCAACATCTTTTTGGAAAGATTGTTCAAGCCATCCATAGCATGGGAGGGGGAACCCGCAAATAACAGCCCGGACCCAGCCGCACCACTCGACGCCGAACAATCTGACACAATTGGAGGCTCTGCCAATGAAATTACACCTTCAGCCCACGTAATAATGGCGGTTATCACCCTGTGGACAGAACCATTCCTAGCCTACCTTACTAGGCAGGAACTCCCGGAGGACCAAAACGAGGCCCGCTACATAGTGCGGCTATCTAAAGCCTATAGAGTCCATGCGGGAGAGCTTATAAGAAAAGCACTACCGGAGTCCTTCAAAGGTGCATCTCCGAAGAGGAAGGGCGGAACCTTCTGGCTGAAATTCATGCCGGACTCGGTGGTCACCACGCCGCTGCTCGGGCCCTTGTTAGCAAGGCTTTCCGTACAGGCTTTTATTGGCCGACGGCCCGGGCAGACGCTCAGGACCTAGTCCAACGATGCGTTGGTTGCCAACTTTTTGCCAACCAAAGCCATATGCCACCCACCGCACTCCAAACTATACCCATCACCTAGCCTTTTGTGGTCTGGGGGCTTGACATGGTCGGACCCCTTAAAGGTGGGACCGATAGGAAAAAATACTTACTGGTCATGGTGGATAAATTCACCAAATGGATAGAAGCCAAGCCTGTTAAAACGGCCAAATCCGGACCTGTGATAGACTTCATATCCGGGGTTGTACACCGTTATGGCGTCCCCCACAGCATCATAACCGATAACGGTACAAACTTCACCGCCGACGAGGTAAAACTCTGGTGCAAAAACATGGGCATCAAGCTCGATTATGCTTCCGTCTATCACCCACAAACCAACGGCCAGGTCGAACGTGCAAATGGTCTTATCATGAGCGGCATTAAACCCAGACTGGTGCGGTCCCTCAAGGAATCTAACACGCACTGGGTAGAGGAGCTCGACTCCGTGCTATGGGGGCTGCGGACCACGCCAAATCGCACCACTGGATACACACCATTTTTTATGGTGTACGGCACAGAGGCAGTTCTGCCCTGCGACATAATTCATGACTCACCTAGAGTGCGCATGTACGAAGAAAGAGAAGCCGAGCTCAATCGGCAGGACAACTTGGACGCCTTGGAGGAGGAGCGTGATGTGGCAAAAGCCCGTTCCGCATTTTATCAATAGCAGGCCCGAAGATATCAAAGCAGAGAAGTACGGGCCAAAAATTACAATGTTGGCGAACTAGTTCTACGCCTGCCGGATAAGAAAAATGACAAACTCAAGCCCAAGTGGGAAGGTCCATTCATAATCGACCAAGTCCTGACTGGTGGGGCGTACCGCCTGCGAGATGCATCGGATAACCAACTCGAGCCGAACCCGTGGTACGCCACCCGTCTTCGAAGATTCTATGCCTAGCTCCGGACTCTGTGTTCGTCTCCTTCCTCTGTCCATTTTTTGCATTTTTCTGTCTTACATTTCTCTCCTTCCCCTCTTTTCTTTTATAGCCCTTAAAGGCTCATCTAGTGATGCACCACTCGCGCTCATTAAACCTGGGGGCTTCTTTAACAGAAGCTTATTTATACGGGCTTCACACCCGACACATGCGTCAAACTTCCGCATGTACCTTTTTCTTCACCACTATATGCATCGATATGACTTAAGTTTTGGCCAAGCTGGGTTGCCTGGCTCCTGTGCTTACCCCTACATTCCCGATTGTTCGGCTAGGCGGTAAAGGGAGCACCTCTGCGATTGCTACTGCCGGGTCAGCCGGATGTGTACCTCAGACTGGGTTAAGCCGAAAGCTAGCGTTCTTAAGGGAATATTCGGTCGGTGAAATAAAAGATGATCTTTTTTACTCATTTTATGCGCCCCCAGATGCTTTTTTCTGCGTCTTTTCACGCTATCCGGACATGCACTTTAGGGCATGCCTCCCAGCGAAAGGAACCCCTAACGGAACTATTCTCTCTGGAAGATGTTTCTTACTAACCATGTAATATAACATAACTAGTTGGGCACTTGTCTGATAAAGCACTAATGGCCCCTACGCCTAGTCTCCATGCATACCCCGGTTCTTATATAACCGTTAGGGTATTCGGACACACTCCGGACCGTCAGGTCCCGAGGTTGAAGCGAAAAGGTCGGCAACGACAAACGATCTACAATCCGGCTAGAAGGCATTACACATGTCAATTCAAAATTACACAGTCATTCTGACTGATTGTATTCCTCTTCTATACCATCTAACAGGCTGTCTAATTTACAGTCCTGCTGGGAATACTTCGCGGCCAACTCTCCTTGGCCATATACTAAGCTTACAGGGATCTCCTTCCCGTCAGGCCCCACCGGTCCGACCTCGGACATGTGGTTTGGGTCAGACTTCATAAAACGGGTCTTCACCATGGCCCAGGCCTCCCTAGCGCCTTGTCGGCAGGCCGATATCTTCCTCAACCGGAAGCGCCGCCGAGCTCCCTTCAGCTTCTCCGCAAGCTCTCCAAGGCCCTCGGGCACGGAGTGGGCAGGCCATAAGGCTTGGGCAATACCCCGCGTCGCCTGCCGAATTCGCTCGTGCAGTTGCAAGAGTTCGGGAAGAAGGTCACCCGTAGAACCGGGCATCTCCTCTGCAGGACGACCTGTGAGCATACCTACAGACATTACTCTGTTAGTCGACTTCCTCGCCGAACTCTTTTTTCAAAGTTCATTCAAGCACTTACTAAAAATGCCGCGTCGAAGCCGCTGATTCTCCTTCGTGGAGTCCGACAGCTGGCCACGAACATCTTTAAGTTCAACGTCCAGCTTGGTGTTGGCATCCTGAAGCTCATTCTTCTCTCGCCTCACCTTTGTCAACATACTCTCACCGGCCTTTAGCCGGCGTAAGAGTTGTTGCTTATCCGGATCGAGTCCGGCGCCATCTGCAATATGATTTGTCAGATTTGCACCAACACTGCACAATACTAATCTTTCAAAGTGTATCTTACCTGAAGGGGTCTCTTTGGGCTCCCCTGATGCAGCTAGTGCGGCCTCTAGTTGGGCCTTGCACTTTTCCAGCTCTTGGGACAGTACGGTATTCTTCTCTGTAAGAACCTGCATATTAAATGATCCTTAAATCAGTTGCTCTAACCGCTTCAAGTCTCGGGGGCTATTGGCATATATATGTTTAACCAAAATTTCCTTACCCGTATGTCTTTTACATACTCCTCCGTGGCTCTGGCTAAACCATTTTGAGTGGCACGGAGGCACGCATCTCCCGAATTAAAGGCATCTAAAGCCTCTTGGGAGAAACAAGCGTCGCGTAGAACTGTCCGGCGACGCCTGTGGTTCATGGCACTCTCCACTTCAGAATTTGTGGCAGACAGCCTGTCCGCATCCTCTGTCAGAGGAGCGTCCGGTGCGCGCCTTGTGCTCGCCTCCGCTTCCTGGCCAGACGTTGGAGCCTGGCTGGTGGAGGCGCGATTGGCAACCTCTCCGGATGTAGACCGGCGAGGTCTCTTCGTTCTGAAGATAGCACGAACGTTAATATGCCCTGACAGGATAACGCCAGGGAAACAGAGGGTGCGCTATACCTTTGCGCCGGCATCTCAGTCCGGACTGCATTCCTTTTTGTCCCACGGGGCCCTACGGCCCCTAGTTGGCTAGTCGCCGCAGGTTCGGCCTCCTGGCTCGGAAATCTCCCCTGCAAAATTCGGTTGTCATCAGAAACATTGGAATACGTGAGAGTGGAATCTCTCTCAAGGGAATGAGACTCCGGTTTCTGTCACCTGGGAGGCCGGGATTAACCCTGGGTAATCAGCCGTGATGGCTACCAAGGTATTGTCCTTGCTTAGCTGATAGAACACCCCGTTGATAAGCTCCACCGATATGTCCGGATCCTCTTCGGAGTCCGGATCGAGGGACCTTTCTGGGTCCTCGGGCTGTGGAGGGCGGTTGTTTATATCCTTTACCTCCTGTCGCAGTTCCTACACTGAAGTCGTTAGACTACATACCTAACCGTGGGAGTATAAAACAAACGGGCAAGCGCAATCGTTCACTTACCCAACTTGGAGGATCGTACATAGTAAATCCGGCCTGCGGGTCGACGCGGAGGAATTCCTCCTTTTCTCCCTTGTACAAAGAGGATAAGATCTTTACTAGAGCGGCAGCTGAGGCCGGCCCCTTACGACCGTAACGAGTGGCGTCATCCTCCCCGTTGAAATCCCACATGGGGTGGCCTCTATATTGAAGCGGCTGCACCCCCCGCATAATGCATGCGGCCATGACTCCAATCATGATTAGTCCGGAATGAGCCAACAGTCTTATCCGGCCCATCAGGTAAAGGACGTCTCTGTCGCTTTCTCTCTGAGAGCTCCGCGGACGCCAGCTCAAGCGTTTCTTCAATGGAGCACTGCTGAACTCAGGGAGACCGACCCGGATAGGGTCCGGTAGCGGGACGTCATCTATGTAAAACCATTCCGAAGGCCAGTCCTCGGACGCCTTCTTTGGGGTTCCGGATAGGTATCCGGTCCCGGCGATGCGCCATACTTCGGCTCCGCCCACTTGGTATATGGACCCCTCTTGAGAACGGGGCACCAGGCAGAATAACCTCTTCCACAGCGCGAAATGAGCCTCAACGCCTAAAAATAGCTCGCAAAGGGCGACGAAAACTGCAATATGCAATACGGAGGCGGGCGTGAGATTGTGTAGCTGGAGGCCGTAGAACTCCAGAAGCCCATGGAGAAATGGATGAATTGGAAATCCCAGTCCCCTTATTAGATAGGGGACGAGGCACACCCGCTCTCCTTTAGAAGGATTAGGGGTGCTCTCCGCTTGTTTTCCGCCATTGTAGGTGGTGAGACCGGCTCGGACCGGGACCATGTATGCCTAGGGAGAAATCCCTTGGCCTGAAGCGACACTAACTCGCTATGCGCGATGGTGCAACTCTCCCAGTCCCCGGGTTTGTTACCGGAGGGGCGAGGGGAGGAGCTGCGACGACTGGTCATGTTGGAATGGACCTTTGCTGGAAGCGCTCTGATGATAACTCGCGGAAAGGAGAAGATGTGGTTCGGACCTAAATCCCCATCCTGTTAAATAGGCGGCTCATTTATACGGCTAGGGGTGTGGATGTAAAAACACCCCGGCTTTTCGCATTCGTAAAACACGTGGAAGACGGCCATTATTGGGCGTGGAAGCAGAGGAGGACTACATTACAAAAATCGGACATTATTCCTACAGGTACACAAGATTTGGAGAAGAACCCGCCTTGCAATGCCTAACAATCTGCGCGCCGGACTCGTCGTCATTGAAGCCTGGTTCGGGGGCTACTGAGGGAGTCCTGGATTAGGGGGTGTTCGGGTAGCTGGACTATACCTTCATCCGGACTCCAGGACTATGAAGATACAAGATTTAAGACTTCATCCCGTGTCCGGATGGGACTTTCCTTGGCGTGGAAGGCAAGCTTGGCGATGCGGATATTCAAGATCTCCTACCATTGTAACCGACTCTATGTAACCCTAACCCTATCCGGTGTCTATATAAACCGGAGGGTTGTAGTCCATAGGCAATCAACTCCATATACAACAATCATACCATAGGCTAGCTTCTAGGGTTTAGCCTCCTTGATCTCGTGGTAGATCTACTCTTGTACTACCCATATCATCAATATTATCAAGCAGGACGTAGGGTTTTACCTCCATCAAGAGGGCCCGAACCTGGGTAAAACATCGTGTTCCCTGCCTCCTGTTACCATCCGGCCTAGACACACAGTTCGGGACCCCCTACCCGAGATCCGCCGGTTTTGACACCGACACCCTCCTTTCCACTAAGGCCCAATAAGGCCCATATACCTCCCAGGGGGTTCCGATAACCTCCCGGTGATCCAGTATTGTCCCAATCTCACCCGGAACCTTTCCGGTGTCCAAATATACTCGTCCAATATATCGATCTTTATGTCTCGACCATTTCGAGACTCCTCGTCAAGTCCGTGATCACATCCGGGACTCAAACAACCTTCGGTACATCAAAATATATAAACTTGTAATGAAACTATCATCGTAACGTTAAGCGTGCGGACCCTACGGGTTCGAGAAAAATGTAGACATGACCGAGACACGTCTCCGGTCAATAACCAATAGCGGAACCTGGATGCTCATATTGGCTCCTACATATTCTACGAAGATCTTTATCGGTCAGACCACATAACAACATACATTGTTCCCTTTGTCATCGATATGTTACTTGCCCGAGATTCGATCGTCGGTATCTCAATACCTAGTTCAATCTCGTTACCGGCAAGTCTCTTTACTCGTTCTGTAATACATCATCTTGCAACTAACTTATTAGTTGCATTGCTTGCAAGGCTTAAGTGATGTGCATTACCGAGAGGGCCCAGAGATACCTCTCCGATAATCGGAGTGACAAATCCTAATCTCGAAATACGCCAACCCAACAAGTTCCTTCAGAGACACCTGTAGAGCACCTTTATAATCACCCATTTACGTTGTGACGTTTGGTGGCACACAAAGTGTTCCTCCGGTAAACGGGAGTTGCATAATCTCATAGTCATAGGAACATGTATAAGTCATGAAGAAAACAATAGCAACAAACTAAACGATCAAGTGCTATGCTAACGGAATGGGTCAAGTCAATCACATAATTCTACTAATGATGTGATCCCGTTAATCAAATGACAACTCATGTATATGGTTAGGAAACATAACCATCTTTGATCAACGAGCTAGTCAAGTAGAGGCATACTAGTGACACTCTGTTTGTCTATGTATTCACACATGTATTAAGTTTCCGGTTAATACAATTCTATGAATAATAAACATTTATCATGATATAAGGAAATAAATAATAACTTTATTATTGTCTCTAGGGAATATTTCCTCCAGTCTCCCACTTGCACTAGAGTCAATAATCTAGTTCACATCGCCATATGATTTAACATCAATAGTTCACATCACCATGTGATTAACACCCATAGTTCACATCGACATGTGACCAACACCCAAAGGGTTTACTAGAGTCAATAATCTAGTTCACATCGCTATGTGATTAACACCCAAAGAGTACTGAGGTGTGATCATGTTTTGCTTGTGAGAGAAGTTTAATCAACGGGTCTGCCACATTCAGATCCGTAAGTATTTTGCAAATTTCTATGTCAACAATGCTCTGCGTGGAGCTAGTCTAGCTAATTGCTCCCACTTTCAATATGTATCCAGATTGAGACTTTAAGTCATCTGGATCAGTGGCCACACTTGCATCGACGTAACCCTTTACGAAGAACCTTTTGTCACCTCCATAATTGAGAAACATATCCTTATTCCACTAAGGATAATTTTGACCAATGTCCAGTGATCTACTCCTAGATCACTATTGTACTCCCTTTGCCAAACTCAGGGCAGGGTATACAATAGGTCTCGTACACAGCATGGCATACTTTATAGAACCTATGGCTGAGGCATAGGGAATGACTTTCATTCTCTCTCTATCTTCTGTCGTGGTCTGGTTTTGAGTCTTACTCAACTTCACACCTTAACACAGGCAAGAACTCCTTCTTTGACTGTTCCATTTTGAACTACTTCAAAATCTTGTCAAGGTATGTACTCATTGAAAAACTTATCAAGCGTCTTGATCTATCTCTATAGATCTTGATGCTCAATATGTAAGCAGCTTCACCGAGGTCTTTCTTTGAAAAAACTCCTTTCAAACATTCCTTTATGCTTTGCAGAATAATTCTACATTATCTCCGATCAATAATATGTCATTCACATATATTTATCAGAAATGATGTAGTGCTCCCACTCACTTATCAAAGCGTATATTCCAACTCCGAGATGCTTGCACCAGTCCATAGATGGATCGATGGAGCTTGCATATTTTGTTAGTACCTTTAGGATTGACAAAACCTTCTGGTTGCATCATATACAACTCTTCTTTAATAAATCCATTAAGGAATGCAGTTTTGTTTATCCATTTGCCAGATTTCATAAAATGCGGCAATTGCTAACATGATTCGGACAGACTTAAGCATAGATACGAGAGAGAAACTCTCATCGTAGTCAACACCTTGAACTTGTCGAAAACCTTTTTGCGACAATTCTAGCTTTGTAGATAGTAACACTACTATCAGCATCCGTCTCCCTCTTGAAGATCCATTTAATCTCAATGGCTCGCCGATCAATGGGGAAGTCAATCAAAGTCCATACTTTGTTCTTATACATGGATCCCATCTCAGATTTCATGGCCTTAAACCATTTTGTGGAATCTGGGCTCATCATCGCTTCCTCATAGTTTGTAGGTTCGTCATGGTCAAGTAACATGACCTCCAGAACATGATTACCGTACCACTCTGGTGCGGATCTCACTCTAGTTGAGCTACGAAGTTCTGTAGTAACTTGATCTGAAGTTTCATCATCATCATCATTAACTTCCTCTCTTGTTGGTGTAGACATCACTGGAACTGATTTCTGTGATGAACTATTTTCCAATTCGGGAGAAGGTACAATTACCTTATCAAGTTCCACTTTCCTCCCACTCACTTCTTTCAAGAGAAACTCCTTCTCTAGAAAGGATCCATTCTCAGCAACGAATATCTTGCCTTCGGATCTGTGATAGAAGGTGTACCCAACATTTTCTTTTGGGTATCCTATGAAGATTTACTTCTCTGATTTGGGTTTGAGCTTATCATGTTGAAACTTTTTCACATAAGCATCGCAGTCCCAAACTTTAAGAAACGACAGCTTAGGTTTCTCGCCAAACCACAGTTCATACGGTGTCGTCTCAACGGATTTATATGGTGCCCTATTTAACGTGAATGTAGCTGTCTCTAATGCATAACCCAAAAACGATAGTGGTAATCGGTAAGAGACATCATAGATCGCACCATATCTAATAAAGCACGGTTACGACCTTCGGACACACCATTACACTGTGGTGTTCCAGGTGGCATGAGTAGTGAAACTATTTCACATTGTTTTAACTGAAGGCCAAACTCGTAACTCAAATATTTTACTTCTGCGATCATATCGTAGAAACTTCTATTTTTGTTACGATGATTCTCCACTTCACTCTGAAATTCTTTAAACTTTTCAAATATTTCAGACTTGTGTTTCATCAAGTAGATATACTCCTATCTGCTCAAATCATCTGTGAAGATCAGAAAATAATGATACCTGTCGCGAGCCTCAATATTCATCGAACCACATACATCAGTATGTATGATTTCCAACAAATCTGTTGCTCGCTCCATTGTTCTGGAGAACGGAGTCTTAGTCATCTTTGCTCATGAGGCATGGTTCGCAAGCATCAACTGATTCATAATCAAGTGATTCCAAAAGCCCATCAGCATGGAATTTCTTCATGCGCTTTACACCAATATGACCTAAACGGCAGTGCCACAAATAAGTTGCACCATCATTATTAACTTTGCATCTTTTGGTTTCAATATTATGAATATGTGTATCACTACGATCGAGATCCAACGAATCATTTTCATTGGGTGTATAACCATAGAAGGTTTTATTCATGTAAACAGAACAACAATTTATTCTTAAATGAATAACCGTATTGCAATAAACATGATCAAATCATATTCATGCTCAACGCAAACACCAAATAACACTTATTTAGGTTCAACACTAATCCCGAAAGTATAGGGAGTGTGCGATGATGATCATATCAATCTTGGAACCACTTCCAACACACATCGTCACTTCACCCTTAACTAGTCGTTGTTCATTCTGCAACTCCCGTTTCGAGTTACTACTCTTAGCAAATGAACTAGTATCAAATACCGAGGGGTTGCTACGAACACTAGTAAAATACACATCAATAATATGTATATTAAATATACCTTTGTTCACTTTGCTATCCTTCTTATCCGCCAAATACTTGGGGCAGTTCCGCTTCGAGTGACCAGTCCCTTTGGAGTAGAAGCACTTAGTCTCAGGCTTAGGACCAGACTTGGGCTTCTTCACTTGAGCAGCAACTTGCTTGCCATTCTTCTTGAAGTTCCCTTTCTTTCCCTTTTCCCTTTTCTTAAAACTAGTGGTCTTGTTAATCATCAACACTTGATGCTCTTTCTTGATTTCTACCTTCATTGATTTCATCATCATGAAAAGCTCGGGAATCATTTTCGTCATCCCTTGCATACTATAGTTCATCACGAAGTTCTACTAACTTGGTGATGGTGACTAGGGAATTCTGTCAATCACTATTTTATCTAGAAGATTAACTCCCACTTGATTCAAGCGATTGTAGTACCCAGACAATCTGGGCACATGCTCATTGCTTGAGCTATTCTCCTCCATCTTTTAGCTATAGAACTTGTTGGAGACTTCATATCTCTCAACTCGGGTATTTACTTGAAATATTAACTTCAACTCCTTGAACATCTCATATGGTCCATGACGTTCAAAACATCTTTGAAGTCCCGATTCTAAGCCGTTTAAGCATGGTGCACTAAACTATCAAGTAGTCATCATATTGAGCTAGCCAAACGTTCATAACGTCTGCATCTGCTCCTGCAATAGGTCAGTCACCTAGCGGTGCATCAAGGGCATAATTCTTCTGTGCAGCAATGAGGATAAACCTCAGATCACGAATCCAATCCGCATCATTGCTACTAACATTTTTCAACTTAGTTTTCTCTAGGAACATATAAAAATTAAACGGGCAGCAACATCGCGAGCTATTGATCTACAACATAGATATGCTAATACTACCAGGACTAAGTTCATGATAAATTAAAGTTCAGTTAATCATATTACTTAAGAACTCTCACTTAGATAGACATCCCTCTAATCCTCTAAGTGATCACATGATCCAAATCAACTAAACCATAACCGATCATCAAATGAAATGGAGTAGCTTTCAATGGTGAACATCATTATGTTGATCATATCTACTATATGATTCACGCTTGACCTTTCGGTCTCAGTGTTCTGAGGCCATATCTGCATATGCTAGGCTCATCAAGTTTAACCTGAGTATTCTGCGTGTGCAAAACTGGCTTGCACCCGTTGTAGATGGACGTAGAGCTTATCACACCCGATCATCACGTGGTGTCTGGGCATGACGAACTTTGGCAATGGTGCATACTCAGGGAGAACACTTATACCTTGAAATTTTAGTAAGGGATCATCTTATAAAGCTACCGTCGAACTAAGCAAAATAAGATGCATAAAAGATAAACATCACATGCAATCAAAATATGTGACATGATATGGCCATCATCATCTTGTGCTTTGATCTCCATCTCCAAAACATCGTCATGGTTTCCATCGTCACTGGCATGACACCATGATCTACATCATCTTGATCTATATCAATGCGTCGTCACATGGTCGTCTCGCCAACTATTTCTCTTGCAACTATTGCTATCGCATAGCGATAAAGTAAAGCAATTATTTGGCGCTTGCATCTTATGCAATAGAGAGACAGCCATAAGGCTTTTTCCAGTTGCCGATAACTTCAACAAAACATGATCATATCATCACGTCTTGACCATATCACATCACAACATGCCCTACAAAAACAAGTTAGACGTCCTCTACTTTGTTGTTGCAAGTTTTACGTGGCTGCTACGGGCTTAGCAAGTACCAAGCTTACCTACGCATCAAAAACCACAACGATAGTTTGTCAAGTTGGTGCTGTTTTAACCTTCGCAAGGACCGGGCGTACCCACACTCGATTCAACTAAAGTTGGAGAAACTGACACCCGCCAGCCACCTGTGTGCAAAGCACCTCGGTAGAACCAGTCTCGCATAAGCGTAAGCGTAATGTCGGTCCGGGCTGCTTCATCCTACAATACCGCTGAACCAAAGTATGACATGCTGGTAAGCAGTATGACTTATATCGCCCACAAATCACTTGTATTCTACTCGTGCATATAACATCAACACATAAAACCTAGGCTCGGATGCCACTGTTGGGGAACGTAGTAATTTCAAAAAAATTCCTACGCACACGCAAGATCATGGTGATGCACAGCAACGAGAGGGGAGAGTGTTGTCTACGTACCCTCATAGACCGGAAGCGGAAGCGTTATAACAACGCGGTTGATGTAGTCATACGTCTTCACGGCCCAACCAATCAAGCACCGAAACTACGGCACCTCCGAGTTTTTGCACACGTTCAGCTCGATGACGATCCCCGGACTCCGATCCAGCAAAGTGTCAGGGATGAGTTCCGTCAGCACGACGGCGTGGTGACGATCTTGATGTTCTACCATCGCAGGGCTTCGCCTAAGCACCACTACAATATTATCGAGGATTATGGTGGAGGGGGGCACCGCACACGGCTAAGAGATCAATGATCAATTGTTGTGTCTCTGGGGTGCCCCCTGCCCCCGTATATAAAGGAGTGGAGGAGGGGCGGCCAAGGAGGGTGGCGCGCCCAAGGGGGGAGTCCAACTCCCACCGGGAGTAGGACTCCCCCTTTTCCTATTAGGAGTAGGAGAGGGAAGGAAGAGGAAGGAGGGAGGAAGGAAGGGGGCCGGGCCTCCTCCCAATTCGGATTGGGCTTGGGGGGCACGCCCCCTCCCTTGCTCATTTCCCCTCCTTTCCACTAAGGCCCAATAAGGCCCATATACCTCCCGGGGGGTTCCGATAACCTCCCGATGATCCGGTATTGTCCCAATCTCACCCGGAACCTTTCCGGTGTCCAAATATAGTCGTCCAATATATCGATCTTTATGTCTCGACCATTTTGAGACTCCTCGTCAAGTCCGTGATCACATCCGGGACTCAGAACAACCTTCGGTACATCAAAATATATAAACTCATAATGAAATTGTCATCGTAACGTTAAGCGTGCGGACCCTACGGGTTCGAGAACAATGTAGACATGACCGAGACATTTCTCCGGTCAATAACCAATAGCGGAACCTGGATGCTCATATTGGCTCCTACATATTCTACGAAGATTGAGGGAGTCCTGGATTAGGGGGTGTTCGGGTGGCCAGACTATACCTTCAGCCGGACTCCTGAACTATGAAGATACAAGATTGAAGACTTCGTCCCGTGTCCGGATGGGACTTTCCTTGGCGTGGAAGGCAAGCTTGGCGATGCGGATATTCAAGATCTCCTACCATTGTAACCGACTCTATGTAACCCTAACCCTATCCGGTGTCTATATAAACCAGAGGATTGTAGTCCGTAGACAATCAACTCCATATACAACAATCATACCATAGGCTAGATTCTAGGGTTTAGCCTCCTTGATCTCGTGGTAGATCTACTCTTGTACTACCCATATCATCAATATTAATCAAGCAGGACGTAGGGTTTTACCTCCATCAAGAGGGCCCGAACCTGGGTAAAACATTGTGTTCCCTGCCTCATGTTACCATCCGGCCTAGACGCACAGTTCGGGACCCCCTACCCGAGATCCGCCGGTTTTGACACCGACATTGGTGCTTTCATTGAGAGTTCCTCTGTGTCGTCGCCTTTAGGCCCGATGGCTCCTTTGATCATCAACAACGATGCGGTCCAGGGTGAGACTTTTCTCCCCGGACAGATCTTCGTCTTCGGCGGCTTCGCTCTGCGGGCCAATTCGCTCGGCCACCTGGAGCAGATCGAAAGCTACGCCCCTGGCCATCAAGTCAGGTTTGGAAGCTTAAACTACACGGCTGACATCCGCGGAGACTTGATCTTCGACGGGCTAGAGCCACGGCCAAGCGCGCCGCACTACCTCGAGGGGCATGATCTAGCTCTGCCCCCAGACAGTGTCCTGGAGGCCGCACACGCATTGGTTCTGACCCCTAACTCGGAGTCTATTGCCCCAATCGAGGATGAGCGGTTGGGCGTCACCTCGGGGGCTTTGATCTCAAAGGCGATCGAGCCAAACGCTAGCCCCGCACTCTGCATGATCCGTGACTCCGAGGATCCGGACTCCTTTCCGAACTCCGAACCCCCCGCGCCCCTGCCGATCGAATCCGATTGGGCGCCGATAATGGAGTTCACCGCCGCAGACATCTTTCAGCACTCGCCTTTTGGCGATATCCTGAGCTCTCTCAAGTCTCTCTCTTTATCAGGAGAGCCCTGGCCGAACTACGGTCAGCGAGGATGGGATACGGACGATGAAGAAATTCAAAGCCCACCCACCACCCACTTGGTAGCCATTGTTGACAATTTAAACGACATGCTCAACTTCGACTCCGGAGACATCGACAGCATGGATGACGATGCAGGAGATACCAACGAACCAACGCCCATAGGGCATTGGACAGCCACCTCATCTCACGATGTGTACATGGTGGACACCCCTAAAGGAAGCTACAACGAGGAAAAAGGGGATGGGACGGGAGATCGACCCCCCGAAAAGCAATCAAAGCGTCGGCGTAAACGCCGACCCAAGCCCCGCCTCGACAAAAACCCAGCCATAGAATAGGACGAGCCGGTAGACGACGAGCAGGCCTTAGAGCAACCGTCCGAACAGGGCAACACGGATAGAGAAACCGAACATCCCTCCTCCGGCGAAAATGGCATTCCGGACGACCTCACGCCAGATAAACCTATGGAGCAGAAGAATCTCCACGAGAGGCTCGTTGCAACTGCACGCAGCCTAAAAAAGCAGAAGCGGAAGCTAAAAATATTGGAAGATGCACTCCGGATTAGATGGAGCAAAGTAATCAATACCGCAGATAAATACGGCGACAGTCGCCGCACTAAAAGCTATCCGAAAAGAAAGCTACTGCCTGAATTCGATGGAGAGGCCCTAGAGCCCTCGCATTCAAAAAATGAGAAAGCCACACGGTCGGATAGACGACCCCATAAAGCGGCAAGCGGCGCCGCACCTAAATTGGCATGCGACCCACTTAAGGATTCGCATCATGGCCCAGTCAGGTCCATTTATGGGCCAAGAAAGCAAGATCTCGTAAGCAATGCTATGAAGCCATCATCAGAATCTGGCACACCCAAATACAGGGGTGCCGCACACCCCCTATGTTTCACCGATGAGGTCCTGGACTATGAATTCCCAGAGGGATTCAAACCCATAAACATAGAGGCATATGATGGAACAACAGACCCGGGAGTTTGGATCGAGGATTATATCCTCCACATACACATGGCTAGAGGCGATGATCTCCACGCCGTAAAATATTTACCCCTTAAGCTTAAAGGGCCAGCCCGGCATTGGCTTAAAAGCCTTCCCGAAAACACAATTGGAAGCTGGGAAGAGCTCGAGGATGCTTTCCGAGCAAACTTTCAAGGGACCTATGTCCGCCCTCCGGATGCAGACGATCTTAGTCACATAACTCAGCAACCCGGAGAATCAGCTCGGCAGTTCTGGAATAGATTCCTCACTAAAAAGAATCAGATAAGTTGACTGTCCGGACGCCGAAGCCTTAGCAGCTTTCAAGCATAACGTCCGAGACGAATGGCTCGCCAGACACCTCGGCCAAGAAAATCCAAGAACAATGGCCGCACTAACAAGCCTCATGACCCGCTTTTTTGCAGGGGAGGACAGCTGGTTGGCAAGGTATAGCCCCAGCGACCCAAGTACATCCGAAATTAGGGATAGAAATGGAAAACCGCGACGCAACAAGGACCGTCGCTGTACTAAGGACAAAAGTCCGAAGAGCACGGCAGTCAATGCCGGATTCAAAGGCTCACGACAAAATCAGGAAAAATCGCCCCCCCCCCCAGGATAACAGGGACGATCCAACCAACCTAAATAAAATCCTGGACAGGATATGTCAGATACACAGTACTCCCGGGAAGCCTGCTAACCATACCCACAGAGACTGTTGGGTTTTCAAACAATCCGGCAGACACAATGCCGAACACAAGGGGCTCGACACACCAAGCGAAGACGAGGATGAACCCCAAAAGCAGAGCACCAGGAAACAAAAGAACTTCCCACAAGAAGTAAAAACAGTAAACTCACTTCACATAACAAAACGTGCGGCATCCGTAAAGATACGCACCACACGGCCCATCCCCAAAGGGTCCCGCCACTGGTTGTCAAAACCGATCATCTTCGATTAGCTAGATTATTCTAGAAATATCAAGAATGTAGGCCGGACTGCCTTGATACTCAATCCAATAATTGGCGGACTCCGGTTTTCAAATGTCCTTATGGACGGCGGCAGTGGACTAAACTTGATATATCAGGATACAATCCATCACATGGGGATAAACCCAGCAAGAATCCGCCGCAGCAAAACCTCCTTTCAAGGGGTAACACCCGGTCCGGACACCCATTGTATGGGTTTTCTCCGGCTCGAAGTTATATTCGGCTCTGCCGATAACTTCCACCGCGAAAACCTAACCTTCCATATCGTCCTGTTCTCAAGTCGCTATCAAGCACTACTGGGACGCGAAGCTTTCGCCCGCTTTAACGCAATACCGCATTATGCATCTCTCACGCTTAAGATGCCCGGTCCACGGGGCATCATCTCTTTGAAGGGGAAGCACTAAAGTGCGCCTCCCCAAGCAGAGGACTGTGCGGCCGCTTTGACAGCCCCACAGCAAAATGGCCTCACCGGCCAAAAAACTTAGAAATAGGTCATTCAAGACCACGAACGCGGATAGACGAGTTCGGCGCAAAATCATCATTGATGCAGGCCTAGAAGCCATATACCCTCGCACTAGGGGCTCCACGCATATACAATAAGAGACAATAAAGCTCAATCTTATATATTTTACTTTATACATTGTTTATTTTAAACTTTTGTTCAGCACGACCCATTTTCAACTCAGTTCCTCTCTTTTACAGATGAACGTCACGCGGCGCCCGTCCAGGATACGGCACAACGGAGACATAGGCGCAGACGTGCAGTAGGGACCCATCCTAAAGGATTCTTTTTAGATTAAGACCCTGCGTAAACCTTTTTTACTGTCTCTTTTTGCTACACATCCCCTGGTTTTTTTCTTTCTGATATAACCAAGGAGGAGGCTGGCGTCTTGGCATGTGACCACGTCAGAATTTTTGCACGTACCTGGACACTAGGGGCTTTTTTAATAATAAAGAGTGTTGTTTCGCCCGCACTCATAAAGACCGAATACCTTAGGGAGTGTTCAGCGTCGCGAGTTTTGGCATTATATGCATCAGCTCCGAATCATGTCTTTGGTCAAATGTTGGGTTGCCTGGCTCCTGAGTTCGGCTACCTTACGTTCCGCTCTATCGGCTAAGGTAGCACCAGGAAAACTACTACGATTGTGCCCCGGTTCGGCCGGGCGAGCACCTCAGTAGAGAAAGCCGAAAACTGACTGTCATGATGTAGCGTGAGACTGGTCAGCCACTCGATGACCTATCAGAATCTATCGGATTCCTCCACTTTAACAAAGGGCCGCTTCCCGGTCAGGCACATACGCGCCCCGAACTCGGGCGAGCGCAGTTGCCACCAAGGGGCTACCTAAATAGTCTCACTGTCAAGCTCCTATGGCTAAGTGAAAGTGTTAAAGCATTATAGTCCGGTTGCCTGGCCCGCTGCGCTATCACCTCCTTTGTAGGACCAAGACGTTGGGTTAAGTGTGAAAATGCGTCTTCTGCGAGCACCCCCGCACTATGTGCGTGGGGGCTGAAGCCAACGACTGCCATCTTTCAGATTTTGTATATATGTATCTTAAAACGGCCGCACAGGAGGTGTTCCCAATACTTGAAGGCACAAGTATAAAAAGGCCACTACAGTTTATCAAAATATTACTTTATAATTACATATGCTATCATAACATAGCATCTTTCGAGCACTGTGTCTCTATTACACGAGCGCCTTCAAGGACTTCCTGAAAATAGTGCTCGGAGGGTACTCGGCTTTTGTCCGAATCTCGGAACGCAACAACGGTGGTCTCCATCTCTGCCCAGTATGTCTTGACACGGGCAACAACCATCCTTGCGCCCTCTATGCATGCTGACCTCTTCATTGCATCAATACGCGGCACCGCGTCAAGGAATTGCTGCACCAAGCTGAAATAACTCTTCGGCTCCGATCTCCCCGGCCATAGATGACCCATGACGTACTTCATGGCGAGTCCGGACAACCTATTCAGTTCGGCCCATTGAGCCAAACGATCGTCCACTGCCAGTGGACGCTCTGGATTGTGAAACTGCGACCAGAAAAGCTTTTCCACTTCGCGATCTTTCTGATCTCGAAAGTGTTCGGTCGCATCAGCAGCACTTGCTGCCAAATCCAGATAGGTATCCTCCACACTCCACATCCGGTCCAACGGAGCAAACTTCGGATCGCAAAATTTCCTTCGCAACATAAAGGGCTTTCCAGCCGCAATCTGTTCGGCCTGACGCAGCTCCTCCTTCACAGCTCTCATCACAGAGCGCGCGTCCTTGGCATTGGCAACGGCCTTCTCTAAGTTCGTCTGTTTCGCCTGGTCTTCTTTCTCAAGAAGTCTGCAACGGTCTGCAGCACTCTTTAACTTTTCAGCCATCTCGGCCATCTCTTCCTTGCTTCGGCAATGAGCAGCCTGTTCGGCTCTCAGCTCTACAAGGGCTTTCTTGGCAGCCGCATCACTTTCTCTGGCTTGTTCTTTAGCTCGGGCAAGTTCTGCCCTAAGACTCTCCGCGGCGGCCGCACCATCTGCGTCAAACACACACACACATCGTAAGACACAGGCATAAAAATGTTCTTACCTGATGCCGCCCGAGGAATTACATACCTTGAGCCTCATCAAGCCGCTTATTAACAAGCGTGATGTCGGCACCTGCCACGTCTAGTTGCCGCTTTAGTTCGGCAAAATCTTCAGTTCGGCTCGATTCCGGACACCCTGCCGCCTACATTCAAAGGCGACATCTTAGACCTGGGATTATGATCCTCCGCGTGCCGTCATTTCTTGACAACGCACAGAGCCTCAGGGGCTACTATCTACATAGGGCGCATCTTATTCATGCGCAACTGACAAAAGTGTACATTATCTAATGTACCTCAAAACCCATCAGTAAACTTTTGATGGCCTCATGCGATCCGCTCTCTGCGGATGAGATCCTTTCAATCACCGTGCCCATCAATGCACGGTGCTCCTCCGAGATAGAAGCTCGCCCCAACAGAATCTTTAGCTCCTCCGGCCGAGCACCAGACGGTGCCGGACTTGTCCCACGACCTCTTTCGAAGGCCGGACGCGGAGAACCTCGGGGGGCCACATAGCTATCTTCCGCCCCTGCCGGATTCGGAGAAACCCTCCGCGACGACACCTCAGGGTCGCTCGCCTCGCTAGGCGGCATGGCAGGGGGAGGCGTCTCGCTCTCCATCATCTCCGGAAGGAGATCCCCTGAAGACGAGCTCTGCTGAGAAGGGCTGGGGTCCGAGCTACAAGGTAAAAATTCGGTTAATCTTCTCAGATATAAATCAAGGATTTCCCTCATCCCTCAAAAGGAAAATCTTTCTCTACTTACGGCTCACTGGAGGGCTGATCCCCTTGAGGGCGTAGTCCGGCCGAGGAACTCCCCGGCGTCAGACCCTCTGACGAGTATTATTTTCCCCCGCTTCGAGGCCATGGTTTCCGGGTCGTCAGAGGCGGCTCTCTTCTTCCCCTTAGGAGAGGAATTGTCGGTTCCTCCCTTCGGAGCAGCCTCCTTCGAGGAGGCCATAGCTTCCTTGTCCTCCCCCTCCAAAGGCATTATTTCCAGCATCCTGACCAGCACGGGATCCGGCCTGGTTTCAGGAAGGGGAGCCGGACACCTGATCAGCTTTGCCTTCGCTATCCACTCCTGTTTAAAAGGACGGCTCTTTTAGGGGCAAGTTTATGACAATTATACGGATAGAAGGTCCGGGCACAAGGTTGCTTACTTGAGTATTCGGGCGATTGCAGCTTAGGTATGCATCCTCGGCTAAATCCGGACACATCTCTCGTGATCCGAAGAACAGTTTATACATCTCCGCGGGCATTGCGCCCATGAAATTCTGGAGAGCTCGCGGTCCCTCTGGATTAAACTCCCACAGGCGAAGGGAGCGATGTTTGCCGGGCAATATTCGGCGAATCAGCATGACCTGCGTCACCTTGACTAGGCTGAGGTCTCCTTCCAAGAGATCCTTAATGCGGCCCTGTAACAAGGGCACGTCTTTGGGCAAACCCCAATCTAACCCTCTGTTAACCCATGACGCTAGCCGTGGTGGGGGACCCGAGCGAAAGGCAGGAAGCGCCACCCACTTGGTGCTCCGGGGAGTGGTGATATAAAACCACTCTCGTTGCCACAAGCCTAGCTCCTCTTGAAAAGAGCCCTCGAGCCATGGAGCATCAGCATTTTTGCTTATAACAGTGCCTCCGCACTCTGCGTGCCGTCCCTTGATCATCTTCGGCTCCACTTTGAAAGTCTTGAGCCATAATCCGAAGTGAGGGGTAACACGGAGGAACGCTTCGCATACAATGATAAACGAGGAGATATGGAGGATGGACTCCGGAGCTAAGTCGTGGAATTCCAGCCTGTAATAAAACAGAAGTCCCCTCACTAAGGGATCCATCGGGAATCCTAGCCCCCGAAGGAAGTGAGACACGAACACCACGCTCTCACCGGGCTGGGGACTGGGGATAGCCTGCCCTTGAGCAGGCAACCTGTGCGGAATTTCGGCGGTCAAGAACTTAGCCTCTCTCAACTTTAGCACGTCCTCCTCTGTGATGGAGGAGGGCATCCATCGGCCTTGAAGGTCGAAACCGGACATTGTCGAAGGTCTGAGGCACCCGGAATCTGGAGCCTAGGGTGTTGGAACTCGAGGCGACGGGCGAACTTGTTTTGGGATTGGAGAAAAGGAGTAAGGCCCTGGTCTCTTTATAAGAGGTTGAATACCAGGAGCCCTCCCCGTAACCGTTTGGGACTCGCCTTTAATCGAGAAAACAAGCTAACGGGCACGATCGGGTTACCCACGTCTATATTGATGAGAATCCTGTAAAATGGGGGCACACGATCTCTGCTTTGACAAGACGTGCCAAGGAAACCGCCTCGCAAAACACGCTGAGGTGGAAAAATGAAAACGATTCGAGTGAAGGACTTGGCTGTAGTGTGTTGATGCACTGCGGAATATGTCAGCAGATTTGCTTTGTGTTAATATTATTCTCTCTAAGGCAATATGTGGAAGCTTATTTTGCAGAGCCGGACACTACTCTTGGTGTTTACAATCTTCTATGAAGGGCTTGGAGGAGGAACCCGCCTTGCAATGCCGAAGACAATCTGCGCGCCGGACTCGTCGTCATTGAAGCCTGGTTCAGGGGCTACTGAGGGAGTCTTGGATTAGGGGGTGTTCAGGTGGCCGGACTATACCTTCAGTCGGACTCCTGGACTATGAAGATACAAGATTGAAGACTTCGTCCCGTGTCCGGATGGGACTTTCCTTGGCGTGGAAGGCAAGCTTAGCGATGCGGATATTCAAGATCTCCTACCATTGTAACCAACTCTATGTAACCCTAACCCTATCCGGTGTCTATATAAACCGGAGGGTTGTAGTCCGTAGACAATCAACTCCATATACAACAATCATACCATAGGCTAGCTTCTAGGGTTTAGCCTCCTTGATCTCGTGGTAGATCTACTCTTGTACTACCCATATCATCAATATTAATCAAGCAGGACGTAGGGTTTTACCTCCATCAAGAGGGCCCGAACCTGGGTAAAACATCGTGTTCCCTGCCTCCTGTTACCATCCGGCCTAGACGCACAGTTCGGGACCCCCTACCCGAGATCCGCCGGTTTTGACACCGACAAAGATCTTTATCGGTCAGACCGCATAACAACATACGTTGTTCCCTTTGTCATCGGTATGTTACTTGCCCGAGATTCGATCGTCGTTATCTCAATACCTAGTTCAATCTTGTTACCGGCAAGTCTATTTACTCGTTTCATAATACATCATCTTGCAACTAACTTATTAGTTGCATTGCTTGCAAGGCTTAAGTGATGTGCATTACCGAGAGGGCCCAGAGATACCTCTCCGACAATCGGAGTGAAAAATCCTAATCTCGAAATACGCCAACCCAACAAGTACCTTCAGAGACACCTGTAGAGCACCTTTATAATCACCCAGTTACGTTGTGACGTTTGGTGGCACATAAAGTGTTCCTCCGGTAAACGGGAGTTGCATAATCTCATAGTCATAGGAACATGTATAAGTCATGAAGAAAACAATAGCAACAAACTAAACGATCAAGTGTTATGCTAACGGAATGTGTCAAGTCAATCACATCATTCTCCTAATGATGTGATCCCGTTAATCAAATGGCAACTCATGTCTATGGTTAGGAAACATAACCATCTTTGATCAACGAACTAGTCAAGTAGAGGCATACTAGTGACACTCTGTTTGTCTATGTATTCACACATGTATTATGTTTCCGGTTAATACAATTCTAGCATGAATAATAAACATTTATCATGATATAAGGAAATAAATAATAACTTTATTATTGCCTCTAGGGCATATTTCCTTCAGAGATTATGCAACTCCCGAATACCGGAGGAACACTTAGTGTTCTATCAAACATCACAACGTAACTGGGTGACTATAAAGATGCTCTACAGGTGTCTCTGATGGTGTTTGTTGAGTTGGCATAGATCAAGATTAGGATTTGTTACTTCGTGTATCGGAGAGGTATCTCTGGGCCCTCTCGGTAATGCACATCACTATAAGCCTTGCAAGCAATGTGACTAATGAGTTAGTTACGGGATGTTGCATTACGGAACGAGTAAAGAGACTTTCCAGTAACAAGATTGAACTAGGTATTGAGATACCGATGATCGAATCTCGGGCAAGTAACATACCGATGACAAAGGGAACAACATACGTTGTTATGCGGTTTGACCGATAAAGATCTTCATAGAATATGTAGGAACCAATATGAGCATCCAGGTTCCGCTATTGGTTATTGACCGGAGATGAGTCTCGGTCATGTCTACATAGTTCTCGAACCCATAGGGTCCGCACGCTTAACATTTGGTGACGATCAGTATTATGAGTTTATGTGTTTTTGATGTACCGAAGGTAGTTCTGAGTCCCGGATATGATCACGGACATGACGAGGAGTCTCGAAATGGTCGAGACATAAAGATTGATATATTGGAAGGCTATGTTTGGACATCAGAATGGTTTCGGGTGAGTTTGGGCATTTTCCGGAACCCCCCGGGGAGTTTATGGGCCTTAATGGGCCTTAGTGGGAGAGAGGATGAGGCGGCCTAGGTGGAGGCGGGCCCCCCAAGCCCAATCCAAATTGGGGTGGGGGGCCAGCCCCCCTTTCCTTCTCCCTCTCTCCCCTTCCTTCTCTCCTACTCCAACAAGGGAAAGGGGGAATCCTACTCCCACCGGGAGTAGGACTCCTCCCTTAGGGTGCGCCATAGAGGGCCGGCCCTCCCCCTCCTCCACTGCATTATATACGGGGGAGGGGGCACCCCATAGAAACACAAGTTGATTGTTTAGCCGTGTGCGGTGCCCCCCTCCACAGATTTCCACCTCGGTCATATCATTGCAGTGCTTAGGCAAAGCCCTGCACCGATAGCTTCATCATCACCGTCACCACGCCGTCGTGTTGACACAACTCACCCTCGACCTCAGTTGGATCTAGAGTTCGTGGGACGTCAGCGAGCTGAATGTGTGCAGATCGCAGAGGTGTCGTACCTTCGGTACTAGGATCGGTAGGATCGTGAAGACGTACGACTACATCAGCCGCATTGTCATAACGCTTCCGCTTACGGTCTACGAGGGTACGTGGACAACACTCTCCCATCTCGTTGCTATGCATCACCTAGTTGGATCTTGCATGTGCATAGGATTTTTTTTGAAATTACTGCATTCCCCAACATTGGCAAGATCAGCGCGAGCCTCCGCCACACTGCGGTCCACTTCCTCCTAGATCCTGGCCTCACGCGCGCTGGCGGCATCTTCCGCCTGAGCAACCTGATGCTCCCTCGTCTCCAACCTCTCAAGCTCGAGGTTGCGCTCAGTTGCCTCCAGCATTAGCGCCTCCTCGTGCTTCAAGATCTCCTCCTTGTCGGACGACGCCCCCTTCATCGATGCCAAGGCAACTCTACGCGCCTCCACTTGCTGCTCCAGGGAGGCATTCAGGGCCTAGAGCTCCTGCCTGCACTTCTCGGCGACCTTCTGGCGGTGGTCAGCCTCCCTGGCCTCCTCCAAGGCTCGGGCGCTCGCCTCACGCGAGGTTGCGAGGGATGCCTCGGCTTTCGCGTTGGTATGCTTGCGCTGGAGGCACCCGAGGTTGATGGCCACCTTCAATTGACGCTATTCATCCACTAGCCGAAGACCCTCAGTTTCAAGGCAGGCATCGATGTCCACGAGCTCTTCCCCAAGACGGCTCAACGCACCCATCGCTTCCCGGAAGAGCTCGTGACGGATAGCACCCCGCCTTCGCGCAAGCTAAAATGCATGACCAGGCCCGTCCTCCATGCCGGGAGTCGTTGAAGAGGTTCGAGGTGGCTCGCCTCCTCCCAGCAGGGGGCTGGAGGCCGGCGCCTTTCCAGTCACCCTTCGGGCTCCGTCGGGGGCCCGGAGGGGCAGAGGCTCGTTACCCGAAGGAGAGGCCAGAGCCGAGGCCACCCAGCCATGGTCAATAACCAGAGAAAGAGCCCTTGGCACACTTTCCGCATCCCAGGCAAGGCCGCGAAGGACGGACGGCAAGAACACAGGGTCGAGGCGCCAAGACGGCGTGCTTGCCTCTCCGGCCGACCTCGCGCCAAGTGCGGCAGGCTGGCTTGGGGCGCTCAAGGTCCGCAGAGGACTCGAGGCATGAGGAGGTTGCTTCTCGGGAGACTTTGTCGCCTTAGCAGAAGGGACATTGAGGAACCACAGTCAGGAGGGGAAGCGGTACTCAAGAAATTATAAAGATAAGGTACACACTCGTCAATAGCAATGTACTTCCTCTGCTTCAAAGGCCGGAAGGCATCACCACTGCAGCTTGGAGACCCCTTCCTCTTGTGCAGCGCAGCTGAGGGAGTCCTGGATTAGGGGGTGTCTAGATAGCCGGACTATACCTTCGGCTAGACTCCCGTACTATGAAGATACAATATTGAAGACTTCGTCCCATGTCCGGAAGGGACTTTCCTTGGCGTGGAAGGCAAGCTTGGGGATACGGATATGTAGATCTCCTACCATTGTAACCGACTCTGTGTAACCTTAGCCCTCTCCGGTGTCTATATAAACCGGAGGGTTTTAGTCCATAGGACAAACAACAATCATACCATAGGCTAGCTTCTAGGGTTTAGCCTCTCTGATCTCGTGGTAGATCTACTCTTGTACTACCCATATCATCAATATTAATCAAGCAGGACATAGGGTTTTACCTCCATCAAGAGGGCCCAAACCTGGGTAAAACATCGTGTCCCCTGCCTCCTGTTGCCATCCGGCCTAGACGCACAGTTCGGGACCCCCTACCCGAGATCCGCCGGTTTTGACACCGACACTGGTGCTTTCATTGGGAGTTCCTCTGTGTCGTCACTTTTAGGCCCGATGGCTTCTCCGATCATCAACAGCGATGTGATCTAGGGTGAGACTTTTCTCCACGGACAGATCTTCATATTCGGCGGCTTTGCACTGTGGGCCAATTCGCTTGGTCATCTGGAGCAGATCGAAAGCTATGCCCCTGGCCATCAGGTCAGATTTGGAAGTTTGAACTACACGGCCGACATCCGTGGAGACTTGATCTTCGACGGATTTGAGCCACAGCCGAGCGCGCCGCACTGTCACGATGGGCATGATTTAGCTCTTCCGCCGAACAGTGCCCTGGAGGCCGCACCTGTGTCCGCTCTGACCCCTAGGTCAGAGCCGATCACACCAATCGAGGATGGGTGGTTAGACACCGCCTCGGGGGCTGCAATCTCTATGGCGATCGAGCCGAACACCAGCCCTATTCTCTGCGAAGCCCGTGACTCCAAGGAGCCGGACTCCTCTCCAGACTCCGAGCCCTCCGCGCCCTCCGCGCCCCAACCAATCGAACCCGATTGGGCGCCAATCATGGCGTTCACCGCCGCGGACATCTTTCAGCACTCGCCCTTCGGCGATATTTTGAATTCACTAAAGTCTCTCTCTTTGTCAGGAGAGCCCTGGCCGAACTATGGTCAGCAAGGCTGGGATGCGGATGATGAAGAAATTCAAAGCCCACCCACCACCCACTTCGTAGCCACTGTCGATGATTTGACCGACATGCTCGACTTCGACTCCGAAGACATCGACGGTATGGACGCCGATGCAGGAGACGATCAAGAACCAGTGCCTATAGGGCACTGGAAAGCCACCTCGTCGTATGATATATACATGGTGGACACCCCAAAAGAAGGCAATGGCGATGGAACAGTGGAGGATGACCCCTCCAAGAAGCAGCCTAAGCGCCGGCATCAGCGGCGCCGCTCTAAATCCCGCCAAATCAAAAACGGTGATTCCGGCACGGGAGATAATAACACCCCGGACAGTGCCGAAGACAACCACCTCCAGCAAGATTCAGCACAGGAGGATAGAGAAGCCAGCCCTCATGAGAGAGCGGCAGACAGAGTGGCCGAGGACGATAATTATATGCCTCCCTCCGAAGACGAGGCAAGCCTCGACGACGACGAATTTGTCGTGCCAGAGGATCCCGTCGAACAAGAGCGTTTCAAATGCAGGCTTATGGCCACGGCGAGCAGCCTCAAGAAAAAACAGCAACAGCTTAGAGCTGATCAAGATTTGCTAGCCAACAGATGGACTGAAGTCCTTGCGGCCGAAGAGTATGAACTCGAACGCCCCTCCAAGAGCTACCCAAAGCGCAGGTTTCTGCCCCAATTAGAGGAGGAAGCACCTAAACCTACATCACCAGCGCATGATGCGGCCGACCGGCCACCCCGTGGCCGCGACAGAGAGGCCTCTCGGCCCTCCACTCAAGCCGCACCCCGGTGCCGCTCAAAAAATACCAAGGCATGGGAAAATGCGCCAGACCTATGAGACATATTGGAGGACAAGGCAAGGCAAACAAGATCGATCTACGGATCACGTGGGCGCCCCACGGCACGAGACGGTTCTCGTCACGCCAGATACAGTAAATCCGGCCGGGCCGAACACAGTAGACAAAGCTCGTTTGAGCTGCGTCGTGATATAGCCCAATACAGAGGTGCCACACACCCACTATGCTTCACAGATGAAGTAATGGATCATCGAATCCCCGAGGGTTTCAAACCCGTGAACATTGAATCATACGATGGCACAACAGATCCTGCGGTATGGATCGAGGACTATCTCCTTCATATCCACATGGCCCGCGGTGATGACCTACACGCCATCAAATACCTCTCACTCAAGCTTAAAGGACCAGCTCGGCATTGGCTTAACAGCTTGCCAGCAGAATCAATTGGTTGTTGGGAGGACCTGGAAGCCGCATTCCTCGACAATTTCCAGGGCACTTATGTGCGACCACCAGACGCCGATGACCTAAGCCACATAATTCAGCAGCCAGAGGAATCGGCCAGACAATTCTGGACACGGTTCCTAACCAAGAAAAATCAAAATCGTCGACTGTCCGGACGCAGAGGCCCTAGCAGCCTTCAAGCATAACATCCGCGACGAGTGGCTTGCACGGCACCTAGGACAGGAAAAGCCGAAATCCATGGCAGCCCTCACGACACTTATGACCCGCTTTTGCGCAGGAGAAGACAGCTGGCTAGCTCGCAGCAATAACATGACCAAGAGCCCTGGTAATTCGGATACCAAGGACAGCAGTGGCAGGTCGCATCGCAACAAGCAAAAGCGCCACATTAACGGCGACAATGCAGAGGATACGGCAGTTAATGCCGGATTCAAGGGCTCTAAACCCGGTCAGCGGAAAAAGTCATTCAAAAGAAATACTCCGGGCCCATCCAGTTTGGACCGAATACTCGACCGCTCATGCCAGATACATGGCACCCCCGAGAAACCAGCCAATCACACCAACAGGGATTGTTGGGTGTTCAAGCAGGTAGGCAAGTTAAATGCCGAAAGCAGAGACAAGGGGCTGCATAGCGATGATGAGGAGGAGCCCCGGCCGCCGAACAACAGTGGATAGAAAGGTTTCCCCCCACAAGTGCGGACGGTGAACATGATATACGCAACTCACGTCCCCAAGAGGGAGCGGAAGCGTGCGCTAGGGGACGTCTACGCGATGGAGCCAGTCGCCCCGAAGTTCAACCCATGGTCTTCCTGCCCGATCACTTTTGATCGAAGGGACCGCCCCACTAGCATCCGTTATGGCGGATTCACCGCATTGGTTCTAGACCCAATTATTGACGGATTTCACCTCACTAGAGTCCTTATGGACGGCGGCGGCAGCCTGAACCTGTTTTACCAGGATACAATGCGGAATATGGGCATCGATCCCTCGAGGATTAAACCCACTAGAACGACCTTTAAAGGCATCATACCAGGTGTAGAGGCCAACTGTACAGGCTCAGTTACACTTGAAGTGGTCTTCGGATCTCCGGATAATTTCCGAAGCTAGAAGTTAATCTTCGACATAGTCCCGTTCCGCAGTGGCTATCACGCACTGCTCGGGCGAACCGCATTTGCTAAGTTCAATGCGGTGCCGCACTACGCATACCTCAAGCTCAAGATGCCAGGCCCTCGAGGAGTCATCACGGTCAATGGAAACACCGAACGCTCTCTCCGAATGGAGGAGCATACGGCGGTTATCGCAGCAGAGGTACAAAGCAGCCTCTCAAGGCAATTCTCCAGTCCGTCCATTAAACGTCTAGACACCGTCAAGCGCGCCCGGAGTAACCTACAACAAGACCGCCTGGCACGTTCCGAGCAAGCATAGCAATGCGGCCCCAACCCCAGCCCTCGCGAACTTGCGAAACCAGTGTTGCGCGTACATAACTACACTCTGGAAATACCATGGGCACAGGGGGAGGGGCACCATCACGGCACGCCCGAAACGCGGCTTAAACCGCACTAGGGGTTGCCGATTTCTTAATTTTCTCTTATTTTCAGGACTCCATTCTTCGGAAGGCTTGTCCGGCAGTATAATTGCCGCACAAACGATACACCCAGGGAAGCAGAAAGCTACACCGCGCTATGGAACTCTAAGGTGGTCTCTATAACGAGTAGTATACCTGTTTCACATGCCATTCCGCAGCTCGCCCCTGGAAAGGACATGCTAAAT
This sequence comes from Triticum urartu, assembly GCF_056163025.1. Taxonomy (NCBI): domain Eukaryota; kingdom Viridiplantae; phylum Streptophyta; class Magnoliopsida; order Poales; family Poaceae; genus Triticum; species Triticum urartu. The sequence continues at coordinate 67,745,950 of NC_141875.1, read as the reverse complement.
AGTCCCATCTTTTGCTTATTGCACTATTTGTATCGTTCTGCTTTGATCGCAGCTTTTTTAAATAAACAATGCATAGCTTCCGTCTATTATTGCATTACCTTTTTTACGAATATATGTTCATTAATGACATGTTGCACCCGTACACTTTGGTACGGCCAATACGCCAGGGGCCTAAGTACCCCACAATACGGTGTGAGAAGTCCGAACACTTTCACAAGTGCGGCACCCCGAACTTATAGCATTATATGCATCGGCTCCGAATCATGTCTTGGGTCAATAGTTGGGTTTGCCAAGCTCCTATGTTTTGGTACCTTATGTTCCGTTATATCGGCTAAGGTAGCACTAGGAGAACTACTGCGATTGTGCCCCAGTTGAGCTGGGCTAAGCACCTCAGTAGAGAAAGCTAAAACTGACCGTCATGATGAGGAGAGAGCTGGTCACTGTTTGAGAGGTTTTCGAGTCCCTAAAGACTTATGCCGCTTAGAGCGAGCAGTCAGCTTTGTCCGGCCTAGGCATGGATAGCGCCCTGAACTCGGTCTTCCGAGCACTAGGGGCTTCGCCGAAATTTAAAATTATAGAATTCTATGGCTAAGTGAGAGTGTTCAAGCATTATAGTCCGATTGCCTTGTTCGTTGTGTTGAGCGCCTTCCTCGAAGGACCCAAGAATGGGAAAAAGAGCGGTCATGTTTATCCCGAACACCCCAGCACTCGTGGCATGGGGGTAGAAGCCGACAACTCGCCATCTCTCAAATTTGATAAACGACCGCACAGAAGGTAATATTTTAAATTCAAAAGTGTTGCTTAGCACATATGAACAAGTTTTTAGCGTGCAGGATCACAAATGCGAGTTTACTAAAAAATTACATCTTTGGAGCATTCATCCGCTATAAGGCGGGCACCCTTCACGACGCCCTCATAATACGCTTCCGGGACGCGATGCTCCTTGCCCGGCGGCGGCCCGTCCTTCACCAGCTTCTCCGCATCCATCTTGCCCCAGTGCACTTTAGCACGGGCACCTTCGATGCAGACGGAGCGCTTGATTACTTCAAGCCGTGGACAGGCATCCACCAGCCGCCTCACCAGCCCGAAGTAGCTCCCAGGTGGAGCCTCTCCAGGCCACAGCCGAACTATGAGGCCCTTTATGGCCTGTTCGGCAACCTTGTGGAGCTCGACCATTTGCTTCAGCTGGTCGCTCAAAGGCACCAGGTGTCCGGCCTCAGCATACTGAGACCAGAACACCTTCTCCGTCGAGCTCCCCTCCTCGGCTCGGTAGAAGGCGGCGGCATCAGACGCACTACAGGGCGAATCTGCGAATGCTCCTGGAGAGCTCCGGACTTGGGTAAGTAACAAGTAATTCACTTTCACGTGCTTGCTTTGCATAATGAATGCCTTACCCGCCGCTATCTTCTTCATATCTCCAATTTCTTGGAGGGCTTTCTGGGCTTCGGCCTTGGCATACTTCGCGCTTTCGAGGGCTGCCGCAAGCTCGGACGCTTGCGTCTTCGAGTCAAGCTCCAAACTCTGGTGTTTTTTCACGAGAGCCTGGAGCTCTTTCTGCACCTCCTCCACCCGCGCATCCTGCTTCCCTCTCTCTGTACGCTCCGCGGCCGCTCTTTTTTCAGCCTCGGACAGCGCTTTCTTAAGGGTTACCACCTCGGTCGTGGCCCCTATAATAGCATGTTGATCCTGTCATTTTTTGCAACCACATCTTATCTATATACTTGCGCAAGGTATTACTTACCTTCCTTCTCCTCGAGTTGCCACTTGGCATGGCCGGGCTCGTTCTCGGACCGCGTGAGGTTTTGCTTCAGCGTCTCCACCTCCGCAGTCAGTGTGGCGGAGGCCAGCAGCGAAGCCTGCATACGCATATTGACTTGATTACGTTAGACTCCTGCGAATGCTATTAGATCCTCTATTCGGCTTTTCTTTCCGAACGCCGAACAGAGCATCAGGGGCTGCTGTCTATGCGGTAATATTTTTTATTCTTTACTTACCTCAAAGCCCGTTAGAAGGCTGGCACAGGCTTCAGTCAGTCCGCTCTTGGCGGACTGAACCTTCTGGATCACCGCACTCATAATAGTGCGGTGCTCCTCGTCGATGGAGGCGCCGTTAAGCGTCTCCAGCAAATTGTCCGGTGCCTCCGGTTGGACGGAGGTCACCGGCTCGGTAGGCTTGCTCCTCTTGGAAGGAGGCTGCCTACCGGAGTCCGGAACCGTTGAAGGTTCCGGCGTGGTGTCCGGCTCAAAGCCGGACTTAGAGCCCTTGGGGGTTCTACCCCCTTCACGCCTGGAGTCCAAGAGGTCGCCTTGCAGCGCCTCCAGGGCCACCTCCTCCTGGCTCGGAACCTGTTGGGACAGCACCTCGGCATCGTCCGTAGGGTGGGGGAGGTAGCCGTCGGAAGCGAATTCACATCCGACGAATCCAGGGAACCGCTCGACGACACATCGAGCCGGTCTTTGGGTGGACTGCATAAACATGTTCGACATAAGGAAAAGCTATGCAATGGAGGAATACTATGAATCACTCTGGTATCCGGACACTTACGATCTCGCCAGGGGCTTGGCCCTGTGCGGCCACTCCTCTTTGCCGTCGTCGGCATTGGTGGAGCCGTCCAGAGGAAGGGTTTTCCCCTTCTTGGACCCTTCGGCCTCCCTAGTTGGGGCGGCCTTCCTTTTCTTCTCTCCCCCCGCTGGAGGGGGAGAGGTCTCTTCTTCCTCCTCCTCGTCTTCACGGGAGGAGTGCATCTTGGAGTCGTCGGATGATGAATCCGACACCCCCAGGCGTCGGGCACTCTTTCGAGTCCCCGTGGCCTTCTTCTTGGCTTTCTTCTCCGGCACCACATAGGGTGCCGGAACCAGCAGCTTCACCAAGCGAGCGTCCGCTGGGCCTTCGGGCAAAGGAGCCGGACAGTTGATCTGTCCGGATGTCTCCTGCCAATCCTGTCAAAGGTAAGGGAGCTTAGATCCCGCATGGAGTCAAACTATAAAAAACTAATACCCTATAAAAGGTAAAAACAGCTTACCGCACGAGCGCGACGTTGCGTGCTGAATCCACGATCCTCGGTAGCGGATGTGGGGGCCTCGGCGCCCTTGAAAAGCACCTTCCAGGCATCTTCGTACATCGTGTCGAAGAGCCTGCTCAGAGTTCGGTGCTGCGCCGGGTCGAACTCCCACAGGTTGAAAGCCCATTGTTGACACGGGAGGATCCGGCGGATGAGCATAACCTGGACTACGTTGACAAGTTTGAGCTTCTTGTCCACCAGGGTTTGGACGCATGTTTGGAGTCCGGTCAGCTCTCCTTCTTTACCCCACGACAGGCCCGTCTCTTTCCAGGAGGTGAGCCGCGTAGGGGGTCCGGATCGGAACTCGGGGGCTGCGACCCATTCAGGGTCGCGCGGCTTGGTGATGTAAAATCACCCCGATTGCCACCCCTTTAGGGACTCCACGAAGGAGCCCTTGGGCCATAGGACATTGGGCATCTTGCCCACCATGGCGCCTCCGCACTCCGCCTGGGTGTCGCGCACCACCTTCGGCTTGACATTGAAAGTCTTGAGCCATAGGCCGAAATGGTGGCGGATGCAGAAGAAAGCCTCGCACACGACGATAAACGCCGAGATATTGAGGACAAAGTTCGGGGCCAGATCGTGGAAATCCGGGCCATAGTAGAACATGAGCCCCCGGACAAATGGGTGGAGAGGGAAGCCCAGTCCGCGGAGGAAATGGGGGAGGAACACCACCCTCTCATGGGGCCTAGGGGTGGGGATGAGCTGCCCCTCTTCGGGAAGCCGGTGCGCAATGTCGTTAGACAAGTATCTGGCCTTCCTCAGTTTTTTGATGTGTCCCTCCGTGACGTAGGAGACCATCCAGTTGCCTCCCGCTCCGGACATGGATGGAGAAGGTTGAGGTGGGGTGTGCGGACTTGGGCGCTGGAGCTCGAGTGCACGGAAATGGATAGGCAAAGGAGGAAGAGGGCGTGGATGAAAAGGTGGATCCTTATCCCCTTATATGGGTGGACGCGACTATGCGCCCCCACCAACCTGGTAAAACGCGCTTATCTCCCAAGCGCCGTAATCAATGGCGCGATTGGGTTACCCACACCCGTATTGATGAGAATCCCGGAATAAGGGGACACGATCTCTGCTTTAACAAGACGTGCCAAGGAAACCGCCTCGCTAAACGCGCTGAGAGCCGGACACTACCTTTGTGTTCAAAATCTTCTATGAAGTATTTGGAGGATGAACCCGCCTTGCAATGCCAAAGACAACCTGCGCACCGGACTCGTCGTCATTGAAGCCTGGTTCAGGGGCTACTGAGAGAGTCCTGGATTAGGGGGTGTCCGGATAGCCGGACTATACCTTCGGCCGGACTCCAGGACTATGAAGATACAAGATTGAAGACTTCGTCCCGTGTCCGGAAGGGACTTTCCTTGGCGTGGAAGGCAAGCTTGGCGATACGGATATGTAGATCTCCTACCATTGTAACCGACTCTGTGTAACCCTAGCCCTCTCCGGTGTCTATATAAACCGGAGGGTTTTAGTCCATAGGACAAACAACAATCATACCATAGGCTAGCTTCTAGGGTTTAGCCTCTCTGATCTCGTGGTAGATCTACTCTTGTACTACCCATATCATCAATATTAATCAAGCAGGACGTAGGGTTTTACCTCCATCAAGAGGGCCCGAACCTGGGTAAAACATCGTGTCCCCTGCCTCCTGTTACCATCCGGCCTAGACGCATAGTTCGGGACCCCCTACCCGAGATCCGCCGGTTTTGACACCGACAGCAGCGAAGTTCGGTCAGAGCCGGCCGAAGCCCTGGGCGCGGTCACCAAGGTCGGGCGTGGATGGTGTGACTCATGAGGAGGCGACCTCAGGGGTGCTGGACCGTGCGGAGACCTCCGTACTCACCTCGTGGCGGTTCACCGGGGCCTCGGTGGCTCCGGCCTCAGGAGCATCGGATTGCGTCGTCCCCCATGCTGCTTCCTCAGGACGGATCTCCAGGGTCCCGGGGGACGGCACCTCAGGAACCATGAGTGTTGCTGGTTCCTCAGCAGCAGCACCGCCATCGCTCGATAGCGACCGCCCCCCTGTGCCCGCCCCTAGGGCGGAAATCGCGCTCGTGGCAGGCGGGGGGCACGAAGACAAGGCTCTCGCGAGGCCCTTCAAGACCAAATGGGCGTGGTCCCCATCCGTCGAAGAGGGGCATCTGCTTCACAAACTCCACCTTGTTAGAGCAACAGTACAGAAGACATCCCTCCTCCGGCAGGTTGGCTGGCATCGGGTCACCCGTTAGAAGCTCGAGCATCGTGTGCCGCGCCTCAGGAGGAAGAGCCGGAGCCTGAAGCCTCATGTTGTCCCCATAGCTAGAGAAGGTCCACATTTGCCGAGAGTGGCACTGAAGCGGAGCGATGCGACACTAGATGAACTCCTTCACCACCATGGGCGCCATCACTCCAAGGTCCTTCATCCTGGCAAGCCGGAGCCAAACATGGGCGAGCTACCGATCGGTGAGCTTTGCGTGCCCCCAAACGGAGCTCGGAGCGACTGGAATCCAGGGGAGCAACAGTAGGGGGCTGCGCACACCAACGTCCACAAACACCCACCTCTTCCTGAAGCCTCCGATGACCGGCGAGAGCTCGAAGTCGATCCGCGAACCGGTCGTCGCCGCAATGGCCTAAAGGGATACACACCCTGAGCGCTGGAGAGGATCTGTCAGGTGCAGCGAGAAGAAGTGGCGAAGAAGGGCCACGGAAGGGGCGATGCCCACCATGGCTTCGTAGACGAAGGCGAAGAAAGCAAGGAGGATTATGGATTGGGGATCGAGATGCAGCGCGTTGATTCGGTAATGCGAGAGCACCGCATTGAAGAAATTGGAGAAGGGGGAATCAAGCCTGCCCAGAGGGCGTGAAGATGGATGGGGACCTCGGTGGCCGTCCTGTCAACTTCGGCGCGGGAAGCAGGCCAGGCCCCTGTCGCCCCCACTCATTGAAATCGGCGGCAAGCACCGGGCGCACCTTGCCCATCGCCTCTTGGTTGAGCACCACCGACCACTCGATGGCGGGCTCGAAGACCGGTATCGCGGGGGCCATGGTACGGGACTTGTCGGGGATATACCCCGCGGTATGACCCGACTGGAGTTGTAAACCGGCTGGGACTTGGTAAACTGGAGGATGGTAAACCGGCGGAGAGTTTAAGACAGAGAGTCAAGACAGATGGCTAAGACAGACGGTAAACCGGCTAGTGTTAAACCGGCAGACAATGTTAAACCGGCAGATATTAAGAAGCCCAGAAAGAGAAGTCAAAATAGTTTAAGTTAAAGTCCGAGTTGGACTCCATATGTAACCCGCCCCTTCAACATATATAAGGAGGGGCAGGGCTCCTCAAAGGGGGACAGGCAAGAAGAAACAATCTTAGGGCTAGACACAAAGAGGAGAGCCGGTTTACGGCGACTCCCTCATAATGATAATGAGACATAGCCTCAAACAGCATGTAGGGTTGTTACCGGATGATGTTTCCCGGGGCCCGAAGCTGTCTAAATCCTCGTCTTGTGTTGCGTTTCTCGATTCCACTCAACCCTTCTCAAGCTACCACATAGATGCGTTGGCCTCATGACTAAGTCCTTCCGTTAGGACATCTGACGTGACAATCCACGACAGTTGGCGCACACCGTGGGGCCTGCGAAGGTGGCGTTGAGTTCTTCAAGAGATCTTTTCTAGGGTTCGAAAAGTTTGCAATTTTCTGGCTGAATGAAAGCTGGCGTGGAAAATTCACATCAACTATAAAATCAACAGTCAAAATTGACGAAGTGTTTTTGGGCGGCAGATATGAGATTGAGACCGTTTTAGGGTTACATGCTGTACGGCCGCCTCACGCGCCGTGGTAATCCGCCGAGTCGGGCATGAGGTCTTGTGCAGGAGGTGATTTGTCTGCCACGTTTCTTACTTCGAGGCTGACTGAAGTTCAGACGATCCATCCGACCACAGGTTTCGCCGAGTAATCATAGCCACAGCTCTTTATCCGGTTTATCCTGTGGAAATCCAAAAAGGCTGTAGCCGTCCTGGCTATTCCGACGCGTTGCAACTGCCGCTCCATACGCAACATCCATATTACCTACCGCTCACACGGGAATCATGTCCCGAGGCAAACATTGATCTATCGCTGTTGCTTTGTGTGTGAAAACCAAAGTCAAGTCATCAGCTACTACTCCATTATCCACTAGTACGTGTGAAGGCACTAGTACTTGCGTTGGTACAGAGTATTAGTCCAGCCTTTGCTAGTACCATCCAATGCTACGTCCAGCAAGATTTATCATCGGTTGCAAAATGTTGCTCAACCCGTTCAAAAAAAAGGAGAGGGCCACGACCTGGAGGAGTCAAACCTGCCTGTCCGACTCACCTCGCCTCTATTACAATATTTCTGCCATGGCCGGTGCGTTGTTCTGCTTTAACTTCACCTATGAGCCGGACTGCGCTCTGAGAGGGTGTTTGTTTCCAGGGATTTATTGATCTAGAGACTTAAATAAGTTTCTATAAGTCCCATCTAAATCAAACAGGAGGGATTTATAGGGATTTAAAGTGGACATTTGAGACTTATGAAATAAGACTCTTAAGGAGGGATTTATAGAAACTTATAGTTGTAATATGGTCTTATAGAGACTTATAAGTTCCAGAAACCAAACAGATAGGGATTTTTTAGGGACTTGGGACTTATAAGTTAGGACTAAAAAAATCTTAAGACTTATGAACCAAAGAGGCCTGAGTTCACCAGCCGTTGCCTCATTAAAACCCGTCGCCCGCTGTCACCTCAGGCCGCCTGCGCCTCGTCAGTCTCGCGCCCGAGCCGTTTCTGCTGGGTTTCCAGGCACTAGGCGCACCTCCCGCGCGAGCTGTTGCTTCGGCCACGGTCTCGTTTCCGAGCATGGCGCCACCGCGGTCTCACCCCCAAGTTTCGTCGCCGCGCCACCGCAACTTCGCCTGGATGAGTTGTCGCCTCACTAGCACGGATTCGCTGGTGCTGTTCCGCCTTTGCCACGGCCTTACTCGGCCTCCACTGCTGCTGAGCCGCCCCGCGCGGACATCATTCCTGTGGCGCTGAGCCGCCCCTGCCGGCCTCCGCGATCTGGCCTTTGCTGCTCCGGCCTGCCGCCAGATTCAGAGCCGTCAGGTTTCCCTGAGCTGCCGCCTTCGTCACCCGTTGCAGCCGGCAGCCCGGCACTACGTTCGCAGGCCTCAAGCCGTTTCCGCAGCCCGGCTGCTGGTCGCTGTCATTGCCTGCGCAGGCCGCACTGTTTCCGCCGCGTCAAGCCGGCCCAAGCCGCCTTGATGGCCTGCCTCATCCCCACGGCCTGAACCGCCGTCTTCGTGGCCGGCCTCGCCGTCACTTCAGAGCTGCCGACCACCACGCCCCGCCCGTGCTCCGCCGGATTTCACCTCTGCTTGCGTGGTCTTGAGCGGTCCTTTGTTCGGCCTCGTTGAACCGCCGGACGCTGTCGTCGCCGCAGCCCTGCTCCTCCTTGGCCAAGCCGCCGTGCTCCATCTCACTGGAGGCCTCCCTGAGCTGCCTCGCCTCGTGCCGTTCTAAGCCGCCTCGCCCCGCAACCGCGGTTTGTTCGCCTCGCGCCGTGGACGATGACCCGCCCTCACCAGCTCCGCTTCCCGGCTTCCCGGCCGCGGTTGCGCCGCCAAGCCGCTGCTCAACTGAGTACGGCCGACCCAGCGGCCGTTTTTTCACGGATTCCGCTTCCGGGTCGCTCTGCGTCGGGCCGCCGTTCTTTGAACCGCCGTCCGTTTTGTTACACTTATTTGTCAGATGCCGAGCCGCCTCCATCGTCATCGGCAGTGGCCGAGTCATCACGCCGCCCTGTTTTGCTCGCTGGCTTCTTGTATTTCCAAACCGCCCACCGCTGCGATCTATCTCGCTCCGTTCGCCGCCAGTACCTCATTGCCGTATCATCTCCGCCTCAGCGCGAGCCGCCGTAAACCGACGCGGCCTTGAACCGGATCCTGCCTCGCCGGGTCATATGGGGAGGCCGAGCGTGCCAGCGATTGAAGCAGTGGAGAGCCGCGGCGGCTCAGTCGATGAACCCGTTTCCAACTACAGAGCAGCCGCGTTCATGTCTAAACCGCCGCTGCGGTGACCCGCCAAAGATTCGCCTAAGCCGGCCACAGCTCGGGAACAGATTATCGACATGCTCAGATTTTTTTGGTTGACCACCGAGTTCTACTCCGAGGGGCCGGGATGGCCTAAGTTGCCTCTGGGTCACCGCATCCAAGCTACAAACAACGAACCGGCCCAGCCTGATTCATCTCGCTACCTCATCCATTGTCGGCCTCGAGTTGTCAAGCTGCCCGCCACTGCTAAGGCTGAGTGCTCCGTGGGCTTCGCGCCGCCCCGGATCAGCTCACCGCCGACCCGTCCGCACTTTCACCGTCGCACTGACAAGCCTTTGGTCTGAACCGCCGCCGTGATCTGCTATGGTCCGCGGGGCTGGTTCTGTTTTTCTGCTCTGCTCGGCCACCTCTTGCGGCACCTGCCGGCACCCGCGCCCGAGCTCTTCTTCCATCACCACCGGACTGCGCTCGAGCTGTTGCGATCTCGTTTCACCGGTTGATCTACAACCACGAGCCGCCATCTGCTGACCCGTCGTTGCTCCGGTTTACTTTTCAGGATGGCTGTCACAGCTGCGCGTGGACATGGCCTTGTTGCTCCGCCACCTTTGATGACCATGCCCCCGTTTTAAGGCCGGCATCGACGAACCACCGTTCCCGCTGCCCGCCTCACTGTCAAAGTGTCCAGCCGCTGCTGCTGGTTAGAGACGCCGCTTCCGCTTTACCACGCTTCGACGGACCGTGCCTTAAACCGCCCCCGCGGCCTTATTCGTCATCGCACCAAGCCACTGCCAGTATTTTCAGTTCCTGTATTGCTACGGCGATGGTGTCAGTACTGTGCTGATATTTACACAAGCAATAACCTCAATACAGCAAGTTACTGTCGAGTTCTGAGGAAGCACCAAAGTTCTTGTCACACAAGGGGTTGCCTCGGTACAGCACGTTGTTGCTCAAGTCAGGAGGAAGTATCATACAGTTTCTAAATAAAGATGTGGATACATCAAAGGAGCTAGTTGATGACTGCTTAAGAAGTCAGCTGTCCGATTTTCTGTCCGACCTCATGATGCAGTTTCAGCAGTTGGTCATATCTATGAGGCAAGACCAAGAGAAACGAAGCAAATATTTCAGTACATGTTTGCGTGAAAAGGGGCCAGGTTTGCTCAAAATGATATCGAGGACATGATGACGAGGCAACAGATAGTCGAGACAAAATTTTCTTACCTGAAACTACTGGGTGGCTTGCACTGTTTTGAAAGGTGTCGTAAGGGGCCTGCGCCAAATATTTTTGCACTAGCGCTTGTCCGTACCATACTGCTCGACGGATACGTGTGCAAGGCCTGGCTTCCGCTACATCAACGCACATGACCGTGCCCATGGCCGACTTGCCGGTGTCCGTGTCGTTTCCAACGCCGCGGCCGACTCGCCCGTCCGCGCTAGGCTTACAACGCCGTGGCCGACTCATCCGTCTGCTCCCGCGGTCGGCTCAGCCATGATGGATTTCAGTTTCACCATGGTGATCATCAACTCCATGGTGGATAACTACCGGCTTAACATATCAGGTGAAATCCATCCAGTATATATTTTATATTGTTTTCTTTAAAAGAGCAATTATTCTGGTTTATAAGTTCTCCGTTGCAGGATGGGGTTATTATATCGTTGCGCTGTTGAAGGACTCATACCGGTTTATATCACGGTCAAATATGGAGAGTCTCAAGCCAACTCCTCGAGTAGTCTTAAGACTCAGGGGCTACAATGACATGACTCGGGAACTCCGGGTCATTGGAGGGAATGATAACCCGGTTCCGGAGGACACCGCCATATTGATGAAAATTTAAAGGCCGTCAGAAAATTGTTGATTCAAAACAAAGATTCCAGTTTAAATCCGGTTCAAGAGACATCTCTCGCCCGCAAATCTTTGAAGCTCTCAAATCCGGTTTAAGAATTTCCGGTTCAAAAAGGAATTAACTTCTCGCAAGTTTGAGTTTAAAGGCCGTCAGAAAATTTCCGGCTGAAAATGAGGATTTCGGTTTAAAATCCGGTTCAAGGGAAAGATGTCTCCCATAAAGCTTTGAAACTCCCAATATCCGGTTTAAAATCCCGGTTCAAGAAGAATTTATCTCTTGCAAAAAGTTAAAAGTTGCCGAAGAGGACCTGTTGCCATGATGTATGGTTCAAACATGGGTATCCGGCCTTATTGGCTTATCATATTATTGATTACATGGGGGCTTCAGCTGACAAAGCGGAAGTTCTGTCCATTAATCCGGCTATCACGCCACAACAAAGCTCGGGAGCTTCACACCCAAGGGGCTAAAGAGAGTATTGTTGCTATAGCTCAAACATAGGCACCCATTGAGCACAACTCACAAAGTTACTTGTGGGCTCTTTGTGTAAAGTAACAAAGAGCTTGAAAGGACCCTTGTAATTGGGTATCGACCCACGGCTTGGAAGCCTGGTGTATTCACCTAAAACCCCGGGTTAACCTGCCTTCATCAAGTAAGCCACTCCTATCCACGTAATCCTGGCATGACCCGCCGAACGTTTGGCAGTTACTCTCATTGAGACCCTGAACTTGTCAAAGTTAAAATGACGATTGGTTAGTTGGAGGCCCATCTTAAAAGGCTTTGTCAAATGGTTTAACTCAGCGGCCTGGCAGCCCATGAAAAGTCTCAAATTTGGGCCTGGCAGCCCTTGAAAAGCCCCGACTACACAGTTTTATTTGCCTTTGTCAAGATTTTTCTCTTTTGATAAATTTTATGTTGAACCGGTGTCTATTGACCCGGCATGACTATCAGTCATCAAATTAAACCCGGTGTTCGTTAACCCGGCTCGACTTTCAAGTACAAGTTGTCAGTACATAATCACTTATAATCCGGTGTTTATTGACCCGGCCTGGCTTTGGACTATAAGTCACCAGTGTATATTTGGATTGCGCCATTGGAATTATGCGCTTATAAATCATTGGGTATATTATTCAAATAGCCGACATGGCTGGATTTTTATTATGGTTATTAATAACCAGTATTATGATTAAGGTTTTCAAAGTCGCTTTAGCGCAAATGGCTATCATATTATCAATAGATATGATTTATTCTACAATTGAAGGAATAGTCCCGAGTTGCTGCAGGCTTACGACCCGGCACTTGGGGGCTACATTATTTTAGTTGAAATTACATTAAATACTCAAGTCTCATGTCGCTGCAAGCATGCACCATGACACTTGGGGGCTAATGCAAAGTCATTTTTTTTGCTCACCTTATTGAAGACCCGACTCATCACATGGTAATGAGCCGGCCCTTGGGGGCTACCAATTTCCTTTGTCAACAATTTAAGGTACAAAGCTTTTTATCCATTACATTGAAGGGTCCACTGCTCAGTTGGTAAAGCACAAGGCTCTTAACCTTGTGGACGTGAATTCAAGCCCCATGATGGGGGTTACATCATATGGTGTTATTTACATTGAAGAATATATCAAAGTCCCAGCTCAATATTATCTTACTGAGCCGACCCTTGGGGGCTACATAGGTTGAAGTTTTTATGAGAATAAGGCAATTTCAAGTCCCAGGTTGCTGCAAGCATGACAACCAGGCACTTGGGGCTACATATGTAGAATACTCAATTCTAACTAGTGATTGATGAACAACCTGGATTTCTTCAAGATTGTGATATTCATATTGAAGCAAGTCTTAAGCTGTTGCTATGCTACCTTCTTAAGACATGGGGACTACAAGTGATAGGCATATAAGAGGTATATTTTCAAGCTTCATGTTAACTACAATTATGACCTGGTGCCATCAATATTTGTAAACCGGCAATGATAAACCGGCAAGTTCAAGTCTTAAACCGGCACTGTTGGTGTCAAAACCGGCGGATCTCGGGTAGGGGGTCCTGGACTGTGCGTCTAGGCGGATGGTAACAGGAGACCGGGGACACGATGCTTTTACCCAGGTTCGGGCCCTCTCGATGGAGATAAAACCCTACGTCCTGCTTGATTAATATTGATGATATGGGCAGTACAAGAGTAGATCTACCACGAGATCAAGGAGGCTAAACCCTAGAAGCTAGCCTATGGTATGATTGTTCTTGGTCCTATGGACTAAAATCCTCCGGTTTATATAGACACCGGAGAGGGCTAGGGTTACACAGAGTTGGTTACAATGGTAGGAGATCTACATATCCGTATCGCCAAGCTTGCCTTCCACGCCAAGGAAAGTCCCTTCCGGACACGGGACAAAGTCTTCAATCTTGTATCTTCATAGTCCAGGAGTCCGGCCGAAGGTATAGTCCGGCTATCCGGACACCCCCTAATCCAGGACTCCCTCAGTAGCCCCAGAACCAGGCTTCAATGACGACAAGTCCGGCGCACAGATTGTCTTCGGCATTGCAAGGCGGGTTCCTCCTCCAAGTACTTCATAGAAGATTTTGAACACAAAGTAGTGTCCGGCTCTGCAAAATAAGTTTCCACATATTGCCATAGAGAGAATAATATTTACACAAATCTTATCTACTGACGTATTCCGTAGCGTGACATCACACCACGGCCAAGTCTTTATTCGAATCGTTTTACTGTCCCACCTCAGCGCGTTTAGCGAGGCAGTTTCCTTGACACGTCTTGTCAAAGCAGAGATCGTGTCCCCTTATTCCGGGATTCTCATCAATACGGGCGTGGGTAACCCAGTCGTACCCATTGGTATGTTTTGTCGATCAAAGGCGAGTCCCAAACGGTCACGGGGAGGGCCCTTGGTATTCAACCTCTTATAAAAAGACCAAGGCCTTACTCCTTTCTTTCAATCTCAAACGAGTTCGCCCTTCGCCTCGAGTTCCAACACCCAAGGCTCCAGATTTCAGGTGCTTCGGACCTTCGACAATGTCCGGTTTCGACCTTCGAGGCCGATGGATGCCCTCCTCTGTCACGGAGGAGGACGTGCTGAAGTTGAGAGAGGCCAGGTTCTTGACCGGCAAAATCTGGCATAGGCTGCCTGCTCAAGGGCAGGTCATTCCCACTCCCAAGCCTGGTGAGAGTGTGGTGTTCATGTATCACTTCCTTCGGGGGCTAGGCTTCCCGACGGATCCCTTCATGAGGGGGCTCATGTTTTATTATGGGCTAGAATTTCACGACTTAGCTCTGGAGTCCATCCTCCATATTTCCTCATTCATCGTCGTGTGTGAAGCCTTCCTCCGTATTACTCCTCACTTCGGACTATGGCTCAAGACCTTCAAAGTAGAGCCGAAGATGATCGAGGGACGACACGCGGAGTGCGGAGGTGCTTTTATAAGCAAGAATGCTGGTGCTCCATGGCCTGAGGGCTCTTTTCAAAAGGAGTCTAGCTTATGGCAACGAGAGTGGTTTTACATCACCCCACCACAGCTAGTGTCATGGGTCAATAAAGGACTGGACTGGGGGCCATCCAAGGACATGCCCTTGTTGCAGGGCCGCATTCGAGATCTCTTAGAAAGAGACATTAGCCTGGTCGTGGTGACGCAGGTCATGTTGATCCGCCGAGCCTTGCCCGGCAAACGTCGCCCCTTCGCCTGTGGGAGTTCAATCCGGAGGGACCACGAGCTCTCCAGCATTTCATGGGCGCAACGCCCGTGGAGATGTACAAATTGCTCTTCGGATCACAAGCAATGTGTCCGGACTTGACCGAGGATGCAGGCCTGAGCTGCAATCGCATGGACACTCAAGTAAGTAGCCTTGTGCCCAGACTTGCTATCCGTATATTTATCATAAAATTTCCCCTAAAAGAGTTGTCCTTTAAACAGGAGTGGATAGCGAAAGCAAAGCTAATCAGGTGTCCGGCCCCCCTCCCCGAGACCACGCCGGATCCCGTGCTAGTCAGGATGTTGGAGGTTGTGCCTTCAGAGGAAAGCGAGGGAGTGGACAAGGAAGCTACAGCCTCCTCGAAGAAGGTTGTACGGAAGGGAGGAATCGAAAATTCCTCTCCTCAGGGGAAGAAGAGGACCGCCTCTGACGACCCGGAGACCATGGCCTCAAAGCGGGGGAAGAAATCTTCGTCAGAGGATCCTGCGCCGGGGGATACTTTGGCCGAATTATGCCCTCAAGGGGATCAGCCCTCCACTGAGCCGTAAGTAGAGAGGAGTTTTTCTTTTTAAGAAATGAGAGAAATCCTTGCGTTATATCTGAGAAGAGTAATCGAAAATTTACCTTGTAGCTCGGACCTTAGCCCTTCTCAGCAGAGCTCGTCTTCGGGGGATCTTCTTCCGGAGATGATGGAGAGCGGAACGCCTCCCCCCTGCCATACCGCCTTGCGAGGCGGGCGACCCTGAGGTATCATCGCAGAGGGTTTCTCCGAATCCGGCAGGGCCGGAAGGTAGTCATATGGCCCCCCAAAGCCCTCCGCGTCCGGCCTTCAAAAAGGGCCATCGGACGAGTCTGGCACCGTCTGGTGCACGGTCGGAGGAGCTGAAGGATCTGCTAGGGCGAGCATCTATCTCAGAGGAGCATCGTGCATTGATGGTTACGGTGATTGAGAGGATTTCATTCGCGGAGAGCGGATTGCATGAGGCCGTCAGGAGTTTACTAACAGGTTTTGAGGTATGCGAAATAATGTACCCTTTTTGGACAGTTGCGCATAAATAAGATGCGCCCTGTGTAGATAGTAGCCCCTGAGACTCTATGCGTTGTCAAAAGTGACGGCGCGCAGAGGATCATAATCCCAGGTCTAATATGCCGCCTTCATACGTAGGTGGCGAAGTGTCGGGTGGCCAGCCGGACTGATGAATTTGCCGAGCTAAAGCGGCAACTTGACATGGCAGATGCCGACATCGCGCTTGTCAACAAGCGGCTTGACGAGGCACAAGGTATGTAATTACTCCGGTGGCACCTGGTAAGAGGAGCTTTATGCCAGTATCTTACAATGTGTGCGCTTGATGCAGATGGTGCTGCTGCCATGGAGAATCTTTGGGCGGAACTTGCCCGAGCCAAGGAGCAAGCCAGGAAAAGTGATGCGGCTGCCGAAAAGGCAATTGAAGAGCTAAAAGCCGAACAGGCTGCTCACTGCCGAAGCAAGAAGGAAATGGCCGAGATGGCTGTGAAGCTGAAGAGCGCTACTGACCGTTGCAAGCTTCTTGAAAAAGAAGATCGGGCGGAACAGACGGACCTAGAGAAGGCCGTTGCCGATGCCAAGGATGCTCGCTCTGCGATGAGAGCTATGAAGGAGGAGTTGCGTCAGGCTGGAGAGATCGCGGCTGGAAAGCCCTTTATGCTGCGGAGGAAGTTCTGTGATCCTAAACATGCTCCGTTAAACCGGATGTGGAGTACGGCGGACACCTATCTGGATTTGGCAGCGAGTGCCGCAGATGCGGTCGAACACTTCCGAGATCAAGAAGATCGTGAAGTGGAAAAGCTCTTTTGGTCGCAGTTCCACAATCCGGAGCATCCACTGTCATTAGCCGATCGTTTGGCCAAATGGGCCGAGCTAAATAGGTTGTCCGGACTCGCCATGAAGTATGTCAGGAGTCATCTGTGGCCAGAGAGGCCAGAGCCGAAAAGTTATCTCAACTTGGTGCAGCAGTTCCTTGGTGTGGCACCGCATATCAATGTGATGAAGAGGTCAGCGTGCATAGAGGGTGCGCGGATGGCTCTTGCCCGTGTCAAGACATACTGGGCGGAAATGGAGGCCACCGCTGTTGCATCCCCAGACTCGGATGGAAGCCGAGTACCTGCCGAGCACTATTTTTAGGAAGTTCTGCAAGGCGCTCGTTTAATAGAGACGCAGTGCTCGAAGGATACTATATTCGAATAGCATATATTATTGTAAAACAATATTTTGATAAATTGTAGAAGCTTTTTATACTTGTGCGTGCAAGTATTATAATACCCCCTGTGCGGCCGTTTAACATATATGTATATATAATCTGAAAGATGGCAGTCGTCGGCTTCAGCCCCCACGCACATAATGCGGGGGTGTTCGCAGAAGGCGCATTTTCACACTTGATCCAACGTCTTGGTCCTACAAAGGAGGTGATAGCGCAGCGAACTAGGAAATCGGACTATGATGCTTTATCACTTTCACTTAGCCATAGGAGTTTGACAGTGAGGCTACTTATATAGCCCCTGGTGGTGCCTGCGCTCGCCCGAACTCGGGGCGCGTATGTGCCTGGCCGGGAAGCGGCCCTTCGTTAATGCGGAGGAATCCTAAAGATTCCGATAAGTCATCGAGTGGTTGACTAGTCTCACGCTATATCATGACAGTCAGTTTTCGGCTTTCTCTACTGAGGTGCTCGCCTGGCCGAACCGGGGCACAATCGCAGTAGTTCTCCTGGTGCCGCCTAAGCCGATAGAGCGGAACTTAAGGTAGCAAAACACAGGAGCCGGGCAAACCCAACATTTGACCAAAGACATGATTCGGAGCTGATGCATATAAGACCAAACTCGCGACGCCGAACACTCCCTAAGGTATTCGATCTTTATGAGGGCGGGCGGGATAACGCCCTTAGTAATAAGCCCCTAGTGTCCAGGTGCGCGCAAAACTATGACGTGGCCACATGCCAAAACGCCAGCCTCCTCCTTGGTTATACCAAGAAACCAGGGGATGTGTATCAACAAGAGACAGTAAAAAAGGTTTACGCAGGGTCTTAATCTGAAAAGAATCCTTGGAACGGGTCCCTGTTGCACGTCTGTGCCTGTGTCTCCGTTGTGCCGTATCCTGGACGGGCGTAGCACGGTGTTTATCTATAAAAGAGAGAAACTTAGTTGAAGAAAGTGTTGGGGAACGTAGTAATTTCAAAAAAATCCTACGCACACGCAAGATCATGGTGATGCATAGCAACGAGAGGGGAGAGTGTTGTCTACGTACCCTCGTAGACCAAAGCGGAAGCGTTGACGCAATGTAGAGGAAATAGTCATACGTCTTCCCGGTCCAACTGATCCAAGCACCGTTACTACGGCACCTCTGAGTTCTTGGCACACGTTCAGCTCGATGACGCTCCCCGGGCTCCGATCCAGCAAAGCTTCGGGGAGGAGTTCCGTCAGCACGACGGTGTGGTGACGATCTTTATGTTCAACCGTCGCAGGGCTTCGCCTAAGCACCGCTACAATATGACCGAGGTGGAATATGGTGGAGGGGGCACCGCACACGGCTAAGGAACGATCACGAAGATCAACTTGTGTATCCTAGGGTGCCCCCCTGCCCCCGTATATAAAGGAGCCAAGGGGTGCCCCCCTGTTTCGAGTTCTAAATATTAGCAACAGAACCAGTATCAAATACCCAGGTGCTACTGCGAGCTCTAGTAAGGTACACATCAATAACATGTATATCACATATACCTTTGTTCACCTTGCCATCCTTCTTATCCGCCAAATACTTGGGGCAGTTCCGCTTCCAGTGACCAGTCTGCTTGCAGTAGAAGCACTCAGTTTCAGGCTTAGGTCCAGACTTGGGTTTCTTCTCTTGAGCAGCAACTTGCTTACTGTTCTTCTTGAAGTTCCCCTTCTTCTTCCCTTTGCCCTTTTTCTTGAAACTAGTGGTCTTGTTGACCATCAACACTTGATGCTCCTTCTTGATTTCTACCTCCGCAGCCTTTAGCATTGCGAAGAGCTCGGGAATTGTCTTATCCATCCCTTGCATATTATAGTTCATCACGAAGCTCTTGTAGCTTGGTGGAAGTGATTGGAGAATTCTGTCAATGACGCTATCATCCGGAAGATTAACTCCCAGTTGAATCAAGTGATTACAATACCCAAACATCTTGAGTATATGCTCACTGACAGAACTATTCTCCTCCATCTTGCAGCTATAGAATTTATTCGAGACTTCATATATCTCAATCCGGGCATTCTGCTTGAATATTAACTTCAACTCCTGGAACATCTCATATGCCCCATGACGTTCAAAACGTCGTTGAAGTCCCGGTTCTAAGCCGTAAAACATGGCATATTGAACTATCGAGTAGTCATCAGCTTTGCTCTGCCAGACGTTCTTAACGTCGTCAGTTGCATCAGCAGCAGGCCTGGCACCCAGCGGTTCTTCCAGGACGTAACTCTTTTGTGCAGCAATGAGGATAATCCTCAAGTTACGGACCCAGTCCGTGTAATTGCTACCATCATCTTTCAACTTTGCTTTCTCAAGGAACGCATTAAAATTCAACAGAACAGCAGCACGGGCCATCTATCTACAATCAACATAAACAAGCAAGATACTATCAGGGACTAAGTTCATGATAAATTTAAGTTCAATTAATCATATTACTTAAGAACTCCCACTTAGATAGACATCCCTCTAATCATCTAAGTGATCACGTGATCCAAATCAACTAAACCATAACCGATCATCACGTGAAATGGAGTAGTTTTCAGTGGTGAACATTGCTATGTTGATCATATCTACTATATGATTCACGCTCAACCTTTCGGTCTCAGTGTTCCGAGGCCATATCTGTTATATGCTAGGCTCGTCAAGTTTAACCTGAGTATTCTGCGTGTGCAAAACTGGCTTGCACCCGTTGTAGATGGACGTAGAGCTTATCACACCCGATCATCACGTGGTGTCTGGGCACGATGAACTTTGGCAACGGTGCATACTCGGGGAGAACACTTTTTATCTTGAAATTTAGTGAGAGATCATCTTATAATGCTACCGTCAATCAAAGCAAGATAAGATGCATAAAAGATAAACATCACATGCAATCAATATAAGTGATATGATATGGCCATCATCATCTTGTGCTTGTGATCTCCATCTCCAAAGCACCGTCATGATCACCATCGTCACCGGCACGACACCTTGATCTCCATCGTAGCATCGTTGTCGTCTCGCCAATCTTATGCTTCTACGACTATCGCTACCGCTTAGAGATAAAGTAAAGCATTACAGGGTGATTGCATTGCATACAATAAAGCGACAACCATATGGCTCCTGCTAGTTGCCGATAACTTGGTTACAAAACATGATCATCTCATACAATAAAATTTAGCATCATGCCTTGACCATATCACATCACAACATGCCCTGCAAAAACAAGTTAGACGTCCTCTACTTTGTTTGTTGCAAGTTTTACGTGGCTGCTACGGGCTTAAGCAAGAACCAATCTTACCTACGCATCAAAACCACAATGATAGTTTGTCAAGTTGGTGCTGTTTTAACCTTCGCAAGGACCGGGCGTAGCCACACTCGGTTCAACTAAAGTTGGAGAAACTGACACCCGCCAGCCACCTGTGTGCAAAGCACGGCGGTAGAACCAGTCTCGCGTAAGCGTACGCGTAATGTCGGTCCGGGCCGCTTCATCCAACAATACCGCCGAACCAAAGTATGACATGCTGGTAAGCAGTATGACTTATATCGCCCACAACTCACTTGTGTTCTACTCGTGCATATAACATCAAACCATAAAACCTAGGCTCGGATGCCACTGTTGGGGAACGTAGTAATTTCAAAAAAATTCCTACGCACACGCAAGATCATGGTGATGCATAGCAATGAGAGGGGAGAGTGTCGTCTACGTACCCTCGTAGACCGAAGCGGAAGCATTGACGCAAAGTAGAGGAAGTACTCGTACGTCTTCCCGGTCCAACCGATCCAAGCACCGTTACTCCGGCACCTCCGAGTTCTTGGCACACGTTCAGCTCGATGACGCTCCCCGGGCTCCGATCCAGCAAAGCTTCGGGGAGGAGTTCCGTCAGCACGATGGTGTGGTGATGATCTTGATGTTCAACCGTCGCAGGGCTTCGCCTAAGCACCGCTACAATATGATCGAGGTGGAATATGGTGGAGGGGGGCACCGCACACGGCTAGCTAAGGAACGATCATGAAGATCAACTTGTGTGTCCTAGGGTGCCCCCCTGCCCCCGTATATAAAGGAGCCAAGTGGAGGGGGCGGCCGGCCAAGGAGGGCGCGCCAAGGGGGAGTCCTACTCCCACCGGGAGTAGGACTCCCTTCTTTCCTAGTTGGAGAAGGAGAAGTGGGAAAGAGGAGGAAGAGGGAAAGGAAAGGGCGGGGGGGCCGCCCCCCTTTCCTTGTCCTATTCAGACTAGGGAGGGGAGGGGCGCGCGGCCACCTCTTGCCTCCTTTCCTCTTCTCCCTTAGGGCCCATGTAGGCCCAATAACCCCCGGGGGGTTCCGGTAACCCCCCGGTACTCCGGTAAAATCCCGATTTCACCCGGAACGATTCCGATATCCAAATATAGGCTTCCAATATATCGATCTTTATGTCTCGACCATTTCGAGACTCCTTGTCATGTCCATGATCACATCCGGGACTCCAAACAACCTTCGGTACATCAAAATACATAAACTCATAATGAAACTGTCATCGTAACGTTAAGCGTGCGGACCCTACGGTTCGAGAACAATGTAGACATGACCGAGACACGTCTCCGGTCAATAACCAATAGCGGAACCTGGATGCTCATATTGGTTCCTACATATTCGACGAAGATCTTTATCGGTCAGACCGCATAACAACATACGTTGTTCCCTTTGTCATCGGTATGTTACTTGCCCGAGATTCGATCGTCGGTATCTCAATACCTAGTTCAATCTCGTTACCGGCAAGTCTCTTTAATCATTCCGTAATACATCATCTCACAACTAACTCATTAGTTGCAATGCTTGCAAGGCTTATGTGATGTGCATTACCGAGAGGGCCCAGAGATACCTCTCCGAAAATCGGAGTGACAAATCCTAATCTCGAAATACGCCAACCCAACATGTGCCTTTGGAGACACCTGTAGAGCACCTTTATAATCACCCAGTTACGTTGTGACGTTTGGTAGCACACAAAGTGTTCCTCCGGCAAACGGGAGTTGCATAATCTCATAGTCATAGGAACATGTATAAGTCATGAAGAAAGCAGTAGCAACATACTAAACGATCGGGTGCTAAGCTAATGGAATGGGTCATGTCAATCACATCATTCTCCTAATGATGTGATCCCGTTAATCAAATGACAACTCATGTCTATGGTTAGGAAACATAACCATCTTTGATTAACGAGCTAGTCAAGTAGAGGCATACTAGTGACACTCTGTTTGTCTATTTATTCACACATGTATTATGTTTCCGGTTAATACAATTCTAGCATGAATAATAAACATTTATCATGATATAAGGAAATAAATAATAACTTTATTATTGCCTCTAGGGCATATTTCCTTCAGAAAGATCGTGCCGAACATGAGTTATACTAAATAAACAAAGTATAAATCGAAATGGGTAAAATTGAGCTTTATTGTCTCTTGTTTGATATGCGCGGAGCCCCTAGTACAGGGGTGTACGGCTATTAAGCCTTTATCAATTGTATGTTTATGCCGGACTCGTCTAGCCGTGTCCGTGGTCTTGACGACCTGTTTAGGTGCTTTGGCTGGTGAAGCCGCTTTGTTTTGGGGCTGTCAAGGCAGCCGCACTGTCTTCCGCATGGGAGGGACACTCAATGTTTTCCCTTTAATGAGATGATGCCTCGTGGACCGGGCATCTTAAGTGTAAGAGATGCATAATGCGGTATTGCGTTAAAGTGGGCGAAAGCTTCACGTCCCAGCAGTGCTTGATAGCTACTTGAGAATGGGGCGATGTGGAAAGTTAGCTGTTCACGACGGAAGTTATCGGGGGAGCCGAACATAACTTCTAGCCGGAGAGAACCCATGCAACGGGCATCCGGGCCTGGCGTTACCCCATGAAAGGAGGTTTTGCTATGGCGAATTTTTATTGGGTCTATCCCCATGTTGCGGATTGTGTCCTGGTATAGCAGGTTTAGACCACTGCCGCCGTCCATCAGGACATTTGTAAAGTGGAGTCCGCTGATTATTGGATCTAATACCAAGGCAGTCCAGCCTGTGTTCCGGATACTTCTCGAGTAATCCTGATGGTCGAATGTGATCGGTTTTAACAACCATTGGCGAGACTCCTTTGGGATAGGCCGTATGGCGCGTATCTCTGTTGGCGCCATTCTGTTCGTCACGTGAAGTAAGTTTACTGTTTTGACTTCTTGTGGGAAATCCTTTTGTTTCCTGGTGCTCTGCTTGTGGGGTTCGTCGTCGTCCTCACTTGGTGTGTCGAGCCCCTTGTGTTCGGCGTTGAGTTTGCCGGATTGCTTGAAAACCCAACAATCTCTGTGGGTATGGTTCGCAGGCTTCCCGGGAGTACTGTGTATTTGACATATCTTGTCCAAGATTTTGTTTAAGTTGGATAGCTCGTCCCTGTTATCCTTGAGGGGCGGCTTTCTCTGATTCTGCCGCGAGCTTTTGAATCCGGCGTTGACCGCCGTGCTCTTTGGGCTGTTTCCCTTATTCCGGCACTGGTCCTTGTTGCGTCGGGGTTTTCCATTTCCATCCCTAACTTCGGATGTACTTGGGTCGCTGGTGCTACATCTTGCCAACCAGCTGCCCTCTCCTGCGCAAAAGCGGGTCATGAGGCTTGTTAATGCGGCCATTGTTCTTGGCTTTTCTTGGCCGAGGTGTCTGGTGAGCCATTCGTCTCGAACGTTATGCTTAAAAGCTGCTAGGGCTTCAGCGTCCGGACAGTCGACTATCTGATTCTTTTTAGTAAGAAATCTGTTCCAGAATTTCCGGGCTGACTCTCCGGGCTGTTGAGTTATGTCACTGAGATCGTCTGCATCCGGAGGGCGGATGTAGGTCCCTTGAAAATTTGCCCGGAAAGCATCCTCAAGCTCTTCCCAACTTCCAATGGTGTTTTCGGGAAGGCTTTTGAGCCAATGCCGGGCTGGCCCTTTAAGCTTGAGGGGTAAGTATTTTATGGCGTGGAGGTCATCTCTTCTGGCCATGTGTATGTGGAGGATATAATCCTCAATCCAGACCCCAGGGTCTGTTGTTCCAGTGTACGCCTCTATGTTTATGAGCTTGAATCCCGCTGGAAATTCATGGTCCAGCACCTCATCGGTGAAACATAGGGGGTGTGCGTCACCCCTATATTTGGGTGTGCCGTGATGTTCGGATATTTGTTGTGTTGCATTGCTTACTAGAGCTTGCTTTCTTGGCCCGTAGATAGATCTGGCTGGGCCATCTTTTTGATGCAGATCCTTTGGTGGATCGCGTGTCGGCTTGTGTGCGACGCCGCTTGCCGCTCCATGCTGGCCATGCGGTCGTCTATCCGACTGGGTGGCTTTCCTATTTTTTGACCGCGGGGGCTCTAAGGCCTCCTCGTCAAATTCAGGCAGTAGCTTTCGCTTTGGATAGCTTTTTGTGCGGCGACTGCCTCCATATTTGTCTGCGGTGTTGCGTACTTTGCTCCATCTGATTCTGAGTGCATCTTCCGCAGTTTTGAGCTTCTGCTTCTGCTTTTTCAGGCTACGCGCAGTGGCGACAAGCCTTTTGTGGAGGTTCTTCTACTCCATGAGCCTATCCGGTGTAAGGTCGTCCGGACTGTTGTTTTCGCCGGGGACAGGGTGTTCGGTTTGTTTATCCAAGTTGCCCTATTCGGACGGTTGCTCGAAGGCATGTTCGTCGTCCGTCGGCTCGACCTGCTCTATGGCTGGGTCTGTATGGCTGCTATCTCTGTCGAGGCGGGGCTTGGAGCTGTGCTTCACCGCTTTGATTGCTTTTCGAGTGAACGGTCCCTCGTTGCATCCCTGTGTTCCTCGTCGTTGCTTCCTTTGGGTGTGTCCATCATGTATACATCATGAGATGAGGTGGCTGTCCAGTGCCTTATAGGCGTTGGTTCATGTTCATCTCCTACATCGTCGTCCATACCGTCGATGTCTTCGGAGTCGAAGTCGAGCACGTCATTTAAATTATCGACAGTGGCTACGAAGTGGGTGGTGGGTGGGCATCGAATTTCTTCGTTGTCCACATCCCAATCCTTCCGGTCATAGTCCGGCCAGGACTCTCCTGACAAAGAGAGAGACCTGAGTGAATTCAGAATGTCGCCAAAGGGCGAGTGCTGAAAGATGTCTGCGGCGGTGAACTCCATGATCGGCGCCCAATCGGATTCGATCGGTAGGGGCGCGGAGGGCGCGGAGTCCGGAGAGGAGTCCGGCATCTTGGAGTCACGGGCTTCGCGGAGGACAAGGCTGGTGTTCGGCTTGATCGCCGTAGAGATTGCGGCCCCCGAAGCGGTGTCTAACCACCCATCCTCGATTGGTGTGGTCGGCTCCGAGCCAAGGGTCGGAGCGGACACAGGTGCGGCCTCCAGGGCACTATTCGGCGGTAGAGCTAGATCATGCCCATCGTGACAGTGCGGCGCGCTCGGCTGCGGCTCGAATCCGTCGAAGATCAAGTCTCCGCGGAGGTCGGCCGTGTAGTTTAAACTTCCAAATCTGACCTAATGGCCAGGGGCGTAGCTTTCGATCTGCTCCAGATGGCCAAGCGAATTGGCCCGCAGTGCAAAGCCGCCAAATACGAAGATCTGTCCGGGGAGAAAAGTCTCACCCTGGATCGCATCGTCGTTGATGAGGAGCCATCGGGCCTAAAAGTGATGACACAGAGGAACTCTCAATGAAAGCACCAATGTCGGTGTCAAAACCGGCGGATCTCGGGTAGGGGTCCCGAACTGTGCGTCTTGGCGGATGGTAACAAGAGACCGGGGACACGATGCTTTTACCCAGGTTCGGGCCCTCTCGATGGAGGTAAAACCCTACGTCCTGCTTGATTAATATTGATGATATGGGCAGTACAAGAGTAGATCTACCACGAGATCAAGGAGGCTAAACCCTAGAAGCTAGCCTATGGTATGATTGTTCTTGGTCCTACGGACTAAAATCCTCTGGTTTATATAGACACCGAAGAGGGCTAGGGTTACACAGAGTCGGTTACAATGGTAGGAGATCTACATATCCGTATCGCCAAGCTTGCCTTCCACGCCAAGGAAAGTCCCTTCCGGACACGGGACGAAGTCTTCAATCTTGTATCTTCATAGTCCAGGAGTCCGACCGAAGGTATAGTCCGGCTATCCGGACACCACCTAATCCAGGACTCCCTCAGGCACAGTTCTACATTCTCAAACCGGCAAGTTCTACATTCTTAAACCGACTGAAGATCAAATGAGTATTTCAAAGGCCAATATTTTTGTTAAGCATTGGGAGCTGAAGTCAAAGGAGTTATTCTTCACAATATTTCACTATGACAAACCGATGTCAACAAATTGATTATGAAGCTGGTCTATTGACTCGGATTTTATAGAAGAAGGAAGTGACAAGGACTTAAGGATAATCAAGATCAGTTTAACATGGATAAATCCAAAATTAAACTGGGGGCTAATGTCAGGGATATACCCCGCGGTATGACCCGGCTGGAGTTGTAAACCAGCTGGGACTTGGTAAACCGGCGGATGGTAAACCGGAGGAGAGTTAAGACAGAGAGTCAAGACAGATGGCTAAGACAGACGGTAAACCGGCTGGTGTTAAACCGGCAAACAACGTTAAACCGGCAGACAATGTTAAACCGGTAGACAATGTTAAACTGGCAGACGATAAGAAGCCCAGGAAGGGAAGTCAAAATAGTATAAGTTAAAGTCCGAGTTGGACTCCACATGTAACCCGCCCCTTCAACATATATAAGGAGGGGCAGGGCTCCTCAAAGGGGGACAGGCAATAAGAAACAATCTTAGGGCTAGACACAAAGAGGAGAGCCGGTTTACGGCGACTCCCTCATGATGATAATGAGACCTAGCCTCAAACAGCATGTAGGGTTGTTACCGGATGATGTTTCCTGGGGCTCGAAGCTGTCTAAATCCTCGCCTTGTGTTGTGTTTCTCGATTCCGCTCAACCCCTCTCAAGCTACCACATAGATGCGTTGGCCTCACGACTAAGTCCTTCCGTTAGGACATCTAACGTGACAATCCACGACAGGACTCCTTCTTTCCCTTCTTCTTTCGGCTTGGTGCCATGGAGGCGGGGGGAAGTTGGTGTTAGACTGGACCGGGAGAAAAGATCAGCTGCCTTCCGGAAGATGAGGGAGCGGCGGAGAGTGCTGCTTGTAAAGGAGGCGGAGCTATGAAGACGACAGTGGTTTCCTAGCCAGGCGGAAATCGAGGTTGCGTGGGGAAGTGGAGGTGCCCACGGACCGTAAGTCGCCATGCGTCAATCAAGGCCGCAGGCGGTTGGGGCCCGTGGAACTCTGCACCTGACCCTTGGCTTCGCCGCGAAGACAAGCACGAGCGTGCCTTGGGTCCGGGGGCTACTGTCGATGTCCTGGGAACAAGCGTACCCAGACTTTCCTGCCTGCGGCCCAGGGCGTGGCTCATCCAGCGGCCTGGTATGGCCCATCTTCATCAACAAACAATCAAGACCCTCGCGAGACGAACGACACAAGACCTCCTCAGGGGCAGCCTCACTAGGCTGGCTCACGAGGAGCGGAGAGATCAAGGCGAGGGGCACCTCGTGAGGTTTCCGTGATGTGAGCCATGACGACCAAGGCCAGGCGGGTGTCGGTGGGCGCAGAGTACCAGTTGCCTCTTTGGTGCTAAAGATGCACGCGCAGGCGAGGAGTCCCGAGGCATCAGGCAAAGGTTTCCATATCGGTGCAACGAGACCGAGACTGATACGTCTCCAATGTATCTATAATTTCTGATTGCTTCATGCTATATTATCTACTGTTTTGGACTATATTGGGCTTTATTTTCCACTTTTATATTATTTTTGGGACTAACCTATTAACCGGAGGCCTAGCCCAGAATTGTTGTTTTTTGCCTATTTCAGTGTTTCGGAGAAACATAATATCAAACGGAGTCCAAACGGAATAAAATCTTCGGGAACGTGATTTTCTCACCGAACGTGATCCAGGAGACTTGGACCCTACTCCAAAGAGTCAAAGAGGAGGTCACGAGGGTGGGGGGCGCCCCCTAGGGCGCGCCCCCCTGCCTCGTGGGCCCCTCGGTGCTCCACCGACGTACTCCTTCCTCCTATATATACCTACATACCCCCAAACAATCAGAACAGGAGCCAAAAACCTAATTCCACTGCCGCAACTTTCTGTATCCACGAGATCCCATCTTCGGGCCTGTTCCGGAGCTCCGCCGGAAGAGGGTCGTCATCACGGAGGGCTTCTACATCATCCTAGCCCCTCCAATGAAGTGTGAGTAGTTTACCTCAGACCTTCGGGTCCATAGTTAGTAGCTAGATGGCTTCTTCTCTCTTTTTGGATCTCAATACAAAGTTCTCCCCCTCTCTTGTGGAGATCTATTCGATGTAATCTTCTTTTTGCGGTGTGTTTGTTGAGACCGATGAATTGTGGGTTTATGATCAAGTCTATATATGAATAATATTTGAATCTTCTCTGAATTCTTTAATGTATGATTGGTTATCTTTGTAAGTCTCTTAGAATTATCCGTTTGGTTTGGCCAACTAGATTGGTAGTTCTTGCCATGGGAGAAGTGCTTAGCTTTGGGTTCGATCTTGCGGTGTCCTTTCCCAGTGACAGAAGGGGCAGCAAGGCACGTATTGCATCGTTGCCATCGAGGATAACAAGATGGGGTTTACTTCATATTGCATGAATTTATCTCTCTACATCATGTCATCTTGCTTAAGGCGTTACTCTGTTTTTAACTTAATACTCTAGATGCATGCTGGATAGCAGTCGATGAGTGGAGTAATAGTAGTAGATGCAGAATCGTTTCGGTCTACTTGTCACGGACGTGATGCCTATATATATGATCATGCCTAGATATTCTCATAACTATGCTCAATTCTGTCAATTGCTCAACAGTAATTTGTTCACCCACCGTAGAATACTTATGCTCTTGAGAGAAGCCACTAGTGAAACCTATGGCCCCCGGGTCTAGTCTCATCATATCAATCTCCATCACTTTAATCTTGCTTTGCTTTTACTTTTTACTTTGCATCTTTATACCAAAAATACCAAAAATATTATATCTATCAGATCTCACTCTCATAAGTGACCGTGAAGGGATTGACAACCCCTAATCGCGTTGGTTGCGAGTAGCTATCGCTTTGTGCAGGTACGAGGGACTTGAGTGTGGCCTCTTACTGGATTGATACCTTGGTTCTCAAAAACTGAGGGAAATACTTATGCTACTCTGCTGCATCATCCCTTCCTCTTCGGGGAAAACCAACGCAAGCTCGAGACGTAGCAAGAAGGATTTCTAGCGCCGTTGCCGGGGAGTCTACGCAAAAAGTCAACATACCAAGTACCCATCACAATCCCTATCTCTCGCATTACATTATTTGCCATTTTCCTCTCGTTTTCCTCTCCCCCACTTCACCCTTGCCGTTTTATTCGCCCTCTCTCTCTCTATCCTCCCTCTCTTTTTCTGTTTGCCTCTTTTGCCCATTTGCTCTTGTTTGCTCGTGTGTTATTTTACTTGTTTTTCGCGATGGCTCAACCAGTATTCGGTGATCTTCACCTTAAAAGGTTAGAGGAGATCGAAAACAACGTTAGGAAATTTATGGTTTTGCAATTTGAGCATAATAATTTATTTAGAAATGAGCTTAAGTAACAAAAAAAATTTATGAGTTATATGAATAAAGAGCTTGATGATATGTCTAAAGAATTTGATGGCATAAGATCCCAAATTGCTTGTCTAGAAAAGATGACTGCTGAAATCTTGGATATGCAAGCCACCTTAGTTAATAAGATGGCCGCTAAACCGGATTCCTATGAAAATCAAGATGAAGATCTAAAAGTTATTGATGTGTCCCCTATTAAATCTTTATTTTGCAATATGAATCTTGATGAAACTAAATATGATCTTCCTTTACCTAGAAGGCGTTCTAAAAATTCAGAGTATTTAGATCTTAATAATGAAATTGATGAAAGTGGGATTGAAATAAATAAAAATCTAGATGTTGCTAAACCCACTATATTGGATTTCAAGGAATTTAATTATGAAAGTTTCTCTTTAATTGATTGTATTTCCTTGTTGCAATCCGTGCTAAATTCTCCACATGCTTATAGTCAAAATAAAGCCTTCACCGAACATATTGTTGATGCCTTGATACAATCTTATGAAGAAAAACTTGAGTTGAAAGTTTCTATCCCTAGAAAACTCTATGATGAGTGGGAACAAACTATTAAAATTAAAATTAAAGATCATGAGTTTTATGCTTTGTGTGATTTGGGTGCTAGTGTCTCCACTATTCCCAAAACTTTGTGTGATTTACTAGATTTCCGTAATTTTGATGATTGCTCTCTAAACTTGCGTCTTGTGGATTCTACTATTAAGAAACCTATGGTAAGGATTAATGATGTTCTTATTGTTGCAAATAGGAATTATGTGCCCGTAGATTTCATTGTTCTTGATATAGATTGCAATCCTTCTTGCCCTATTATTCTTGGTAGACCTTTCCTTAGAACGGTTGGTGCGATTATTGATATGAAGGAAGGGAATATTAGATTTCAATTTCCATTAAAAAGGGCATGGAACACTTTCCAAGAAAGAAAATAAAATTGCCATATGAAACTACCATGAGAGCCACTTATGGATTGCCTACCAAAGATGGCAATACCTAGATCTATCCTCGCTTTTATGCCTAGCTAGGGGCGTTAAACGATAGCGCTTGTTGGGAGGCAACCCGATTTTATTTTTATTCCTTGCTTTTTGCTCCTTCTTAGTAATAAATAAATTATTTAGCCTCTTTTTTGGTTGTGTTTTTGTGTTTAATTAGTGTTTGTGCCAAGTAGAACCGTTGGGAAGACTTGGGGAAAGTCTTGTTGAACTTGCTGTAAAAAACACAGACTTTAGCGCTCACGAGAACTGCTTTAATTTTTATTTGAATAGTGATATTTAGTTAATTCTTTTTGAAGATGATTAATATATAAATTATTCACGTCCAGAAATTTATTTTAGAATTTTTGGGGTTCCAGATCTTGCGCTAGCTACAGATTACTACAGACTGTTCTGTTTTTGACAGATTCTGTTTTTCGTGTGTTGTTTGCTTATTTTGATGAATCTATGGTTAGTAAAATAGTTTGTAATCCATAGAGAAGTTGGAATACAGTAGGTTTAACACCAATATAAATAAATAATGAGTTCATTACATTACCTTTAAGTGGTATTTTGTTTTCTTTCGCTAACGGAGCTCACGAGTTTTCTATTTTGAGTTTTGTGTTGTGAAGTTTTCAAGTTTTGGGTGAATTCTTTTGATGGATCATGGAACAAGGAGTGGCAAGAGCCTAAGCTTGGGGATGCCCATGGCACCCCCAAGATAATCCAAGGACACCAAAAAGTCAAAGCTTGGGGATGCCCCGGAAGGCATCCCCTCTTTCGTCCGCTTCCATCGGTAATTTACTTGGAGCTATATTTTTATTCACCAACATGATATGTGTTTTGCTTGGAGCGTCTTGTATTATTTGTGTCTTAGTATGACACAATAATCCTTGCTGTACACACCTTTTGAGAGGGCCATACATGAATTAAAATTTGATAGAATACTCTATGTGCTTCACTTATATCTTTTGAGCTAAGTAGTGTTGCTCTATGTGCTTCACTTATATCTTTTGAGCTAAGTAGTTTTGCTCTTTGTGCTTCACTTATATCTTTTGAGCTATGTAGTTTTTCTCTATGTTCTTCACTTATATCTTTTGAGCTAAGTAGTTTTGCTCTATGTGCTTCACTTATATCTTTTGAGCTAAGTAGTTTTGCTCTATGTGCTTCACTTATATCTTTTGAGCGTTATAATTTTGCTCTATGTGCTTCACTTAGATCTTTTAGAGCACGGTGGTGGATTTGTTTTAAATAAACTATTGATCTCTCATGCTTCACTTAAATTATTTTGAGAGTCTCTTAGTAGCATGGTAATTTTCTTAATAATAATATGCTTGGTGTTTAAGATTTGTGAAACTTTCTTCTGAGTGTGTTGAATACTAAGAAAAGATTGAAGCTTGATAATTGTTTTGAGATATGGAGGTGATAATATTAAAGTAATGTTAGTTGAGTATTTGTGAATTTAAAGAATACTTGTGTTAAAGTTTGTGATTCCCGTAGCATGCATGTATGGTGAACCCTTATGTGATGAAGTCGGAGCATGATTTATTTATTGATTGTCTTCCTTATGAGTGGCGGTTGGGGATGAGCGATGGTCTTTTCCTACCAATCTATCCCCCTAGGAGCATGCGCTTAATACTTTGCTTTGATAACTTCTAGATTTTTGCAATAAGTATATGAGTTCTTTATGACTAATGTTGAGTCCGTGGATTATACGCACTATCACCCTTCCACCTTTGCTAGCCTCTCTAATACCGCGCACTTTTCGCCGGTATCATACACCTACCATATACCTTCCTCAAAACATCCACCATACCTACCTATCATGGCATTTCCATAGCCATTCCGAGATATATTGCCATGCAACTTTCCACCGTTCCGTTCATGACACATTCCATCATTGTCATATTGCATATCCCGGTACATCGCCGGATGCATTCACATAGAGTCATATTTTGTTCTAAGTATCGAGTTGTAATTGTTGAGTTGTAAGAAAAATAAAAGTGTGATGACCATCATTATTAGAGCATTGTCCCAGTGAGGAAAGGATGATGGAGACTATGATTCCCCCATAAGTCAGGATGAGACTCCGGACGAAAAATAAATAAAAGAGGCCAAAGAAGCCCAAATAAAAAAGAAAGAAAAGAGGCCATAAAAAAAGAGAAAAGGCCCAAATAAAAAAAATTAAAAATGAGATAAAAAGAGAGAAGGGACAATGTTACTATCCTTTTACCACACTTGTGCTTCAAAGTAGCACCATGATCTTCATAGTAGAGAGTCTCTCATGTTATCACTTTCATATACTAGTGGGAATTTTACATTATAGAACTTGGCTTGTATATTCCACTGATGGGCTTCCTCAAATTGCCCTAGGTCTTCATGAGCAAGCAAGTTGGATGCACACCCACTTAGTTTCTTTTTGAGCTTTCATATACTTATAGCTCTAGTGCATCCGTTGCATGGAAATCCCTACTCACTCAGAGTGATATCTATTGATGGGCATCTCCATAGCCCGTTGATACGCCTAGTTGATTTGAGACTATCTTCTCCTTTTTTTCTTCTCCACAACCACCATTCTATTCCACCTATAGTGCTATATCCATGGCTCACACTCATATATTGCGTGAAGATTGAAAAAGTTTTGAAAAAGTTAAGAGTATGAAACAATTGCTTGGCTTGTCATCGAGGTTGTGCATGATTTAAATACTTTGTGTGGTGAAGATGGAGCATAGCCAAACTATATGATTTTGCAGGGATAACTTTCTTTGGCCATGTTATTTTGAGAAGACATAATTGCTTTGTTAGTATGCTTGAAGTATTATTATTTTTATGTCAATATAAACTTTTGTCTTGAATCTTTAGAATCTGAATATTCATATCACAATTAAGAAGATTTGCATTGAAATTATGCCAAGTAGAACTCCGCATCAAAAATTCTCTTTTTATCATTTACCTACTCGAGGACGAGTAGGAATTAAGCTTGGGGATGCCTGATACGTCTCCAACGTATCTATAACTTTTGATTGCTCCATGCTATATTATCTACTATTTTGGACTATACTGGGCTTTATTTTCCACTTTTATATTATTTTTGGGACTAACCTATTAACTGGAGGCCCAACCCAGAATTGTTGTTTTTTGCCTATTTCAGTGTTTCGGAGAAACAGAATATCAAACGGAGTCCAAATGGAATAAAATCTTCGGGAACGTGATTTTCTCACCGAACGTGATCCAGGAGACTTGGACCCTACTCCAAGGAGTCAAAGAGGAGGTCACAAGGGTGGGGGCGCGCCCCCTGCCTAGTGGGCCCCTCGGTGCTCCATCGACGTACTCCTTCCTCCTATATATACCTACGTACCCCCAAATGATCAGAACAGGAACCAAAAACCTAATTCCACCGCCGCAACTTTCTGTATCCACGAGATCCCATCTTGGGGCCTGTTCCGGAGCTTCGCCGGAAGAGGGCCGTCATCACGGAGGGCTTCTACATCATCCTAGTGAAGGAAATATGCCCTAGAGGCAATAATAAAGTTATTATTTATTTCCTTAAATCATGATAAGTGTTTATTATTCATGCTAGAATTGTATTAACCGGAAACATAATACATGTGTGAATACATAGACAAACAGAGTGTCACTAGTATGCCTCTACTAGACTAGCTCGTTAATCAAAGATGGTTATGTTTCCTAACCATGAACAAAGAGTTGTTATTTGATTAACGAGGTCACATCATTAGTTGAATGATCTGATTGACATGACCCATTATATTAGCTTAGCACCCGATCTTTTAGTATGTTGCTATTGCTTTATCCATGAATTATACTGTTCCTATGACTATGAGATTATGCAACTCCCGTTTGCCGGAGGAACACTTTGGGTACTACCAAACGTCACAACGTAACTGGGTGATTATAAAGGAGTACTACAGGTGGCTCCAAAGGTAGATGTTGGGTTGGCGTATTTCGAGATTAGGATTTGTCACTCCGATTGTCGGAGGGGTATCTCTGGGCCCTCTCGGTAATGCACATCACTTAAAGCCTTGCAAGCATTGCAACTAATGAGTTAGTTGCAGGATGATGTATTACGGAACGAGTAAAGAGACTTGCTGGTAACGAGATTGAACTAGGTATTGGATACCGACGATCGAATCTCGGGCAAGTAACATACCGATGACAAAGGGAACAACGTATGTTGTTATGCGGTCTGACCGATAAAGATCTTCGTAGAATATGTGGGAGCCAATATGGGCATCCAGGTCCCGCTATTGGTTATTGACCGGAGATGTGTCTCGGTCATGTCTACATTGTTCTCGAACCGTAGGGTCCGCACGCTTAACGTTACGATGACAGTTATTATGAGTTTATGCATTTTGATGTACCGAAGGTTGTTCGGAGTCCCGGATGTGATCACGGACATGACGAGGAGTCTCGAAATGGTCGAGACGTAAAGATTGATATATTGGAAGCCTATGTTTGGACATCGGAAGTGTTCCGGGTGAAATCGGGATTTTACCGGATTACCGGGAGGGTTACCGGAACCCCCCGGGAGCCAAATGGGCTAACATGGGCCTTAGTGGAAAGGTGAGAAGGCAGCCCATATAGGGCTGCGCCTCCCCCCCCTCTCCCTAGTCCTATTAGGACTAGGAGAGGGGCCGGCCACCTCTCTCTCCCTCTCCCCTTTAAGGAATCCTATTAGGAATAGGATTGAGGGGGGGAGTCCTACTCCCGGTAGGAGTAGGACTCCTCCTGCGCCTCCCTCCTTGGCCGGCCAGCCTCCCCCCCTTCATACTTTATATACGGGGGCAGGGGACACCCCAAGACACACAAGTTGATCCTTGAGATCGTTCCTTAGCCGTGTGCGGTGCCCCCTGCCACCAAATTCCACCTCGATCATACCGTTACAGTGCTTAGGCGAAGCCCTGCGTCGGTAGTACATCAAGATCGTCACCACGCCGTCGTGCTGACGGAACTCTTCCTCGACGCTTTGCTGGATCGGAGCCCGAGGATTGTCATCGAGCTGAACGTGTGCTAAGAACTCGGAGGTGCCGGAGTAACGGTGCTTGGATCGGTCGGATCGGGAAGAAGACGTACGACTACTTCCTCTACGTTGTGTCAACGCTTCCGTTGCGATCTACAAGGGTACGTAGATCATACTCTCCCCTCGTTGCTATGCATCACCATGATCTTGCGTGTGCGTAGGAAATTTTTTGAAATTACTACGTTCCCCAACAGTGGTATCAGAGCCAGGTTTTATGGTTTGATGTTATTTGCACGAGTAGAACACAAGTGAGTTGTGGGCGATACAAGTCATACTGCCTACCAGCATGTCATACTTTGGTTCGGCGGTATTGTTGGACGAGACGATCCGAACCAACCTTACGCATACTCTTATGCGAGACCGGTTCCCTCGACGTGCTTTGCACATAGATGGCTTGCGGAAGACTGTCTCTCCAACTTTAGTTGAACCGAGTGTGACTACGCCCGGTCCTTGAGAAGGTTAAAACGGAGTCTATTTGACAAACTATCGTTGTGGTTTTGATGAGTAGGTGAGATGAGTTCTTACTTAAGCCCGTAGCAGCCACGTAAAACTTGCAACAACAAAGTAGAGGACGTCTAACTTGTTTTTGCAGGGCATGTTGTGATGTGATATGGTCAAGGCATGATGCTAAATTTTATTGTATGAGATGATCATGTTTTGTAACCGAGTTATCGGCAACTGGCAGGAGCCATATGGTTGTCGCTTTATTGTATGCAATGCAATCGCGATGTAATGCTTTACTTTATTACTAAGCGGTAGTGATAGTCGTGGAAGCATAAGATTGGCGAGACGACAACGATGCTACGATGGAGATCAAGGTGTCGTGCCGGTGACGATGGTGATCATGACGGTGCTTCGGAGATGGAGATCACAAGCACAAGATGATGATGGCCATATCATATCACTTATATTGATTGCATGTGATGTTTATCCTTTTATGCATCTTATCTTGCTTTGATTGACGGTAGCATTATAAGATGATCTCTCACTAAATTATCAAGAAGTGTTCTCCCTGAGTATGCACCGTTGCAAAAGTTCTTCGTGCTGAGACACCACGTGATGATCGGGTGTGATAGGCTCTACGTTCAAATACAACGGGTGCAAAACAGTTGCACACGCGGAATACTCAGGTTATACTTGACGAGCCAAGCATATGCAGATATGGCCTCGGAACACAGAGACCGAAAGGTCGAGCGTGAATCATATAGTAGATATGATCAACATAACGATGTTCACCATTGAAAACTACTCCATATCACGTGATGATCGGGTATGGTTTAGTTGATTTGGATCACGTGATCACTTAGAGGATTAGAGGGATGTCTATCTAAGTGGGAGTTCTTAATTAATTTGATTAACTGAACATAAAACTTATCATGAACTTAGTACCTGATAGTATCTTGCTTGTTTATGTTGATTGTAGATAGATGGCTCGTGCTGTTGTTCCGTTGAATTTTAATGCGTTCCTTGAGAAAGCAAAGTTGAAAGATGATGGTAGCAATTACACGGACTGGGTCCGTAACTTGAGGATTATCCTCATTGCTGCACAGAAGAATTACGTCCTGGAAGCACCGCTGGGTGCCAGGCCTACTGCTAGAGCAACACCAGAAGTTATGAACGTCTGGCAAAGCAAAGCTGATGACTACTCGATAGTTTAGTGTGCCATGCTTTACGGCTTAGAATCGGGACTTCAACGACGTTTTGAACGTCATGGAGCATATGAGATGTTCCAGGAGTTGAAGTTAATATTTCAAGCAAATGCCCGAATTGAGAGATATGAAGTCTCCAATAAGTTCTATAGCTGCAAGATGGAGGAGAATAGTTCTGTCAGTGAGCATATACTCAAAATGTCTGGGTATAATAACCACTTGATTCAATTGGGAGTTACTCTTCCAGATGATTGCGTCATTGACAGAATTCTCCAATCACTGCCACCAAGCTACAAGAGCTTCGTGTTGAACTATAATATGCAAGGGATGAACAAGACTATTCCCGAGCTCTTCGCGATGCTTAAAGCTGCGGAGGTAGAAATCAAGAAGGAGCATCAAGTGTTGATGGTTAACAAAACCACTAGTTTCAAGAAAAAGGGAAAAGGGAAAAAGAAGAAGGGGAACTTCAAGAAGAACAGCAAGCAAGTTGCTGCTCAAGAGAAGAAACCCAAGTCTGGACCTAAGCCTGAAACTGAGTGCTTCTACTGCAAGCAGACTGGTCACTGGAAGCGCAACTGCCCCAAGTATTTGGCGGATAAGAAGGATGGCAAGGTGAACAAAGGTATATGTGATATACATGTTATTGATGTGTACCTTACTAATGCTCGCAGTAGCACCTGGGTATTTGATACTGGTTCTGTTGCTAATATTTGCAACTCGAAACAGGGACTACAGAATAAGCGGACACTAGCAAAGGACGAGGTGACGATGCGCGTGGGAAACGGTTCCAAAGTCGATGTGATCGCGGTCGGCACGCTACCTCTACATCTACCTTCGGGATTAATATTAGACCTAAATAATTGTTATTTGGTGCCAGCGTTGAGCATGAACATTATATCTGGATCTTGTTTAATGCGAGACGGTTATTCATTTAAATCAGAGAATAATGGTTGTTCTATTTATATGAGTAATATCTTTTATGGTCATGCACCCTTGAAGAGTGGTTTATTTTTGATGAATCTCGATAGTAGTAGTACACATATTCATAATGTTGAAACCAAAAGATGCAGAGTTGATAATGAAAGGGCAACTTATTTGTGGCACTGCCGTTTAGGTCATATCGGTGTAAAGCGCATGAAGAAACTCCATGCTGATGGACTTTTGGAACCACTTGATTATGAATCACTTGGTACTTGCGAACCGTGTCTCATGGGCAAGATGACTAAAACACCGTTCTCCGGTACTATGGAGAGAGCAACAGATTTGTTGGAAATCATACATACCGATGTATGTGGACCGATGAATATTGAGGCTCGTGGCGGATATCGTTATTTTCTCACCTTCACAGATGACTTAAGCAGATATGGGTATATCTACTTAATGAAACACAAGTCTGAAACATTTGAAAAGTTCAAAGAATTTCAGAGTGAAGTTGAAAATCATCGTAACAAGAAAATAAAGTTTCTACGATCTGATCGTGGAGGAGAATATTTGAGTTACGAGTTTGGTGTACATTTGAAAAATTGTGGAATAGTTTCGCAACTCACGCCACCCGGAACACCATAGCGTAATGGTGTGTCCGAACGTCGTAATCGTACTTTACTAGATATGGTGCGATCTATGATGTCTCTTACTGATTTACCGCTATCATTTTGGGGATACGCTCTAGAGACGGCCGCATTCACGTTAAATAGGGCACCATCAAAATCCGTTGAGACGACGCCTTATGAACTATGGTTTGGCAAGAAACCAAAGTTGTCGTTTCTTAAAGTTTGGGGCTGCGATGCTTATGTGAAAAAGCTTCAACCTGATAAGCTCGAACCCAAATCGGAGAAATGTGTCTTCATAGGATATCCAAAGGAAACTGTTGGATACACCTTCTATCACAGATCCGAAGGCAAGACTATTGTTGCTAAGTTCGGAAACTTTCTAGAGAAGGAGTTTCTCTCGAAAGAAGTGAGTGGGAGGAAAGTAGAACTTGAAGAGGTAACTGTACCTACTCCTTTATTGAGAAGTAGTACATCACAGAAAACTGTTTCTGCGACACCTACACCAATAAGTGAGGAAGCTAATGATGATGATCATGAAACTTTAGATCAAGATACTACAGAAACTCGTAGATCAACCAGAGTGAGATCCGCACCAGAGTGGTACGGTAATCCTGTTCTGGAGGTCATGATATTAGATCATGATGAACCTACGAACTATGAAGAAGCGATGGTGAGCCCAGATTCCGCAAAGTGGCTTGAAGCCATGAAATCTGAGATGGGATCCATGTATGAGACCAAAGTATGGACTTTGGTTGACTTGCCCGATGATCGGCAAGCAATTGAGAATAAATGGATCTTTAAGAAGAAGACTGACACTGATGGTAATGTTACTGTCTACAAAGCTCGACTTGTCGCAAAAGGTTTTCGACAAGTTCAAGGGATTGACTACGATGAGACTTTCTCACCCGTAGCGATGCTTAAGTCTGTCCGAATCATGTTAGCAATTGCCGCATTTTATGATTATGAAATTTGGCAGATGGATGTCAAAACTGCATTCCTGAATGGATTTCTGGAAGAAGAGTTGTATATGATGCAACCGGAAGGTTTTGTCGATCCAAAGGGAGCTAACAAAGTGTGCAAGCTCCAGCGATCCATTTATGGACTGGTGCAAGCCTCTCGGAGTTGGAATAAACGCTTTGATAGTGTGATCAAAGCATTTGGTTTTATACAGACTTTCGGAGAAGCCTGTATTTACAAGAAAGTGAGTGGGAGCTCTATAGCATTTCTGATATTATATGTGGATGACATATTACTGATTGGAAATGATATAGAATTTCTGGATAGCATAAAGGGATACTTGAATAAAAGTTTTTCAATGAAAGACCTCGGTGAAGCTGCTTACATACTAGGCATAAAGATCTATAGAGATAGATCAAGACGCTTAATTGGACTTTCACAAAGCACATACCTTGACAAGATTTTGAAGAAGTTCAAAATGGATCAAGCAAAGAAAGGGTTCTTGCCTGTGTTACAAGGTGTGAGATTGAGTAAGACTCAAAGCCCGACCACTGCAGAAGATAGAAAGAAAATAAAAGATGTTCCCTATGCTTCAGCCATAGGCTCTATCATGTATGCAATGCTGTGTACCAGACCTGATGTGTGCCTTGCTATAAGTTTGGCATGGAGGTACCAAAGTAATCCAGGAGTGGATCACTGGACATCGGTCAAGAACATCCTGAAATACCTGAAAAGGACTAAGGATATGTTTCTCGTATATGGAGGTGACAAAGAGCTCACCGTAAGAGGTTACGTTGATGCAAGCTTTGACACTGATCCGGACGATTCTAAATCGCAAACCGGATACGTGTTTACATTAAACGGTGGAGCTGTCAGTTGGTGCAGTTCTAAACAAAGCGTCGTAGCGGGATCTACATGTGAAGCAGAATACATAGCTGCTTCGGAAGCAGCGAACGAAGGAGTCTGGATGAAGGAGTTCATATCCGATCTAGGTGTCATACCTAGTGCATCGGGTCCAATGAAAATCTTTTGTGACAATACTGGTGCTATTGCCTTGGCGAAGGAATCCAGATTTCACAAAAGGACCAAACACATCAAGAGACGCTTCAACTCCATCCGGGATTTAGTCCAGGTGGGAGACATAGAGATTTGCAAGATACATACGGATCTGAATGTTGCAGACCCGTTGACTAAGCCTCTTCCACGAGCAAAACATGATCAGCACCAAGACTCCATGGGCGTTAGAATCATTACGGTGTAATCTAGATTATTGACTCTAGTGCAAGTGGGAGACTGAAGGAAATATGCCCTAGAGGCAATAATACAGTTATTATTTATTTCCTTAAATCATGATAAGTGTTTATTATTCATGCTAGAATTGTATTAACCGGAAACATAATACATGTGTGAATACATAGACAAACAGAGTGTCACTAGTATGCCTCTACTAGACTAGCTCGTTAATCAAAGATGGTTATGTTTCCTAACCATGAACAAAGAGTTGTTATTTGATTAACGAGGTCACATCATTAGTTGAATGATCTGATTGACATGACCCGTTATATTATCTTAGCACCCGATCGTTTAGTATGTTGCTATTGCTTTATCCATGAATTATACATGTTCCTATGACTATGAGATTATGCAACTCCCGTTTGCCGGAGGAACACTTTGGGTACTACCAAACGTCACAACGTAACTGGGTGATTATAAAGGAGTACTATAGGTGGCTCCAAAGGTAGATGTTGGGTTGGCGTATTTCGAGATTAGGATTTGTCACTCCGATTGTCGGAGAGGTATCTCTGGGCCCTCTCGGTAATGCACATCACTTAAAGCCTTGCAAGCATTGCAACTAATGAGTTAGTTGCAGGATGATGTATTACGGAACGAGTAAAGAGACTTGCTGGTAACGAGATTGAACTAGGTATTGGATACCGACGATCGAATCTCGGGCAAGTAACATACCGATGACAAAGGGAACAACGTATGTTGTTATGCGGTCTGACCGATAAAGATCTTCGTAGAATATGTGGGAGCCAATATGGGCATCCAGGTCCCGCTATTGGTTATTGACCGGAGATGTGTCTCGGTCATGTCTACATTGTTCTCGAACCGTAGGGTCCGCACGCTTAACGTTACGATGACAGTTATTATGAGTTTATGCATTTTGATGTACCGAAGGTTGTTCGGAGTCCCGGATGTGATCACGGACATGACGAGGAGTCTCGAAATGGTCGAGACGTAAAGATTGATATATTGGAAGCCTATGTTTGGACATCGGAAGTGTTCCGGGTGAAATCGGGATTTTACCGGATTACCGGGAGGGTTACCGGAACCCCCCGGGAGCCAAATGGGCTAACATGGGCCTTAGTGGAAAGGTGAGAAGGCAGCCCATATAGGGCTGCGCCTCCCCCCCCTCTCCCTAGTCCTATTAGGACTAGGAGAGGGGCCGGCCACCTCTCTCTCCCTCTCCCCTTTAAGGAATCCTATTAGGAATAGGATTGAGGGGGGGAGTCCTACTCCCGGTAGGAGTAGGACTCCTCCTGCGCCTCCCTCCTTGGCCGGCCAGCCTCCCCCCCTTCATACTTTATATACGGGGGCAGGGGACACCCCAAGACACACAAGTTGATCCTTGAGATCGTTCCTTAGCCGTGTGCGGTGCCCCCTGCCACCAAATTCCACCTCGATCATACCGTTACAGTGCTTAGGCGAAGCCCTGCGTCGGTAGTACATCAAGATCGTCACCACGCCGTCGTGCTGACGGAACTCTTCCTCGACGCTTTGCTGGATCGGAGCCCGAGGA
Source organism: Triticum urartu (assembly GCF_056163025.1). Classification (NCBI taxonomy): domain Eukaryota; kingdom Viridiplantae; phylum Streptophyta; class Magnoliopsida; order Poales; family Poaceae; genus Triticum; species Triticum urartu. The sequence goes on along the minus strand of NC_141875.1, from coordinate 67,703,498 downwards.
TTGTCATCGAGCTGAACGTGTGCTAAGAACTCGGAGGTGCCGGAGTAACGGTGCTTGGATCGGTCGGATCGGGAAGAAGACGTACGACTACTTCCTCTACGTTGTGTCAACGCTTCCGTTGCGATCTACAAGGGTACGTAGATCATACTCTCCCCTCGTTGCTATGCATCACCATGATCTTGCGTGTGCGTAGGAAATTTTTTGAAATTACTACGTTCCCCAACAGTGGTATCAGAGCCAGGTTTTATGGTTTGATGTTATTTGCACGAGTAGAACACAAGTGAGTTGTGGGCGATACAAGTCATACTGCCTACCAGCATGTCATACTTTGGTTCGGCGGTATTGTTGGACGAGACGATCCGAACCAACCTTACGCATACTCTTATGCGAGACCGGTTCCCTCGACGTGCTTTGCACATAGATGGCTTGCGGAAGACTGTCTCTCCAACTTTAGTTGAACCGAGTGTGACTACGCCCGGTCCTTGAGAAGGTTAAAACGGAGTCTATTTGACAAACTATCATTGTGGTTTTGATGAGTAGGTGAGATGAGTTCTTACTTAAGCCCGTAGCAGCCACGTAAAACTTGCAACAACAAAGTAGAGGACGTCTAACTTGTTTTTGCAGGGCATGTTGTGATGTGATATGGTCAAGGCATGATGCTAAATTTTATTGTATGAGATGATCATGTTTTGTAACCGAGTTATCGGCAACTGGCAGGAGCCATATGGATAGCAGTCGATGAGTGGAGTAATAGTAGTAGATGCAGAATCGTTTCGGTCTACTTGTCACGGACGTGATGCCTATATACATGATCATGCCTAGATATTCTCATAACTATGCTCAATTCTGTCAATTGCTCAACAGTAATTTGTTCACCCACCGTAGAATACTTATGCTCTTGAGAGAAGCCACTAGTGAAACCTATGGCCCCCGGGTCTATTCTCATCATATCAATCTCCATCGCTTTAATCTTGCTTTGCTTTTTACTTTGCTTTTACTTTTTACTTTGCATATTTATACCAAAAATATTATATCTATCAGATCTCACTCTCGTAAGTGACCGTGAAGGGATTGACAACCCCTAATCGCGTTGGTTGCGAGTAGCTATCGCTTTGTGCAGGTACGAGGGACTTGAGCGTGGCCTCCTACTAGATTGATACCTTGGTTCTCAAAAACCGAGGGAAATACTTACGCTACTCTGCTGCACCATCCCTTCCTCTTCGGGAAAACCAACGCAAGCTTGAGACGTAGCAGAGACCAGTAGGACGGCAGGACGGAGGTCATCACGGAGCCCATGACGGCGTCACCACCAGAGCCTTTGGCAGGAGAAGACCACCTTTTGTCAGCATAGCTTGTACTAGTTGTCCCCCTTCAAATTGGCCGTTGAGGGATCCCTTCCCACCTAATATTTGGGAAGAGGAGCCAGGCCTCTATAAATAGGCCTAGCCACCACCATAGGAGGGGATCTAATCTGATCTAATCTGGAGAAGAACTAGACCATCCACACACACAAGCTCATCGAGATCAAGAACACCTCTCCTCAGGAGGCTGTTCTTCCCTTGTACTTGTTCATGCTCAGCCTACAAGGCAATCCACCACACCACACTGGAGTAGGGTATTACACCACAATGGTGGCCCGAACCAGTATAAACTCTTGTGTCCCTTGTTCCTTGGGTTCGGCGAGCTAGGCTTTGAGATCAAGGTGAGAGTGTGAGCTAGGGGGAGAGAGATCTTCGTGCGCACCCATGATTTCGAACCTCAAGGGTTTTGCCGGAACCCGTAATCTGACACGAATCCAACAAGGAGCAGAAGGAAATGACAAGCGGTTTTCAGTAAGGTATTCTCTGCAAGCACTGAAATTATTGGTGACAGATAGTTTTGTGATAAGGTAATTCGTAATGGGTAACAAGTAACAAAAGTAAACAAGGTGTAGCAAGGTGGCCCAATCCTTTTTGTAGCAAAGGACAATCCTGGACAAACTCTTATATAAAGGAAAGCGCTCTCGAGGACACATGGGAATTATCGCCAAGCTAGTTTTCATCATGCTCATATGATTCGCATTCATTACTTTGATAATTTGGTATGTGGGTGGACCGGTTCTTGGGTACTGCCCTTCCTTGGACAAGCATCCCAATTATGATTAACCCCCCTTGCAAGCATCCGCAACTACGAAATAAGAATTAAGGTAAACCTAACCATAGCATTAAACATAGGGATCCAAATCAGCCCCTTACGAACCAACACATAAACTAGGGTTTAAGCTTCTGTCACTCTAGCAACCCATCATCTACTTATTACTTCCCAATGCCTTCCCCTAGACCCAAACAATGGTGAAGTGTCATGTAGTCGATGTTCACATAACACCACTAGAGGAAAGACAACATACATCTCATCAAAATATCGAACGAATACCAAATTCACATGACTACTTATAGCAAGACTTCTCCCATGTCCTCAGGAACAAACGTAACTACTCACAAATCATGTTCATGTTCATAATCAGAGGGGTATTAATATGCATAAAGGATCTGAACATATAATCTTCCACCGAATAAACCAACTAGCATCAACTACAAGGAGTAATCACCACTACTAGCAACACACAGGTACCAATCTAAGGTTTTGAGACAAAGATCGGATACAAGAGATGAACTAGGGTTTGAGAGGAGATGGTGTTGGTGAAGATGTTGATGGAGATTGACCCCCTCCCGATGAGAGGATCGATGGTGATGACGATGGTGACGATTTCCCCCTCCCGGAGGGATGTTTCCCCGGCAGAATAGCTCTGCCAGAGCTCTAGATTGGTTCTGCCAAGGTTCCGCCTCGAGACGGCGGCGCTTCGTCCCTAAAGCTTTTTCTTTATTTTTTCCAAGACAAAAGACACCTTATAGCAAAAGATGGGCATCGGGGGCTTGCCAGGTGGCCCACGAGGCAGGGGGACGGGCCCAGGGGGTAGGGCGCGCCCCCCATCCTCGTGGACGGTGGCTGGCTCCCTCTGGTGCTTTCTTTGCCCAATATTTTTAATATATTCCAAAACTGACTTTTGTGGAGTTTCAGGACTTTTAGAGGTGTGCAGAATAGGTTTTTGGGGAACGTAGTAATTTCAAAAAAAATCCTACGCACACGCAAGATCATGGTGATGCATAGCAACGAGAGGGGAGAGTGTTGTCCATGTACGCTCGTAGACCGAAAGCGGAAGCGTTAGCACAACGCGGTTGATGTAGTCATACGTCTTCACGATCCGACCGATCAAGTACCGAACGCACGGCACCTCCGAGTTCAGCACACGTTCAGCCCGATGACGTCCCTCGAACTCCGATCTAGCCGAGTGCTGAGGGAGAGTTTCGTCAGCACGACGGCATGGTGACGATGATGATGTTCTACCGACGCAGGGCTTCGCCTAAGCACCGCTACAGTATTATTGAGGTGGACTATGGTGGAGGGGGGCACCGCACATGGCTAAAAGATCAAATCAATTGTTGTGTCTTTGGGGTGCCCCTCTGCCCCCGTATATAAAGGAGCAAGGGGGGAGGTGCGGCCGGCCAGGAGGAGGCGCACCAGGAGGAGTCCTACTCCCACCGGGAGTAGGACACCCTGTTGGGGAACGTAGTAATTTCAAAAAAATTCCTACGCACACGCAAGATCATGGTGATGCATAGCAACGAGAGGGGAGAGTGTTGTCTACGTACCCTCATAGACCGGAAGCGGAAGCGTTAGCACAACTTGGTTGATGTAGTCGTATGTCTTCACGGCCCGACCGATCAAGCACCGCAACTACGACACCTCCGAGTTCTAGCACACGTTCAGCTTGATGACGATCCCCGGACTCCGATCCAGCAGAATGTCGGGGAAGAGTTCCGTCAGCACGACGGCGTGGTGACGATCTTGATGTTCTACCGTCGCAGGGCTTCGCCTAAGCACTGCTACAATATTATCAAGGATTATGGTGGAGGAGGGCACCGCACACGGCTAATAGATCTCAAGGATCAATTGTTGTGTCTAGAGGTGCCCCCCTGCTCCCGTATATAAAGGAGCAAGGGGGAGGGGCGGCCGGCCAGGAGGAGGCGCGCCAGGGAGGAGTCCTACTCCTACCGGGAGTAGGACTCCCTCCTTTCCTTGTCCAACTAGGAGAGAGGGAACGAAGGGAGAGAGGAGAGAAAGGAAAGGGGGGCGCCGCCCTTCCCTCCTTGTACAATTCATACTAGAGGGGGAGGGGGCGCGTAGCCTGCCCTGGCCGCCCCTCCTCTGCTCCACTTTGGTCCCATGAGGCCCATTAACCCCCCGGGGGGGGGTCCGGTAACCCCCGGTACTCCGTTTTATATCCGATAACTCCCGGAACCATTCCTGTGTCCGAATATAGTCGTCCAATATATCAATCTTTATGTCTCGACTATTTCGAGACTCCTCGTTATGTCCGTGATCACATCCGGAACTCCGAACAACCTTTGGTACATCAAAATATATAAACTCATATTGAAACTGTCATCGTAACGTTAAGCGTGCGGACCCTACGGGTTCGAGAACAATGTAGACATGACTGAGACATGTCTCCGGTCAATAACCAATAGCGGAACCTAGATGCTCATATTGGTTCCTACATATTCTACGAAGATCTTTTATCGGTCAGACCGCATAACAACATACGTTGTTCCCTTTGTCATCGGTATGTTACTTGCCCGAGATTTGATCGTCGGTATCTCAATACCTAGTTCAATCTCGTTACCGGCAAGTCTCTTTACTCGTTCCCTAATACATCATCCCGCAACTAACTTATTAGTTGCAATGCTTGTAAGGCTTATGTGATGTGCATTACCGAGAGGACCCAGAGATACCTCTCCGACAATCGGAGTGACAAATCCTAATCTCGAAATACGCCAACCCAACAAGTACCTTCGGAGACACCTGTAGAGTACCTTTATAATCACCCAGTTATGTTGTGACGTTTCGTAGCACACAAAGTGCTCCTCCGGTAAACGGGAGTTGCATAATCTCATAGTCATAGGAACATGTATAAGTCATGAAGAAAGCAATAGCAACAAACTAAATGATCAAGTGCTAAGCTAACGAAATGGGTCAAGTCAATCACATCATTCTCCTAATGATGTGATCCCGTTAATCAAATGAAAACTCATGTCTATGGTTAGGAAACATAACCATCTTTGATCAACGAGCTAGTCAAGTAGAGGCATACTAGTGACACTATGTTTGTATATGTATTCACACATGTATTATGTTTCCGGTTAATACAATTCTAGCATGAATAATAAGCATTTATCATGATATAAGGAAATAAATAATAACTTTATTATTGCCTCAAGGGCATATTTCCTTCAGTCTCCCACTTGCACTAGAGTCAATAATCTAGAATACACAGTAATGATTCTAACACCCATGGAGCCTTGGTGTTGATCATGTTTTGCTCGTGGAAGAGGCTTAGTCAGCGGGTCTACAACATTCAGATCTGTATGTATCTTGCAAATTTCTATGTCTCCCACTTGGACTAAATCCCGAATGGAATTGAAGTGTCTCTTGATGTGCTTGGTTCTCTTGTGAAATCTGGATTCCTTTGCCAAGGCAATTGCACCAGTATTGTCACAAAAGATTTTCATTGGACCCTATGCACTAGGTATGATCGGATATGAACTCCTTCATCCAGACTCCTTCATTTGCTGCTTCCGAAGCAGCTATGTACTTTGCTTCACATGTAGATCCCGCCACGAGGCTTTGTTTAGAACTGCACCGACTGACAGCTCCACCGTTCAGTAAAAACACGTATCCGGTTTGCGATTTAGAATCGTCCGGATCAGTGTCAAAGCTTGCATCAACGTAACCATTTACGATGAGCTCTTTGTCACCTCCATATACGAGCAACATATCCTTAGTCCTTTTCAGGTATTTCAGGATGTTCTTGACCGTTGTCCAGTGATCCACTCCTGGATTACTTTGGTACCTCCCTGCTAGACTTATAGCAAGGCACACATCAGGTCTGGTACACAGCATTGCATACATGATAGAGCCTATGGCTGAAGCATAGGGAACATCTTTTATTTTCTCTCTATCTTTTGCGGTGGTTGGACATTGAGTCTTACTCAACTTCACACCTTGTAACACAGGCAAGAACCCTTTCTTTGCTTGATCCATTTTGAACTTCTTCAAAACCTTGTCAAGGTATGTGCTTTGTGAAAGTCCAATTAAGCGTCTTGATCTATATATATAGATCTTAATGCCCAATATGTAAGCAGCTTCACCGAGGTCTTTCATTGAAAAACTCTTATTCAAGTATCCCTTTATGCTATCCAGAAATTCTATATCATTTCCAATCAATAATATGTCATCCACATATAATATCAGAAATGCTACAGAGCTCCCACTCACTTTCTTGTAAATACAGGCTTCTCCAAATGTCTGTACAAAACCAAATGCTTTGATCACACTATCAAAGCGTTTATTCCAACTCCGAGAGGCTTGCACCAGTCCATAAATGGATCGCTGGAGCTTGCACACTTTGTTAGCTCCCTTTGGATCGACAAAACCTTCTGGTTGCATCATATACAACTCTTCTTCCAGAAATCCATTCAGGAATGCATTTTTGACATCCATTTGCCAAATTTCATAATCATAAAATGCGGCAATTGCTAACATGATTCGGACAGACTTAAGCATCGCTACGGGTGAGAAGGTCTCATCGGAGTCAATCCCTTGAACTTGTCGAAAACCTTTTGCAACAAGTCGAGCTTTATAGACAGTAACATTACCGTCAGCGTCAGTCTTCTTCTTGAAGATCCATTTATTCTCAATTGCTTGCCGATCAACAGGCAAGTCAACCAAAGTCCACACTTTGTTCTCATACATGGATCCCATCTCAGATTTCATGGCTTCAAGCCATTTTGCGGAATCTGGGCTCACCATCGCTTCTTCATAGTTCGTAGGTTCATCATGATCTAGTAGCATGACTTCCAGAATAGGATTTCCATACCACTCTGGTGCGGATCTTACTCTGGTTGATCTACGAGGTTCGGTGGTAACTTGATCTGAAGTTTCATGATCATTATCATTAGCTTCCTCACTAATTGGTGTAGGTGTCACAGAAACCGGTTTCTGTGATGTACTACTTTCCAATAAGGGAGTAGGTATAGTTACCTCATCAAGTTCTACTTTTCTCCCACTCACTTCTTTCGAGAGAAACTCCTTCTTTAGAAAAACTCCGAATTTAGCAACAAAAGTCTTGCCTTCGGATCTGTGATAGAAGGTGTACCCAACAGTCTCCTTTGGGTATCCTATGAAGACATATTTCTCCGATTTGGGTTCGAGCTTATCAGGTTGAAGCTTTTTCACATAAGCATCGCAGCCCCAAACTTTTAGAAATGACAACTTTGGTTTCTTGCCAAACCACAGTTCATAAGGCGTCATCTCAACGGATTTCAATGGTGTCCTATTTAACGTGAATGCAGCCGTCTCTAAAGCATAACCCCAAAACGATAATGGTAAATCAGTAAGAGACATCATAGATCGCACCATATCTAATAAAGTACGATTATGACGTTTGGACACACCATTACGCTGTGGTGTTCCGGGTGGCGTGAGTTGCGAAACTATTCCGCATTGTTTCAAATGTAGACCAAACTCGTAACTTAAATATTCTCCTCCACGATCAGATTGTAGAAACTTTATTTTCTTGTTACGATGATTTTCAACTTCACTCTGAAATTCTTTGAACTTTTCAAATGTTTCAGACTTATGTTTCATTAAGTAGATATACCCATATCTGCTTAAATCATCTGTGAAGGTGAGAAAATAACGATATCTTCCACGAGCCTCAACATTCATTGGACCACATACATCTGTATGTATGATTTCCAACAAATCTGTTGCTCTCTCCATAGTATCGGAGAATGGCGTTTTAGTCATCTTACCCATGAGGCACGGTTCACAAGTACCAAGTGATTCATAATCAAGTGGTTCCAAAAGTCCATTAGTATGGAGTTTCTTCATGCGCTTTACACTGATATGACCTAAACGGCAGTGCCACAAATAAGTTGCACTATCATTATCAACTCTGCATCTTTTGATTTCAACATTATGAATATGTGTATCACTACTATAGAGATTCATCAAAAATAGACCACTCTTCAAGGGTGCATGAGCATAAAAGATATTACTCATATAAATAGAACAACAATTATTCTCTGATTTAAATGAATAACCGTCTCGCATCAAACAAGATCCAGATATAATGTTAATGCTCAATGCTGGCACCAAATAACAATTATTTAGGTCTAATACTAATCCCGAAGGTAGATGTAGAGGTAGCATGCCGACCGCGATCACATCGACTTTGGAACCATTTCCCACGCGCATCGTCACCTCGTCCTTAGCCAATTTTCGCTTAATCCATAGCCCCTGTTTCGAGTTGCAAATGTTAGCAACAGAACCAGTATCAAATACCCAGGTGCTACTGCGAGCATTAGTAAGGTACACATCAATAACATGTATATCACATATACCTTTGTTCACTTTGCCATCCTTCTTATCCGCCAAATACTTGGGGCAGTTCCGCTTCCAATGACCAGTTTGCTTGCAGTAGAAGAACTCAGTCTCAGGCTTAGGTCCAGACTTGGGTTTCTTCTCCTGAGTAGCAACTTGTTTGCTGTTCTTCTTGAAGTTCCCTTTCTTCTTCCCTTTGTCCTTTTTCTTGAAACTGGTGGTCTTATTGACCATCAACACTTGATGCTCCTTCTTGATTTCTACCTCCGTGGCTTTTAGCATTGCGAAGAGCTCAGGAATAGTCTTATTCATCCCTTGCATATTATAGTTCATCACGAAGCTTTTGTAGCTTGGTGGCAGTGATTGAAGAACTCTGTCAATGACACTATCAACATGAAGATTAACCCCCAGTTGAGTCAAGTGATTATGATACCCAGAAATTTTGAGTATATGTTCACTGACAGAACTATTCTCCTCCATCCTAGAGCTATAGAACTTATTGGAGACTTCATATCTCTCAATCCAGGCATTTGCTTGAAATATTAACTTCAACTCTTGTAACATCTCATATGCTCCATGACGTTCAAAACGTCGTTGAAGACCCGGTTCTAAGCCGTAAAGCATGGCACACTGAACTATCGAGTAGTCATCAGCTTTGCTCTGCCAGACATTCATAACATCTGGTGTTGCTCCTGCAGCAGGCTTGGCACTTAGCGGTGCTTCTAGGACATAATTCTTCTGTGGAGCAATGAGGATAATCTTCAAGTTAAGGACCCAGTCCGTGTAAATTCTACCATCATCTTTCAACTTTGTTTTCTCAAGGAACGCATTAAAATTCAACGGAACAACATCACGAGCCATCTATCTACAATCAAACATAGACAAGCAAGATACTATCAGGTACTAAGTTCATGATAAATTTAAGTTCAATTAATCATATTACTTAAGAACTCCCACTTAGAAAGATATCCCTCTAATCCTCTAAGTGATCACGTGATCCAAATCAACTAAACCATGTCCGATCATCACGTGAGATGGAGTAGTATCAATGGTGAACATCAATATGTTGATCATATCTACTATATGAATCATGCTCGACCTTTCGGTCTCCGTGTTCCGAGGCCATATCTGTTATATGCTAGGCTCGTCAAGTTAAACCTGAGTATTCCGCGTGTGCAACTGTTTTGCACCCGTTGTATTTGAACGTAGAGCCTATCACACCCGATCATCACGTGGTGTCTCAGCACGAAGAACTTTCGCAATGGTGCATACTCAGGGAGAACACTTATACTTTGATAATTTAGTGAGGGATCATCTTATAATGCTACCGTCAATCAAAGCAAGATAAGATGCATAAAAGATAAACATCACATGCAATCAATATAAGTGATATGATATGGACATCATCATCTTGTGCTTGTGATCTCCATCTTCGAAGCACCATCATGATCACCATCGTCACCGGCGCGACACCTTGATCACCATCGTAGCATCGTTGTCGTCTCGCCAATCTTATGCTTCCACGACTATCGCAACCACTTAGTGATAAAGTAAAGCATTACAGCGCAATTGCATTGCATACAATAAAGCGACAACCATATGGCTCCTGCCAGTTGCCGATAACTCGGTTACAAAACATGATCATCTCATACAATAAAATTTAGCATCATGTCTTGACCATATCACATCACAGCATGCCCTGCAAAAACAAGTTAGACGTCCTCTACTTTCTTGTTGCAAGTTTTACGTGGCTGCTACGGGTTTAGCAAGAACCGTTCTTACCTACGCATCAAAACCACAACGATAGTTTGTCAAGTTGGTGCTGTTTTAAGCTTCGCAAGGACTGGGCGTAGCCACACTTGGTTCAACTAAAGTTGGAGAAACTGACACCCGCCAGCCACCTGTGTGCAAAGCATGTCAGTAGAACCAGTCTCGCATAAGCGTACGCGTAATGTCGGTCCGGGCCGCTTCATCCAACAATACAGCCAAACCAAAGTATGACATGCTGGTAAGCAGTATGACTTATATCGCCCACAACTCACTTGTGTTCTACTCGTGCACAACATCAACGCATAAAACCTAGGCTTGGATGCCACTTTTGGGGAACGTAGTAATTTCAAAAAAATTCCTACGCACACGCAAGATCATGGTGATGCATAGCAACAAGAGGGGAGAGTGTTGTCTACGTACCCTCGTAGACCGGAAGCGGAAGCGTTAGCATAACGCGGTTGATGTAGTCGTACGTCTTCACGGCCCGACCGATCAAGCACCGAAACTACGGCACCTCCGAGTTCTAGCACACGTTCAGCTCGATGACGATCCCCAGACTCCGATCCAGCAGAATGTCGGGGAAGAGTTCCGTCAGCACGACGGCGTGGTGACGATCTTGATGTTCTACCGTCGCAGGGCTTCGCCTAAGCACTGCTACAATATTATCGAGGATTATGGTGGAGGAGGGCACCGCACACGGCAAATAGATCTCAAGGATCAATTGTTGTGTCTAGAGGTGCCCCCCTGCCCCCGTATATAAAGGAGCAAGGGGGAGGGGCGGCCGACCAAGAGGAGGCGCGCCAGGGAGGAGTCCTACTCCTACCGGGAGTAGGACTCCCTCCTTTCCTTGTCCAACTAGGAGAGGGGGAAGGAAGGGAGAGAGGAGAGAAAGGAAAGGGGGCGCCGCCCCTCCCTCCTTGTCCAATTCGGACTAGAGGGGGAGGGGGCGCGCAGCCTGCCCTGGCCGCCCCTCCTCTGCTCCACTTTGGGCCCATGAGGCCCATTAACCCTCGGGGGGGTTCCGGTAACCCCCGGTACTCCGTTTTATATCCGATAACTCCCGGAACCATTCCTGTGTCCGAATATAGTCGTCCAATATATCAATCTTTATGTCTCGGCTATTTCGAGACTCCTCGTTATGTCTGTGATCACATCTGGAACTCCGAACAACCTTCGGTACATCAAAATATATAAACTCATATTGAAACTGTCATCGTAACGTTAAGCGTGCGGACCCTACGGGTTCGAGAACAATGTAGACATGACCGAGACACATCTTCGGTCAATAACCAATAGCGGAAGTTGGATGCTCATATTGGTTCGTACATATTCTACGAAGATCTTTTATCGGTCAGACCGCATAACAACATACGTTGTTCCCTTTGTCATCGGTATGTTACTTGCCCGAGATTTGATCGTCGGTATCTCAATACCTAGTTCAATCTCGTTACCGGCAAGTCTCTTTATTTGCTCTGGAATACATCATCCCGCAACTAACTTATTAGTTGCAATGCTTGCAAGGCTTATGTGATGTGCATTACCGAGAGGGCCCAGAGATACCTCTCCGACAATCGGAGTGACAAATCCTAATCTCGAAATACGCCAACCCAACAAGTACCTTCGGAGACACCTGTAGAGTACCTTTATAATCACCCAGTTACATTGTGACGTTTGGTAGCACACAAAGTGTTCCTTCGGTAAACGGGAGTTGCATAATCTCATAGTCATACGAACATGTATAACTCATGAAGAAAGCAATAGCAACAAACTAAATGATCAAGTGCTAAGCTAACTAAATGGGTCAAGTCAATCACATCATTATCCTAATGATGTGATCCCATTAATAAAATGACAACTCATGTCTATGGTTAGGAAACATAACCATCCTTGATCAACGAGCTAGTCAAGTAGAGGCATACTAGTGACACTATGTTTGTCTATGTATTCACACATGTATTATGTTTCCGGTTAATACAATTCTAGCATGAATAATAAACATTTATCATGATATAAGGAAATAAATAATAACTTTATTATTGCCTCTAGGGCATATTTCCTTCACTCCCTCCCTTCCTTGTTGGATTAGGAGAAGGGGGGAAAGAGGAGGGAGAGAGGAAGGAAAGGGGGGGCGCCGCCCCCTCTCCTTGTCCTATTCGGACTAGAGGGGGAGTGGCGCACGGCCCTGCCCTAGCCGCCTCTCCTCTTCTCCACTAAGGCCCACTATGGCCCATTAAGCCCTCAGGGGGGTTCCGGTAACCCCTTGGTACTCCAGTAAAATCCCGATTTTACCCGGAACATTTCCGATATCCAAATTTAGGCTTCCAATATATCAATCTTCATGTCTCGACCATTTCGAGACTCCTCGTCATGTCTGTGATCACATCTGGGACTCTGAACAACCGTCGGTACATTGAAACTCATAAACTCATAATATAACCGTCATCGAAACTTTAAGCGTGCGGACCCTACGGGTTCGAGAACTATGTAGACATGACCGAGACACGTCTCCGGTCAATAACCAATAGCGTAACCTGGATGCTCATATTGGCTCCCACATATTCTACGAAGATCTTTATCGGTTAGACCGCATAACAACATACGGTGTTCCCTTTGTCATCTGTATGTTACTTGCCCGAGATTCGATCGTCGGTATCTCAATACCTAGTTCAATCTCGTTACCGGCAAGTCTCTTTACTCGTTCCGTAATACATCACCCCGCAACTAACTCATTAGTTGCAATGCTTGCAAGGCTTAAGTGATGTGCATTACCGAGTGGGCCTGGAGATACCTCTCTGACAATCGGAGTGACAAATTCTAATCTCGAAATACGCCAACCCAACAAGTACCTTCAGAGACACCTGTAGAGCACCTTTATAATCACCCAGTTACGTTGTGACGTTTGGTAGCACACAAAGTGTTCCTCCAGTAAACGTCATAGGAACATGTATAAGTCATGAAGAAAGCAATAGCAACATACTAAACGATCGAGTGCTAAGCTAACGGAATGGGTGAAGTCAATCACATCATTCTCCTAATGATGTGATCCCGTTAATCAAATTCCAACTCATGTCTATGGCTAGGAAACTTAACCATCTTTGATCAACGAGCTAGTCAAGTAGAGGCATACTAGTGACACTCTGTTTGTCTATGTATTCACACGAGTATTATGTTTCCAGTTAATACAATTCTAGCATGAATAATAAACATTTATCATGATATAAGGAAATAAATAATAATTTTATTATTGCCTCTAGGGCATATTTCCTTCAGTCTCCCACTTGCACTAGAGTCAATAATCTAGATTACACAGTAATGATTCTAACAACCATGGAGTCTTGGTGTTGATCATGTTTTGCTCCTGGAAGAGGCTTAGTCAACGGGTATGCAACATTTAGATCTGTATGTATCTTGCAAATTTCTATGTCTCCCACCTGGACTAGATCCCGGATAGAATTGAAGCATCTCTTGATGTGCTTGGTTCCTTTATGAAATCTGGATTCCTTCGCCAAGGCAATTGCTCCAGTATTGTCACAAAAGATTTTCATTGGACTCGATGCACTAGGTATGACACCTAGATCGGATATGAACTCCTTCATCAAGACTCCTTCATTTGCTGCTTCCTAAGCAGCTATGTACTCCGCTTCACACGTAGATCCCGCCACGACGCTTTGTTTAGAACTGCACCAACTGACAGCTCCACCGTTCAATGTAAACATGTATCCGGTTTGCTATTTAGAATCGTCCGGATCAGTGTCAAAGCTTGCATCAACGTAACCATTTACAATGAGCTCTTTGTCACCTCCATAAACGAGAAACATATCCTTAGTCCTTTTCAGGTATTTCAGGATGTTCTTGACCGCTGTCCAGTGATCCACTCCTGGATTACTTTGGTACCTCCCTGCTAGACTTATAGCAAGGCACACATCAGGCCTCGTACACATCATTACATACAAGATAGAGCCTATGGCTGAAGCATAGGGAACATCTTTCATCTTCTCTCTATCTTCTGAAGTGGTCGGGCATTGAGTCTTACTCAACTTCACACCTTGTAACACAGGCAAGAACCCTTTCTTTGCTTGATCCATTTTGATCTTCTTCAAAACTTTGTCAAGGTATGTGCTTTGTGAAAGTCCAATCAAGCGTCTTGATCTATCTCTATAGATCTTTATGCCCAATATATAAGCAGCTTCACCGAGGTCTTTCATTGAAAAACTCTTATTCAAGTATTCCTTTATGCTATCCAGAAATTCTATATCATTTCCAATCAGCAATATGTCATCCACATATAATATCAAAAATGCTATAGAGCTCCCACTCACTTTCTTGTAAATTCAGCCTTCTCCAAAAGTCTGTACAAAACCAAATGCTTTGATCACACTATCAAAGTGTTTATTCCAACTCCGAGAGGCTTGCACCAGTCCATAAATGGATCGCTGGAGCTTGCACACTTTGTTAGCTCCCTTTGGATCGACAAAACCTTCCGGTTGCATCATACACAACTCTTCTTCCAGAAATCCATTCAGGAATGCAGATTTTACATCCATTTGCAAAATTTCATAATCATAAAATGCGACAATTTCTAACATGATTCGGACAGACTTAAGCATCGCTACGGATGAGAAGGTCTCAGCGTAGTCAATCGCTTGAACTTGTCGAAAACCTTTCGCAACAAGTCGAGCTTTATAGACAATAATATTACCGTCAGCATCAGTCTTCTTCTTGAAGATCCATTTATTCTCAATGGCTTGCCGATCATCGAGCAAGTCAACCAAAGTCCACACTTTGTTCTCATACATGGATCCCATCTCAGATTTCATCGCCTCAAGCCATTTTGCGGAATCTGGGCTCACCATTGCTTCTTCATAGTTCGTAGGTTCGTCATGGTCTAGTAACATAACCTCCAGAACAGGATTACCATACCACTCTGGTGCGGATCTTACTCTGGTTGACCTATGAGGTTCAGTAACAACTTGATCTGAAGTTCCATGATCATCATCATTAACTTCCTCACTAATTGGTATAGACGTCACAGGAACCGGTTTCTATGATGAACTACTTTCCAATAAGGGAGCAGGTATGGTTACCTCATCAAGTTCTACTTTCCTCCCACTCACTTCTTTCAAGAGAAACTCCTTCTCTAGAAAGGATCCATTCTTAGCAACAATGTCTTGCCTTCGGATCTGTGATAGAAGGTGTACCCAACAGTCTCCTTTGGGTATCCTATGAAGACACATTTCTCCGATTTGGGTTCGAGCTTATCAGGTTGAAGCTTTTTCACATAAGCATCGCAGCCCCCGAACTTTAAGAAACGACAACTTTGGTTTCTTGCCAAACCACAGTTCATAAGGAGTCGTCTCAACGGATTTCGATGGTGCCCGATTTAACATGAATGCGGCCGTCTCTAAAGCATAACCCCAAAATGATAGCGGTAAATCAGTAAGAGACATCATAGATCGCACCATATCTAGTAAAGTACGATTACGACGTTCGGACACACCATTACGTTGTGGTGTTCCGGGTGGCGTGAGTTGCGAAACTATTCCGCATTGTTTCAAATGTAGACCAAACTCGTAACTCAAATATTCTCCTCCACGATCAGATCGTAGAAACTTTATTTTCATGTTACGATGATTTTCAACTTCACTTTGAAATTCTTTGAACTTTTCAAATGTTTCAGACTTATGTTTCATTAGGTAGATATACCCATATCTTCTTAAATCATCTGTGAAGGTGAGAAAATAACGATACCCGCTGTGAGCCTCAATATTCATTGGTCCACATACATCAGTATGTATGATCTCCAATAAATCAGTTGCTCGCTCCATAGTTCCCGAGAACGGCGTTTTAGTCATCTTGCCCATGAGGCACGGTTCGCAAGTACCAAGTGATTCATAATCAAGTGGTTCCAAAAGTCCATCAGTATGGAGTTTCTTCATGGGCTTTACACCGATATGACCTAAACGGCAGTGCCACAAATAAGTTGCACTATCATTATCAACTCTGCATCTTTTGGCTTCAACATTATGAATATGTGTATCACTACTATCGAGATTCATCAAAAGTAGACCACTCTTCAAGGGTGCATGACCATAAAAGATATTACTCATATAAATAGAACAACCATTATTCTCTGATTTAAATGAATAACCGTATCGCATCAAACAAGATCCAGATATAATGTTCATGCTCAACGCTGGCACCAAATAACAATTATTTAGGTATAATACTAATCCCGAAGGTAGATGTAGAGGTAGCATGCAGACGGAGATCACATCGACTTTGGAACCGTTTCCCACGCGCATCGTCACCTCGTCCTTGGCCAGTGTTCGCTTAATTTGTAGTCCCCGTTTTGAGTTGCAAATATTAGCAACAGAACCACTATCAAATACCCAGGTGCTACTGCGAGCTCTGGTAAGGTACACATCAATAACATGTATATCACATATACATTTGTTCACCTTGCCATCCTTCTTATCCGCCAAATACTTGGGGCAGTTCCGCTTCCAGTGACCAGTCTGCTTGCAGTAGAAGCACTCAATCTCAGGCTTAGGTCCAGACTTGGGTTTCTTCTCTTGAGCAGCAACTTGCTTGCTGTTCTTCTTAAAGTTCCCCTTCTTCTTCCCTTTGCCCTTTTTCTTGAAACTGGTGGTCTTATTGACCATCAACACTTGATGCTCCTTCTTGATTTCTACCTCCGCAGCCTTTAGCATTGCAAAGAGCTCGGGAATCGTCTTATCCATCCCTTGCATGTTATAGTTCATCACAAAGCTTTTGTAGCTTGGTGGCAGTGATTGAAGAATTCTATCAATGACGCTATCATCCGGAAGATTAACTCCCAGTTGAATCAAGTGATTGTAGTACCCAGACATCTTGAGTATATGCTCACTGAAAAAACTATTCTCCTCCATCTTGTAGCTGTAGAACTTATTGGAGACTTCATATCTCTCAATCCGGGCATTTGCTTGAAATATTAACTTCAACTCCTGAAACATCTCATATGCTCCATGACATTCAAAATGTCGTTGAAGTCCCGGTTCTAAGCCGTAAAGAATGGCACACTGAACTATCGAGTAGTCATCAGCTTTGCTCTGCCAGACGTTCATAACATCTGGTGTTGCTCCTGCAGCAGGTTTGGCACCTAGCGGTGCTTCCAAGACGTAATTCTTCTGTGCAGCAATGAGGATAATCCTCAAGTTACGGACACAGTCCGTGTAATTGCTACCATCATCTTTCAACTTTGTTTTCTCAAGGAACGCATTAAAATTCAACGGAACAACAACACGGGCCATCTATCTACAATCAACATAGACAAGCAAGATACTATCAGGTACTAAGTTCATGATAAATTTAAGTTCAATTAATCATATTACTTAAGAACTCCCACTTAGATAGACATTTCTCTAATCCTCTAAGTGATCACGTGATCCATATCAACTAAACCATAACCGATCATCATGTGAAATGGAGTAGCTTTCAATGGTGAACATCACTATGTTGATCATATCTACTATATGATTCACACTCGACCTTTCGGTCTCAGTGTTCCGAGGCCATATCTGCATATGCTAGGCTCGTCAAGTTTAACCTAAGTATTATGCGTGTGCAAAAATGGCTTGCACCCGTTGTAGATGGACGTAGAGCTTATCACACCCGATCATCACGTGGTGTCTGGGCACGACGAACTTTGGCAACGGTGCATGCTCAGGGAGGACACTTTTATCTTGAAATTCAGTGAGAGATCATCTTATAATGCTATAGTCAATCAAAGCAAGATAAGATGCATAAAATATAAACATCACATGCAATCAATATAAGTGATATGATATGGCCATCATCATCTTGTGCTTGTGATCTCCATCTCCGAAGCATCGTCATGATCACCATCGTCACCGGCGCGACACCTTGATCTCTATCATAGCATTGTTGTCGTCTCGCCAATCTTATGCTTCTACGACTATCGCTACCGCTTAGTGATAAAGTAAAGCATTACAGGGCGATTGCATTGCATACAATAAAGCGACAACCATATGGCTCCTGCCAGTTGCCGATAACTCGGTTACAAAACATGATCATCTCATATAATAAAATTTAGCATCATGCTTTGACCATATCACATCACAACATGCCCTGCAAAAATAAGTTAGACGTCATCTACTTTGTTGTTGCAAGTTTTACGTGGCTGCTACGGGCTGAGCAAGAACTGTTATTACCTACGCATCAAAACCACAATGATAGTTTGTCAAGTTGGTGTTGTTTTAACCTTCGCAAAGACCGGGCATGGCCACACTTGGTTCAACTAAAGTTGGAGAAACTGACACCCGCCAGCCACCTGTGTGCAAAGCACGTCGGTAGAACTAGTCTCGCGTAAGCGTACGCGTAATGTTGATCTGGGCCGCTTCATCCAACAATACCGTCGAACCAAAGTATGACATGCTGGTAAGCAGTATGACTTATATCGCCCACAACTCACTTATGTTCTACTCGTGCATATGACATCTACGCATAAAACCTGCCTTGGATGCCACTGTTGGGGAACGTAGTAATTTCAAAAAAATTCCTACGCACATGCAAGATCATGGTGATGCATAGCAACGTGAGGGGAGAGAGTTGTCCACATATCCTTGTAGACAAAAAGCGGAAGCATTAGCACAACGCGGTTGATGTAGTCGTACGTCTTCACGATCAGACCGATCAAGTATCGAACGCAGAGCACCTCCAAGTTCAGCACACGTTCAGGCCGATGACGTCCCTCGAACTCCGATCCAGCCGAGTGTTGAGGGAGAGTTTCGTCAGCATGACGGCGTGGTGATGATGATGATGTTCTATCGACGCAGGGCTTCGCCTAAGCACCGCTACAGTATTATTGAGGTGGACTATGGTGGAGGGGGGCACCGCACACGGCTAAAATATCAAATCAATTGTTGTGTCTTTGGGGTGCCCCCCTGCCCCCATATATAAAGGAGCAAGGGGAGAGGTGCGGCCGGCCAGGAGGAGGCGTGCCAGGAGGAGTCCTACTCCCACCGGGAGTAGGACTCCCTCCCTTCCTTGTTGGATTAGGAGAAGGGGGGAAGAGGAGGGAGAGAGGAAGGAAAGGGGGGGCGCCGCCCCCTCTCCTTGTCCTATTCGGACTAGAGGAGGAGGGGCACGCGGCGCTGCCCTAGCCGCCTCTCCTCTTCTCCACTAAGGCCCACTATGGTCCATTAAGCCCCCGGGGGGTTCCGGTAACCCCTCGGTACTCCGGTAAAATCCCGATTTCATCCAGAACGTTTTCGATATCCAAATATAGGCTTCCAATATATCAATCTTAATGTCTCGACCATTTCGAGACTCCTCGTCATGTCCGTGATCACATTCGGGACTCCGAACAACCTTCGAGACATCGAAACTCATAAACTCATAATATAACCGTCATCGAAACTTTAAGCGTGCGGACCCTACGGGTTCGAGAACTATGTAGACATGACTGAGACACGTCTCCGGTCAATAACCAATAGCGGAACCTGGATGCTCATATTGGCTCCCACATATTCTACGAAGATCTTTATCGGTCAGACCGCATAACAACATACGTTGTTCCCTTTGTCATCGGTATGTTACTTGCCCGAGATTCGATCGTCGGTATCTCAATACCTAGTTCAATCTCGTTATCAGGAAGTCTCTTTACTCGTTCCGTAATACATCATCCCGCAACTAAGTCATTAGTTGCAATGCTTGCAAGGCTTAAGTGATGTGCATTACCGAGTGGGCCCAGAGATACCTCTCCGACAATCGGAGTGACAAATCCTAATCTCGAAATACACCAACCCAACAAGTACCTTCGGAGACACCTGTAGAGCACCTTTATAATCACCCGGTTACGTTGTAACGTTTGGTAGCACACAAAGTGTTCCTCCGGTAAACGGGAACTGCATAATCTCATAGTCATAGGAACATGTATAAGTCATGAAGAAAGCAATAGCAACATACTAAACGATCGAGTGTGCTAAGCTAACGGAATGGGTCAAGTCAATCACATCATTCTCCTAATGATGTGATCCCGTTAATCAAGTGACAACTCATGTCTATGGCTAGGAAACTTAACCATCTTTGATCAACGAGCTAGTCAAGTAGAGGCATACTAGTGACACTCTGTTTGTCTATGTATTCACACAAGTATTATGTTTCCGGTTAATACAATTCTAGCATGAATAATAAACATTTATCATGATATAAGGAAATAAATAATAACTTTATTATTGCCTCTAGGGCATATTTCCTTCATAGGTCTCTAATATTTGCTCCTTTTCCAGTCCAGAATTCCAGCTGCCGGCATTCTCCCTCTTCATGTAAACCTTGTAAAATAAGAGAGGAAAGACATAAGTATTGTGACATAATGTGTAATAACATCCCATAATGCAATAAGTATCGATATAAAAGCATGATGCAAAATGGACGTATCAGCGCGCTTGCCGACCTCGTTGATGACGATGCCGGCGCTGCGGGTGCGCCGGCCGAGCGGCATCTCCGCGGCGGGCTCGGCCTTGACGACGAACAGTGCCGGCGAGCCGGAGGAATGGGAGGATGAGCGGGAGGAGGACCGAGAGGAGGAAGACGAGGAGGAGCCGAACCTCCTGGGCGCCCATTGCCCGGCGCTCCAGCGGGGGGCGAGGCGGCCTCCGCGGCAGGGTATGCCAACGGCGGGTTATTGCCGCCCTCGAGGTATGCCAGCACCTCGTGGAGCGTGCGGCCGGGGGCGCCCAACCATGTGCGGCGTCCATCGCTGTTCTTGACGCCGCCCACCACCGGCGCCCCGTTGGTGGATGCCAGCCTCTGCGCCTGCCGGCGCTGGAAGTACGCCGCCCACGATGCATGGTTGTCGGCGGTGTACTGGGAGAGGGCGCGCTGCTCCTCCGGAAGGGACGTCCGCACGCGGTCGACCTCGGCGGCGAAGATGCCGGGGCGTGCATCGACGTCGGGCACCGGGGGGATGGAGACGCCCCCGTTGCTGAGCCTCCACCCCGTCGGCCCGACGTGCTCGAAGAGGAGGTGCGCCTCCCACTCGTGGAGCGAGCGGCGGCCGAAGCCGTTGGCCGTCGCCGCGTCACCGGGGAAGTGTTCGTCCATCGCTGAGAGGGAAGGGGAGATAGGCAGAGCTCGGTGGCGGACGAGAGAGAGGCAGAGCTCGGCGGCTGGTTTGGGCTCGGGCTGGTGTGGCCAGCGGCGAGGGGGAGCTGCTGGTTTTATAGCCCCGCGCCATGTGTACGCATGGCGGAAGGGGAGGCGTCGTCGCGCCTCCCCGCCCGTGACGCGCCGCCCGTAAGGAATCAATGGCAAGGCTGACCGGCCCACGGAAAACCGAGGCGTTCTGGGGGAAGACGAGGCGCGCCTCGCTGACTTGGCGGGCCCACGGCTCTTTCGCGACAAAACCGCTTGCCCTAGCACCCCGGGCGTCCCTCAGCACGCCGAGTTCGGCCTGGGGCCGTCGGCGCCAGTTTTGGCTTAAACCGATAAAAAACAGACTTCTAAAAATTACGACTGAGCTGATTTTTGAACGCTGGCATAAAAAAACGTCTGCAAATGGCCCGCTAGGGGAGCGGCTGGAGATGCTCTAACAATCGCATCCTAAATCACGCCCGTACCTAGTCCCACTATACAAATTGCGTCGTCTGTTTCGACACCTTGCGAAACAGAGCCGGCCCTGGGTCCCCACTCCCCAGTCCGTTGCGTCGAAGACGTCGCCGAGATGGACCGGGGCACGCGGCACCGGAGGAAGCGGGGCCTTCGACGGCCGGCGCCCCGGTGAAGGGCGACGCCCGGGCACCTCCCCCTGCACCTCCTCACCTGGACTCGCAGCAGTGCAAATGGTCACAAGAGCGGGATCATCAGGTGGAACCAAAGCAATCTAGGCGATCTCTCCCGGCGAGTAGCCACGCCACAACGCCGTGCACACCCTCTGCGTCGACGAGAAGGCCAAAGGTGACACGGGGGGCGCCGCCTCGAGGTCTTATCTCTTACGCCGCGCGTCGCCCCTCCGTGAGATACAGGTACCATTTTGCTACCAAAATTCTCAGTATATTTACCAAACAGTATAAGTAGGAAGTTAGCATCCAGCATTTCAGTAATATAAGATGTTGTCCAGAATTAACATCCAAGATTTCACCCATGCATAATACTCAGGGTTTCAATTAACTTTGGCTCCTCTGTTAGTTTGTTTTCACAAAACCAGGGGTTACAAAATGCCCTGCGTGTTCAGATTGTGAGTTGGTATACACCCCGCACAGAGCTCGCCCCGATCTTACCAAAACCGCCATCACCGAACAGCTTTCCAGCGCTGTTCTGAAAGTTCACATGAACACTTTTTTCATGTTGTACTCCCTTTGTCCCAAAATTCTTGTCTTAGATTCGTCTAGATACGGATGTATCTAATACTAAAACGTGACTTGATACATCTGTATTTAGACAAATCTAAGACAAGAATTTTGGGACGGAGGGAGTATATCTCCGCTCGGTAGTTCGGTGTGTATATGGGTATCCCCTGACCCAATCATCATGACCGCATGAGATGCTGGTATGGAAAATGTAGGGCTTAAGTATGCATTGTTGGCATCGAAGTGATAAACCTCTCCAGGCTTCAACGTGAAGTAGTTTCGCGAAACTTTAAAATGTATCAAGAAGACGGTTCCATCAGCTACAGCACGGGCGGCAACACTCATGCCTCCATTGCCATTGATCTCCAGTCTTGAATACGACTTAAGCTTGAAACGGTGTGGGCTCACCTCCTGCAAGAGCAGATATACAATAGAGTTTGTGCTAAGGTTAAATTATACATTAAAAAATAAGCAGTGAATAATGTTTATTATGAAAGCATATTAATGAATCTCACGGACAAAAAAGAAACACACTACAATTATAACACAAGAGTACTATTGGATACCTCTAGAGAATTTATCTCCAAAAAATATTATAGCTCATGCAGATAAAACTAATGCATTCAATTCGAGAACCCTATACACAAAATATTATAGCTCATGCCTATTCATCTCAGGGCATCCGGCCTTTTAGTAGCAGACAATCTATATATAACCCTATACACCCTCAAAACAATCCACATACATTCAGTTCGAGAACCCAGGATTGCATTTGTACTCTGCCACTAAACATGGCCAGTGCTGCCCAGTACCATTGTCCTGCCCTGCCCTGCTCAGACCCCAAACCCCACTTCCCTCTTGACCATCATTCCACAAACCTTGTAATCTACTCCCTCCGTCCCATAATATAAGAACATTTTTGACACTACGTTCTTATATTATGGGACGGAAGGAGTACAAACTGAACTATTTTGACTCCTTATAAAATCACCTACTTTTGAGCATGATTCTTCACAACTAGACTAGTCGATATTATCAACTAGATTTTTTTAATAATTTTTGGAACCAGACGGATAAGAAATTCCCAAAGCAACACTAGGTCATTCAAAGCCTATTTTCTGGACAGAGCTAAGTCATACTTTCTGAGATAGCTATAAGCTTATTTTCTATTGTGATATTTAGAATTTTAACCTTGTCTTCCTCAGATGTCCCCGGAGGGACAGGACTTTTGTCTCTACCAACATACAACTACAAAGCTTCTTTATTTCAACCAAAAAAATGCATGGCCATATAATGATTTACTTATCATCATCATAATTCTTCAAATAAGTAAAATGTCCCCAACTAAACCAGTCAACACAATCCTCAGTGTTTCCTCCAAATTCTTCCTATGCTCTTTCCTTCCCAAGAAACACAACTCGTGACTTAACCAGATAACCAGGTACCCATGCTCATGTAACCTCATTGAGATACCAAGAACTTAAGCGGCCTTTGCAGATCCGAGATGATCGCACAGATGTACTACCACTACAATAATGGTGGTAGACCACAAATGGCAGAAATGGTCATGATGCTAATAAACATATGTTTCATGGGCAGAAGCGACAGAGCTTCAGAACTAAAAGAAACTCTATGCCCTCAGTCCTGTACCCCTGATTATCCAGCGCACAAAAACTAAACAAGAACCACAAACAAACAGACGCAATTAATACGATCTTAGTTCTTGCTAATTGTACATTTTATCATTGCAGCAATGGAACGAATATTTACCATTGGAAGACAAACTGACTAATTTCCTATGCAGCAATAAGCCAATGCAAAATTTTGATAAGAAATTAGTGGTCAGGAGATGGAATATTTGCTTGTTGTGCATGCAAGATAGGTGCCAACTAAGACACATTCCAAGACATCTGTCATAGCATCTGGCAGTGACAGAACCCAACATTATAAAAAAATATATGACTGATCGCTCTTTTGGCGGTTCTTATATCTCTAAATGTCATACCTATGTAGTGGCTGGTGACATATATTAAGTTTCAGAGGTTGTACAAGTTTTGCAGGAATATAACAGAAGCAATACTCAAACTGCCCCCCCCCCCCCCTCCTTGTAAATCACATTTATTCAAACAAACCACATGATAAAACAACTAATGCACATATCACCTTGGGGTGCTGAGGTTTGTGTGCTATGGCGCCAGTCTCTTTGAGAATGTCTAGACCAGTGTCTAGGCGTTTGCAGCCCCTTTGTGACATCTCCACTTCTTCTCCGATGTCTTTCTTAGTGGTAGCCTTGTATTCTTCCCTCAAATGAGCATCGGATAAAATCCACTCAAAATCTTTTGGTGGCTGAAATTTTGAGTACTGGAATTTCTTCAAGGACTCCATCCCCGCCAAAGAAGCTTGAAGCGTGCAAGTATCTGTATGGAACAAAAGTAAAATTATCCAACCAAATGGAGTCTCCCTGTGGATATAATAGACAACCAAAATCAGGTAATATTTCAAAATATGTCATGCGTACCAGAACTTTTCTGATCTCTCAAATCAGCTAAAATATATTTGCTGTTGTAAGGCCTGCCATTCCAGGTGAATTCAATGGTCACCTAAAATACAGGGTAAAATAGTAGGCTGTAGGTTAGCAATGCACAATATTATTATCAATGATTCACTATAAAAGATAAAGAAATGTGACATGCTAATATGTGATAACAACTAAATACAAACAACACACCAGACAACATTGTATAAAATATACCCCAGTTCACAGTAGACAAACCCAAAGATAAGAGAATGAAAGTCCTGTTAATTTTCTGTGATGATCATGGCTACAGCTTCAAACTCAAAATTCTAATTAATTACCTATACAACTAACTGATACTTGCAGGTTGCAACTAGAGTTGCTGCTCAAAATGAAGAAAATAAAAGTTCATCTCCAAAGTCCAAATAAGAGCAAAAAAAGGAATTCCTATAGTGGTCTTTAGAGTTCTTATCGTAAAGAAAAATTCTACTCCCAGGCTTAAAATAGCTCAGTCCAAGGACCTCACTGCTGGTTCATTCCTTCCAAGCCTCTTTCAAGAAAAAAGAAAAAAAGCACTTCAAAAATTAGCTGATAACATTATATAAAAGGTTTACCTTTCGGGGATCAGGGTTACCGCCAAATGGATCAGCAAAAAATACTATTTTTCCCAACTGATCATTGAGCACAGATAACAAGCTTACATAGCACCCCCGCTCTTGAGCATCAGTAAGAAGTTCTCTGAAAACTCCATCATGCTGAGGAGCGTTAAGAAGATCAACCAGTGTCCACAGGCAATATCTGCATGATGTAATTGTGGCCAGAGTACTTACTGCTTAGTAGCAGTGGTGAAATATATAGGAAGATCAAATTTAACTACAATCCTACACACAAACCTTGCTTGAGTGATTGCTGAGATGATATGCTGGTCATGAACAAACTTCTTGTGATCTTCTGAAAGCGCTGACATGATTACGACATCGTACATTTCTCCCTGCAAACTGTTTGCACACTTCACATGTAAATTTATTTTCTCCCGAGTACCATGCTTATTTATCAGGCGACTTTTGACTGCATCAGCACGGCCACTATGCAGGCATACAACAGCAACATCGAGTTTTCTGTTAAGTCCTTGCCGAGCTGATTAAGTGAGAAAACAAAATTCAGTAAAACAAGCTTATACACTGCTGAGAAAGAACATACATTTGAAAAGCTGTTTGATAATTATGTGAAAGAACATACATTTGAAAAGCACTTTCTGCAAGATGTATAGAATTGTGCGTTCCTCGGTTAAGTCATTGTCAGCATTAACACCCATCTCGCCAACATCCATGAATAAATATTTTTTGAGACTTAGGCTTTCGAATTCTTTACTGTAGTTGGGAGAACAATCTTTTTGAGCACCTAAAATCTTTCCTTCATACAAATACTCATTCGGGAACTGGAAAACTGCTGGATTGATTAGAAATTGCTCCGTGAGCCTATCCATTGGAAACCCCAGTTGAGATAGTCTTTGGAAAAGATTATTGGAGAACCCAGCATTTTTGGCCACCTAATTATATCATAAAACATAAGTAGTGAAGATTAGCTCAGAGCCTCGGATAGCATAATTTGTGCAAATAGATAGTCCTGTGATTGGAAACATGGAAAGAAAATGTACCTTATTTGTTGTTGGTTGCTTGTTCTCAGTGCCCGAAATCCATAAATGTCTGATTGGAAGCCTCAAGGGAACAACCAAATTATACTCTTTAATGTTAGCAGCACCATCTACTATCAGCAGATCGATTTGGTGTGTGTCCAACTGAAGCAAACGGTAGTTGGAACAGGTGCTACTAACAATCACTTGACATTTCTGAATACAATAGTTTTCAACATCTCTTCTCTCACGAAAATGCTTTGGAAGCATAATTGAGTGTTTCAAAGTTTCAACTGCTCTTGAGCATGCCAATCTAGCATTGTTTAGTTCTTCAGCAAACAGGCACTCGTGAAATCCAGGAGCAGATGGTGCCAAGGTTACCAATCCAAAAGCTTGATGCACGCTCTTCTCATCTTTTACTTGATGGTCCAATAGGTTCTCTAAAACTTCCAAAGTGTCGAGCAATTTCCCAATGCTTTCCACATTTTCATCTGTCAAGCACATTCCTGAGAATCTACCTTTTAGCTCGAGCAAGCATTGCCGCATACCAGTAACAAGAGTACTGAAGCTGTTCTTAAAGGCCTGCAATTTGAAGACAGGAAGGCTGGTTTTGCCACATCGAGTCACTGATTTATGATCACATTTTTTAGTACAGAACATTTCCAAGTTCAGAAGCAAAACCATTTCATGAACCAATTGTCCATACATTTTGATGCAGCACAGAAAATCCTGTGACCTATCCTGTAAGCAAGTTTCACGAACTTTTTGGGTGATTTCTCTACCCTCTAAGTTATCCAGAACAAGGAGATCATTGAAATTATATTCTGATTCTTCAAGAAGCATTAGCAATGAAAGGACATGATCTTCTGAAGGAACACATATAAAAATCCTCATAGACAATTATTGCAAATAGCGGAGAACCTTGGTGATTACCAGCGTCTTTCCAGACCCTGGAGGGCCCCAAAGAAGCTTTACAGTATTACCGTGTTTGCACTGGAATGCTCGAGCAACAGAACTGGCAATGATCAGTTGATGTCCACTCAGATTTCTGAACACCGTGTTGTTCAAACAGACTGGCTGAGGGCAGCAAGGACAATCGGTGCTGGGCTGCAAAATGATGAAAAAGATGGGAGAACAGATTAGGAAGGGAGTATAACATAACAAAAATGTAGCTAGTCGATATTGAATGGTATGCATATTACCAATTTAGGCAAACTCATAATTGATCGAATTCCAACACAGATATTTCTTTTTTCCTGCACTTGCATTGCTTTCCAAGCACTGAGAAAACCATTCAGGTTGATCAAAAAGGTTGCATATCTGAAAGTCTTCAACTTTTTGGTATAATTTGCTTTGAAGCCTCGATGAAATTTGGAGTGCGGACTTATACCAGAGGCAATGCCAAAAGATCTGTATTTGTATGAATACTTAAACTCTTCTTGCTGAGGACAGTAAGTACTAAACAGAAAAAGATCCCCCTCTCTTGCGACATGCCAATTGCCAATTGCTCCCAAGACGGCCCCTGCCCCGGCTCTCATGCCACTGGCTCCATGCCGCCACCCTCGCCCAGAGGCGGCTCGCCGCCCTTGCCGCCTCCACAACCCGCCCAAGGCCGCTCCAGCTTCCTCCAGCCCCTCCTCGGCGGCCCCCTGCTGCCCCCCGCCGCTCCCCACGCCGAGGTGCCCGTCTTGTCTGACGACAGTGCGGGCAACGCGGATGAGGGTCTCGATGCCTTCTCGTCCACGGTGGAGGTCTCCAACTCCTTCTCCTCGTTGGCCCTTGAGGGGACCGTCAGCACCACGCAGCCCTCTGTCGCTGCTTGCTCCACTCTCAACTCGGAGGCTCACGAGGCTACTCGCCGCCGTCAGCAGGCCGCTTGCAAGAGGGTGACCGATGCGGCCAAGCTCCGCCGTAGCCGTCGCCTCGCTGAGGAAGCCAAGAAGGATGGAGGGCAGTTTGTGGACATGACTACCAAGGCCATACGGGTCAAGGCCCGTCGTTTTGACCTCCAGCTCGCTACGACGGAGTTAGTCGACGCCCTTGACGCTTCCGGCCTGACCACCGACCCGGAGGAACCTGTGCTCGACGCGCCCGCTCTCTCCCGGATCGCCATGCTGTGTGGCGCGGAACCGGAAGAGCTCCAGGAGGTGTCTTCCACTCCGCCATGATTGTCCTTGGTTTCTCCCGAACTACGGCTCCTCGCCACAGCCGTTGCTTCCCCCACTGTTATGGCCGTATCTGCCCTTACGGCAATGGTTTATCTCCTATTTTCCCTTCCATTTGCATTAGATCTCGTACCCAAGGGTGTTTGGGCGAGCTAGACGTCGATCCCTTTGTAATGCTTCGTTTTATGAGTATCTCCCTTCAACTAGGTTACTTCTTGCCGTGCTGTTTTGCTAGGTGCATCCGCTCTTCTCATGGGTAGCCACATATTTAACTTCTGCTGCTGGAACGTGCGAGGACTCGGCCAGAGCCAAAAGTAATCGGATGTCCTCACTGAGCTTTTAGCCATTAACCCCCATGCGTGCTTCCTGCAGGAAACTAAGCTTAGTTCCATCAACCCTCTTAAGCTAAACTCTTTTCTCCCTAAGCATCTCGACCTCTCCCACTCTCTTGCGGCCTCCGGCTCTGCCGGTGGCATGATCTCGGCCTTCTCCTCCTCGCACTTCTCCCTCTGCGCCATGGCCCCGGCCACCTACACCTTAACCTCAGCGATCTCCTCCCTCGCCTCCCCGCATCCGCTTACCATCACTAATGTCTATGCGCCCACGGACCATTCCCTTAAACCCGCCTTTCTGGCTGAGCTTGCTGGTGCTGCTCCCTCGCCATCCACGCCTTGGATGATCCTAGGAGATTTCAACCTAATGCGGAACCCCTCTGACAAGAATACGTCTAACTTTCGGCAAGCCGAAGCGGACATGTTCAACGACTTCATCCATCAACACGCGCTGATTGAACTCCCTCTCCTCGACCGATGTTTCACTTGGTCTAGCAATCGGGACCAACCCATGTTGGAAAAAATTGACCGCGCCTTCATTAATGTTGATTGGGACCTTCTCTTCCCTAACACCTCGATCGCCTCGCTAACTCGATATGTGTCAGACCATGTCCCTCTGCTCATCTCGATTGACACCCTCATCCCACGTCCCGCCCTTTTTCGCTTCGAAAATCGGTGGGCCGTTCGACCGGCCTGCCATGCCGTCGTCCATGCGGCTTGGGCCGCTGCCCACGCCCTAAACCTTGTTGCCGCGCTCAAGCGGACGCGTGCTGATTTGAAAGTTTGGCGCCGGCAGGCTGTCCCTCTCAATTCAAGGGAAAATAACTGCAAAGTCGTCATCTCTGTCATAGATAGCATTGAAGAATCTCGCTTCCTTTCTCCCCCTGAGCTTGCCCTCCGACGTGTCGTGATCAAAGTGCTCCAATGCACCCTCAGGGAAAAGGCCCTCTACTGGACTCAACGAGGAAAAATCCGTTCGACCATGGAGGGAGATGAAAATTCTCGCTACTTCCACGCCTCCGCTTCTGCTCGGCTCCGAAAAAACAAGATCAACGTTTTGGTAAACAATGGGTTAGAATTTTTCTCCCACGACGCCAAATCCTGCATCCTGTCAGATTACTACACATCCCTTCTTGGCACTGCCTTCCAACCCTCCTGGTCCTTCTCACTTCCAGACCTCTATCCCACGCCCATCCCTCAACTCCGCTCTTTGGATGATCCCTTTACTGACGAAGAAATCTCCCACGCCTTCCTCTCCATGTATAAAAATGCCAGCCCCGGCCCGGACGGCTTCGGGCCAGGGTTTTACAGAAAATTCTGGCATACTCTCAAAGGAAAAATCAAGCACTTCTTCCTTGAATTTCATGCCCAAACTACCGATATCTCCTGTCTCAACAGGGCCCTCATTGTCCTTATCCCTAAGCATAATGAGGCTCGATCCCCTGCAGACTTCAGACCAATCTCCCTCCAAAACTGCCCTATAAAAGGAGTTGCAAAACTCCTTACTAACCGTCTAAAGGAACTCATTCCCCTCCTGGTTCATGCGGACCAAACGGGGTTTCTGTCAGGACGAAACAGCTCAGAAAACTTTCTCTATGCGGCCGACATCCTACACTGCTGCGCTAAAAGAAAAGCCCCCACCCTCATCGTAAAACTTGACTTCAGGAAAGCCTTTGACTCTGTCTGTTGGTCCTCCCTCCTTCACACTTTGCAGGTTAGAGGGTTCCCCCCTCGTTGGTGCGCTTGGATCCGGTCTCTCCTAAACACGGGTTCCACGGCAGTCATGCTTAATGGCATCCCCGGAAGATGGATTCAATGTAAGAATGGCCTCCGGCAGGGTGATCCTCTCTCGCCCTACCTCTTTATCATCATTGCAGATATACTGCAACAATTGATCATCAAGGCCTTTCAAAGGGGTCAACTTCGTCATCCTCTTTGCCCCAACCTCCCCTGCCCCGTTCTTCAGTATGCCGACGACATGCTCATCATCGTCCAGGCCACTCCTGTTGCCGCCAAACATCTAAAAGATATCCTAGATAGTTTTGCTGCTGCCACCGGCCTACAAATTAATTTCACCAAGACTACCTTCATCCCCCTTAACGTCGATCCCGATGATGCTGCTCAAATGGCCTCTGATCTCGCTACCAACATCTCCTCCTTCCCGCAAACCTACCTCGGCCTCCCTCTCCCCCCCTACAAGCTTCCACCTTCGGCCTTTCAACCCGTCATTGACCGTTGCGATAGTTACCTCGCTGGTTGGTGCGCTCTGCTACTCTCTCGTGGTGGCAAACTTGTTCTCCTCTCGGCAGTCCTTGACAGTCTCCCTACCTACTTTATGCTTTGCTTCTCCCTCCCTATCAAGGTTATCGAGGCGATCGACAAGCGTAGACGAACCTTCTTCTGGTCCAACGAGGATACGTGCTCAGGGGCAAAATGCCTGGTTGCATGGGATAAAGTCTGCACCCCTAGGAATGCAGGTGGTCTGGGTGTCAAAAACCTTCACACTCAAAACTTTTGCTTACTGCTGAAATTTGCTTACAAATTCCTTCACTCATCTAACCTTCGCTGGAAGGACTGGGTCCTGCATCACTCACCACTCCACATAGGCCATGGTAAGAACAGCTCCTTTCTGGCCAAAACAATTTTTAAGCATTTGCATTGTTTGAGAGAGATTTCACAGTGTGTAGTCGGAGATGGTTGCTCCACCTTTTTTTGGTTAGATCGTTGGCTAAAGCCGGAGCCTCTGGCTTTAGTCTTTCCTTCTCTTTTCTCCCACCATACAAACCCAAATGCCATGGTTGCCACCATACTGCAGGATGGGATCGAGCTTGCTCTTCGTAATCGGCTGACCTCTACTGCGGTCGCAGAACTTGCTTCTCTAAACTTGTTGTTGCAGGGATGTGTACTTTCTCAGGTCCCGGATAATCGTTGCTTGCTCAACGGTACTGCCTTCTCCACTCGTGGAGCATATGCAGCTCTCTCTGATCAGCTGGATGATCCGGCTCTTGCTGTCATTTGGGATTCGATGGTGCCCAAAAAAGTTATGATTTTTGGGTGGCTGTTCTACCTCGACCATATTTTGGACCATGTTTCTTGCCCAAGGTGTGGGCATCTAGTGGAGGACCGCGACCACCTCTTCTTCTCCTGCCCGGCTGCCAGAAGAATCTGGCGCGCAACAGGTATCCGGCCTAGGGCCACGCCGATCAGCGAGTTCTTCAACACTGCTCCCCCCGCTCTGCTCCCTTCTTCAGTTCGGCCCTTCATGCTCCTCCTCGTCCTCTGAAAAATCTGGGATGCAAGAAACAAAAAGGTTTTCCAAGGGCTGGATATTGAGGCTTCTGTTTCTATTAGAGCTATCCTTGATGATTTGATACTCTGGATGCATCGGCTTAAGTCTGAAACTCTAAAGGGACATGCTTGCTTGTGGCGTGATTTCCTCTCCTCACACAATTTGTGAACTCTGTAACTCTTGCTTGACTTTTTGAAATATATTCAGGTGGGGAGTCTTCCCCCCCCCCCGGTGACCATTCCAAAAAAAAATGCCCTTTGCATCTAGGTTGAGGTCGATGTCCAGGAAAATCTCTGACTTTGAATTTGTGGGTAAAATATGTTTGACAATGTAAGGTAGCGATGATTCATCAATGTTCTGCAATGCATCCTTGACAGCAGCCCTACATTCCTGAACCAAAAGAGCAGAGTATGCACTCATATATTCTTCGACAGAGTCACTGAAATCTGGTACCTCTGGAAGCTGCATAAAAAACAGGCACCAACTCAATAATAGGTGATGAACTGACTAATAAGAAATAAAATCACAAATTGCAAATTGTTCTAGGCTAAAATCTACAAAGATAACCTAAGAAAAACAAAAAATACTCCGGAATGGTTTTCTCAGTGCTCATCTGCATTCAGTTACGCACTTAAATTAGTGTGGTGTCCAAATCAAGAAACTATTTTAACGCGAGTAGTAGTAGTACATAAAATCAAATCGTTGATGCATTAACGCCGGTGCTACTCCTACTAGTACATACTGATCGTGAGGGGTCAGCCCGAGCGGCCACCGGTAGCAGCGGGGGACAGGCAGGAGGCGAAGGCGCACAAGTGGAACGTGCAGGGATCGAGGACAAGAAGATGTACCGTTTGATTATCAGCCAGGAGGTCATCGACGTCCCAACCAAGGATGGTTTCCTTGAGAGATGCAGGCGAATTCATGCTTTGGCTGCCGCCTGTAAAGCTCCCGCCTTGGCTTCCCTCCAGTCCTCCTCCACCGCCTTGGGGCTTGCCAGCAGCCTCCTCGCTGCTGGATGGGATCATCTGGCATTGCTCGCCGCCGGGCAAATCCCCGCCTTTGCCTCCCTCCACTCCTCCTCCGCCGCCTTGGGGCTTGGCCGCAGCTTCCTCGCTGCTGGATGGGATCACCTGGCATTGCTCGCCGCCGCCGGGCAAATCCCCGCCTTTGCCTCCCTCCACTCCTCCTCCACCGCCGTGGGGCTTGGCCGCAGCCTCCTCGCTGCTGGATGGGTTCATCTGGCGTTGCTCGCCGCCAGGCAAGTCCCCGCCTTTGCCTACGTCCACTCCTCCTCCGCCGCCTTGGGGCTTGCCTGCAGCCTCCTCGCTGCTGGATGGATTCATCTGGCGTTGCTCGCCGCCAGGCAAGTCCTCGCCTTTGCTTCCCTCCACTCCTCCGCCGCCTTGGGGATTGCCCGCAGCCTCCTCGCTGCTGGATGGGTTCATCTGGCGTTGCTCGTCGCCAGGCAAGTCCTCGCCTTTGCTTCCCTCCACTCCTCCTCCGCCGCCTTGGGGCTCGCCCGCAGCCTCCTCGCTGCTGGATGGGTTCATCTGGCGTTGCTCACCGCCAGACAAGTCCCCGCCTTTGCTTCCACCGCCATCACCTCCACCTTCCTCTCCACCACCCGGACCACCCACATGGGAGTCCACGCCGGACCTACCTCCCTCTCCTCTCCGCTGGGCCTCCCGGGCAGTCCGTCCTCCCCGGCCACTTTTTCTTCTCCAGCCAACCCCTCCTCGCCGGCCACCTCCCTCTCCAACATGCATGTCCATTGTGTCACCTGGTTTCTTTCTGCCTGCTTCCCTTTCTTTCCAGCCGAGCGAGAGCTATGAAGCATTTCCCTTGGGTCAAAAGGCAGTTTCCTCCTACAAGTTTCTTGTATTCGCTGAGAATGCTAAGCTTACCTTTTTGTGCACCGGATATTTT
Source organism: Triticum urartu (assembly GCF_056163025.1). Classification (NCBI taxonomy): domain Eukaryota; kingdom Viridiplantae; phylum Streptophyta; class Magnoliopsida; order Poales; family Poaceae; genus Triticum; species Triticum urartu. The sequence goes on along the minus strand of NC_141875.1, from coordinate 67,669,037 downwards.
ATGGCAGCCCAGTTTATTAATAAACTTGTATCTGGACAAAAAATAAATAAACCCCGAAAGCTTGGATGAATAAGAGCATGTATTTTTGTTGACACTCGTATTTTTGCTGACGTTCGAGAGTGGAGTTTCTGCCTATGAGTGTATGTGCTATTTTATCGAAATACACACTTGTAGTGACTGTTTCTTTGATAGGAGTAGATTATTCTAGAAAAAAGATAGGAGTAATCAAACAAATAATTTTTAAAAATTGCTACTCCCACCGTTCCAAAAATAAGTGTCGTTAGGGCATTCCAACATTAACCTGTAAATTTGCTCCCGCATCTGTCCGGTGACAGGGGGCAGTCCGGGACACGGATGCGGGAGCTAGCCATCCAACGCTACCCGCATACAATTGAAACACCATTTCAACAGATCGGACGAAATTCATGAAAACCCGACGGAATTTATCAAAGTTCGAATATAAAATAGCACAAATCATTCATACATAGCATACAAATAAGTCTATTACAACAATAGTTCAAATTCGACAAGATTAATCGGATGTTAAACAAGTTTTTCATGAACGGATAATGTTGTCCTACACATATTGCCCCTTCAGCTTCATCCAGTAGTGTATGCACCTAAATTGCCGTCTCTCTATCATACATCATGGCAGCGCGTACGATCTACACAATGTGTAGAGCAACATTTAGTGAATGAATGATTCAATCCACAAGTTGGGCAAAAAAAAAGCAAAACTTGCGTTCTTCTCTGCTGCCGCGCGCAATGACCATCTTGCCTCTTGTTAGGAATTAGCACACAAATACAGTTATGGTTAACTGAAAACTGCAGCGAAAACAAGTAATCTCAGCACCATATCATGTACTAATTTAAGGATCGTTGCTTAGCACGGAAGGAAAACATATGCAGCAGCATATATGGAGGCAGAAAATGTTAAGCAGCAGGCAAGACACTCCTCAACCTAGTGTCTTGTGGTAGGAGTAAATTTCTGGACAGCATCAAGCATCAACAAAGAGACACCAGATTTTACGTGGAAAACCCCTCAACTTGAGGGGAAAAACCACGGGCCGAAGCCACCCAAATCCTCTTCCACTATTATCAAATGTGGGATACAACAAGTTCTTCTCTAGACAGCACTAGAGGATCTCATATATCAAGATTTTTGAATCTTGGATGAACACAACAAGATTTCGGGCTCAAGAACTAGGGATTGGAACAATCTCACCAAAAATGGTGGAACCGAAGCTTGAAGGAGACAAGGTAGTGGATCTGGACCATCACAACCCTGGGGGGAGCTCCCTTTTCTTCTTCCTTCAATCTTCCTCTTCTTCCCTTGCTCTCTTGGTTTTCTCTCTTCTTCTCTCTTGGAGGATGAACTGATTTTCGTCACTCTTGATGGTGGCTGCTGGATGGGGGAGGGTAAAGCATCCCCATCCACTCATGTGCAAAGTCCAAAATGACCCTAGGTCATAACCCTAATGGGTAGTGGGCTCGTGCACCTCTTTGGGCTGCCTAAAAGGCCTCAAATGGTCATCTCCTCACAGCCCACATGAGGAGGATATCCCAACAAATCTCCCCCTCCGACTCATGAGGGGGGCACCACCATGCCTGCTACCTTGCAACATGCTTGTAGCTTCTCATTTGGCAATATCTTGGTCATCATATCCGAACCATTGTCGTTGGTATGGATCTTCTCAAGTTTCAGCAACTTGGAACTCACAACATCTCGAATCCAATGGTCATTTGACCGAACACTTGTTGGGCATGGTGTCTGCCATGGATGTCATCGACAGGGGAGGAGTGTACCTGGCTATGGACGGGTCCTGGCGGACGATGTCGTCGTAAAAGGCGAGTGGGTGCATCGGTGCTGGTTGCGAAGGCCCGGCTATGCCTGTGTGGCGGCTGCAGAGGTGCAACGCCGGCGGCGGACGAGAAGGGTGGGGATGCAAAGTAGGAGGGAGAAGGGGCGGATTGGAAGACAATGAGACCGAAAGGGGGATTTAGAGGGCCGGAGGTGTCAGAGTCCTATATGGCTGCCCCCCTCCCCCCATTTGCTTTCACTCTGTAAGAAAAAGTGTGTCTGTACCGCTCGATGGACCGATACAAGGACGTGTTGGATGATGAAAGTGCGTTATATCGACTAGAGGGGGGTGAATAGGCGATTTTTATGAAAGTCTTCAAAATGTGGAAGTTTCGAAGACAAACGATAGAAATAAACCTATTAGCATGCAGTGGAAGGTAGACTACACTAGGCAAACCATAGTCAAGTATTCAATGAAATGAAAGCACAATGGCTAATAGCAGCTAGGTAGTAAGGATCAGGTAGGAAGATATTATGAAGCCAATCAGAACAAGCAGTCACTCAGTGAAGACAAAAGATAGTGCAATCATACAATGACTTCACAAGGACCAACAGTAAGTAAAGGGAAGGGAAGGATGAAACCAGTGACTCGTTGAAGACAATGATTTGTTGGACCAGTTCCAGTTAATGTGACAACTGTACGTCTGGTTAGGGCGGTTAGGTATTTAAATCTGAGGACACATAGTCCCGGACACCCAGTCCTGAACATGCATCTCAGGACATCCAGTCCTCACCGTATTCCCCTTGATCTAAGGTCACACAGACCTCGCCCAATCACTCTGGTAAGTCTTCAAGGTAGACTCCCAAACCTTCACAGACTACGTTCACCGGCGATCCACGGTGACTCTTGGATGCTCAGAACGCGACGCCTAACCGGCTGGAGGATTCACAGTCCTCAAGTGTAATAAGTCTTCAGATCACACAGACAAGAAGACTTAAGTGATGCCTAACACTCTTTGGCTCTGGGTGGTTAGGGCTTTATCCTCGCAAGGAATTCTCTCTCAAAGGCTTCGAGGTGGGCTGCTCTCAAACGACAAAAGCCGTATTCTAACTCTGAGCAGCCAACCGTTTATGGTTGTAGGGGGTGGGCTATTTATAGACACTAGGCAACCCGACCTGATTTGTCCGAAATGACCCTGGGTCACTAAGGAACTGACACGTGTTCCAACGGTCAGATTTCAAACACACACGGCAACTTTACTTGGGCTACAAGCAAAGCTGACTTGTCCGACTCTGGACAAGATTTGCTCTCATAGTCTTCACTCGAAGACATAGGTTTTGGTTAAGCATCACTTCAGTCATTCTGACTGGTTCTCTTGGACCCCACTTAACAGTACGGTGGTTCCTATGACTCAATAAAGAAGAAAAAGAACTACGAAAGGTCTGAGTCTTCGAGCTCCATAGGCTTCATGCGATGTCTTCTCTTGTCATAGTCTTTAATGTGAATATCTTCACATACCACCTTTGACATCAATGTCTTCATACATTTTTAGGGGTCATCTCTGGTAGGAAAACCGAATCAATGAGGGACTTCTACCTGTGTTATCCTTCAATTCTCACAAACACATTAGTCCCTCAACTAGGTTTGTCGTCAATACTCCAAAACCAACTAGGGGTGGCACTAGATGCACTTACAATCTCCCCCTTTTTGGTGATTGATGACAAACTAGTTGAAGTTTTCAACGGGGAATATAATATGTGAAATTGTAAAGGATAAGGAATTGTCTACATAAGTTGCAAAGGCTCCCCCTGAAGATGTGCATATAAGTAATTTGCTTTTGGAATGCAAATGCACATGGCAGGTTATACTCGTGGAGATCCTCTTCAACTTATGATGACAGTTCATTATGCATGTGAAGGTATGTGAAGATAATGACATGCATAATGGAAAATGGACGTCTGCAAAATGATCTAAGTGCGGAATTTATCGTCGCACATGCGGAATTTATCATCGCATCACAAAGTAGCAAATAAGTAGCAGACGGCCATCGAGCTTAGGTGTTACAACTCAAAGGACCAAATGTGTCAAAACGAGAGTTGTAAACACTAGGCAAAATATAACGCAACCGCCCATGTGGACCCGCTTGAAGACTATCAAACTCATATGCTTCTCCCCCTTTTGTCAGTAAGGACCAAAAAGGTTTGAAGACATAGAGCATCTACTCGTTCCCATGAAGAGTAGGTGAAGCAGCAGGGTTGTCGGTGGTGTTCGGCGGTGCAGAAGAACTTGGAGCAGTGTCGAAGCGTGCTGAAGGAGGTGGCGGTGAAGTAACATCATCTTCGTCCTCGATCACTCTGGCATTCACAGTTGCCGCAGAGGAAGAGAACTCAGAGTCTTCAAGAGATGGAGTTCGTCGCAGCATTGCCCTTCGAGGAGGTGTGGAGTCAAACTTGAAGCGTTCAAAGAAGCCATCCTCTTGAAGATCATCTTCAGAGCACATAAGCGTCAGCCCTTTCCATGTGTGTCGAGAGGTTTCATGGGTAACAAAGGTATTCTTGGTGGCAAGATTGTGAATGCGGTTGACATCCACCAAGAGGCTTTGCATTTGGCGCTTCAACCAGTCATGATGCCTATCCTGTTTCTGATGAAGAGCCACCAGAAGCTCTCGTTCATTGAGAATACGAGATCGCTTCTTGGGTCGTTCGGCAATAGTGCTTTCGGTGGCTTCAGTGAGGGCACGATGAGGTGCACGTGTAGTTCCAGCCAGAGGATAAACACGAGTGACTGCTTCAACTCCTTCAATATTCTGAGAGAAACTTTGATGCTCCGCATTCTGAAGACTAAGAGGCTCCTTGGCAGGCTCAGGATAAATGGCTTCAACGGACATATCCACATCAGGCAGAAAGATCCGATGATTGCGAGCAGATGGCTGATATGAGATAGCGGAGTGGAGTTTAATCAGCCGCATTATCCATGGAGCGTAGAACTTCAAGCCAGAGAGATCAGAGCCTGATGCAGCAAGTTGGCGGATGAAGAAGTCTTGTGCATTGAAGCATTTGCCATAAAGAATATAGAAGACCAAAGTCTTCATTGCACCTTTCAGCTTGGCATGTGGAGAATGTCCTTTGATGGGTCAGAGAGTTCGCCTTCTGATGTGATAGATAGTCCTTGGCAGGTACTCAAGGTCTTCAACAAAGAACTCCTTAGGATATGCAGCATCTTGTGGCAAGGGCTTCATCATACTGAGCATCTGACTCATGTTTGGTTTAGGCTTCTGAAAGATGCTCTCCATAGCTTCACTGTGAAGCTGACAGCCAGGTTCGTAGAGATCGCCAGGAGTGAGCAGACCAGTGAGCTCAATGATATCAAAGGCTTTGGCTTTGTGATGAACACTTCCTGTCATCCACTCCAGGACCCAAATCTTCGGATCTCTGTTGTATCCACGGATGTGAAGTGTGGCATAGAATTGGAGCAGCAACTCTTCATTCCAGTGCTCTTGGTTGGTGACAAACGGCAACAATCCAACCTCTTTGAAGCAATCCAGAGCTTCTTCCAGACAGGGCAGACCAGCTATGGCTTCGGTGTCAAGACGCTTATGTGGGAAGATGCGACCTTGATTGTACAGAATGCAAGAGTAATAGCTTCACTGCGGATAGCTCCAGAACCGATCAGAAGATATTCTTTCCCTTGGGTAGGGGTTCTTGGAGCTATTGAAGAAAGTGTTGTCTACTTTGAAGCCGTTGACATTGAAGGATCCAAGTGCTGATGCAGGACCTGGAAACCTGGGTAACCTTGGAATTGGCTTCTGTACCTGAGGCCTATGCTCAACATGATAGTCAAACTGCCAGCAGCAGGCCCAGGAACAGAAGCAATAGCATCATTGGCTTCGCTGACTTCTGGTTCTTGGTTTGGTGTAGGCTCCACATTTGCTTCAGCCATGGCAGCGTCAGTGGCTTCATTTGTTTTGGTGGTGGCAGCCTCAAGATTCTCAACCTCCACTTGATGAGCTGGAGGATCGGTCACAGTCACGTTCTCCTCGAGAACAGCTTCTTGGTGAGACGGGGGTGTAGCAATTCTTGGGGTTTCTTCTTCATCGGCTGATGCCGCCGGAATGTCTTCAGCAGTTTAGCTTCAGACTCGAAGACTGGAGGCCTTGGTCCTTTGCGAAGCCTGCATAACGCTGGCGACGCCTGTGGAGTTGGAGTTGGCTGGGCCTCAAAGTTATCTTCCTCTTGTGCTTGTGGGTGATCAGCCCATGATGCATCCTGAGCAATTGGCGTCAGAGGACGACCAATGCTGATGAGTTCGCTGTGCGTAAGCACAGGCGATGATACCTGTTGGTGCTCGATCTAAGGAAGAACTGCATCATCTTCAACATGGTCATGGTGACCAATGTCTTCAGCAGCAGAGGGATCAGCTACTGAAATGTCTTCAGCTTCATAAGCCTCTGTGGAAGCAGGCTCATGGACAGTCAGTTGGCGCTCTTGATGTTTAGCGGCAGGGCGAACCATGGAGATGGGTTCAACAATTAAGGGCTCTGTGAGAGCAGCCCATTCCTTCTTGGTCTTCCGCTTTTTCTTGAAGGGAGCAGCATCAGAGGTTTCAGAATGTTTCCTCTTTCTGGCTTCAGCCTCAGCAGTCCTCGTCTTCTTCAGTTCTGAAGCGGTTGACCTAGCCTTTGGCTTCGAGCCAGTCATGCTAGTTGGGAAGACAATGGGATCTGCTTCCTGCCTTGGTGCGTTGGGTTCGGCCACAGTGGGCTTCTTCTTCTGCTTAGCAGCCATCCTGGGATCAATGCCCGGACGCCCAAGGGCCTTGCGGTTCTCAGCCTCGTTGTAGCCTTGCACACACTTGTCAGCCAGGCTCTTCATGCGCTCACGAGAGCCCTGAGCTTCTACACATTTCTTGAGAAAGGCTTCTTTGAGCTCGTGCAGCATAATCTTGAAGTTTTTCACCTCTTGCACGCTGAGCTTGGCCATATGCTTCTTGAACTGAGCTTTCTCAAAGTCAATCTTTTGCTTCAGTTCGACGATGCGCTGAGCTAGAGTTAGCTCTAAATCAATGGCTCCATGGAAGGCGACACTAAGGCCAATTGGAAGTTGCAGATCTTCGAAGCTGAGGTTGGGCGTGTCAAACCAGTCATCAATGAAGTTGTGGATGATTGCCACGTCAAAGAGGGGCAGATCATTGAAGATTTCTTCTTCTTCTTTGCTCTTGATCAGTTGCTCAAGAGCGTCATCTGCAAGATCTTCATCACTGGACAGATCAATGGCATCGTTGCGCAGAATAGCAGCAGCAGTCAGTTCTTGGCCGGTGTGTGGCAGAGGCATCTTGACTTTCTGGGGCTTGGAGATGCGTGACAAATCTTCAGACTACACACTGTCTTCAGGAGGTGCAGTAGCCAGTGGCTTCGCCCGTGAGATTTTTGGTGCAGAGGCAGGCTTTGAAGCTTTAGGTTGCTTCAACTTCTTTGGCTTCAGCGCTGCAGGCACTTCATCTGATTCAGCGTCATCTGCAGGCTCATTCACGGCTGTCCCTTGAACCACGATATGAGTGATGAGACCTTCCAAGTTGTAGAAGGGTCCAAGAAGATTGGGTTCAGCTTCGCGAGTTCCATCGGCACGGGGAGCAGAGGGACCAGGGTTGAAGTCTAATCCCAAAGACTTCTTGTTCTGCTTCGCTGAGTTCTTGGCAAACTGGAAGTTGCGCTTGAACAGATTGTCGTCACGACACCATAGTAGTGACGATGGGTGAGCATCTGCAGGCTGTGGCCCATGGACCATGCAGGGATAGAAGCCTTGTTCAATGGCTTCTTCTCTGGACCTGGGTTGAAGATTCTTGTATAGGATGTCTTCCCACGGTCGCTTGATGGCATTTTTTCAGCATATTCCTGGGTCACAAACCGGTATTTGAACCATTGTTCTGCCCAATATCTTCAAATCCATTGGATTCGGGTCATGCGCTAATTGTAATCCTCTTCAGGATCTGTATTGTAAAGCTCTGAGAGGTCATCAGACAAATCTCTTGATGTTCCCCCACGACGCTGTCTGCCACCCTTCCTTACTGATTTCTCTGCAGCCATGAACTTCAAACTGAATGGCTTCAACACGTTCAAAGGCTTCAAAGGCTTTCGCTTGCTGGACAAACAGGAACTGGCTTCGGAAGAATTTATATGATACTGTAAGAATTCTGCAAATGAATGCAGACTATGAGAACCAAGGGGTTCTCCCACGGACATGTACCTATGACAGCATTAAGGTGCGAGGGAAGGGGAAGAGGTCATATGCATTCTCAGAAGATTTTGAAGATAAATCAGTTTAGAAGACATTGACCTCATCGTGCGAAGACATTCACTCATAGATAAGGAGTTGGTTCCAGATTTGTACGAATCCACGGATCAGTACAAGTGAGGAATCTAACTACTTTGTGAAGCATAAGTGAATATACTAGGCATATTATGAGATGCAGTATGAAGTGGATCCAACATGTGTGAACAAAAACCACTTGTGGTAGAAAGTGACGAATCTGTAGGATCAAAGGGGCCGTAAAAAGGAGGTTTTTATTTACCACACAAGGAACTGCTAGACGGAGTGGAAGAGGAGGCCGAGCAGTTCGATCGTCCGTGCCCTAACTTGGCGACAGAGGACACCTACGGCGACGGCGGAGAAGACGATGTCCGCGGTCGGCGTGAAGACGGCGTCGGAGAGGTTGTGGCAGCTAAGCACTTCGTCGCTGGCGTCGTCAAGGACTAGCGGTGGCGCTAGGGTTCGTGTGAGAGTGGAAGAAGAGATAATGACTGTGGTGTGGCGTGTATTTATAGGGATGGGGGCGGCTCAGTGTTATTACACAGGTGCCCCTGGCGATTCACATCTGAGGAACACATGGCCATCATGCAGCATATCGGAGGTTATTCCACGTCCCACGCACGCCTAGATTGTCGGGTGGTTGTTCCCACTTTTCCGAGTTTCAGGTGAAGTAATTAGCATTGAAAGCGGACTTAATGTTTGTCTCCGTATCTTCTGCTGACAAGGACGCAGAGAAGACATTTGACAGTTTCAAGAGAATGCATATGATTTGGAGAGATAGAGTTTGAGATAGAAAGCATAGAGAGGTTAGGGTCCGATCACATTCACTTAGTTCAAAAGATTCAACAAAAAGACATAGCTATAAGTGAATGCTGTAGAGGACAGAACACTAGTATATATATAATCATCATAGTGAAGATAATCATGAAGACATGTTCAGACTAAAGCCAGACCAAATGTGAAGACATAGCAAATGTAATGCCATGAGTGAAACACTTCAAACAGAACATTTGGTGGTGGCGTTACCCACCGTATAGGAAGTATTAGACCCAAACAAGGCGCACAATTATCATGGCGCTCCGAAGTCAAATTCCTCATTAATGTATTCACACTTAGAATGCATGTCTTCATTGATTGAAGATATACTTTACTTCGTGTGTTGCACATCTAAATCATCAATATGCATAAGTGTTAGGATGTGTGCCTGATCACAGGACATTTAAGGATTCCAAGATATTTAGCTCACACCGTAACTTGCAAAATCTTTTCTCATCCAAGGGCTTGGTGAAGATATATGCCAATTGCTCTTCAGTGTTGACGTGTATGATATCAATATCTTCCTTCACAACATGATCTCTGAGAAAGTGATGACGAATCTCAATGTGCTTTGTCTTCGAGTGCTGAACTGGGTTGTTGGCAATCTTGATGGCGCTTTCGTTGTCGCAGTAGAGTGGCACTTGCTTCAGATGAATGCCATAGTCTTTGAGTGTTTGCTTCATCCACAGAAGCTGAGCGCAGCAAGATCCAGCAGCAATGTATTCAGATTCAGCAGTGGAGAGAGATACACAGTTCTGCTTCTTTGAAGACCAACATACAAGTGATCGTCCCAGAAAATGACATGTGCCTGATGTAGACTTGCGATCCACCTTGTCACCAGCATAATCAGCATTTGAGAATCCAACTAGATCAAACTTTGAGCCCTTTGGATACCATAATCCTAGAGTTGGGGTGTAAGCCAAATATCGAAGAATTTGCTTCACAGCTAAGTGATGCGATTCCTTTGGTGCCGCTTGGAATCGAGCACACATGCAAACACTAAGCATAATATTTGGCCTAGATGCACATAGATAAAGTAAAGAACCAATCATGGAGCGTTATACCTTTTGATCGAACTCTTTACCATTGTCGTCGGGACCCAGATGATGTTTGGTTGGCATTGGCGTCGTGAAGCCTTTGCAGTCTTGCATACCGAACTTCTTCAGGCAATCTTTGAGATACTTCTCTTGAGATATAAAGATGTCGTTGCGTTGCTGTCGTATTTGAAGACCAAGGAAGAACTTCAGCTCTCCCATCATGGACATCTGGTATTGCTCTTGCATCATATATCCAAATTCTTCACTGTATTTCTGATTGGTGCAGCCGAAGATAATGTCATCCACATATATTTGGCACACAAACAGTTCACCATCATATGTCTTCGTGAAGAGAGTGGGGTCGAGGGAACCAGGTGTGAAGCCTTTGCTCTTCAGAAAGTGTTTGAGTGTGTCATACCAAGCCCGAGAGGCTTGTTTGAGGCCATACAGTGCCTTGTTGAGCTTGTATACCATGTTAGGATGTTTTGGATCTTCAAAGCCAGACGGTTGTGCAACATACACTTCTTCTTCAATCTTTCCATTGAGAAATGCACTCTTCACATCCATTTGATATAGAAGTATGTTATGATGATTTGCATAGGCCAGCAGTATGCGTATGGCTTCAAGTCGAGCCACGGGAGCAAATGTTTCATCGAAGTCAATCCCTCCCACTTGAGTATATCCTTGAGCAACGAGACGAGCTTTGTTTCTGACAACTTGACCATGCTCATCTTGCTTGTTGCGGTATATCCATTTGGTGCCTATTATATTGTACTTCCGAGGATCATGACGCTTAACCAGTTCCCATACATTATTCAGCTCAAACTGTTGAAACTCTTCTTGCATAGTTTGAATCCATTCAGGTTCCATGAAGACTTCTTCAACTTTCTTGGATTCTGTTATTGAGACGAATGCGAAGTGCCCACAAAAATTTGCTAGCTGTGTTTCCCTTGAATGAGTGAGCGGACCGGGTGCATTGATGCTATCAATTATTCTCTCAATCTGCACTTCATTTGCAATACGAGGATGTACAGGGCGAAGATTTTGTTCTTGCTGATCATTGTCATTGTTAGAGGGATTGTCTTCAGCTGAGCACTGTCTTCAGGTTGATCAGGTGCGGAGATGATAAGTTCCTCTTCAGGTTGAGCTTTAGAGGGTATGATTTCTCCAGTTCCCATAAGTTTGATTGATTCACTGGATGGAACTTCATCTAGCACATTTGGCAGGTGCTCTCTTTGTGAACCGTTAGTCTCATCGAACCGCACATCCACTGTTTCAACCACTTTATAATGAAAGAGATTGAAGACTCTGTAGGAGTGCGAATCCTTTCCATATCCAAGCATAAAACCCTCATGTGCTTTTGGTGCAAATTTTGAAGTGTGATGTAGATCCTTGATCCAGCACCTGGCGCCAAGTACTCTGAAGTAACTGATATTTGGCTTCTTGCCAGTTAGGAGCTCATAAGATGTCTTGTTCAGAAGCTTGTGAAGATAAACACGATTGATTGTATGGCATGCAGTATCAATGGCTTCAGGCCAGAATTTTCTTGGGGTCTTGTATTCATCAAGCATCGTTCGGGCCATCTCAATGAGTGTTCTGTTCTTGCGTTCGACGACGCCATTCTGCTGTGGCGTGTACGGAGCTGAGAATTCATGTGTGATGCCCAAAGTATGAAGATATGTATCAAGGCCAGTGTTCTTGAATTCAGTGCCATTGTCACTTCTGATGTGCTTTATCTTGGCGCCATAGTTGTTCATTGCTCGATTGGCGAAGCGTCTGAAGACATCCTGCACTTCAGTCTTGTAGAGGATTATGTGCACCCAAGTATATGTAGAATTATCATCAACAATGACAAAGCCATAGAGACAAGCAGTAGTGGTAAGAGTTGAGTAATGAGTGGGATCGAAAAGATCCATGTGGAGCAGTTCGAAGGGTTGAGTTGTTGTCATGATTGTCTTCGAGGGATGATTTGCCCTCGTCATCTTTCCTGCTTCACAGGCACCGCATAAGTGATCTTTCTTGAACTTGACGCCCTCGATGCCTATGACATGCTTCTTCTTTGCAAGGGTGTGGAGGTTCCTCATGCCAGCATGCCCGAGCCTCCGATGCCAGAGCCAGCATTCTGAAGCTTTTGCCAGAAGACATACGGCAAGTTGTGGTCTTGCTGAGAAATCTACCACGTACAAATCATCTTTCCTATACCCTTCAAACACTAGTGACTTGTCAGATTCCATTAGAACAAGGCAACGATATTTTCCAAACATCACGATCATGTTTAAATCACAAAGCATTGAGACAGACATTAAGTTGAAACCAAGGGATTCAATAAGCATGACTTTATCCATGTGTTGATCCTTTGAGATTGCAACTCTACCTAGACCCAATACCTTACTTTTACCAGTGTCAGCAAATGTGATGTGACTCTTGTCGGATGGACGTAAGGTTGAGTCCATAAGAAGGCTTCTCTTGCCAGTCATGTGATTGGTACACCCACTATCAATAATCCATTCTGAAGCAGCTAGTGTCGTACCCTACAGTGCAGTTAGGGGGATAGGCTTCACGAAGAGAATTGTGAAGCAAAAACATTTGACAAACCAGTGGATTATGAAAGCTTAGATCGAGATTTGGACTGATAGGGCGAGTAGCAAGCGATTCAGGAACGAAGTACATAATAAGACCATTTGGGCATTTGATCTTGCGCCCTACAAGATGTTTATGGTCCCCAGCAATAGCGTCAGAAGATTTTGGTTTTCTGCTGGAGACCGTTCCCTGCAAAAGAGAGTTAAGCTTTCTTAGCCACCCACATCTTCAAGGGTGGCTTTGAAGCAATGAGTCTAAGTGCAGCATCTGAGAACTTTGGCTTTGCAGCCCTAGCGAAAAGTCTTGCAGGAGGACAATAGTATTCATAAGAATAAGCAGAATAGTTATTGGTCTTATGAACATGGCGGTTTGATGAACCACGCTCATATTCATAGGCCTGAGTATGGCTTCCCTGCAAAACATTTGCGTTAGTTTGACTCCGGTGAGTCCTCTGTCTGTATGAAGCCTTTGGACCGTATGAAGCTTGTGGTTTGGGGTTTGTCTTCTTCACCTGTGGTGTCATGATGACATTCACAGGAAGATTCTCCAAACACCTTTTGGGCACCCAGATCTTCTTCATAGATGGTCCATTCCTGCAGTTAGTACCAATATACCTGGCAAACACTTCACCATTCTGATTCTTAAACAGTTTATAGTTTGTATCAAAGGATTCATCAATGACAATGGGGTTAGCACAAGTGAAGCCAGATAGAGTGGATGGATCTGCTGAAGGTTCCTTTGCAGCAACCCATGTGGTTTTGGGGTACTGCTTAGGTTTCCAGTAAGAGCCATCAGCATTCATTTTCCTTACGAACCCAACACCCTCTTTCCTAGGGTTTCGATTCAGGATCTGCCTTTTGAGGACATCACATAGTGTCTGATGCCCTTTGAGACTTTTGTACATCCCTGTTTCAAGCAATGTCTTCAACCTAGCATTCTCATCAGCAATAGCAGTGGTATCCTCAGCAGAGGGGTTAGTTCCCACATCAACAGTTGAAGATATTGCAACAGTAGCAGCAGTAGAACATTCAGCAACAGAAGTAGCATTATCACGCTCAATGCATTTAAGACATGGTGGTTCAAATCCTTCCTGAGCTGAACTGATCTGTTCGGCGCGAAGCGACTCGTTTTCTTTTTGAAGATCATCATGAGCCACTCTCAGTTTTTCAAGATCTTGCTTCCTTTGAAGATAATCATAGGAAAGCCTTTCATGAGCTGTTGAGAGTGTTTCATGACGACTTTCAAGTTCCTCATACTTAACGTGAAGATTTTTTATGTCTTCAATTAAGGACTGAGATCGAGTCATTTCAGCGTCTAATAGATCATCGCTTTTGTCTAACAGTTTTTGAATGTGTTCCATGGTTTTCTGTTGTTCAGTTGCAATTTTAGCCAGTGTTTTGTAGCTGGGTTTGGAACCACAATCAGAGTCATCGTCACTAGATATTTGATAGTGAGTAGTGCGTGTGTTTACCTTGGCACCGCGTGCCATGAAGCAGTAGGTAGGAGCGGAGTAGTCCTTGTCATTTGCATCGGTGTCGGTGATGGAGTCATTGTCTTCAGTGTTGAAGATGGACTTGGCAATGTATCTTGTAGCCAGACTCGCAACGCCAGAATCGGACTCCTCCTCAGACTCCACCTCCGCCTCCTCAGAAGCGGACTCCTCCTCTAAATCCATTTCCTTGCCAAAAAACGCACGTGCCTTGCCAGATGAGCTCTTCTTGTGTGATGAAGACTTTGAGGAGGACTTGGAAGAAGACTTTGAGTATTTCTTCTTCTTGTCATCAGAATCATACTCCTTGCTCTTCTTTTTCTTCTTGTTCTCAATGTCCCACTGCGGACACTCAGAGATGTAGTGGCCAGGTTTCTTGCACTTGTGGCATATTTTCTTCTTGTAGTCATGAGCAGAAGCTTCATCATTCCTTGAGCTTGATCATGAAGACTTTCTGAAGCCTTTCTTCTTGGTGAATTTTTGGAACTTCTTCACAAGCATAGCAAGCTCCTTTTCAATGTCTTCAGGATCATCAGAACTGCTGTCAGATTCTTCTTCAGATGAGGAGACAGCTTTTGCCTTCAAGGGTACGAGTTCGCCCATAGTTGGGACCGTAGATATCTCTTTTCTCAGAAAGCTGAAACTCATGTGTGTTGAGCCTCTCAAGTATGTCAGATGGATCGAGTGTCTTGAAATCAGGACGTTTTTGAATCATCAGGGCTAGGGTGTCAAACGAACTGTCAAGTGATCTCAGGAGTGTCTTGACGACTTCATGCTTGGTGATCTCAGTAGCGCCGAGGGCTTGAAGCTCATTTGTGATGTCAGTGAGTCGATCAAACGTGAGCTGGACATTCTCATTGTCATTTCTCTTGAAGCGGTTGAAGAGGTTGCGAAGGACACTGATTCTCTGATCTCTCTGGGTTGAGACGCCTTCGCTGACCTTGGAGAGCCAGTCCCAGACTAGTTTAGATGTTTCCAAAGCACTCACGCGGCCATACCGTCCTTTGGTCAGATGACCACAGATGATATTCTTGGCAGTAGAGTCCAGTTGAACGAACTTCTCGACGTCAGCAGCAGTGACACCTTCTCCAGCCTTGGGAACGCCGTTCTTGACGACATACCATAGGTCGACGTCAATGGCTTCAAGATGCATGCGCATCTTATTCTTCCAGTAGGGATATTCAGTTCCATCGAAGACGGGGCACGCAGCGGAGACTTTAATTATCCCTGCAGTCGACATAGCTAAAACTCCAGGTGGTTAAACCGAATCACACAGAACAAGGGAGTACCTTGCTCTGATACCAATTGAAAGTGCGTTATATCAACTAGAGGGGGTGAATAGGCGATTTTTATGAAAGTCTTCAAAATGTGGAAGTTTCGAAGACAAACGATAGAATAAACCTATTACCATGCAGCGGAAGGTAGACTACACTAGGCAAACCATAATCAAGTATTCAATGAAGTGAAAGCACAATGACTAATAGCAGCTAGGTAGTAAGGATCAGGTAGGATGATATTATAAAGCCAATCAGAACAAGCAGTCACTCAGTGAAGACAAAAGATAGTGCAATCATACAATGACTTCAGAAGGACCAACAGTAAGTAAAGGGAAGGGAAGGATGAAACCATTCACTCGTTGAAGACAATGATTTGTTGGACCAGTTCCAGTTAATGTGACAACTGTACGTCTGGTTAGGGCGGCTAGGTATTTAAACCTGAGTACACACAGTCTCGGACACCCAGTCCTGAACACGCAGCTCAGGACACCCAGTCCTCACCGTATTCCCCTTGAGCTAAGGTCACACAGACCTCGCCCAATCACTCTGGTAAGTCTTCAAGGTAGACTCCCAAACCTTCACAGACTTCGTTTACCGGCGATCCACAATGACTCTTGGATGCTCAGAACGCGACGCCTAACCGGCTGGAGGATTCACAGTCCTCAAGTGTAATAAGTCTTCAGATCACACAGACAAGAAGACTTAAGTGATGCCTAACACTCTTTGGCTCTGGGTGGTTAGGGCTTTATCCTCGCAAGGAATTCTCTCTCAAAGGCTTCGAGGTGGGTTGCTCTCAAACGACAAAAGCCGTATTCTAACTCTGAGCAGCCAACCGTTTATGGTTGTAGGGGGTGGGCTATTTATAGCCACTAGGCAACCCAACCTGATTTGTCCGAAATGACCCTGAGTCATTAAGGAACTGACACGTGTTCCAACGGTCAGATTTCAAACACACACAACAACTTTACTTGGGCTACAAGCAAAGGTGACTTGTCCGACTCTGGACAAGATTTGCTCTCATAGTCTTCACTCGAAGACATAGGTTTTGGTTAAGCATCACTTCAGTCATTCTGACTGGTTCTCTTGGACCCCACTTAACAGTACGGTGGTTCCTATGACTCAATAAAGAAGAAAAAGAACTACGAAAGGTCTGAGTCTTCGAGCTCCATAGGCTTCATGCGATGTCTTCTCTTGTCATAGTCTTTAATGTGAATATCTTCACATACCACCTTTGACATCAATGTCTTCATACATTTTTAGGGGTCATCTCTGGTAGGAAAACCGAATCAATGAGGGACTTCTACCTGTGTTATCCTGCAATTCTCACAAACACATTAGTCCCTCAACTAGGTTTGTCGTCAATACTTCAAAACCAACTAGGGGTGGCACTAGATGCACTTACAGATGGCAGAACATGTCCAGATCCACGTGGTTCGGACTTATGCGGGATGTTTGAGAGTCGGTGTTAAAGATGCCCTTATTTCATAGCTACTATGTGGATTTGCAAAAAAAAATCAGCATAGTTACTTCGCGGCTACCGTGCGGATCTCCACGTGATCAGTATTTCAACGTATGAACGCTAAAGACCACACGGCCTTTGGATATAGGCGTTTGGAGATGGTCATTCAACCAGTTTGGCCGGAGTGTTAATAAATAAGTTGTTTGTGCCATATAATCTTATTATCAATCGGTTCTGGTCTTGATCTTTATTTTCTATATATACTTTGACTCGCTGCAATTTTGCCTTGTCCAGGAAGATCGGCCGCCCTCTTGTTGCTTGGCCGACCGCAGGCAGAAGAGGAAGCCGACACCGGCGGGCAAGGCGCTCGGCGAGGCGAACATTAAACTCATTAAACTACGCATAAAAGGCGGCTAACTAGCTATGCCACGTGAAATAATCTGGTTGGCTACGGTGTGCATTATTTTTTAAATGTATTTTTTTTAAATGAAGATGAGGGTCTTTGGTATTTTTTAAATAGAGGGTTGCAAAATGGCACTCATTGGTAGGTTGTGGTGGTAATCTTTTTTTTAGATGAAGGTGAGAATTTTTTTTTTCTGAGATGTTTTTTTAGAAGAAGACGAGGACTTTATGTATTTTTTAAATAAAAAAATGCGCACAACTTTTTCTTAAGCGGCGCCACGGGGTGACCCCCAGTCACTAGTTAAAGAAAAAGAGGTCGCCGCCGTGGACCACTCCGATGCCTCGACGTTTTCTCCTGCTCCATCCCCTGACACCCCCCTCATCTCCTCCGCCGCCCCTAAGGTAACTGCTGCCGCCAGCGAGGATCATGGTCACCATGTGTCTAACACAATACCCGTAAGGAAAAGGATATTGCAACCACCATTGGGAAGCGCGATGTCTGGTTTTCACGTGTATGCCGGTGTGGACGAGTTAGTCCATGGCTACAACTTAGTGAAGAGTCGGGATCATTTCAAAAAGAATATGGGATTGATGTTTCACAAATATGATGAATACCATGCCCGCATTAGAGAGCTTGTGGCTCATTTCATTTACAATGAGTTGATGCGCCCAGCATGTACATTTTATGGTGGCCCTATACAAATGTGGCACACACCAACTATATCTTAGCCGGCAAAGGGCCCATCTTGTCCGGCCAAATAGTCATCTGCTCGCAATAAGCCATCTTCTTCATTGAAGGAGACATCTGTTACAAAGGTGGATCACATGGCGAATTAGCAATAATCTCCCTGTAAGCTCAAAGATGGTGTGTATTGTGAAAACTCATAAGAATGCTTTGTAGTTAGTGGATAATGCATAACTTGGGTTGATGTCTTATATTGTCATTTAATAATAAATATGGTTTACTTCAATGAAATTTGCAGGATGACGTACCTTCTAATCTTGGGAAAGTTGTTCCATGAGACCGATACGGGTACAAAGGTATACTTTCTGCCCGTGTCATTAATTAATGTAGGTGCCGATGTGTGCAATGTTGATCTACCATATATGCATGTATATATGTGTTGATATGGAACCTATGTAGTGATGATGTTGATTTCTTACATTTATGGTATGCAAGGCTGGTAGAAGTGCAACAAGCTAGGTAGCCAATCGCCAACCAAACATCACTGACTGGCATCAGACGACTGATCGTTCAATGATGTATTGCATACAGGCCCTCGAGATAATCAGCACGGTCCGGCTGGACTGTCATTGTTATAAGACATCACTGACAGGTCGACTGGCCCGCCTATGGTGATAGTATCACCCCTGACCTGGAATCACTGATGGACCGGAGGGGGGTCATTGGCATTCTCTTCAGAGATTAATGCACTATCTAAGAGGCATTGCAAGTTATGGGGTTCACAATGCCGGGTACCCAAGGGTACTGGACGGCTACATTGATTCAACTAGATGTATACGTGATGCTAATAAGCTTAAGGCCACAAGTGGGTATGTGTTTACACTTGGTGGTGATGTTGTTTCCTGAAATTCTTGTAAGCAAACCATCTTAATGAGGTCAATAATGGAAGCATGACTCACACCATTAGACACAACGACTATTGAAGCAGATTGACTTCATGAACTCTTGATGGACTTGTCGATGGTTGCAAAAACCATGCCGGTTATTCTGATGAACTGTGTAATCAAACTTTGATTTTTCAAGTTAAACGATTCCAAGAATAATTTGCTATCAGCAAGATACGTGATTGAAATTTGTCATACTAATGAGGAACTTTCAAGTTATAACGTTGGATTGTATTCAAACATCTAAGAATCTGGCAGATCCCTTCATAAAGGTTTTATAATGAAATGTGATACACAATGCATCGAGGGTGATGGGTATAAATTCATTCATGGTGGCAACACATTCTATGTGATCAAAGATCCCGTGAAATATAATTAGCGAGAGAAGTTATAGGTTAACTGAGAGGAGAATAATTCCTTTATATAAACTCACTCTACTAAGATGTAGTTCTCTCCTAATCCGTAGCAGGTTTCCTTTTTATCTTTTATGTTTTATGACTGGATTGTTTAAGGGGAGATGATATCTTACAGAGTACCTTAAAAGAACACACATGTGAGTTTTACTTTTAACGTCACAGTCTATGAGAGCTAGGTACTCTCTATTAAAATGATGAAAAGGCCTCGTACTACTACATATAAATCTCACCCGCCCGATGTCCTTTTCGCGGCCTAGTATAGCTCAAGGCTTTACGTGAAAAATTTGGCACAAAAAATTACACATTAAGTCATAGTTCACTATCCAAGTTGCAAATAAACGCAACATGGAGTCCTGGAAGGAAGTTGAATTTAACAGGCTCCACCGAAATACCTATTCATACAATGATTTGGAACACCTGGCAAACTCTGTGTGTCCCTGGGATATGGTCGAGGATTGTTGAAACTACTGGGGTAAACCCATTTATCAATTGACGGTGGTTCCTAGGATAAATCTAGAGGCCCACACGGCCCATTTATGTGGTACCTTCTTTTTGCCATGCATGACAAAAGCTAAAACATTCTTATTGATGATATATGAATACAAACCAACTTGGGTTGTTCCTCTTCATGTACTAGATTAATTTCACCCCCCATCTCCCTCCTCTCGTCTCCGAATGGATTCCATTTACTCAAGTCTAATTTGAGGTGGATCCTCTACACATAGACATACACGTAGTACGCCTCTCAGTTCCAGAGTTTTGTGGCACCTATCTCTTTCTCATTCCTCTTCCTGGTGTGCACTGCAAAGTGGAGCATTAGGGCTCTGGAACCCTGCCTCTTGTGATCCTCTATGGGTGACGGGCAATTATATTTTTGGGGAGCACGATTGTTGTCATCTTGTCCCATGTGGCTACGGGCCACTGCTTCCCCAACAACGACTATTTCCTCCACGACCAGGACATCCTCGCCTACATGTCTTTTGATGTCACCGTGAATGTTGGGGCACATGTGGTACGCTACACTTGCGCAAAAACAAAAGTACCACGCGAACCAGAAACATGTTATGGTTAGAGATCATGGCTTTAGGCTTTACCACTAGAAGCACACTCACAACATTGGAAGAAGAGTTGGTGAAGCGTGTCTATTATCTGCTAGCAGATCCCTTGAATAGTTCCTCTCGGTTCCCATGAACGGTTCATCCACGTATCACAGGTGCAATGTCTTCGGGGCATCCTTACATACAGGGAGGCACGTCGTACCACCCACTGCTAGATCTGATTACATGACGTGGGCGTGAAAGTGGAGTCGGCTAAGTCATGGGACCGTATAACCCTTCTCATGGTCTCGTCCCTCCACTTATATAGATGTCCCGAGATGATCCCTCGAGGCCTACTGGGACTCTATGACTGAATTCCACCTACTAATATGAGTCTGAGTGGTTTCCTGCCCCTTAAGCGCGCAACCCTACAGGTTCAGATACACATATGCACGACCCAAGTCGACAGCTGGTAGGAGCTCCTAGCAGAACATGCCAACTTTCAAGTGTCTGCAAAGTCATATTGATGAACCTTGACAATGTGTCATATGCAACATTTCTTTTTCCTCGTGATATATTTTGTCAAGCTCAAGGCGGGTACTTTCACCCTTGTTGGTAACTTGACCTTTCTTCTCGAACTCGTGATGCATATTCCCGAACTAGGTTAACAACTAATCAAAGTCACGTGACCATGCTTTGTGAATTTGATCACTCGAGAGGGTCTAAAAAACATCTGTCCGCGTTGGACGGACAAATCCTTCTTGGCCGACCATGTTTCATGGCATGTTTTACGATTAGCCCAAAAGCTACCTTTGTAACCACCTAGTTGTGGAGTAGCGTTTGATAGACTCTAAGTAAGTCGATCCACATAGCGAGCACATGTGAATACCTCAAGTCTAGGATATGACATACATGGTACTTGAGACTACTTGAGACGAATAGAGGACGATATCTCGTTATGTCTCAAAGTGAGTCTATCCAACTCAACGATCTTCATCCTGAGTCCATACTATTGAGTTAGCATCTATATGCCTATGACCTGTGAAACATGACCATCAACCGAACCGTATTCTAGTCAAAGGATATGTGTCTACATAACCTTATCAACTAGGACCATCATAAAACTCATGATATACAATATACAATCTCACAAACAAGTCACGTACTTGTTAATACATATTAATGATGATGTTCAAGGATAATAAAAGTGCATCATGAATACATAGGGAAATATTATCATCACACAATCGCCTCTAGGCATATTTCCAACAATGAACACTTAGTCTTCCTCCGCAACATATTTGTTCTTATCCCTTTGATAGGGATCGCTTATCGAACTTTGATGCTATCAATTGGTCTATACATGTTGCATTTATCGTATATACCTGATTACATGGGTACTATGTGTAGTATGTTTGTTTATTCGATCGTCATGTTAGTTATGTTCATCATGATTTATCTACTATATTTTGAATTAACTTATATGGAAATTAAATAGCTCATACATCAACAAGCATAAGAGAATTCCATTTAGCAAATCGATATTTCTTAGATTTGTTATCAATCTACAAGAAATTCTATATTTGAAGTAGTGCAGCCTCCATATAACCTCTTTCGATAAGTGAAAAAATGACAACATGTACAAGACCATGTTGTTAAGGACGAAGTTAACCAAAACCAAGCATCCCACAAATTAACAGGAGTTTGCCTTTCCAACCGGAAAGGCCCTTCTCTAGTCGTTTGCTTTTTTTGCGAAAAATATCACATTCATTATAAAAGCTCATCAGAAATACAAAACAATCTCAAACATAATAAAAATTACATCGAAATTTTGAGACCATCGAGCAACCACTATTGCCGGCAGAACGAGCCGCCGACGCACCAATGTCGCCACTCCTATACCAGAGCCGGCTTGACCCTGTCAATGACAACCGGGAAGTCTTCATGCACGTGCCCCTAATGACCAGCACCCTGGAGCCGCAAACATCTCCGTGGAACCCTTGCATAGATCTGAAGCAACTGACACCAGCCACATGATAAGAAAACCTAAGCTCGCCGCCCTAAGGGGACAACAGGAATCTATGTCGGAGTTCCGTCGACTACGTTCAGACGAGGAGGATCAGAGCCCGAAGACAAACTCGAAGAAGAAGTGTCGTCATCCGTTCGAGCGCCTCACATGCGAGGACTAAAAAAACTAACATAAACTAACCGGAGCGAAGGCATCTGGATTCCCCTCCCCACCACCGGCCGCCGGAGCGGCAAGCAGAGGGGAGACGAATCCACGGACTCGCCGGTGAAGTATGGAGAGGAGAGTTTGCCCTAGCCACCTAGGGTTAGCGGAGAAAGCAACTGTTTCGTTTTTAGTCGTTTGCTCTTATGAAATTTTTAATACCGAAAAACTACTCAAAAGGACATAAGAAAAGCTTTAGATTTCTTGCTTTATCACAAGCATGATTCATAAAATAGGATATGTGGTGTCTCAATTAATTTTCGCAAAAAGAAAACATCTTTTTTTTCTAGAATAATATTAAAAACACATTAATTAAATGCATTTATTTTAATTAACAGGAACTATCTTTAGAAGCTAGAAATATGTAAAAAGAATTATTGAGCCTCATCCACAGTACGTACTCTACAGTGTAGAATCCGTTGAATGGATGGATGGATGGATGAAAATTGTGTGTGGTGACTCGGTTTGTCCATGAGTCTGCCCAGACTCAGAGCATCTCCAGCCGCGTCCTTAGGAAGGCCTCCCCAAGCGATTTTCTCGCGCCGGCGTTGAAAAAACGGTCCAGTCACGCTCCCAGGAGCCCGATTTTCGCCGGACTGGACCGAAAATACCGTCGGCGGACCCAGGCCGAACCCGGTGCGTTGGGGGGTGCCGGGGCGAGCTGTTTTGGCGCGAAAAAGCCGCGGGCCAGCCGCGTCAGCGGCACGGCGCCTCGTCTTCCCCCAACGGCCTCAGTTCCCGCGAGGAATCAATGGCAAGGCTGCCGCCGGTCAGCTTTGCCATTGATTCCTCACGGGCGGCGCGTCACGGGACGGCGAGCCGACGCCTCCCTTCCCTCGCACGCGTTCACACGGGCGCGGCGCGGCTATATAGCCGGTGGCCTCGCTCGCCTGTGCCCACACCAGCCCCGCCCATCGCCGCCGCCCAGCCCCTCCCTCTACCTCTCCCGAACGCCGCCGCCCAACCCCTCCCTCTCCCTCTCTACCTCTCTCGAGCCCGTCGCCATGGCAAAACGTTTCCCCGGAGACGAGGCGGCGGCCAACGGCTTCGGCCGCCGTTCGCTGCGCGAACAAGAGTCCTGGCTCCTATTTCAGGCGAACTTCCCGGCGCCGCCGGACATGCGCGCCGGGCCGACGGGGTGGAGGCTCAGCGAGGGGGGAGTGCCCGTTCCCCCGTTGCCCGACGCTGTTGCCAAGCCAAATTACTTCGCCGAGGAGGTCGAGGTCGTCCGCGCCTCCCTCACTGACGCCCAGCTCTCCCTCCCCCAGTACGCCGCCGACAACCACGCGGCTTGGGCGGCGTACTTCGAGCGCCGCCAGCGGCAGCGGTTGGCGTCCACCAACGACGCGCCGGTGGTCGGCGGCCAGAGGAACAGCGAGGGGCGCCACCAGTGATGGGCGTCCCCGGCCACACACTCGAGGGCGTGCTGATGCACCTCGAGGGCGGCAACAACCCGCCGTTGGCGTACCCGGCGAGGGTGGCCGCCCCACCGCACCATCGACGCGCCGGGCCATGGGCGCCAAGGAGGTTCGGGTCCTCCTCCTCTTCTTCCTCCTCGCTCTCTTCCTCTCACTCCTCCGGTGCTCCGGCTCGGCGTCAAGGTCGAGCCCGCGGCGGAGACGCCGCTCGGCCGGCGCACTCGCAGCGCCGGCATCGTCATCAACGAGGGCGGCCGGCACGCCTCCTCGTCGGCTCCTCCTCCGCGCTTCGTCAAGCCAAAGACGGAGCCGGGGCTCGCGCCGGTGAAGACGGAGCCGGGGCTCGCGCCGGCGAAGAAGGAGCCGGCCGCGCCAGTGAAGACGGAGCTCGACGACGACGCGGCCCTAGAATGGGCGCGCAGGGACTCCATAGCGATGGAGAAGGAGCGCCTGGAGAAGGCGAAGGAGCGCCAGTGCGCCGCCCTGCGCCGCTTCGCGGAGCGCCGACGCGGCCGCGACGAAGGCGGGGTCGTCGTCATCTGCGACAGCGACGACGACGACGCGCCACCGCCACCAGCCCGCGTTGGCGATGCCGGTCAGGGGTCCACCAGGGACGGCCGCGTCAAGGAGGAGAAGTCCGACGACGACGGCGACGACGGCGGCGACGACGGCGACTACTTGGCGTTCAGCCAGTTTCTCTTTTAGTTTAGTTATTATCTATTTTGCTATGTAATGAAAACCGGTGAACATGTCTAATATATGCCCAAGTTTGCCGAAATTTATCATGTTTCGCCGAACTTCGCCAAAATTTATCGTGTTTTGCTATACAAATTTTATTTTCAAACGCGCCTGGGGACGGCCCTGGGGCTGGCGGCTGGGGACCAACTCGCCCCCAGACCTAATTTTTACGCCGGCTCATCCTCAGGCGGCGATTTTAGACGCACTCTGGGAAGCCAACGGCTGGAGATGCTCTGAGGATGCATGGGCACCGCGGGGTCAACGAAAGGGTGGTGAGAGAAATCCGGAGAACATGCTGGCCAGTGGCCACAGTGCACAGGAGTCGGCCAGCCCCGCCAGAGGGCATGGTGCTCTCGAGATAGATTAAGATGGCAGTGATAAAAGACGATCGCATGTTGGAGATGGATTAAGACGATGCAAGAGTGGTATGGCACGGCAACTCGCAGGTCGATCTTGGTCTAAAAGGTTTGTTTGATTATTTGTTGAAATTAAATTGGCGTTCAAATTAAAGTTTGAACTAAATACCTAGACATTACTAGTAACATTTTTTCTTCACACTTTTTTTGCATGGTGTGATGGTGTCCAATTAGTCTCTGATTGGACAAGAAATCATTGGATGCGCGCGCATACGGAAGCGAAGACGACGAGAGATCAGTCGGGTGCTATTTTTCTTTTTTGAACACATCCTGCACTACAGTACCAGATACTGTACTACTCCTACTACGCAGAGGCGTGTACGTACACACCTTTCCCGAAAAAAGAAGCGGTTCTGGCACACAAAAAAGAGTGTGCCTGCGCACCTGGTCATGGTCGACGTATCGGCGTATCCCCACCGGCCGTACGTGTCCCCAAGCCAACTGCCCCACGTACGAGCTGAAGGCATACACCGTCTCCAAGGTTCCGCTTCTCCTAGACTCGTGTACTATTCAACATGAATGTATTTTTGCTGATTAAGCTCCTGATTCAGAGAGAGGCAGAAACGAATGTGCTACTACTGTAACAATTAGTAATACTCTACTACGTACCAGTGTTGGAGGTAGACACTATACATCAATTTCAGAGGGGCAAAAGACTATACTCCACATGTAGCTCTGCCAGTGCCACGGACTCCACCGCCACGCACGCGGCGGCCTGCACGCCAGTCTGTGTATTGTCGCGTCGATCCTACCCTCTACGATTGATCGAAGCTAATCAAACAGCATTCGCGGCCACGGCACACACATAAGCGTACGTCAGCTGGCCATAGGACGTGGGCCTCTCTATCTCTAGCTCCCCCGGGGTTCTTTTTATGCTAGGCAAGGTGATGTAGTGCAACCCTTATATCAGGTACCATACTTCATGACAAGTACTCCATCCGTTTCAAAATAAATGATCCAACTATGTACTAAAATTAATACAAAGTCAAGTCATCTAGTATTTTAGAACGAATGAAGTAATGCATTAATTATATGCAAACAAGTAACTGAGAGAGAGAATATTACTGGTCAAGTGGAGAGAGAGGGGACAGAGAGAGTATTCTGGTCAAATGGAGAGAGGGAGAGGGAGAGAGAGACGTGATGCGAGTTTCCGAGTTTCCGCATGTACCCCTCCTAGAATAGAGTCTGCATGCAGGTCCTTTTTTGAGCAGTCTGAAAGAAACTGATCACAGCACAAATTGGGAAAAGGGACCGTGTCTGGTCTTGTTTGACCGCTGGAGAGAGAGAGAGAGAGAGGGGCCAACTTCAGCGCTCTCACGTTCCAGATCAACCAGCAATCTTTACTCTACCCGCAACAACAACAAAAACAGCAATCTTCACTCTACAGTACCCAAAACATAAAGTATATCTCATGCAATGCAATGCAGTCCTATTTTCCTTTTATTCACATTCGTCCATAGTTAGTTTATGTGGATACATTACATGCATCAAATTTTTTTACGGGTGACATTACATGCACCATTGCCACTGATTTGGACGTTTAGTTCGTAACACGTCTCATTCGTTTTGCCAAACATTGTTCAGACCTGATGGAAACAAAATTCCACTAAAAAGGATCTAAGCCAATCACTTTTTTATTTTTCTCTTTGAACTCAAGCATTCTTGCAGAAAACAAATATCATGTGTTTTCTAGGGAAAAGCATGAACAAGCACACTAATTGATGCAAGTTTATTTAAGGGGCTGCAGTTTTGCACTTCTGTTTCGGTACACACCACCTAAAACCATCAATGATGGAGGTCGGTCCGTACCCCTTATAATTAAGGGCATTGAGAAATAAGTAGTCAAGTTTAGCAAACTTGTACGTGTCGTACACTGAATATGGACATATTCGTACGTCCCTCCTCTACATCCGCCCTCCCCCTCCTATCCATCTTGCATCCTCTCCTCCTGTGGCAACATGCTTCCAGTAGTCGCTCTGGATATCCCACGCCGCATTCCGGCGCTTTCGGATTCCAACACAAATTCTGTCATAAAACTTCCGGCTGAGCAACATAGCCTCTGTTCTCAACCGGAACCTACACCGGAATTAGCGCTGGAATGCGGAGTCGGAATTTCTGGATTAACCTCCAAAAGACTGGTGCGGTTAATTGGCCGGCCCAAACGTGCATGCACGCCTGTGAAGCCACGCCAACCCATTTATGCGCCTCGGTGGCCTAAGGTTGGTCATAGTGAAAAATAACTTAGACTAGTGTCATGCATATAACACTAGTCTAAATTATTATCTCCATAATGCAAAGGCCCTGTTTGGTTCGGCTGTGGATTTCTAAAAATAGCTGTGAAAAATCTGATGTGAAAAAGATATAGGTCATTTGGCAAACCAGCTGATACAGTTTTTTCAGATTTTGCCTGCAGTGGAATCAGATTTTGGAAAGCACGTCATGGGTTGCTTCCGCTTTTGGTTCAGATTTTGGCAGTGGATTTCTGGAATCGGATTCTGCTGGGTCTGCCCTTTGGTTCATATTCTGCTGCGGCAGCGGAATGCGTTGATAAAAGCTGAACCAAACAGGGCCAAAGTAACATGATGGTAGTGTCATAGTTGACTTCATTTATTAGTTTGTAGACTCATTCTCTCCTGGGAAGCGCTATGTTACAGTAACATATTATGTTACTCTAAACACATCTCTCCTTATTAAATATATGCCACATAAGTAAACTTGTCTTGGACCGCGCTATGTTACTAACTATGTTACTCCCACTATGACCAGCCTAATGCGACCGATCACACAATGCAACAGCCAATCTACCTAATTAAAGATGCCTACCCGTCTCGCCGGTTTCCCATGCGGCGGCGCACCGTCGTCTTCCACACGCATTGTCCGGTTTCCTAGGCATGGGGTGATTCTGATACGTGAGCTCACCTGGATTTCGTGCTTAAAACAGTTCAGGAGGAAGCATAGCCAAACTCCAGATAAGCTCGGGGGCTATTAAGGGTGCACTACACCAGGGGTATCCCACCTGTCGGGAAGTATGTTAGTGGGTCGGCCTCATGGCCCAGCAAGCCAGGCTACGGAGCCATGGCCCTAGGCCCTATAGGGAGCCCATCTTCTAGAAGGTTCTTCATCTTTTTGTATAACCGATCAGGGTTCTAGGTCGGTTAGGAAACATGTAAACCTAGATCTCTTCCCCCTTCATACAACAAGATTATTGGCAGTTCCAGATCATGTGACACATTGTCATTGTCTCGGTAGCAACATTCCAGTCATATTGTAACCCCCTCACATGAAATGTCTTTTTTTCTTTCAAAATCAATCAAAACAAAGCAGGAGTAAGATTTTACCTCGACCATGAGGGCACGAACCTCGGTAAAATCACCATGTATTATCCCATCTAGAACATTCGGTCGCGCTCTCCACCTTACGGAGGCTACTCACAGATTTCATTACCGTCAACTGCATCAGCATGAGTAGTGGGCTATAAGAATTCGGATTGGTACACCTAGGCAACAAAACCTGAGAGGACGCATATGATGCCCACAGGTGCCTGGATGAATTTCCTGCAAAATTTAGTTGCCCTCCTCCGGAGAGATGCATCACTGAGAGATGGTAGTGAGACTGACCTCCTTCGGATGGTTAGCTTGGAAAGTGAAGTAAAACGTTGGTAGATTTTTGTAGGTCTAGCATTATTGTTTTTATATATTATACTCCAAAATTTTCCTTTTCTCAACGGGATACACGTTTGAAAGTTTGACCGGCCAAACGGTGTAACCAGGTCTTGCATCGCTAGGACCATTTTCAAGCCGAAATCGGTTATCATGTGCAGTGTTGCCTTCTCCTTTGGCACGATTCTGGGGCATGTGCATTGCATAACACACGTGCGAGGATCACAGGCTAGGGGTGGAGACTGACGTCGATGGTTTTGGTTGCGGTGACAGTACACTCCTACTTACTACCCGTTTAATTTTATCCAGAGCACATGACCAAAACTAAATAAGGGCTCTAACAAAATACTCCAGTGAGTGTTAGGGCCTGTTTGGTTTCAATAAATCACGCGACTTATAAGTCAGGTGACTTAAAACTAGTGACTTATAAGTCATGCCTATTTGGTTGTCACCTGACTTATAAGTCACCTGACATACCTTTCCACACCAATCAACATCATGCAGGTGGTGGGACCCACGCAAAAGGGGGTGACTTATAAGTTTTAAATTGGGGTGGAGCAACTTATGACTTATAAGTTGGGGTGACTTATAAGTCGGGTCTGTTTGGCAAAATAAGTCACTTTTTTCACTTTTCGACTTATAAGTTGATGACTTATTTGAAACCAAACAGGCCCTTAATCCACGAGGGTTCGTGACATTCACGCATGTCACGTCTAGAGAAACGCGCAGGCAAGGATCTTTTGCTGAGATCTTCCCCTTCGTTTGCGTGGTTAGAGTTCACGGGCTACTCCTACCTACATACTACCTATACTACTGGCTGAGTACTCCTGCATGACACTGATCGAGACGACTTTTTATTTTACCTCAAGAAGAGGAAGAGAAAAATGAGAGAGAGAGAGAGACGCAGCAGATTCCAATGCGTTGCTGGTTTGCAGCCGGAGGTAAGGTACTGGCAATTGCTGTGCCCCTTTTTTCTGGCCTTGTACTGCCTATTTTGCAGGCTAAAAGAAGAAAACCCAGGAAAGAAAGAAAAAAGGCAAGCAACCCATCATAGGAGACAAAAGAGGTGTAGTATGTTGGCAGCGGCACTCAGCCACACCCACAACTTGACGACGCACGCACAGATTGCTAATCTCTTTGTTTCCCAGCCGTTGCTGTGATCGAGATTGACGCCTGCTGGCTCGGTCTCTTTTTTAAACCGTAAACCGTAAATAAAAGCACCATGTACAATATATACAGAGAAGAACTAAATAAACAGTCCCAGAGCTGCCTCGACCAATACCAAACATGAAACATGATATTACACTAGTCAATAGAACCTAGCAATGTAAGCAAAAAAATATCTCATTATTGAAGTTCGTGTTGTCCAAACATGCTTCACTTTGGAGCGGTCTATAGAGAAACGACAGAAAAAGGAAATATTGTTGCAGCTCTATTTATCTGAAGTTCAGGGATTAGAACAAAAAGTAATATCAAGGGGAACTCTATAAACTCACCTGGAATGCATGAGTAAGAATCTAGACCACCACATATGTCCATCCAACATATAAAGAGAATCTAGTGTTAAATAAGACGTAACCTACAAATTAATAAGTAGACTACTTAATACAGACGTAGTACATCTGAACGCTTCTTTCTACTTTTA
This sequence comes from Triticum urartu, assembly GCF_056163025.1. Classification (NCBI taxonomy): domain Eukaryota; kingdom Viridiplantae; phylum Streptophyta; class Magnoliopsida; order Poales; family Poaceae; genus Triticum; species Triticum urartu. The sequence continues at coordinate 67,638,682 of NC_141875.1, read as the reverse complement.
GAGATGCAATGTTTCTGCACCGACTAACAGCAAGGGTAGAAGAAAAATTAACTAAGTCTACTAAAAGTACATGGACTTTGGGGTGAACATTTGAAATATATTATACTTTTTACTGAAACATTGTACACAAAGAAGGGCATCAAGAAAAAAAATAGAGTACAATTATAGTTCAGTTTACCGTAATTGATGACTGAATTTCGTTTATTATTCGTGGTCCCAAAAGGCCAAACCGATTCCAGAAAACTGAAGAGGTGCTTACTAAATTAGCTCTTGGTCAATATACATAAGTCCCATGTACGTGCAACAAATGTATGCAATACTAATGTCTCCAAACCATATATACACGTTCTGCATGAAGTATGACAATTTGATAATGATAAAAGAATGTTACCAAGATGCAATGTAGTAATTGCCAAAAATGCTTGAAGTCTTATATAAAGATAGTGTTGATCTTTTGGGCATGGCAACCAGTTCCAGCAATATGGCACTTCTCCATTGTGGCTCATGTTTCAAATGAAAACAAGAACACCAAGGCAATTGATGTTCTGAAAACTCACGGGTCTATAGAACAGTGAGCAAAAATGATGAAAATTTAACAATAAAGTGTAGCACAATGTCATCCTTATCTTAATGCATTGCATATACAATGCAAGAGTAAACATCAGAATTAGTGTAAGAAGGATGAAAATCAATTTAGAGAGAACTATAAATAACATTAGTAATGCTAAAGGACCAACAAAAGGACACATTGCTTCGATGTGAATAATTTAGTGAGGACAAAGGCCATAGCTTATGAAATGTTACAATTATCAGAAGGAAATAAAATACTAATATTATTGAAGATCTCATAGTCACATGGCATGTTGTAGAAATAGCTCAATATAGCCATCCAAGCTTCTATTTTGCCAATACAACATAATACATAGATCACATGTGCTAATTGTAAATAATCAAGGAAAATCACCTTTAACTGCTACCTCCAAGAGTCCAAATACACAATCAGCAAAGTCAGAGATTGAGGATATTATGTAAATTTTCTTAATAACATCACAAGATGTCAAAGACGATACATATCTAAAAGAGTTTACTCAGAAGCTATGAACAGACAGAAACAAAACATATGAATAATTGTGATAGCTAAAAGAACTCACTGTTAATTCTCTTTCTCGATGGGACGGGGAAGGGATATAACTCAGCAGTAGAGTGTCACCTTGACGTGGTGGAAGTCATCAGTTCGAGCCGCAACAATATAATGAGAAGCTATTCCCCCCGGAACAAAAAGATCAAAACCTTCTGCACCAAATGCATCCTTGAGAAATAGTTTTGTTGAAATGTGTGTAAAGACACAGAGTCAAGAAAGATGAACATACAGATCTAGTGATAATACATAAAAAAGAATATGAGAATTACCTAGCAATTCTGTTGAGGATTAACATTGCAATAATTTGATACCCCCTCCTTTTATCCATGGCCAAACACACCGGAGGCAGCCAGTGATCCTATTATTAAATAAATGGAGCACCTTTGCTAATTGTAAATAGTCTAACTGCTACATCCAAATACGCAATCAACAAAGGCAGAGATTAAGAATATTGCGTATGTTTTTTAGTACCATCTCAAGAGATCAAAGATGATACTTATTCAATCCCCCTAGTTTAATCTCTCCTTGGCAAGCACCCAACACGGATGCCCCAAGTCCCCAGGCATAGCTCGACCGGAGAGACCGCCTGTTACTTCAGTCAGCCAAACCCCACATGCGTTGAGCACAATAGCAATTTCCCTCTTCTTCCTCATTGTAAAATGAAGAAACTCTGACACGCGTTACTTGCACACAAGTGCAACACTGAACCGGTCCCACTCACCAGCTGACAAGGCGACCCTTTTGTCAGTGTGAAAATCGGCAGACCTCGGGGTAGGGGGTCCCGAACTGTGGATCTCGGATCGAGGGTAACAGGAACAGAGGAGACAATGTTTACCCAGGTCCGGGCCCTCTCGATGGAGGTAAAACTCTACGCCCTACTCTTGTTTATATTGGTGAAGATGTATCAAGTACAGAGTTAATCTACCTCAAGATCGTAATGTGTGGTCTAACTCTAGGGCTAGGTGAATGATTTTGCATTGATGTCTCCGCTACGGGCTAAACCCTCTGGCTTATATACACGCCAGGGAGGGTATCTAGGGTTACAAGGTCGGTATCTAGGAGCAAGGCGGAAGGAGAGATATTGGAGTATATGTCAAGTCTTCGGTGGAGGTAGTCTTGATCACGCCTATTGCGTAGGGCCTTCGGAGTCCATCTTGACCACAAATGAGGGCCCATCGGCGTAACCCGAGGAGAATGGGCTGACTGGGTTAGTATGCCCTTATCCAGGACACCATCACCTTTGCACCCCAAATGGGCCAACGACGCCTCCCAAAGCCTCGATGCATTACGGGAAAGAATTCCCAAGGAGTTTAGAAACTTAGGAAACCTTGCTAGACGTTCTAACATTTGACTTTGTACCCATATGGTAGGCAGCCATAACCACCTCATCACATCTATGTTGTAGCTTATAGCCTCCTTTATACAGGAAAAAACTTCAATATCCTCCCCTTGCCATCACCCATGCTGATGGTGGTGCCAATCCCTGAATTTTGAGAGTTGTAAATAACAAAACATGGTAAACAATGGTGGTGCTTCTTCTATCTCAGTACCATTCTAAGATTATTTGTTCTAGTAAGGCACATGAACTGAATAAAACGCTACAAGTGAGGATAAATATATCCACAAAAATGTGTCTCGGTGCCACGCCCCACCGGTCTAATTCTGGCCCTCCTATGTTAGAAAAAAAATCCCCAATGAGTTACCGAGTAATCTGATCTAATTGAACTATGTTTACTATTCATCGGGCGGTTTTTGTGGCGGTCAAACCTGGTCAACAGGGTCAAAATCTGGTTTAGGACCAAACTTGTCCAGTTTTGAGACTTGAGGGACCAAATATATACCAAAAAATCTTGAGGGACCAAGTCTGTACTTTTTGGAAACTTGAGGGACCAAAAACATACTTTTCTCTTAACTTAATTCTATGCTCTCGCAGCAACATATCAGCTTTAAGTTTGAATTTCCAACATTTAACACTTGTAACTTCTTGCCTAAAGATTTTTTTTCAACTTTTTTGCATCCAAATGTTTCAACACCCTTGGATGATTATGTCCATAGCAATATTTGGTGGAGGTTACTGATGTGCCATTAGAATGTCATCAAAATTAGAAATGCCCAATCTCTTACTTGGTGGGATATTATTACAACAGTCTTATGCAAAGCATCAGTCCCAAAAAAGATGTCTAATCACTTCCTCGGCATGCTCATTACATTAAAGGAGACACAATCATAACAATCTAGATGATTTTTTCTCCAAGGTTTTCTAGTATTGACTCTGTCATGCATGAGAAGCCAACAAAAGATTTTGTGCCTCGCTCTATTAGCAGCTTTTCATATCCATTTGAACATCACATGCTCCTTTTCCTTAGCAAAAATTTGGTGATACATTTTGATTGATGAATATTTTGCACCATGTGTCTATCCTTGTCAGATGTCATTCATTGGAGGACTTTTGTGCAGATCAATGAAAGCTAGGAGGTCATTGTACCGAGAAAAAGCTTGTTGATAAAGTGGAGTATGAATGAATTGTGAAGGATTCACTGAAATTGTCGAGCTTTCAGCAGTTTGAGTATCCTTTTTTACAAAAGAATGTAATTTTGGGAATTTGTTGACCAGGGGCTGATCTAACCATTTATCATTCCAAAGAAGAATAGATTGATCATTTCCCAACTTACGAGTTGAATGTTGCATGTACAGAGGTATGAGCTTGAGGTGGCTTTTTCGCCAGCTTGAGCCTTCCATTCTTGTGTCGGGAAGATGAGAGGAATAATACTTTTCCCAAATCATGTTTACCCAAGGCAAGCTTTTATTTATTTAAGAGTTTATGCGCGTTCTTCATCATGAGTGATTTTTCGTGAGTTGAGATATCCAAGATGGCTAGACCACCCTGAGCTTTTGGTTTACACACTTTTGTTCAAGCAATGAAGGCAGGACCAACATGATTTTTTCCAAAGAAAATTTCTTAGATACTTGTCGATTTGTTATGTAATAGACATTGGAAGTGCTAAGGTTCTCATGAAGAAAATTGGGAGAGCACAGATGACTGATTTGATTAGCAAAAATCTACCATTGTAAGATGTAGGATCAAAACTATGGCTAGAGGGGGAGTGACTAGACTACTTGACCAAATAAAAATCTATCATTTTCCCAATTTTAGTTGTGTGCAGATTTTAGCAATCATGACTAGTCAAGCAATCAACCTACACATGCAATTCTAAGAGTATAGCGGAGGAAAGTAAAGCATTGCACATGAAGGTAAAGGGTAGTGTAGGATCGAAAGTATGTCTAGAGGGGGGTGATTAGACTACTTGACCAAATAAAAACTTAACCTTTTCCCAATTTTAGTTCTTGGCAGTTTTTAGCTAATTTAGGACAAGTCAAGCAATCATCACATAATTCAAGCAAGCATGCAAAGAGTATATAGGCAGCGGAAAGTAAAGCATGCAACTTGCAAGAATGTAAAGGGAAGGATTTGGAGAATTCAAACGCTATTGGAGACACGGATGTTTTTCCCGTGGTTCGGATAGGTGGTGCTATCCTACATCCACGTTGATGGAGACTTCAACCCACGAAGGGTAACGATTGCGCGAGTCCACACAGGGCTCCACCCAAGGGTAACGGTTGCGCGAGTCCACACAGGGCTCCACCCACGAAGGGTCCACGAAGAAGCAACCACCCACAAAGGGTCCACGAAGAAGCAACCTTGTCTATCCCACCATGGCCATCGCCCACACAGGACTTGCCTCACTAGCGGTAGATCTTCACGAAGTAGGCGATCTCCTTGCCCTTACAAACTCCTTGGTTCAACTCCACAATCTTGTCGGAGGCTCCCAAGTGACACCTAGCCAATCTAGGAGACACCACTCTCCAAGAAGTAACAAATGGTGTGTAGGTAATGAACTACTTGCTCTTGTGCTTCAAATGATAGTCTCCCCAACACTCAACTCTCTCTCATAGGATTTGGATTTGGTGGAAAGAGGATTTGAGTGGAAAGCAACTTGGGAAGGCTAGAGATCAAGATTCATATGGTAGGAATGGAATATCTTGGTCTCAACACATGAGTAGGTGGTTCTCTCTCAGAACATATGAGTTGGAATGGTGTGTGTGTTCTGATGGCTCTCACATCGAATGAGAAGAAGGTGGAGGGGTATATATAGCCTCCACACAAAATCCAACCATTACACAGTTTTCCAATCTCGGTGGGACCGAATCAATAAACTCGGTCGGACCGAAAATGTAAACCTAGTGACCGTTAGTGATTTTCGGTGGGACTGACATGCAACTCGGTAGGACCGATGTGGTTAGGATTTGGGCATAACGTAATCTCGGTGAGACCAATTACACAAACTCGGTGAGAACGAATTTGGTAATTAGCTAACCAGAGAGTTGGTCAGGCAAACTCGGTGGGACCGATTTGCTCTTTCGGTGAGACCGAGTGGAACTCGGTGAGACCGAAAAGTTACAAAGGGGAAACACTGAGTTTATATTGCAATCTCGGTGGGACCGATTCGCTCTTTCGGTGGGATCGAAAAGTTACGAAAGGGAAACAGAGAGTTTGCAACCCCATCTCGGTGAGACCGAGATCCCTATCGGTAGGACCGAATTGCTAGGGTTTGGCAGTGGCTAATGACAAGTGAAACTCGGTGGCGCCGGATAGGAAAAATCGGTAGGACCGAGTTTGGCTTAGAGTTTAGGTCATATGTGGATATGGGAAAGTAGTTGAGGGTTTTGGAGCATATCACTAAGCACATGAAGCAAGAGGCTCATTAAGCAACACCTCATCCCTCCTTGATAGTATTGGCTTTTCCTAAAGACTCAATGTGATCTTGGATCACTAAAATATAAAATGAAGAGTCTTGAGCTTTTGAGCTTGAGCCTATCCTTTGTCCTTAGCATTTTGAGGGTTCCACTTTCACATCCATGCCATGCCAATCATTGAGCTTTCCTGAAATAATCATCTCGGAATAGTATTAGCTCAATGAGCTATATGTTGTTATGAATTACCAAAACCACCTAGGGATAGTTGCACTTTTAATCTCCCCCTTTTTGGTAATTGATGACAACATATAGATCAAAGCTTCGACAAATGATAATAAGCATGAAATATATCGTCGCTTTGAGAAGTATGTGATAAGTAAGAGCTCCCCCTAAATTTGTGCATATTTAAAATTTGCTTTGGACTGCAAATGCACAAAGATTATTCATGGGTTACTCTTCCATGTCACATACATCTTGGTGGAGCGCTTAAAATGATAAGAATGAAATACATGCACTCATCACCAAGAAAAGTGAATGATCACACAAGATAGATAAGATGATAATATTAAGCAAACATTAAGTGTAGCTTATGATCAAACACATGATCATCAATGTCTCACAAATAATGACGTAGTATCTCAGGCACTCAAAAGCAAACAAGTTCAAAAAACCACCAAATAAAGCAAGAGAGAAAAGCAACACTCTCTCTCTCGAAGCCTATGATCTATACATCTTCTCCCCCTTTGGCAACAAGTTACCAAAAAGTTCCTAGAAAATGCATAGCACTAGATCGACGCTCAGGCTTGATCTTCAGGAGGTGGTGGAGTCCGGATCACTCCAAGGACGAAGGCTTCTGTAGATGCTGAAGTAGTCGCTGGAGTTGGAGCTGAAGTAGATGCTGGAGCTGGTGCTGAGGTGGTGGCTCTTGTGTCAGCAACTGGCACGGCAGATGACCTCGGGCCTCGTGGCACTCTGGCAAAGGTATGAGTGGTAGTCCTGCCTCTCCTCTCCTGCATGTCCTCCTGGAGCTGCTCCACTGCGGACTGAACTTCCGTTACCTTGACATCCAGGTTATAGAACTTCTGTTCCATGATTCTCTCTAGGCTTGCCTGGTTTTGAGTTAGGGTGGCTAGTCCTTTCTCAATCCGCAGGGTGGATGCAATCAGGTAACCAAGCTGCTCTTGTTTAGTCTTCAAGAAATACTCAGATGCCTCCTCCTGAGTTGGCATCTTGGTAGCTTTCTCCTTCCTCGCCTTCTCCTTCTTTGCGTAAGCTTGTGCAGACGATGGCTCGTTCTCAGTCATGACAACTTGATTGTCCTCGAAATCTGGATGGATGGGCAGGTGTTCCTTGTCCAATAGATATATGCCCGTGCCCATCTTGGAGTTGATGAGCTCCTGAATCTGAGGGGCATATCCGCAGCTCCTCTTCTGATCTGCTGCAGTCCTCTTGATAGTTTCCACTATGAGGCTCATCACCTTAAACTTCTGAGGCACATCAAACACATCTAGCAAGTTGATAGCATGGCCTATGATCATCTTGTGATCTCCAGACTTAGGCAATAAGGTGTGCCTTAGTATCCAATTGATCGTCGGGAGCCCTGACAGAAGGTAATGCACAGAGCCAAACTTGAAGGTGTCAAGAGCTTCATTGGGAATTTCCTTGTACATATTGGACATGGAGTTATGGTCCATCTTCTTCTTGGCATAAATATCCAAGTCATCATCTTGCTCCTCTGGGGCATTAATGATCTGTGCCCACTCAGCCACTGTGGATTGGTACCTTGTACCCTCAGACATCCATGTGATCCTCCCATCTGGATAAAAGTGTGCCGTGGAGTAGAACTGCATGATAAGTTCCTCATTCCACTTTGTGAGCTTCTGCCCAACAAAGTCAGCTACTCCACAAGCATGAAAGCTGTCATATACTCCTGGGTAGTGTTCCTCCTTCTCCCTCATGTAGGTCCAGTCAACCCATCTCATGTCACAGACAATTGGCTTCTTATCTAGCAAAACAGTCTCATAGAAATCCTGCTGCTCCTTGGTGTGAAACCTGTAGTCCACGGCAGTCCTTCTCCTTGAAGCATACGGGTCTGCTTCTCTCCATTTCCTCAGCCCTGAATCTCTCCTGAGCTTCATATCCTCAGCCACAGGATGAGCATCATTGTGGTCTGGGATCTTGGGCTTTAGCTTTCTTAGGACATTCTCCTCCTCATCCTCAGCAACAGTCTCAGGCACTGGGGCCTTGTTCTTCTCAGCTGCAGGAATGCTCCTTGTATTTCTCTTAGGTTTTGGCTTGGAGGCAGCTTTGGGCTTAGATGCAGTAGCCCCTGACCTTATGGCATCACCCATCAGCTTGGGTGCCTTGGGTGCTGGTGCAGCTACCTCTTCTTCCTCTTCTTCTTCCATGATGGAAGCTTTTCCAAGCACTCTAGCCACAGTCTTCTTCACCCTCTCCTTTCTTTTCTTGCCCTCAGCTGCAATTGGCTCTTGGGGAGTGGGCTTCTCAGTTGAGGCTCTTGCCTTTGACATGGGCTGCCTGCCTGCTGGCCTTTTGATTTTCAGACCTGGCTTAGTGCCTTGAGCTGGCTCAATTCTCTTGGAAGTGGCCTCTTCCTCTGCCACATAGTCCTCATCTTCGGAATCTGAAGTCCTCTTCTTCCTTTGTCTCGTGGCAGCCTTTGGCAAATTGCTAGGAGTGCTCCTGCTTCCTTCATCAGATGAACTGGAGGGACTAGTGCCCTCACTCATCACCACTTGCTGATCTGACATATTTTGGCTATCACTTTGATCAGACATGCTGCAAACTGACTGCTGACCCTGTGAATAGATTATAGATGATATAGAAAAGACGAGCATCACAAACTGCAGAGTATTTTTGCAAAAGAATGATCCAAAAACTTAGTTTTAGTTTCCCACTGAAATCATCTCGGATCTACCGATTTTCAAACTCGGTGATACCGAAGCAGTTTTGGAACCTAAACTAGTGAACTCGGTAGGACCGAGTCACAGTTCGGTGGCACCGAGACTTCTAGGGTTTCACTGAGTTCAAAAATCGGTCACACCGATAAGTAATTCTCGGTCAGACCGAGTCTCACTTGTGCAATGGCAAGAGCCAAATCGGTGGGACCGAGTTTTTCAACTCGGTGGGTCCGAGATGGTTTCGGCGGAAACCTAACCCTAAAATTTTCGAATCAAACCTAATCTACGGGCGTTTTGACTAGATAGGAGTGTTTCAATCGTGGCAAGAATCATGAAGAACACAATGTGCTAGGAATTGGACGGGGAATAGCACTGTGATCAAGTCCATACCCTAGTTCGGCGGAGACTTGCTACGGCGGCAACGGCGGGGCAGAATTCCCGTTGTCGGCGACGGAGACCAGCGACTGGAGGCTGCTGGCGGCGAGAAGACGATCCGAAGACCACAAGGGCAGAGCAGGCTATCGCACGGGCGAAGGGGTTCGGAGAAATTTCCAAATTTTGCCCGTGACTATATATAGCCCGACCCTGTCGGTGTGACCGAGTGGAACAACTTGGTGGCACCGAGATTCATAACTGTGTGCAGTTACTAAAACTCGGTGTGACCGAAAGGTTCAAATCGGTTGCATCGAGATCGAAAACCTAGATCAACTTAATGATCTCGGTAGGACCGAAAGTGGAGTATCGGTCAGACCGAGGATCATAAAGAGGTTTTGGAAGTTTAAGTCTATGACGAATCGGGGACTCCGAGCGCTCCTCACACAGAGTGGTTCGAATCTGACTTGATCAAATTTTGTGATGCAGCATGAATAGAGTTTGAGACGAGAAGAGCATAGATAGCTAGAGGAGGTTCTTAGGCATTCTTGTCCATCCACTTGGCAAAAGAAGATAAAACCAAACAATCAAAACAACAAGTGGATGTCCTCGAATGAGTAAAATGTGCAACCAGCATGCTCACACAATAAGATGGCAAATGAAATATGTGACAAGGCATGCACAACCAATTCTAGCATCTATCAAGCAATTTGCGATGACTAGGTCATCTATATATGAGTATATTGACTTAGGAGTCAAGTGAGAGCACTTGATCATAGGTCATACTCATCGTTTAAGCTCAAGTGGGGTTACCAGTTTTACATAAAGCATTGTTTTGTTCACATCTTTAGAGTTGCTTTAGCTCAAGTCTTAGATTAAAGCTCCCCTAGATGTGATATCCCCCTTAAGAGGGATGAACTAACCTTGGGTTTTGTCGATGATGACTTCATGTAGATATTGAAGATGTGGATGCTCAATGTTGATGTAGATCTCTTGGAGCTATCCATTTGAATGAATTGCACTTTCAATACCTACATGGGTTAGTCCCACAAGGAACAGGCAAGGATATCCATAGACATAGAGTGATGTACACAAAAGATGATGTCCATGAAAACTTTTAGGTCACCTTGTCCCTTGTCTTACCAACAAGAGGGTTTGTGACTCCTTGAACTAGTGCAAGATGTGGAAGTTGATTGCACTTGTTCTTGCCAAAATGATAAGAGTGAAGTATGTTGGCGGAGTCACCCTCAAGAACTCTCTAGTTCTTCTTCTTTTGGATCCACACCATCTTGATGGGAATCCTTGGAGTTGTAGTCGTACTTGATGAAGTGGAACTTGAAGTAGTCTTGGGAATCCACTTGACTAAGGTCTTTGGAGCTTCTTCAAATGCATCGATTTCCTCTTGAAGCTTGTCCTTGCCTTTTTGCTTGTAGTCTTGTGATGGAAGATCATCTTGAGCTTGTGTCCCCTCGAAAGAAGTATGCTTCTCTTGTTGAGGGACAAACTTTGTCTTGGGGTATTGATCTTCTTCCCACTCAACTCCATTGGCATTGAACTTTCGTTCAAAACCAACACCTTGATTCCTCCGGTGCATTCCTTGCTTGCGCACAATTTCCTCGAATTGCTTACTCCCGGCAAGGCTTTTGTACACTCCTTTCTCTATAATTCCCTTCAATAAGCTATTTTCTTGCTCAAGTGTAACTTGGCTAAGAGAATCATTAGTGGAATCAAGAGAACTACTAGAAGCAACAATATTGGATTTAGCATGATCATTGTTACTACTAGAGGAAGAATCTTTCTTGTTAGACTTGACTTGAGGCATGTAAGTGGATAAGAGTAAACGCTTGGCAATGTAAGAAGAACTTTTCTTGCGGAGATCATCATTGATTGCTTTTAAGAACTCATGATCTTGCTCAAGATTGAGCTTTTCAAAGCGTAATTTCTCATGAGCTCTTAAAAGTTCTCGATGATCTTCGAAGATAGTGTCATGAGCTAAATTAAGAGTTTTTAGTTCTTTAGTTAGAGCCTCAATCTCCTCCTTATCATTGTCATTCGTTTTATCTTGATTAGCATGTTTAATTGACATTTCATCATAGTATTCATCACTAGAGTTGTCAACAAGCAAATCATCACCTAACAAGTCATCTTCATCACTATTGAAATCAACATACTCGGGGTGTGTTACCTTAGGACCTTTGGCCATGAAGCATCTTCCAATTCCTTCATTTGGTGAGTCAAATATGTCGTAGGAGTTGGTTGACCCAAGTGCTAGACCGGCAACACCTTCATCTTGAGTATCTTCGGAGCCGGAGTAATAACTTCTCTCGGAGTGGCTGTCAGAGTCGGAGCCGGATACCCATTCACCAACATGAGCTTGATGTCTTCATCTTATGTAGCTCCTTGATGATTTTTCCTTCCTTTCCGAATCCTTGCTTCTCCGTGAGTATCTACGTTCATAACGATCATCTCTACTCCTTCTCTCTCTTGATGGTGATTCTTTGCTTCTTCTTTTTGGAGAATCTTCTCTTCTTTTGTAGGGAGCCGTACACTCATTTGAATAGTGTCCGGGTCTTCCACAATTGTAGCAGTTTCGCTCTCGACTAGAAGATCTTTTGTCATTGTAGGACCTTGACTTGAAGCTTCTATCTTTGCTTCTACTCTTGTAGAACTTGTTGAAGTTCTTCACCATTAAGCTCAATTCTTCATCGAAGTCTTGTTTCTCACTTGATGATGTAGGGGCTTCACATGAGGCTTTATAGGCACCACTTGATTTGTTGTGAAGTTCCTCTTTATCCTTAAGTGACATCTCATGAGCAACAATTCTTCCAATCACTTCCGTTGGCTTGAGATCTTTGTAATTGGGCATCATTTGGATCAATGTGCACACGGTATCATATTTTCCATCCAAGGCTCTTAGAATCTTCTTGATGATGAATTTATCGGTCATCTCTTCACTTCCTAAGCCGGCAATCTCATTTGTGATGAGAGCAAGCCTAGAGTACATTTCGGCGACACCTTCACCATCCTTCATCTTGAACTTGTCAAGTTGGCTTTGAAGCACATCCAACTTGGATTCCTTGACGGAGTCGGTACCTTCGTGCATATCAATCAAAGTGTCCCAAATTTCCTTTGCATTCTCAAGACGGCTGATTTTGTTGAATTCTTCGGGGCACAATCCGTTGAAGAGAATATCACAAGCTTGAGCATTGTATTGCAACATCTTCAACTCATCCGCGGTAGCTTCATGGTTCGGTTCTCTCCCATCAAGGAAGTCACCTTGCAAACCAACACACACAATAGCCCAAACGGCAGGGTTATGTCCAAGAATATGCATTTTCATTTTATGCTTCCAACTAGCAAAATTAGTACCATCAAAGTAAGGACCTCTACGGTGATAATTTCCCTCGCTAGACGCCATACTCTCCTAGGTTGTGAAACCAAGGCTATGACCACCAAAAGCTATGGAGATCAAGCAAATGGAGACCAAAGCTCTGATACCACTTGTAGGATCGAAAGTATGTCTAGAGGGGGGTGATTAGACTACTTGACCAAATAAAAAATTAACATTTTCCCAATTTTAGTTCTTGGCAGTTTTTAGCTAATTTAGGATAAGTCAAGCAATCATCACATAATTCAAGCAAGCATGCAAAGAGTATATAGGCAGCGGAAAGTAAAGCATGCAACTTGCAAGAATGTAAAGGGAAGGATTTGGAGAATTCAAACGCTATTGGAGACACGGATGTTTTTCCCGTGGTTCGGATAGGTGGTGCTATCCTACATCCACGTTGATGGAGACTTCAACCCACGAAGGGTAACGGTTGTGTGAGTCCACACTGGGCTCCACCCAAGGGTAACGGTTGCGCGAGTCCACACAGGGCTCCACCCACGAAGGGTCCACGAAGAAGCAACCACCCACAAAGGGTCCACGAAGAAGCAACCTTGTCTATCCCACCATGGCCATCGCCCACACAGGACTTGCCTCACTAGCGGTAGATCTTCATGAAGTAGGCGATCTCCTTGCCCTTACAAACTCCTTGGTTCAACTCCACAATCTTGTCGGAGGCTCCCAAGTGACACCTAGCCAATCTAGGAGACACCACTCTCCAAGAAGTAACAAATGGTGTGTAGGTAATGAACTACTTGCTCTTGTGCTTCAAATGATAGTCTCCCCAACACTCAACTCTCTCTCATAGGATTTGGATTTGGTGGAAAGAGGATTTGAGTGGAAAGCAACTTGGGAAGGCTAGAGATCAAGATTCATATGGTAGGAATGGAATATCTTGGTCTCAACACATGAGTAGGTGGTTCTCTCTCAGAACATATGAGTTGGAATGGTGTGTGTGTTCTGATGGCTCTCACATCGAATGAGAAGAAGGTGGAGGGGTATATATAGCCTCCACACAAAATCCAACCGTTACACAATTTTCCAATCTCGGTGGGACCGAATCAATAAACTCGGTCGGACCGAAAATGTAAACCTAGTGACGTTAGTGATTTTCGGTGGGACTGACATGCAACTCGGTAGGACCGATGTGGTTAGGGTTTGGGCATAACGTAATCTCGGTGAGACCGATTACACAAACTCGGTGAGACCGAATTTGGTAATTAGCTAACCAGAGAGTTGGTCAGGCAAACTCGGTGGGACCGATTTGCTCTTTTGGTGAGACCGAGTGGAACTCGGTGAGACCGAAAAGTTACAAAGGGGAAACACTGAGTTTACATTGCAATCTCGGTGGGACCGATTCACTCTTTCGATGGGACCGAAAAGTTATGAAAGGGAAACAGAGAGTTTGCAACCCCATCTCGGTGAGACCGAGATCCCTATCGGTAGGACCGAATTGCTAGGGTTTGGCAGTGGCTAATGACAAGTGAAACTCGGTGGCGCCGGATAGGAAAAATCGGTAGGACCGAGTTTGGCTTAGAGTTTAGGTCATATGTGGATATGGGAAAGTAGTTGAGGGTTTTGGAGCATATCACTAAGCACATGAAGCAAGAGGCTCATTAAGCAACACCTCATCCCTCCTTGATAGTATTGGCTTTTCCTAAAGACTCAATGTGATCTTGGATCACTAAAATATAAAATGAAGAGTCTTGAGCTTTTTAGCTTGAGCCTATCCTTTGTCCTTAGCATTTTGAGGGTTCCACTTTCACATCCATGCCATGCCAATCATTGAGCTTTCCTGAAATAATCATCTCGGAATAGTATTAGCTCAATGAGCTATATGTTGTTATGAATTACCAAAACCACCTAGGGATAGTTGCACTTTCAGGTAGGGTTTGGAGAAGGCAAACACAATGGAGACATGGAGATTTTTGGCGTGGTTCCAATAGGTGGTGCTATAGTACGTCCACGTTGATGGAGACTTCAACCCATGAAGGGTAACGACTGTGCAAGTCCACGAAGGGCTCCACCCATGAAGGGTCCACGAAGAAGCAACCTTTTCTATCCCACCATGGCCATCGTCCATGAAGGACTTGCCTCACTCAGGTACATCTTCACGAAGTAGGTGATCTCCTTGCCCTTACAAACTCTTGGTTCAACTCCACATCATGCATGTCAGAGGCTCCCAAGCGATACCTAACCAATATAGGAGACACCACTCGCCAAAAGGTAATAGACGGTGTATTGATGATGAACTCCTTGCTCTTGTGCTTGAAATGATAGTCTCCCCAACACTCAACTCTCTCTCTCTCTCAGATTTGGCTATGGTGGAAGAAGGATTTGAGTGGAAAGCAATTTGGGGAAGACTAGAAATCAAGGTTCAAATGGTAGGAATGAAATCTCTTGATCTCAACACATGAGTAGGTGGTTCTCTCTCAGAAAATGAATGGTGGAAGTGTAGGCACATTCTGATGGATCTCTCTATGGAGAAGAAGGGGTGGAGGGGTATATATAGTCTCCACATAAAATCCAACCGTTACACACTTTTGACCCATCTCAGTGGCACCGATTAGAAAAGTTGGTGGCACAAATCTGTATAAAGATATGAACGTTAGGAATCTCGGTGGGACCAACGGGAACAACTCAGAGGGACCTATGTGCAAGGGCTTAGGGTAAACCTCATCTTGGTGGTGCCAATTGCAGCATCTCGGTGAGACCGAAGTGAAGCCATAAGGCAACATAGAATAGTTCAAGCCATCTCGGTGAGACCGATTGCAATTCTCGGCAGAACCAAAATAATTGCAACAAGCAACAGAGAGCTGGCAAGGCCATTTCGGTGGGACCGAGATCCATATCGGTGGATCCGAATTGGTAGGGTTTTGGTAGTGGCTAAGTCTAGATGAACTTGGTGGCTCCGGATAGGCAATATTGATGGGGCCGAGTTGGAGTTTAGGTTTTGGACATATTTGGATAGAGAAAGTGGCTGAGGGTTTTGGAGCAATATCACAAAGCACTTGAGAAAATAGATCACTAAGCAACGCCTCATCCCCTTTTAATAGTACTGGCTTTCCTATGGACTCAATGTGTTCTTGGATCACTTAAACAAAAATGAAGAGTCTTGAGCTTTTTGCCAATCCAGTTCCTTAATTAGCATTTTGAGGGGTCCACATCTCTAGTCCTTGCCATGCCCATCATTGAACATTCTGAAATATTTATCTTGAATATACATTAGTTCAGTGAGATAAATGTTGTTATGAATTACCAAAACCACCCGAGGATTAGTTGCACTTTTAATCCCCCCTTTTGGTAATTGATGACAACATATAGATCAAAGTGTCGACAAATGATAAAACGAATGAAATACATAATTGCTTTGAGAAGTATGTGATTAGTAAGAGCTCCCCGCAAGATTGTGCATTATTAAAAATTTGCGTCTGAATGCAAATGCACAATTGATGACCCACAAGTATAGGAGACCTATCTTAGTCCTTTCGATAAGTAAGAGTGTCGAACCCAATGAGGAGCAGAAGGAAATGATAAGCAGATTTTAGTAAGGTATTCTCTACAAGCACTGAAATTATCGGTAACAGATAGTTTTGTGATAAGGTAATTTGTAATAGGTAACAAGCAAGATGGCCCAATCCTTTTTGTAGCAAAGGAAAAGCTTGGACAAACTCTTATATAAAGAAAATCGCTCCCGAGGACACATGGGAATTATCGTCAAGCTAGTTTTCATCACGCTCATATGATTCGCGTTTGGTACTTTGATAATTTGATATGTGGGTGGACCGGTGCTTGGGTATTGCCCTTCCTTGGACAAGCATCCCATTTATGATTAACCCCTCTTGCAAGCATCCGCAACTACAAAATAAGTATTAAGGTAAACCTAACCATAGCATGAAACATATGGATCCAAATCAGCCCCTTACGAAGCAACGCATAAGCTAGGGTTTAAGCTTCTGTCACTTTAGCAACCCATCATCTACTTATTACTTCCCAATGCCTTCCTCTAGGCCCAAACAATGGTGAAGTGTCATGTAGTCAACGTTCACATGACACCACAAGAGGAGAGACAACATACATCTCATCAAAATATCGAACGAATACCAAATTCACATGACTACTTATAGCAAGACTTCTCCCATGTCCTCAGGAACAAACGTAACTACTCACAAATCATATTCATGTTCATAATCAGAGGGGTATTAATATGCATAAAGGATCTGAACATATGATCTTCCACCAAATAAACTAACTAGCATCAACTACAAGGAGTAATCAACACTACTAGCAACCCACAGGTACCAATCTGAGGTTTTGGGACAAAGATTGGATACAAGAGATGGACTAGGGTTTGAGATGAGAGGGTGCTGGTGAAGATGTTGTGGAGATTGACCCCCTTCCGATGAGAGGATCGATGGTTATGACGATGGTGATGATTTCCCCCTCCCGGAGGGATGTTTCCCTGGCAGAATAGCTTCGCCGGAGCCCTAGATTGGTTCCGCCAAGGTTCCGCCTCGTGGCGGCGGAGTTTCATCCTGAGAGCTTGCTTATGATTTTTTCCAGGGTGAAAGACTTCATATAGCCAAAGATGGGCACCGGAGGCCTGCCAGGGGGCCCGCGAGATAGGGGGCGCGCCCAGGGGGAGGGCGCGCCCCCACCCTCATGGATGGTGGGTGACCCCCTCTGGTACTTCCTTCGCCCAATACTTTTTATATATATTCTAAAAATGACTCCCGTGGAGTTTTAGGACTTTTGGAGTTGTGCAGAATAGGTCTCTAATATTTGCTCCTTTTCCATCCAAGAATTCCAGCTGTCGGCATTCTCCCTCTTCATGTAAACCTTGTAGAATAAGAGAGAATAGTCATAAGTATTGTGACATAATGTGTAATAACAGCCCATAATGCAATAAATATCAATATAATAGAAAAATATGTCCACATGTTTAGAGATAGAGGTGTCGATAAAATAGAATACATACGTGAGGGCATCATGATCATTCTTATAACAATAACATATATATATATATTGTCATATGATTTCTTATGCTAAAGTAACAATTCATTCACAATTTCAAGTATGAATCAGAAACTTCATTGAAAACTAATAAACTATAATCTCAGTCATTGAAGCAATTTGTCACACCCTAGCTAGTTCAAGCATTAGAGTGTGCATCATGTTTAATTTTCTCTTAAATTTGAAATGGGGAAGGCAGAAACCCCCAACACCCCCTGGAAACAACTAGGGTTTACTAAAATTATTTTCAATGAACCTGAAATGCCCTTCTAAAAAGTTCACCCTCTTTGTCTTGGGTTAAAACCTCTGGCAAAATTGGTGCACATTTTTCTAGGTCAACAAAAGGTCATTAGATTAAATCATAAGTATTTGAATTTGGGCATTTAAATGCTATAAAATAATTTAAATGTCCAAATAATTCTGGAAATAAATGTTTGCTGTTGGAAATAATCTAAACAGAGCCCACAATTATTTTCAGGATTTTTGGAAACGTTTTAGTATTTTTAATAAAGCCCAACAGTTGCAGTTAAATAAAAAACAGAAACAAATAAAAAAAGAGAGAAAGGGAAGCCCACCTGGGCCTTACCTGAGCTGGCCAGCCCACCTGGCTCGGCCCAGCCTACTGGCTTCGCCAGTCGTCGTCCTCCTCGCGCCAGGAGGCAGGGGCGCGTGCTCGCCGCGCGCCGGCCACACGCCGGCCACCTCCTGCTTCCGCCGACGCCTGGAGACGCCTAGAGGTGCCACGCGACCCCCACGTCCCCCTCTCATCCTCTCGCACTCTCCCCCTCGTCTCCCTCACTCTCTCCCGCGATGGCCGAGTGCGTCCCTCGCTGCCGATCGCCATAGTTGCCACCACAACCACTCCCTCGCCCCTCCGACGAGCCCAATCGCTCCGCCTCGTCACCCTGGACCTCTCCGTCGACACACGCAAGCTCGGACGACCCCAAGAAGATGTGGTGCCCTTCTTCCTCGTCCACGGCCGCCGAATGCCGTCGTTCGATTCGCCGGCCTCAAGTCCTCCCCGAGCTCGCTGACCCCCTCTCCGACTCCGCTGTGAGCTCCTCTTCCTTTCCCCTAGCTCCCATGCTCGTTTGGCCCCTGTAGCCGCCATTTCCACCGCACCCGAGAGCTCCTCGCCGCCGGCCATGTCGCCGTCGTGGCTACGGCCGTGCAAGCACGCATCCGAGCACACCATCGCATTCAGTGCGTCCCAGGAGCCTAATGCACGCACTTCCTCGCCCTGCCGTGCACCGTAGCCCTCTTTCCCTCTTCGACCGAACTCCGGTCGCCGCCACGAGCTCGATTCCGGCGAGCTCGCTCCACCCCAGCTCCTCCCAATTGCCCCACTAGATGCGCACGAGCCCCAGCTACGCGTAGCACGTCTCCGCCGTCGATTTTGTGACCGGAGGACCAAATCCGAAGCCCTCTGCCGTCTCGGCCTCGCCGGTGGCTCAACGCTGGCGAGTTTGACCCAGTTTGACCCCTGGGTGGGCCCAGGAAGACCCCCCTGAGTCTATGACAGGTGGGGCCGGTCGGCTACCTAAATTAGGATTAGTCTTAATTAATTTTAATTAAATCAGTCACTGACATGTGGGCCCAGGCCCCACTGACAGCTAATTAGTGTTAATCTAACCCTGTTAATTAGCTGAGAGGCTGACAGAAGGGGCCCACCAGTCAGGTTTGACCTGGGCTGGCGCCTTTGACCTGCTGAGGTCAGCATGACGCAATGCTGACGCAGTAATGCATTTTCTGGATTTATTTTTTATTCAGGAAATTCCAGAAAATAGTTAAAACTTCTAAAAATCATAGAAAATCAACCATAGCTCCAAATGCAAAGATTTATATATGAAAAATGATCAGAAAAATTCAATCTATCCATCTGTAATGGTTTCATGCATGACAAAACAAGTTTACCTTGCTGTTTAATCAGAACAAGGAAATGCACTATTAAGGCCGTGTTTAATGAGCTAATATTTGAATCTTTGATTCAAATGAGTTCATTCCTTTCTAATATAACTTGCATTAGGCCAAGACACATTCATATTGCCATGTCATAGCATGCATCATATTGTTGCATATCGTCATGTGTTGATTGTATTCCGATGTGTTCTTCGTGGTAGGTTCTGCCTCCGAGGATATTCACGAGTATCCAACTGAAGGGCAGTATCCCACTACCATTCCATCAGGCAAGCAACCATTGATCATTCCGATACAAACCCATGTTCTCGCTCCTGCTCTTGTTTACTGCATTAAGACAACGCGATTCAAACTGCTGTGTGCTACGGTAGTTGAACCCTTATCCTCTGCATGACCTGTCATTGCCACAGTAACTAGATGAAACCCACTAGCATGTGTAGGAGTGACCTGTCATTGCCACAGTAACTAGACGAAACCCACTAGCATGTGTAGGAGTTGATTGAGCCATGTATGTGATTCCTACCTTGCTATGCCTGCTATGCTTAGAGTTGTGTCAGGTCTGGTTCATCTGGGTGATGGGCCAGAGTGAAATGCTTATGCCGTTAATGTGAGGGATGTGTTGAACATGCTTTGGTAAAGGTATCGATGAGAGGCCATGTAGGAGTACATGGTGGGTTGTTTCATTGAGGCCGTCCCTAAGAACTGAGATCTGTATGTGTGATTTAAGATTTAGCTACTACCATGCATTGGGATCCTTAATTAACCCTCTCAGCTTCTTAACCACCCTAGTACTCTGTCCAGGAGTTGCAAATAGTTTCTGGTGTTTGTAGGTTATGTGTTGGCGGCCGTGCGTAGCGCTGACCCTAGGGGTGGGCTATGTTGCGGTAGATACACCGTGGCACGGTGTACCGAGTCACCCGTTTGGTGTCTCAGGAACCCTGTTCACATCGTTCGGGGCCGTATGTGGAAACCTCGGCCGGACTCCCCGCGGATGGAACCTGGATAGGCGATAAACCTGGACTAGAGACTTAAGTGTTTAGGTAGGCCGTGGCCAACACCCTTGCTGGGCTTCCGCTTGAAGGTTGCCGAGTACATGTCGTGTAAACGGCGGTAAGTGGTGAAAGTGTGTATGACGAAGTACACCCCTGCAAGGTATAAAACTATTCGAATAGCCGCGTCCGCAGTAAAGGACTACTTGGTTGCCTATACAGTTCATAGACAAGTTAATGGATACTACTAAAAAGACTCAAGATAAGTGTGAGTATCGAGGATGGCCCTCTCGTAGGATGACGAGGGAGGATCCACGGTGGAGTATTGTGTTGGTGAGTAGTGGACTCGTGTGCGAAAACTATTTTACTGGTGAAGTTCCGTAGGATAGCTTAGCCAAGAGTCAAAGCTGGCTTGCTGCATTAACCCCACCACCTTCTTGAGAATAAGTATGTTTAGTAGGTTCTGATGTAAGACTTGCTGAGTACCTTTGTACTCATGTTTGCTTAATTACTGTTTTCAGACGACAACACCGCCCCCTCCGATGGGTTCTATGTAGACCTTGACGTTGACGAGTGACTAGCCACCCAGGTGGTGATCCTGGCCATGGAGGGCCCTATGTAGATAGACCGGCTTCGAGAAGCCTTCTTTCTTTCTAGAGTCTGTACTCAGACTAGTTGCTTCCGCATGTGCTTGTATGTTTGTATGACTTGAGTGTCGGGTCGTGTGACCCCTATCTGTATGAACATGTTATGTATGGCTCCCTGGAGCCTTTAAATAAAGTACTTGAGTTGTAGAGTTTTGTTGTGATGCCATGTTGTATGTACTCATATCGGGCATATTGTGTGTATGATTGAAATGCTTGGTATGAGTGGGATCCGACAAATCTAGTTGTTTATCCTTGGCAGCCTTTCTTATGGGGAAATGTAGTCTAGTGCTCCTCGAGCCATAGTAGTCCGCTACAGCCCGGTTCACCGG
Organism: Triticum urartu; assembly: GCF_056163025.1. Lineage (NCBI taxonomy): Eukaryota > Viridiplantae > Streptophyta > Magnoliopsida > Poales > Poaceae > Triticum > Triticum urartu. Next base: position 67,617,213 of record NC_141875.1, on the reverse strand, counting down.
AGTCCTGCTAGCCCAGCACTACTGTTCAGGACACTTGACTGGCCGGCATGTGTTTCACTTCGTTCCTATGTCTGTCCCTTCGGGGAAATGTCACGCGGTGTTTTCCGGAGTCCTGCCTAGCCTGCTACAGCTCGGGTTCCCCGGAGTCCTGTTAGCCCAGTGCTACAGCCCGGAATCACTCGCTGATGACCGACATGCTCGATGTGATTCATGTATGCCTGTCTCCATAGGTCTGTGCCGCTTTGGGTTCACGACTAGCCATGTCGGCCCGGGTTCTCTGTCATATGGATGCTAGCGACACTATCATATACGTGAGCCAAAAGGCACAAACGGTCCCGGGCCATGGTAAGGCGACACCCGTGGGGTACCGTGCGTGAGGCCGCAAAGTGATATGAGGTGTTACCGGCTAGATCGATGTGACTTGGAATCGGGGTCCTGACAGCGTTGGCATCAGAGCCGGACTGCCTGTAGGTTCGTTGAGCCAAACTGGTCGATGTCGAGTCTAGAAATGCTTAGTTATATGTAGGGGAATTGATTGTGGGAGGGAACCTAAGGCTCTTTTACTCCTTTACCCTATGTCTCTGATCTGAGTCATTCTCTTCTCATTCAACGTGGGTTAAGGATTAGGCTCTCTTCTTCTATCAGGTTCACGTGTTACTAATCCGTAGTAGCTTATAGGATTTTTGTTACAAGTCTCAGTTCAGTTTCTACTATTCTTAGTATGTTGCTAATTGGATCAGAACCTTGATATGATGTTGTTGAGTGGTATTGCGAACTGTTGTGGATGTCTCAAATCTTTTTCTGAGCATTTACAGCTGTTATGCTGTCCGATTTTCTCTAGAAATTCTGATGTCTTTACATTGTGGTTGTGCTTTCAGATGGCCAACCATGTTCAAAACCAAGTGGTTCGCCTGACCCGGTGCCTCGACGTTCCCGGTCATACTGCTATGCTAGTCCGGGTAATGATCGAGACGGGCTACCGTTGGTATCCCGAATACACCGTCGAAGAGCAGTTCCGCGACTTTAATCAAAGCCAATATCTCTGCACCGTCAGGATATTTCCTTCTTATCCTGGATCTACCGAGCCCCTTCACTGTTCCTATGGACTCGGGTTACTGTTGAGATGGCTGTGCAGGATGCTGCCTATTCCATGATGACCATCTTGCGAGTCCGGACTGGCCTGCTTCAGAACACCGATTTCCGTTACATGCCAGCTTCACTTCCGGGAGCGCAAGGGTATCTTCAGGCTATCTATGCTGACTCCACTCAGGAGGACTCATTAACTCGTACCACTGCCGAGTTGCTCGAAGATAAGGACCGAGAGAATCGGGCCTTGAGGCTGGAGCTTTTCAATACCCGTGCTGATCATTGGGCCACATTGACTCGGTTTGCACCTGCGGTGCAAGCTGGATGTATGGATACAAGGGATCTGTATCCTGTGAGATCAGCTCTGCCAGACATGGTGGATTGGCGCGATGTAGGAGGCATCACCCCACCCCGTGGTCCCCGCAGGCCACCGTTTGTTGGTCCAAGACCTCATCCTAGCCCCTTTGGTCCACAGGCTCCTCAGGACTGTCTGTTCCCGGATGGTCATGTTGAATTTCCAGGCTACGGAGGTGACTTCTATGAGAACTACTACGGAGCTGTCTGAGTTAGTAGTAGTACCACTAGTATTGTAGTAGTTGTATTTCCACTGTCCTGCGAGACTTGTGGAATACGACTTAGTGTGTAGTCAATTCCGGAGGTGTAGACAAATAATGTATAGGAGCTTGGAATGCCTCCTATGAGATGTAATGTCTTCCATCATAGTTGTACTGTAGCCTGGGCTTGTACTGAACTATGTATGATGTGTATGACCGTTGGTATATATATGGCAGTTTTATATTACCATGACATACGGATGAACATCTCTGCATTCCGGGTTATCCATTACATTCTGAACTTCCTTGCTAAGTTTGAGCCATCCTTATCTAAACCATTGTCTTGTTTTCTCCTAGGATGGTCAACACCCGCAGCAACCCTGCTGCCTCGGAGCAGGGGGAAGCCAGTGCAGCTAGGGGTGAAAATCTGCCTCACCCGCCTTCTCTGGCCGAAGTGATGCTGGAGGCGGAAAGAAACAAGCGTGAGACTAACCGCCTGCTAGAGCGGATTGAGCAGAACACTGCACGCCACCCACGAAATGACTTGGTGTCAATCAATGACTTTATCAAGCTGTACCCACCAAAGTTTAACCATTCCGTCGAGCCCCTCGACGCGGATGACTGGCTTCGCAGCATCACCCACAAGCTACGTTCTACCAACGTAGCCGAAGCCGACAAGGTTACCTATGCTGCCTATCACCTCAAAGGCCCTGCTAGCCTTTGGTGGGAAAATTTCGAAGCTATGCGCTCGGTCGGCCAAATCACTACTTGGGCTGAATTCAGTGAGGCTTTCCGTGAGCATCACATTCCGGAAGGTCTCATGGATCGCAAGAGGGAGGAATTCTGCAACTTCACCCAAGGAAGACTGACTGTGGATGCTTATAGTCGTGAATTTGGAAATCTGGCACGCTATGCTCCCGAAGAGGTATCTACTGACGCTAAGAAGCAAGCAAGGTTCCGCAAGGGACTTAGCCCTGAGCTTCGCCGCGATCTCCGTCTGCACGAGTGCACCTCCTTTCAGAAGTTGGTCAATAAAGCCATCAGTGCTGAGACGGGCCAGACTGATTATGACGCTTCACGCAAGCACTCCCGTGATTTTGGCTCTTCATCCGGCTCTGGAACTCAGAAGCGCCGGGTGTGGATTCCAAGCACGGCACTGCCACCCAGGTTCATCCCGAGGCCATCCTTTGAGGCGCCTCGTCCCAACCATCAATTTGCACCGCCCAAGCCCTATGGTGGCCCCGCTGCTAATGCTGCTCCACACCTCAATGTGGTGACATGCTTTAAGTGTGGAGAGCCGGGTCACTATAGCCGAGAGTGTCCCCAGAACAACAACCCCAATCAAACTGGAAAGTCCATTGGCCGTGGTAAGCCCGCGGGAAAAACATTCTATGCCAAGCCGGCCACCACTGCACGTGGCCATGTCAACTATGTTTCAGCCAAGGAGGCTCATGAGGATCCCAACGTCGTCCTTGGTACGCTCCTTGTTAACTGCCATCCGGCATCTGTTCTTTTTGATACTGGAGCATCTCATTCATTCATATCCGAGAGCTATGCTCGATTGCATAACACGACATTCTGTGACATGCCCACTTCCATGGTAATTCAAACTCCGGGTTCCAAATGGCAAACCTCTAGAGTAAGCCATGGGAACGAAATTCTTGTCGATAGACTTGTCTTCCTTGCATCCTTAATAGCTCTCAAGTCCACGGACATAAACATCATCTTGGGTATGGACTAGATGTCAGCTCATTACGCTAAGATTGATTGTGCCACTAGAACCGTTCAACTTACTCACCCACCGGGCAAGACAGTGAATGTCTTAACTCGAGTGGCCAAGCGCCAGCTTTACTCCCTAAATGCCAACCCCCTTCCAGACCTTGAGGATGTTCCGGTAGTCTGAGACTTTCCGGATGTCTTCCCAGAAGAACTGCCAGGTGTTCCACCTGACAGGGATGTTGAGTTTGTGATAGACCTTGTTCCAGGAACCGTTCCAATTTCTAGAAGACCCTACAAGATGGCACCCTTAGAACTAGCCGAGCTTAAGAACCAACTCGATGAGTCCTTGAAAAAGGGTTTCATCCGTCCTAGTTCCTCTCCTTGGGCTTGCCCCGTCCTCTTCGTTAAGAAGAAGGATGGAACGGATCGAATGGTTGTGTACTACCGCCCTGTCAACCTGGTCACCATCAAGAACAAATACCCGCTTCCCAGGATTAACGATCTGTATGATCAGCTCGCTGGATCCTCAGTCTTTTCCAAGATGGATTTGAGGTTGGGCTACCATCAAATCAAAATCAGAAACGGGGACATTCCCAAAACGGCCTTTGTTACTCGTTATGGCCAATACGAGTACACCGTGATGTCCTTCGGTTTAACCAATGCCCCAGCCACCTTCTCCCGGTTAATGAACTCGGTTTTCATGGAGTATTTGGACAAATTTGTCGTAGTATACCTCGACGACATACTCATCTACTCCAAGAATGAAGAGGAACATGCCGAACATCTAAGGCTGGTATTGATGAAACTTCGAGAGCATCGCCTTTATGCCAAATTCTCCAAGTGTGAATTTTGGTTGCCAGAAGTGACCTATCTAGGCCATGTAATCTCTGGCAAGGGTATTGCTGTCAATCCCGAGCGAGTTCAAGCCGTCCTTGATTGGACTCCACCTGAGACGGTTAAGCAAGTTCGGAGCTTCCTTGGCTTAGCGAGCTATTGCCGCCGCTTCGTCGAGAATTTCTCCAAGGTTGCTAAACCTCTAACTGAACTCCTCAAGAAAGATAAAAAGTTCGAGTGGACTCCACAGTGCGAGTTCAGTTTTCAGGAACTGAAAAGATGCCTGACATCTGCTCCCATACTGGTACCACCAGATTTCTCCAAGGACTTTATTATCTATTGCGACGCCTCGCGACAAGGACTAGGTTGCATACTCATGCAAGATCGCCTATGCTTCACGGCAATTACATCCACATGAGGAAAATTATCCCACACATGATATAGAGCTTGCACCTGTAGTCCATGCACTTAAAACCTGGCGACATTACCTTCTCGGTAATCGTTGTGAGATCTTCACCGATCACCAAAGTCTGAAATATATCTTCACTCAACCAGATTTGAATCTCAGGCAAAGACGTTGGGTTGAGTTGATCTCGGATTACGACTTAGGAATAACTTACACCCCGGGCAAAGCCAATGTCATGGCTGATGCGCTAAGCCGTAAGTCCTATTGTAACAACCTGATGTTACAACAAAGTCAACCATTTCTCCATGAGGAATTTCGTAAGCTAAATCTTCACATTGTTCCTCAAGGATTCCTATCCACCCTGGTGGCGAAACCTACCCTTATGGATCAAATCATAACCGCCCAGCGGTATGATAAGGGCATATCCCGGATTAAGGAAAATATCGCTAGCGGAGTTGCTAAATGTTTGTCCATGGATGAGCGAGGTGCTGTTTTCTTCGAGAACTGTTTGGTGGTTCCCAAGAAACAACATCTGCGCCAGTTGATCCTTAAGGAAGCTCATGAATCCCCTCTCACCATTCATCCCGGTAGTACTAAAATGTATCAAGACCTACGCCAGAGGTTTTGGTGGACTAGGATGAAGAGAGAAATCGCTCAATATTGCGACGTATGTCATCGTGTTAAAGCAGAGCACCAACGGCCTGCTGGCACTCTTCAACCTTTGGCTATTCCCGAATGGAAATGGGATAAAATCAGTATGGATTTCATCACTGGGTTTCCCAGGACCAAGAGAGGGAATAATGCCATCTTCGTCGTGATCGACCGACTTTCCAAAGTAGCCCACTTTCTACCTGTTCGTGAGAGTATCACCGCTAGCCAGCTAACCGATTTATACATCTCCTGAATAGTGTCTCTTCATGGTGTTCCATTGGAAATTAATTTAGACCGTGGGAGTCTCTTCACCTCTCGATTTTGGGAAAGTTTCCAAAATGCTATGGGAACTCGTCTCTCCTTTAGCACCGCCTTCCATACCCAATCAAGTGGTCAAGTAGAACGAGTCAATCAAATTCTGGAAGATATGCTCCGAGCTTCTGTCATCTCATTCGGAATGAGTTGGGAGAAATGCCTTCCATTCGCGGAGTTTGCTTATAACAATAGTTATCAAGCCAGCTTAGGCAAGGCTCCTTTCGAAGTTCTCTATGGACGAACATGTCGAACGCCTCTTAACTAGTTAGAAACCGGGGAAAGACAACTCTTTGGCCCGGATATGATTCAGGAAGCAGAAGAGCAGGTTCGCGTTATTCGTGAGAAATTGAAAACAGCCCAATCTCGTCAAAAGAGTCAATATGATCGTAAACATAAGCCTATGACTTATGAAGTCAACGAGAAGGCTTACCTTCGGGTTACTCCGTTAAAGGGAACCCATCGTTTCGGTATCAAAGGCAAATTGGCCCCTCGTTACGTTGGACCCTTTCGCATTCTTGCCAAACGAGGAGAAGTTGCCTACCAACTGGAACTACCTCCGCATCTTTCCAGAGTTCACGATGTCTTCCACGTTTCACAACTCAGGCGTTGCTTCGCGGATCCTATCCGTGGAGTGGACCACGAAACGCTTGATCTACAATATAACCTTTCCTATCGGGAATATCCCGTTCGTATCCTTGATCAGGCCAAGCGTACCACTCGACGTCAGAATATCAAGTTTCTCAAGGTTCAATGGTCACACCATTCCGAGGAAGAAGCCACTTGGGAAAGGGAGGATCGTCTTCGACTCGAGTACCCCACCTTCTTCCCGGAGGATTCTAAATCTCGGGACGAGATTCTTTTGAGTGGGGGTGAGTTGTCACACCCTAGCTAGTTCAAGCATTAGAGTGTGCATCATGTTTAATTTTCTCTTAAATTTGAAACGGGGAAGGCAGAAACCCCCAACACCCCCCTAGAAACAACTAGGGTTTACTAAAATTATTTTCAATGAACCTGAAATGCCCTTCTAAAAAGTTCACCCTCTTTGTCTTGGGTTAAAACCTCTGGCAAAATTGGTGCACATTTTTCTAGGTTAACAGAAGGTCATTGGATTAAATCATAAGTATTTGAATTTGGGCATTTAAATGCTATAAAATAATTTAAATGCCCAAATAATTCTGGAAATAAATGTTTGCTGTTGGAAATAATCTAAACAGAGCCCACAATTATTTTTAGGATTTTTGGAAACGTTTTAGTATTTTTAATAAAGCCCAACAGTTGCAGTTAAATAAAAAACAGAAACAAATAAAAAAAAGAGAGAAAGGGAAGCCCACCTGGGCCTTACCTGAGCTGGCCAGCCCACCTGGCTCGGCCCAGCCTACTGGCTTCGCCAGTCGTCGTCCTCCTCGCGCCAGGAGGCAGGGGCGCGTGCTCGCCGCGCGCCGGCCACACGCCGGCCACCTCCTGCTTCCGCCGACGCCTGGAGACGCCTAGAGGTGCCACGCGACCCCCACGTCCCCCTCTCATCCTCTCGCACTCTTCCCCTCGTCTCCCTCACTCTCTCCCGTGATGGCCGAGTGCGTCCCTCGCTGCCGATCGCTGGAGTTGCCACCACAGCCACTCCCTCGCCCCTCCGACGAGCCCAATCGCTCCGCCTCGTCACCCTGGACCTCTCCGTCGACCCACGCAAGCTTGGACGACCCCAAGACGACGTGGTGCCCTTCTTCCACGTCCACGGCCGCCGGACACCGTCGTTCGATTCGCCGGCCTCAAGTCCTCCCCGAGCTCGCTGACCCCCTCTCTGACTCCGCTGTGAGCTCCTCTTCCTTTCCCCCTAGCTCCCGTGCTCGTTTGGCCCCTGTAGCCGCCGTTTCCACCGCACCCGAGAGCTCCTCGCCGCCGGCCATGTCGCCGTCGTGGCTATGGCCGTGCAAGCACGCGTCCGAGCGCACCACCGCATTCAGTGCATCCCCAGGAGCCTAACACACGCACTTCCTCGCCCTGCCGTGCACCGTAGCCCTCTTTCCCTCTCTGACCGAACTCCGGCCGCCGCCACGAGCTCGATTCCGGCGAGCTCGCTCCACTCCAGCTCCTCCCACTTGCCCCACTAGATGCGCACGAGCCCCAGCTACGCGTAGCACGTCTCCGCCGTCGATTTTGTGACCGGAGGACCAAATCCGAAGCCCTCTGCCGTCTCGGCCTCGCCGGTGGCTCAACGCTGGCGAGTTTGACCCAGTTTGACCCCTGGGTGGGCCCAGGAAGACCCCCCTGAGTCTATGACAGGTGGGGCCGGTCGGCTAACTAAATTAGGATTAGTCTTAATTAATTTTAATTAAATCAGTCACTGACATGTGGGCCCAGGCCCCACTGACAGCTAATTAGTGTTAATCTAACCCTGTTAATTAGCTGAGAGGCTGACAGAAGGGGCCCACCAGTCAGGTTTGACCTGGGCTGGCGCCTTTGACCTGCTGAGGTCAGCATGACGCAATGCTGACGCAGTAATGCATTTTCTGGATTTATTTTTTATTCAGGAAATTCCAGAAAATAGTTAAAACTTCTAAAAATCATAGAAAATCAACCATAGCTCCAAATGCAAAGATTTATATATGAAAAATGATCAGAAAACTTCAATCTATCCATCTGTAATGGTTTCATGCATGACAAAACAAGTTTACCTTGATGTTTAATCAGAACAAGGAAATGCACTATTAAGGCCGTGTTTAATGAGCTAATATTTGAATCTTTGATTCAAATGAGTTCATTCCTTTCTAATATAACTTGCATTAGGCCAAGACACATTCATATTGCCATGTCATAGCATGCATCATATTGTTGCATATCGTCATGTGTTGATTGTATTCCGATGTGTTCTTCGTGGTAGGTTCTGCCTCCGAGGATATTCACGAGTATCCAACTGAAGGGCAGTATCCCACTACCACTCCATCAGGCAAGCAACCATTGATCATTCCGATACAAACCCATGTTCTCGCTCCTGCTCTTGTTTACTGCATTAAGACAACGCGATTCAAACCGCTGTGTGCTACGGTAGTTGAACCCTTATCCTCTGCATGACCTGTCATTGCCACAGTAACTAGATGAAACCCACTAGCATGTGTAGGAGTGACCTGTCATTGCCACAGTAACTAGATGAAACCCACTAGCATGTGTAGGAGTTGATTGAGCCATGTATGTGATCCCTACCTTGCTATGCCTGCTATGCTTAGAGTTGTGTCAGGTCTGGTTCATCTGGGTGATGGGCCAGAGTGAAATGCTTATGCCGTTAATGTGAGGGATGTGTTGAACATGCTTTGGTAAAGGTATCGATGAGAGGCCATGTAGGAGTACATGGTGGGTTGTTTCATTGAGGCCGTCCCTAAGAACTGAGATCTGTATGTGTGATTTAAGATTCAGCTACTACCATGCATTGGGATCCTTAATTGACCCTCTCGGCTTCTTAACCACCCTAGTACTCTGTCCAGGAGTTGCAAATAGTTTCTGGTGTTAGTAGGTTATGTGTTGGCGGCCGTGCGTAGCGCTGACCCTTGGGGTGGGCTATGTTGCAGTAGATACACCGTGGCACGGTGTACCGAGTCACCCGTTTGGTGTCTCAGGAACCCTGTTCACATCGTTCGGGGCCGTATGTGGAAACCTCGGCCGGACTCCCTGCGGATGGAACCTGGATAGGCGATAAACCTGGACTAGAGACTTAAGTGTTTAGGTAGGCCGTGGCCGACACCCTCGCTGGGCTTCCGCTTGAAGGTTGCCGAGTACATGTCGTGTAAACAGCGGTAAGTGGTGAAAGCGTGTATGACGAAGTACACCCTTGCAGGGTATAAAACTATTCGAATAGCTGCGTCCGCGGTAAAGGACTACTTGGTTGCCTATACAGTTCATAGACAAGTTAATGGATACTACTAAAAAGACTCAAGAGAAGTGTGAGTATCGAGGATGGCCCTTTCGTAGGATGACGAGGGAGGATCCACGGTGGAGTATTGTGTTGGTGAGTAGTGGACTCGTGTGCGAAAACTATTTTACTGGTGAAGTTCTGTAGGATAGCTTAGCCAAGAGTCAAAGCTGGCTTGCTGCATTAACCCCACCACCTTCTTGAGAATAAGCATGTTTAGTAGGTTCTGATGTAAGACTTGCTGAGTACCTTTGTACTCATGTTTGCTTAATTACTGTTTTCAGACGACAACACCGCCCCCTCCGATGGGTTCTATGTAGACCTTGACGTCGACGAGTGACTAGCCACCCAGGTGGTGATCCTGGCCATGGAGGGCCCTATGTAGATAGACCGGCTTCGAGAAGCCTTCTTTCTTTCTAGAGTCTGTACTCAGACTAGTTGCTTCCGCATGTGCTTGTATGTTTGTATGACTTGAGTGTCGGGTCATGTGACCCCTATCTGTATGGACATGTTATGTATGGCTCCCTGGAGCCTTTAAATAAAGTACTTGAGTTGTAGAGTTTTGTTGTGATGCCATGTTGTATGTACTCATATCGGGCATATTGTGTGTATGATTGAAATGCTTGGTATGAGTGGGATCCGACAAATCTAGTTGTTTATCCTTGGCAGCCTTTCTTATGGGGAAATATAGTCTAGTGCTCCTCGAGCCATAGTAGTCCGCTACAGCCCGGTTCACCGGAGTCCTGCTAGCCCAGCACTACTGTTCAGGACACTTGACTGGCCGGCATGTGTTTCACTTCGTTCCTATGTCTGTCCCTTCGGGGAAATGTCACGCGGTGTTTTCCGGAGTCCTGCCTAGCCTGCTACAGCCCGGGTTCCCCGGAGTCCTGTTAGCCCAGTGCTACAGCCCGGAATCACTCGCTGATGACCGACATGCTCGATGTGATTCATGTATGCCTGTCTCCATAGGTCTGTGCCGCTTTGGGTTCACGACTAGCCATGTCGGCCCGGGTTCTCTGTCATATGGATGCTAGCGACACTATCATATACGTGAGCCAAAACGCGCAAACGGTCCCGGCCCATGGTAAGGCGACACCCATGGGGTACCGTGCGTGAGGCCGCAAAGTGATATGAGGTGTAACCGGCTAGATCGATGTGATTTGGAATCGGGGTCTTGACACAATTGCAATTTATCATAACATTGGAAAGAGTCAATATAAGAGCTTTTTAGCAAGTCCACATACTCAACTATCATTTAATCTTTCACAATTGCTAACACTCACGCAATACTTATGGGTATGAAGTTTTAATCGGACACGGAGAAAGATAGGGGCTTATAGTTTTGCCTCTCAACCTTTTACCTCAAGGGTAATGTCAACAATAATAATTCATGAAAACTCACATCCAATTAGCTATATATATCAGGATCTTTCCAACACACAGTGCTTGCCAAAGGATAAAATGTAAAAAGGAAAGGTGAAGATCACCATGACTCTTGTATGAAGTATAAGACAAGAATAAAAGATAGGCCCTTCGCAGAGGGAAGCAGAGGTTGTCATGTGTTTTTATGGTTGGATGCACGAAATCTTAATGCAAAAGAACGTCACTTTATATTGCCACATGTGATATGGACCTTTATTATGCAGTCTGTCGCTTTTATTTCTTCCAGATCACAAGATCATATAAAGCTTATTTTCTCCACACTAGTAAATCATACATATTTAGAGAGCAATTTTTATTGCTTGTAACAATGACAACTTACTTGAAGGATCTTACTCAATCCATAGGTAGATATGTTGGACTCTCATGGCAAAACTGGGTTTGAGGATATTTGGAAGCACAAGTAGTGTCTCTACTTGGTGCAAAGAATTTGGCTAGCATGAGGGGGAAAGGCAAGCTCAACATGTTGGATGATCCATGACAATATAATTTATTTCGGATGTAAGAAAACATAACCCATTACGTTGTCTTTCTTGTCCAACCTCAACTTTTTAGAATGTCATATTTTAATGAGTGCTCACCATCATAAAAGATGTCCAAGATAGTATATTTATATGTGAAAACCTCTCTTTCTTTATTACTTCCTATTAATTGCAACGATGACCAAAACTATGTTTGTCAACTCCCAACAACTTTTATTCATCATACTCTTTATATGTGAAGTCATTACTCTCCATAAGATCAATATGATCTCTTTATTTAGTTTTATTCTTACTTTTATTCCCTCAAGATCATAGCAAGATAACCAAGCCCTTGACTCAAAACTAATCTTTATTGTATATAGCTCACATACTCGATTACATAGAAGGATCATAAAGCAAAACTCAAAGCTAAATCATAGTGAAACTTTATTCTACTAGATCAAGATATTACCAAAAGGATCGAACTAAGAAAAATGTTAAATATAAAAGTGTGATGGTGATACGATACCAGGGCACTCCCCCAAGCTTGGCAGTTGCCAAGGGGAGTTTCCATACCCATGTATTTATGTCTCTTTATTCGGAGGTGGAGGAGATGGTGATGATAGTGACAATTGTGCCTTCAGCTTTTTCATCTTGTAATGGAGAAGATCCATCTCCTCCTTTAAATCATCGACCTCCAATTCTAGCTTCAAGATCTTGTCACATAAATCTCCTTTGCTTTTCTGCTGAAAACGAGAAGGAATGGATCAGTTGTTAGACAGTTTAGCTCTCTTGGGGAGACTAGACTTCTTGAACTTCACGTGCATATCCCCAGGTTGAGGTAGAGGAACATCCTCCTCCTTCGAACTTGAATCATTGATCCTCCTCAAATGAGCATCCTCCTCATCATCCATAGTTCGACCACAAGGAGATAGGTCCCCATAGGTCTTTGGGTCAGAATTGAGATGTGAGACATAGCTCTCTCTGTCGGATTCTGGAGATGACATCTTGCTCTAAATCTGCAGCAGAAATAGCTCGAAACAAAAAACAAAGGATATTTGCATGGTACGGTGGTCAAAACCTTCGGGAGATTATATAAATGAATTTTTACCGACCAAAAGAAGTATTGTGCAAGAAAACGGAGTCCGGAGGACACACGAGGTGCCCATGAGGTAGGGGGCGCGCTCTCCACCCTCGTGGATGCCTCATGTCCTTTCTGGAATGCTTCTTATTTTCCTATTTTTTTTAAATATTCCAAAACAGAGAAAAATTGCTATTATAAATGTTTTGGAGTCGGTTTACTTACCGTACCACATACCTCTTCCTTTTCGGAGGTTGAAACGTTCTGGAAAGTGTCCCTTATATACTCCTCCGGGGTTACAGTTTCAATAACATTAGTTTCAACATTTATAGGATTACCTGAGATATAATGTTTGATTCTTTGACCGTTCACCACCCTCGGATTTGTGCCTTCGAAGTTGTTGATTTTTATGGCACCGGAATGATAGACCTCCTCGATAACGTAAGGACCTTCCCATTTAGAGAGGAGTTTTCCATCTTTTTGTATAACAATACATAAAACCTACATTAAGGACCTCCTCGATAACGTAAGGACATCCTCGATAACGAGAGTTTTATAACAATACATAATCACCTACATTAAACTCACATTTTTGTATCCTTTTGTCATGCCATCTTTTAACTTTTTCTTTAAGTAGTTTGGCATTCTCATAGGCCTGGGTTCTCCATTCATCAAGTGAGCTAATGTCAAATAGTCTCTTCTCACCGGCAAGTTTGAAATCATAATTGAGCTCTTTAATGGCCAAATATGCCTTATGTTCTAGTTCGAGAGGTAAGTGACATGCTTTTCCATAAACCATTTTATATGGTGACATACCCATAGGATTTTTGTATACAGTTCTATAGGCCCATAATGCATCATCAAGTTTCTTGGACCAATTCTTTCTAGATCTATTAACAGTCTTTTGAATTAATTTAAGCTCTCTATTACTTAGTTCTACTTGACCACTAGACTGTGGATGATATGGAGATGCAATTCTATGATTAACGTCATACTTAGCAAGCATTTTACGAAAAGCACCATGAATAAAATGTGAACCACCATCAGTCATTAAATATCTAGGGACTCCAAACCTCGGAAAAATAACTTCATTAAGCATCTTAATAAAGGTGTTATGATCAGCACTACTAGTTGGAATAGCTTCTACCCACTTTGTAACGTAATCAACAGCAACTACAATATGTGTATACCCATTAGAGGAAGGAAACGGTCCCATATAATCAAAACCCCAAACATCAAATGGTTTTATAACAAGTGAATAATTCAGAGGAATTTATTGACATATACTAATATTACTAATTCTTTGACATTCATCACAAGACAAGACAAACTTACGGGCATCCTTGGAGAGAGTAGGACAATAAAAATCGGATTGCAATACCTTATGCACAGTTCTATCTCCAACATGGTGTCCTCCATAAGCCTCGGAGTGATACTTGCGTAGGATCTGTTCCTATTCATGCTCAGGTACACAACCTTGTTCTTTATAAGCCCCATCTACTCCTTCTTTATAAAGGTGTGGGTCATCCCAGAAGTAATGTCTTAAATCATAAAAAACCTTGTTCTTTTGCTGGTATGTGAAACTAGGTGGTATAAATTTAGAAACAATATAATTAGCATAATCAGTATACCATGGAGCAGTACGAAAAGCACTTATGACATCTATCATCAATAGGTAGTGGGTCATCAAGAACATTCTCTAACCTAGACAAGTTGTATGCAACGGGGTTCTCAGCTCCCTTTCTATCAATAATATGCAAATAGAATTCTTGTAGTAGGAGAACCCATCTAATAAGTCTAGGTTTAGCATCTTTCTTTTCCATAAGGTATTTAATAGCAGCATGATCAGTGTGAACAGTTACTTTAGAATCAACAATATAAGGTCTAAACTTATCACAAGCAAATACAACTACTAAAAATTCTTTTTCAGTAGTAGCATAATTTCTTTGTGCATTGTCTAGAGTTTTACTAGCATATTGGATAACATTTAATTTCTTATCAACTCTTTGTCCTAGGACAGCACCTACAGCATAATCACTAGCATCACACATAATTTCAAAGGGCATATTCCAATCAGGAGGCTGAACAATGGGTGCAGAGATCAAAGCTTTCTTAAGTATTTCAAATGCTTCTACACAATCATCATCAAAGACAAAAGGAACATCTTTTGGTAAGAGATTAGTCAGAGGCCTAGAAATTTTCCAGAAGTCTTTAATGAACTTCCTATAAAAATGGCATGACCAATGAAACTTCTTATACCTTTAATGTCCTTAGGACACGTCATCTTTTCAATAGCATCAAATTTAGCTTTATCAACTTCAATACCTCTTTCAGAAATTTTATGCCCCAAGACAATACCTTCATTAACCATAAAGTGGCACTTCTCCCAATTCAAGACAAGATTAGTTTCTTCACATATCTACAAAACTCGATCAAGGTTGCTTAAGCAATCATCAAAAGAAGTTCCATATACAGAAAAGTCATCCATGAATACCTCAACAATCTTTTCACAAAACTCAGAGAACATAGCAGTCATGCAACTTTGAAAGGTAGCAGGTGCATTACATAAACCAAAAGGCATACGTCTATAAGCAAAGGTACCAAAATGGCAAGTAAAGGTGGTCTTTTCTTGATCCTCCTTTGACACATGTATTTGAGAGAAACTGGAATAACCATCTAGAAAGCAAAAAATGTGTATGTTTGGATAATCTTTCTAGCATTTGATCAATAAAAAGTAAAGGGTAAAGATCCTTTCTAGTAGTTTTATTTAGTTTGCAGAAATCAATTACCATTCTATAACCTGTAACAATTCTTTGTGGGATCAATTCATCTTTATCATTTGGAACAACAGTAATACCTCCCTTCTTAGGGACACAATGGACAAGACTTACCCACTGACTATCAGCAATGGGATAAATTATACCTGCCTCCAGAAGCTTTAGTATTTCTTTTCTTACCACTTCTTTGATCTTGGGATTTAACCGTCGTTGGTGATCAACAACCGGTTTAGCGTCTTTCTCCAATTTTTTTTTGTGTTGGCATAGAGTGAGACTAATGCCCTTAAGATCATCAAGAGTATAACCAATAGCAGCACGGTGCTTCTTCAGAGTTTTCAATAATTTCCCCTCTTCTTGCTCTGAAAGGTTAGCACTAATAATAACAGGATATATCTTCTTTTCATCAAGATAAGCATATTTAAGAGTATCAGGTAATGGTTTAAGCTCAAACACGGGATCACCCTTGGGTGGATGAGGATCCCCTAGAATTTCGACAGGCAAGTTGTGCTTCAAAATAGGTCCCTGTTTAAAGAATATTTCATCTATTTCCGTTCTTTCACTCATAAACATATCATTTTTATGGTCTAGCAAATATTGGTCTAAAGGATCATTAGGAGGCACGACAATAGAAGCAAGACCAATAATTTCATCTTTACTAGGCAATTCTTTATCATGGGGTTGTCTATGAAATTTAGCAAAATTAAAATCATGAGACATATCCCCTAAACCAATAGTAACAACATCCGTTTTGCAATCTATCTCAACATTAACAGTATTCAAGAAGGGTCTACCAAATATAATGGGACAAAAGTCATCTTGTGGGGAACCAAGAACAAGAAAATCAGCAGGGTATTTAACTTTCCCACACAAGACTTCAACATCTCTAACAATCCCAATCAGTGAGATAGTATCTCTATTGGCAAGCTTAATTGTAACATCAATACCTTCTATCTCAGTAGGTGCAATATCATGCATAATTTCTTCATATAAATAATGAGGTATTGCACTCGCACTAGCACCCATATCACATAAGCCATGATAGCAGTGATCTCCTATTTTAACAGAAATAACAGGCATGCCTACAACAGGTCTATGTTTATTTTTAGTATTGGGTTTAGCAATTCTAGCAGCTTCATCACAAAAGTAAATAACATGCCCATCAATATTATCGAACAAGACATCCTTAACCATAGCAATACTAGGTTCAACTTTAATTTTCTTAGAGGGTGTAGGTGTTCTAGTATTACTGTTACGAATCACAGTTGAAGCTTTAGAATGATCCTTTATTCTAACAGGGAAAGGTGGTTTCTCAATGTAAGCGGTAGGGACAATATGATCAACATTATAAGTGATAGTCTTTTCTTCAACTTTAATAGGTTCAACTACTTTTACTTCAATGGGAGGATGATATTTAAGCCACTTCTCCTTAGGGAGTTCAACATGAGTAGCAAATGATTCACAGAAAGAAGCTACTATCTCAGAGTCAAGTCCATATTTAGTGCTAAATTCACAAAAAGCATCGGTATCCATAAAAGATGTAACACAATTAAACTTAGGTGTTATACCTGACTCCTTACCTTCATCGAGTTCCCAATCTTCAGAGTTGCGTTTAATTCTTTACAATAAACCCCATCTGAATTCAATAGTCTTCATCATAAAAGAACCAGTACAAGAAGTATCGAGCATGGAGCGATTATTGAGAGAAAGCCGAGCATAAAAATTTTGAATAATAATTTCTCTTGAGAGCTCATGATTGGGGCATGAATATAACATTAACTTAAGCCTCCCCCAAGCTTGAGCGATGCTTTCTCCTTCATGAGGCCAAAAATTATATATAATTACAATCACGATGAACTAGATGCATAGGATAAAACTCATGATGAAATTCCAATTTCAATCGGTTTTAGTTCCGTGATCCCATATCATCACATAGTCTAAACCATGTCAATGCCTTTCCCTTCAAAGATAAAGGGAAGACCTTCGTCTTGATAACATCCTCGGGCATACCTGCAAGCTTAAATAATCCACAAACTTCATCCACATAGATTAGGTGCAAATCGGGATTCAATGTTCCATCTCCTGTAAAAGGATTAACTAGCAGTTTATCTATCATACCCGAAGGAATTTCAAAGTAAACATTTTCAGTAGGTTCAGTAGGTTGAGGAGCAACTCTTTGCTCTACTGGTCGGGGTGAAGATACCCCGAACAAGCCCCTCAAAGGATTACTTTCCATAGTAACAAGTGACAGTAAATTTCAACACACTATATAAATTTTTCCTTACCAAATTCCACCTACCAAAGACGCTTCACTCCCCGGCAACGGCGCTAGAAAAGAGTCTTGATGACCCAAAAATATAGGGTATCTATTGTAGTCCTTTTGATAAGTAAGTGTGTCGAACCCGACGAGGAGCATAAGGAAATGATAAGCAGTTTTTAGTAAGGTATTCTCTGCAGGCACTGAAATTATTGGTAAGAGATAGTTTGTGATTAGGTAATTTGTAACGGGTAACAAGTAACAAAAGTAAATAAGGTGCAGCAAGATGGCCCAATCCTTTTTGTAGCAAAGGACAAGCCAGGACAAACTCTTATATAAAGGAAATCCCTCCCGAGGACACATGGGAATTATCGTCAAGCCAGTTTTCATCACGCTCATATGATTCACATTTGGTACTTTGATAATTTGATATGTGGGTGGACCGGTGCTTGGTTACTGCCCTTCCTTGGACAAGCATCCCACTTATGATTAACCCCTCTTGCAAGCATCTGCAACTACAAAAGAAATATTAAGGTAAACCTAACCATAGCATGAAACATATGGATCCAAGTCAGCCCCTTACGAAGCAACGCATAAACTAGGGTTTAAGCTTCTGTCACTCTAGCAACCCATCATCTACTTATTACTTCCCAATGCCTTCCTCTAGGACCAAACAATGGTGAAGTGTCATGTAGTCGACGTTCACATGACACCACTAGAGGAGAGACAACATACATCTCATCAAAATATCGAATGAATACCAAATTCACATGACTACTTATAGCAAGACTTCTCCCATGTCCTCAGGAACAAACATAACTACTCACAAATCATATTCATGTTCATAATCAGAGGGGTATTAATATGCATAAAGGATCTCAACGGATGATCTTCCACCAAATAAACCAACTAGCATCAACTACAAGGAGTAATCAACACTACTAGCAACCCACAGTTACCAATATGAGGTTTTGGGACAAAGATTGGATACAAGAGATGAACTAGGGTTTGAGATGAGAGGGTGCTGGTGAAGTTGTTGATGGAGATTGACCCCCTCCCGATGAGAGGATCGATGGTGATGACGATGGTGATGATTTCCCCCTCCCGGAGGGATGTTTCCCCGGCAGAACAGCTCCGCCGGAGCCCTAGATTGGTGCCGCCTCGTGGCGGCGGAGTTTCATCGCGAGAGCTTGCTTATGAATTTTCCTATGGAGAAAGACTTCATATAGCCAAAGATGGGTACCGGAGACCTGCCAGGGTTCCCATGAGACAGGGGGCACACCCAGGGGGGTAGGGCGCGCCCCCACCCTAGTGGATGGTGGGTGGCCCCCCTCTGGTGCTTCCTTCACCCAATATTTTTTGATATTTTCTAAAAATGACTCCCATGGAGTTTCAGGACTTTTGGAGTTGTGCTAAATAGGTCTTTAATATTTTCTCCTTTTCCAGCCCAGAATTCTAGCTGCCGGCATTCTCCCTCTTCATGTAAACCTTGTAAAATAAGAGAGAATAGGCATAAGTATTGTGACATAATGTGTAATAACAACCCATAATGCAATAAATATCGGTATAAAAGCATGATGCAAAATGGACGTATCAACAATCGATTAGGATCATGGGTCACTCTTCCATGTCACATACAACTTGGTGGAGCACACAAAATGATATGAATGGAATAGTAAGCACGCATCACCAAAAACATAAGTGAATGATCATACACAATTAATGATATAGATAAGCATTAAGCATCACATGAAGCATAGTATGATCAATCACATGTAAGCAACATAGTATCTCACAAGCATAGCAACTAAAGTAGCACAAATCAAACAGAAATAGTAGCAAGAACTCAAGAAAAAACAACGAGCAAAAGTGAGTCACTCTCTCTCGAAGCCTAATGATCTATACAAATTCTCCCCCTTTGGCAACAAGTACCAAGAAGTTCAAATAGGTATAGAGCTATATGTCTCACGATCCTCAGCAGCTCCTGAAGGTGACTTCTGGCTGGTGGCACCGGTGTGCGTAGATGGTGTTGAGAGAAGTGCATCCGCGAAGGCTTCATATGATGTCCGCTGAGCTGGTGGTGTGGAGAATGGAGGTTGCACTGTAGCAGCGGCAACAAGTGCAGAGTGAATAGTCCTCGTGTCTGCAACTGGCACGACAACAGATCTCGGTGCCCTGGGTACTGCCTAGTATCTCTCTGTTGTGGCTCTCTCATCTCCACTATCATAAGCTCTGACTACGTCAACATCATCTGAGGTAGTTCTCTTCTTTCTTGTCCTTGTGGCAACCTTAGGCAGTTCAGGTGAGCTCCTCACTCCTTCATAGTAGCTGCCTTCAGGACTGGATCCCTCGCTGAGATCCTCATGCTGCTCTGACATGTTCTGGCTATCACTGGCACTGGACATCTTGCAAACAGACCCTGTGAATAGATAGGTATGGGCAGAGTAGACGAGTCATCACAAAAAGCAGATAGTTTTCATGAAAATTGAGTTCAAATCTTAGTGTTAAGTTTTCACAGAATGCATTTCAGATCCACCGAGTTGGTAGTCTCGGTAATACTGAAGCACTCAAGAGAACCTAAACACATCATTTTAGTCAGACCAAGAAGTTTTTCGGTGTCTCTAAGATGCTAGGGTTTCACAGAAATGTTACTTTCGTTCTCAGCGATTCGTACTTCTTGGCGGGACCGAGACGTACTAGTGCAATGGCCAGGGCCAAATCGGTGGCACGAAAAATTCCAATTCGGTCGGTCCGAGATGCTTTCGGCATAAACCTAAACCTAAAATTTTAACTCGCATCTAATCTACGGAATCACTCTGGTGGATAGAAGTGTTTCATACGTAGCAAGATACATGGAAAATCCCTAGTGCGTTGAATTGGAAAAAATGAAGCACAAGGGGATGGGATTTTTACCCTAACTCGGTGCAAATCCCCTACGGTGGCAACGACAGGGTTGAATTTCGTTGACGGTGGTGGAGTCTAATGGAGAGGGCGTGTTTGAAGCAATGGCAAAGTCCGGAGACAAGGGTGGCGGTAGCAGAGGGGGTACATGAACGTGATGTTTGATAATTTTCAATCATACGGGGCCTGCAGGATATATATACCCAGCTGCTATCGGTGGCACCCAGACGTGTAACTGCGTGCAGTTACAGAAAATCGGTGGCACTGAGTTCGTCTAATCGGTAGCACTGAGATTGAAAACCTAGATCAATCAAACTGTTTCAGTGAGTACTAGTAAGAGTGTATTGGTCACATCAAAAGAAATTTGAAGGTTTTGGAGGTCAGCCCTTTCAGATCGGCGGCTCCAAGTGCACCTCGCCCGGAGGGTCCGAAACAGACTTGTTTAATTTTTGTGATGTAGCATGAAAAGAATTTGAGACAAGAAAGCGTAGATAGCTAGACAAAGTTATTAGGCATTCTTGTACATCCACTTGGCTAGAAAAACCAAGACAATCAAAACAACAAATGGATGTCCTCGAATGGAGAAAATATGCAAACCAACGTGCTCACACAATAAAATATCAAATGAAATATGTGTCAAACATGCAGAAACAATTCCAGCATCTATCAATCAATTGGCAATGACTAGGTCATCTATATATGAGTATATTGACTTAGGAGTCAAATGAGAACATTTGATCGTAGGTCATACTTATCGTTTAAGCACAAGTGGGGTTGCCACTTTTACATAAAGCATTAATGTGTTCACACCATTAGAGTTTCTTTAGCTCAATTTTTAGAGCAAACCTCCCCCTAGATGTGATATCCCCCCAAAGAGGGATGAACTAACATTGGGTTTTGTCGATGATGACTTCATGTGGCGCCCCCGATTCAATCGTACACTAATCATACACGCAAATGTGTACGATCAAGATCAAGGACTCATGGGAAGATATCAAAACACAACTCTAGATGCAAATAAAACAATACAAGCTTTATATTACAAGCCATGGGCCTCGAGGGATCTAATACATAAGCTCGAATACACAAGAGTCAGTAGAAGCAACAATATCTGAGTTAAGCAAGTTTGCCTTAAGAAGGCTAGCACAAAAGCAACATAGATCGAAAAGGCAAGGCCTCCTGCCTGGGAGCCTCCTAACTACTCCTGGTCATCAGTGACCTCCACATAGTAGTAGGCACCCTTGGGGTAGTAGTAATGATCGGTGGTGGCATCTGGTTCCTGGACTTCGCTATCTGATCGCAGTAATCGGGTATAGGGGAAAAGAGGTAGCAAAGCAACCGTCAGTACTCATCCAAAGTACTCGCAAGACTTACATCAAAACTAAACTAATTATGCATCATTATCAAAGGAATGGGGCTTGGACTGAATTGCAGAATGCCAAAAAAGAAGGGAAGGCCTAGCCTATCGAAGACTAGCAACTTGAAGCATCTTGTAGAATTAGAAGAGTGCAGAGTAGCATATTAAAGTAGCAAGCATGTTGTAGTATTAAGGTCCAGAGATCCTTCCTCGACTCCCTGCGAGGAAGCAATGACGGAGCCATCATATCCATTTATCATCTCAGTATCTAGTTCTAGTTGTATAGATCGGATACAACCCTAGTCATCTTGTTACTGTGGACAAGCCGACCAATCGCCCTCTGCAATCCTGCACATTACGAACGCGGCCGGTGTCAGTCCTAGCAACCTCCTTAAACTTGGTAGGTGCTTACGCGGTCCACCCAGGCACGCGCCACTAAACCGCTGACGTCTGGAGAGCTTCGGCTAATACATATGATGTCGGTTGCCCATAAACTTGTCTGCGTGAAGGTTAGTGCGTATAGGTCAAAACCAACTCAGATCAGATATCCAATCTTGTTAGTGACTTGGGAGCGCGCGGTGACGATCAATGCTCCTGTCGCCCTGTCTCGAGGACTTGTGGCAAGGGCCAGCCCCAGACTACTCCAGGGAGGTTTAACTGCCCGACCTCATAAATATCTCGCGGGTACCCTCCAGGTTAACCCGACTTCACTCGCAGGTACCCCTTGGGGCCGACCCGGTCTCATCATGGTCCCGTGGTAAAGTCAAAGTAACCGCGTGTCCATACACCAAAGGGGAATCCGAGGAATCACCATCGATGGATTCCATTTGATGTAACCGTCAAGGTGAACTTAGGAGGAATCACCCTCGGGGTTCACACTTGATGGGTTGTACGACAGAGTTGTTGTCGGGAATGGTGAAGGAGGAATCACCCTCGATGACCATGACCTATTAACTACACCACATGGTTATCATTAGGAGTACATTACGAGGTATCACCCTCGGCACTCGATAGTAGCTCTACAAAGTCGTTCAACTAAAGGGGTGATGTGCTGTGTCGGGCCCTGGACGTCGATTACATTGATCGAGTCATCTGGTAATCCAACGGGGGCAACAAGTATAAGGTGAGGGGTCACTGATGGATCACTAACCAACCTATACTAAGCTATTTAGGATAAATAGGTAAGGTAACAATTGCAGGTTACAAAATTAGGCTATGCATCAGAATAGGATCATACAAAAGCAATAGCAGTTCTATGCAAGCATAAGACAGAAGGGAATGGGCTATATCAGAATGATCAAGGGGGTTTGCTTGCCTGGAAGCTGTGCTGAAAAGGAAGAAGGGTCGTCGGTGACGTAGTCGATCACAGGGGCAGCATCGGTCTCGGGGTCTACCAGAGAGAGGATGGGGAAGAAATAAAAAATATAAAGCAAGCAAGTGCAACACTAAGCATGAAATGACAATATGCATTGCTAGGGGTGTTCTAATGTAGGGATAAGTTATAAAGACGAAGAGGGAAAACAACCGGAGGGGCTTTCCCGGTGTTTGGCATTTTCTAGACAGATGAAAAGAGGGAGTGGTTCCATGTTCATCATGTTAGAGGCATGTGATGGATGAGTGGATATCATATTCAGATTTTTCACATTTTTCTGAGCAACTTTCATATATAAATTATTTTCATCCGAGTTACAGATTATTTTATATGATTTTCTAAAGTTTTAATCATTTTTCTAAATTTCTAGAAATTATTATTATTTTTGAAATAAATAGCTAAATTCCTAAGTGCACACAGAAAGTGTACACATCCACTACTACATGATGCTGCTAACGTGACACTACAATCAGAGACCCTTCGACGAAATTCTATGCGATGTATTAATTGCAAACGGTGATGTAAAGAAACTGTCAAAAATGATATGATACATTTGCGATGGCAGAAACATCAAACATGATTCACATTATAGTTACGTGTGCAATGCATGGGCAGAACAACAGAAACGGGCAGCCAGATGAAGCAGAACAACAGAATGAACTATTAGTGATGAGGCAGAACAACAGAAATGGGCATCCAGATGAAGGTGTGTGTGATATACGGCATACAATTCACTCAGATAAACTGTTTGTGATGAGGCGGAACAACACAAATGGACAGCCAGATAAAGGTGTGTGCGATATACGGCATACAGTTCATTCGGATGAACTGTTTGCGTTAAGCCAAGACAATAGAAACGGTTTCCCTAGTATGTTCTGTGTGCGATGTGATTGCATATAGAACAACAACATATATATTAATAAGGACATGATTGCACAACCAAATTAAACATCCAATTACATAGGTGGCTAGTACACACATGACATTTCCACACACCAAAATAAATTATTACATGCATGATACGTCTCCAACGTATCTAAATTTTTTGATTTTTCCATGCTATTATATTATCAATCTTGGCTGTTTTTTTAATAATTTTATATCATTTTTTGGTAGTAACCTATTGACATAGTGCCAAGTGCCAGTTGCTGTTATTCCCATGTTTTTTACATCGCAGAAAATCAATATCAAACGGAGTCCAAATGACACGAAACTTTATGGAGAATTTTTATGGGCCAAAAGGAACACAACGGGCCCTCGCTGCACCTAGGAGGTGCCCCGAGAGAGGCACAACCCACCAGGGCGCGCCAGGAGGCCCAGTGATAACCCACAAGTATAGGGGATCGCAACAGTTTTTGAGGGTAGAGTATTCAACCCAAATTTATTGATTCGACACAAGGGGAGCCAAAGAATATTCTCAAGTATTAGCAGCAGAGTTGTCAATTCAACCACACCTGGAAGCTTAATATCTGCAGCAAAGTGTTTAGTAGCAAAGTAATATGATAGTGGTGATAACGGTAGCAAAAGGTAACAGTAGTAAAAGTAATGTTTTTGCTATTTTGTAGTGATGATAGCAATGGCAATGGAAAAGTAAATAAGCGAAGAACAATCTATGGAAAGCTCGTAGGCAATGGATCGGTGATGGAGAATTATGCCGGATGCGGTTCATCATGTAACAGTCATAACCTAGGGTGACATAGAACTAGCTCCAGTTCATTGATATAATGTAGGCATGTATTCCGAATATGTGCTTATGGAAAAGAACTTGCATGACATCTTTTGTCCTACCCTCCCGTGGCAGCAGGGTCCTTACAGAAACTAAGGGATATTAAGGCCTCCTTTTAATAGAGTACCGGAACAAAGCATTAATACATAGTGAATACATGAACTCCTCAAACTACGATCATCACCGGTAAGTATCCCGATTATTGTCACTTCGGGGTTAACGGATCATAACACATAATAGGTGACTATAGACTTGCAAGATAGGATCAAGAACTCTCATATATTGATGAAAACATAATAGGTTCAGATCTGAAATCATGGCACTCGGGCCCTAGTGACAAGCATTCAGCATAGCAAAGTCATAGCAACATCAATCTCAGAACATAGTGGATACTAGGGATCAAACCCTAACAAAACTAACTCGATTACATGATAGATCCCATCCAACCCATCACCGTCCAGCAAGCCTACGATGAAATTACTCATGCACGGTGGTGAGCATCATGAAATTGATGATGGAGGATGGTTGATGAAGACGATGGCGACGGATTCCCCTCTCCGGAGCCCCGAACGGACTCCAGATCAGCCCTCCCGAGAGGTTTTAGGGCTTGGCGGCGGCTCCGTATCATAAAACACTATGATTTCTTCTCCCTGATTTTTTTCTCCCCGAAACTCAATATATGGAGGTGGAGTTGGAGTCGGAGAGGCAACAGGGGGCCCACGAGGTAGGGGGGCGCCCCCCACCCTCGTGGCAAGGTGGTGGCCCCCTGGCCTTCATCTTTGGCAGGTATTTTTCTTATTTTCTGAAAAGTGTCCCCGTGAAGTTTCAGGTCATTCCGAGAACGTTTGCTCCTGCACATAAATAACACCATGGTAATTCTGCTGAAAACAGCGTCAGTCCGGGTTAGTTCCATTCAAATCATGCAAGTTAGAGTCCAAAACAAGGGAAAAAGTGTTTGGAAAAGTAGATACGTTGGAGACGTATCAACTCCCCCAAGCTTAAACCTTTGCTTGTCCTCAAGCAATTTAGTTGACAAACTGAAAGTGATAAAGAAAAACTTTTACAAACACTGTTTTCTCTTGTTGTTGTAAATATGTAAAGCCAACATTCAAGTTTTCAGCAAAGATTATAACTAACCACATTTGCAATAACGCATAGGTCTCAAGTTTACTCATATCATTAGCATAATCAACTAGCGAGCCATAATAATAAAACTCGGATGACAACACTTTCTCAAAACAATCATAATATGATATAACAGGATGGTATCTCGCTAGCCCTTTCTGAGACCGTAAAACATAAATGCAGAGCACCTTTAAAGACCAAGGACTGACTAGACATTGTAATTCATGGTAAAAGAGATCCAGTCAAGTCATACTCAATGTAAACTAATAGTAATGAATGCAAATGACAGCGGTGCTCTCCAACTAGTGCTTTTTAATAAGAGGATGATGACTCAGCATAAAAGTAAATAGATAGGCCCTTCGCAGAGGGAAGCAGGGATTTGTAGAGGTGCCAGAGCTCGGTTTTGAAACAGAGGTGAATAATATTTTGAGCGGTATACTTTCATTGTCAACATAACAACCAAGAGATGGCGATATCTTCCATGCTACACACATTATAGGCGGTTCCCAAACAGAACGGTAAAGTTTATACTCCCCCTTCCACCACAAGCATCAATCCATGGCTTGCTTGAAACAACGAGTGCCTCCAACTAACAAGAGTCCCAAGGGGAGTTTTGTTTGCAATTATTTTGATTTAGTTTGCATAAAGCATGGGACTGGACATCCCGGTGACCAGCCATTTATCTCGTGAGTGAGGAGCGGAGTCCACTCCTCTTGAGAATAACCCGCCTAACATGGAAGATACAGACAACCCTAGTTGATACATGAGCTATTCGAGCATACAAAACAGGATATTTATTTGAAGGTTTAGAGTTTGGCACATACAAATTTACTTGGAACGGCATGTAGATACCGTATATAGGTAGGTATAGTGGACTCTTGTGGAATAACTTTGGGGTTTCAGGGATTGGATGCACAAGAAGTATTCCCGCTTAGTACAGGTGAAGGCTAGCAAAAGACTGGGAAGCGACCAACTAGAGAGCGACAACGGTCATGAACATGCATTAAAATTAATCAACACCGAATGCAAGCATGAGTAGGATATAATCCACCATGAACACAAATATCGTGAAGGCTATGTTGATTTTGTTTCAACTACATGCGTGGACATGTGCCAAGTCAAGTCACTTAAATCATTCAGAGGAGGATATCACCCTATCATACCACATAATAACCATTTTAATAGCATGTTGGCACGCAAGGTAAACCATTATAACTCATAGCTAATCAAGCATGGCACAAGAAACTATGATCTCTAGTTGTCATTGCAAACATGCTTATTCATAATAGGCTGAATCAGGAACGATGAACTAATCATATTTACAAAAACAAAAGAGGTCGAGTTCATACCAGCTTTTCTCATCTCAGCCAGTCCATCATATATCATCATAATTGCCCTTCACTTGCACGACCGAACGATGTGAATAATAATAATAGTGCACGTGCATTGGACTAAGCTGGAATCTGCAGGCATCCAATAAACAGGAGAAGACAAGGCAATATGGGCTCTTTTGTCAGATCAACAATAATGCATATAAGAGCCACCTCAACAATTTAATTATGGTCTTCTCCTATCAACCCCCAAAGAAAAGAAAAGAAATAAAACTATTTACACGGGAAAGCTCCCAACAAGCAGAAGAAGAACATGAAATCTTTTTGGGTTTTCTTTTTAATTACTCTACAAGCATGGAAAGTAAACTAATTAAAAGCTACAACTATTTTTTTTTGGTTTTTCTTAAGGTTTATTAAACACACAAGAAGAAAGCATAAAGAAAGGAAAATAAACTAGCATGGATGATACAATGAAAACGTATGAGCACCGACATCTAGCAATGAGTGTGTGAGCATAAATGTAATGTGGGTGAGAAATACATACTCCCCCAAGCTCAGGCTTTTGGCCTAAGTTGGTCTATGGCCACCGCTGGCCTGGCGGATATCCATAATAATAGTTGGGGTCGTACTGTGATTCAGAAGAGCAAGACTACGATTGCCACTGGCTGACAATTATCTCCGGATCCCACTAATAATTAGACTATCGTGAAGGATCAAATTGTGGTTCCGGCTCTGGCTCCTCGGCTGGTGCAGGGTTCCGGTAGGCGTGAATATCCGTCAACGGAACAAGGTACATGCCTACAGTCAAATCAAACAAAGAAGGAGCAAGCAAGGTAATAATATCAGGATGATGTTTATTAAAGAACAATTGATATTTAAGCTCTCCTTCCCTATTCTTAACAATAAAATCATGTGCCACCATACTTTTATAATCTAAATAAATACGAGGCATCACATTTTCTTCCTTCTCATAATGCCTAATAGGTATGTTAAAATGTGCAGCTAGGCGTGTAGCA
The DNA here is from genome assembly GCF_056163025.1 of Triticum urartu. NCBI lineage: Eukaryota > Viridiplantae > Streptophyta > Magnoliopsida > Poales > Poaceae > Triticum > Triticum urartu. Next base: position 67,588,906 of record NC_141875.1, on the reverse strand, counting down.
TAGATGCCTCCAAAGATGGGGCCCTTGGTACGGTTCAGACTTAACCGTTTGGCAATAATGCCTCCAATACTAAAAGAGTTATCACTGTATAAACCATGGTGCAAAATAATAATATTAGGGATACTCAGGTTTCCACAGTTTCCGCGACCACTCAAGCAACGACTAGCAAATAATGCAAAATAACGTAAAACAGGAAAGTGTATGCTAGTGATTCGTGCATCGGAAACCTTCCTTGTTTCCCCTACAGTGATAGTATCGATAAATACCTCCACATCATCACGATGTGGTTCTTCTGTCTTGCCCTCAAAAGGGACTAAACAAATCCGACAGAAATCATAAAGTGACATCTCCTTATGCTCATCATATAAATAAAACTCCATCGTAGGTGGTGAGCTCCTAGAATGGAAATGAAATTTTTGCACAAAGATATTTGTGAGCAAGATATACTGATCGCATTGGTCGTGGAGGAAAGCGGTAAGGCCTGCAGTCTGAGCCAATTCATGAAAATCTTCATAAATCCCGGCTGCTCTCAAGAAATCCTAGGAAGGTCATTCACACGCCCGAACCTCCGCGATGCGAGGCAGATTATACTTAGGCTTTGGTGCCTTTTCCTTCGAACTTTGGCTCGATGAGCCCCTCAAAAGTCTCCTCATCATTTTCTGAAAAAATCTGAAATTTTTAGTAACTTCAAAATAAAAGTAAACCAAACTCAATAATATTGATAGTAACTACTCCTACAAGTGCCTAGGGCCTATATCATGCATCAAAACTACTTTTGACCATATAAATTTGACATGCAAGCTCAAGAACAGGGTCACCTAAGCAGCAAAAATTTGCAATGAATAAAGCACTAGAACAAAAACTAATTGGACCAATGGAGGAGTCACATACCAAGAAACAATCTCCCCAAGCAGTTTTGTGAGAGGTGCTTTGAGCAAGGAGATCGAAAATGGCAGCAAAATGAGCTAGAACTCGTGCTTGAGCTGGATATTCGTGTTTGGGGGAGGAACGTGATGTGTGTGGGTGCAGGAATAAGTGGAGGAGGGCCACCGTGGGCCCACGAGGCAGGGGGGCGCGCCCTAGAGGGGTGGGCGCGCCCTCCACCCTCGTGGGCAGGTGGTTGGCCCCCCTGGTGTGTTCTCAGTTCCATAAATCCTCAAATATTCTAGAAAAAATCATATTTAATTTTCAGGGCATTTGGAGAACTTTTATTTTCGAGGTATTTTTATATTGCACGGATAATCAGATAACAGAAAGACAAATATTTATTTTTATTTTATTTAGTAGAAATAACAGAAAGTAAAAGTGGGATACAGAAGGTTGTGCCTTCTAGTTTCATCCATCTCATGGTCATCAAAAGGAATCCACTAACAAGGTTGATCAAGTCTTGTTAACGAACTCATTCCGAATAACATGGAACCAGAGAAATTTCGAATATGTTACCTCAATGGGGATATGCACATCCCCAATAATAAGAATATCATATTTTCTTCTTGACAGTAGGAAGAGGAAATTCAAAGCCTCCAAATATAATCGATGGAATTTTTTCAATAGAGTTGATACTATGAACTTGAGGTTGTTTCCTCGGAAAGTGTACCGTATGCTCGTTACCATTAACATGAAAAGTGACATTGCCATTAGTGCAATCAATAACAGCCCCTGCAGTATTCAAAAAGGGTCTTCCAAGAATAATAGACATACTATCATCCTCGGGAATATCAAGAATAACAAAGTCCGTTAAAATAGTAACATTTGCAACTACAACAGGCACATCCTCACAAATACCGACAGGTATAGCAGTTGATTTATTAGCCATTTGCAAAGATATTTCAGTAGGTGTCAACTTATTCAAATCAAGTCTATGATATAAAGAGAGAGGCATAACACTAACACCAGCTCCAAGATCACATAAAGCAGTTTTAACATAATTCCTTTTAATAGAGCATGGTATAGTGGGTACTCCTGGATCTCCAAGTTTCTTTCGTATTCCACCCTTAAAAGTGTAATTAGCAAGCATGGTGGAAATTTCAGCTTCCGGTATCTTTCTTTTATTTGTAATAATATCTTTCATGTACTTAGCATAAGGATTTGTTTTGAGCATATCAGTTAATCGCATACGCAAAAAGATAGGTCAAATCATTTCAGCAAATCGCTCAAAATCCTCATCATCCTTTTTCTTGGATGGTTTGGGAGGAAAGGGCATGTGTTTCTGAACCCAAGGCTCTCTTTCTTTACCGTGTTTCCTAGCAACGAAGTCTTTCTTATCACAACATTGATTCTTTGATTGTGGGTTATCAAGATCAATAGCAGGTTCAATTTCTATGTCATTATCATTACTAGGTTGAGCATCATCATGAACATTATCATTAACAATATCACTAGTTTCATTTTCATTACTAGTTTGTGTTTCAACATCAGAAATAGAAATATCATTTGGATTCTCAGGTGTTTCAACATCAGGATCACTAGAAGCATGCAAAGTCCTATCATTTTTATTTTTCTTCTTTTTAGAAGAACTAGGCGCATCTAAATTATTTCTCTGAGAATCTTGCTCAATTCTCTTAGGATGGCCTTTAGGATACAAAGGTTCCTGAGTCATTCTACCACCTCTAGTCATAACTCTAACAGCATTATCATTATTCTTACTATTCAATTCATTGAGCAAATTATTTTGAGCTTTAAGTACTTGTTCTACTTGAGTGGTAACCATAGAAGCATGTTTACTAATAAGTTTAAGTTCACCTTTGACATTAGCCATATAATCACCCAAGTGTCCAAGCATATTTGAATTATATTTCAGTTGTCTACCAAAATAAGCATTAAAATCTTCTTGCTTAGCCATAAATTTATCAAACTCATCTAAGCATGGGCTAGCAATTTTAGTAAATGGGATTACAGCTTTATCATATCTATAGAGAGAATTTACCTTTACTACCTGTGTCGGGTTATCAAGATCATGAGTTTGTTCAGTAGGTAAAGGATTTGGATTATATGTTTCTTCAACAGACGGTAAATTAAGACCATGTATTTCTTCAATAGGAGGTAAATTCTTAACATCTTCAGCTTTAATACCTTTTTCTTTCATAGATTTCTTTGCCTCTTGCATATCTTCAGGACTGAGAAATAGAATACCCCTCTTCTTCGGAGTTGGTTTTGGAATAGGCTCAGGAATTGGCTCCGGAGGTGTCCAATTATTTTCATTTATCAACATATTATTCAATAGAATTTCAGCTTCATCCGGTGTTCTTTCCCTGGAAACAGAACCAGCACAACTATCCAGGTAATCTCTGGAGGCATCGGTTAGTCCATTATAAAAGATATCAAGTATTTCATTTTTCTTAAGAGGATGATCAGGCAAAGCATTAAGTAATTGGAGAAGCCTCCCCCAAGCTTGTGGGAGACTCTCTTCTTCAATTTGCACAAAATTATATATTTCCCTTAAAGCAACTTGTTTCTTATGAGCAGGGAAATATTTAGTAGAGAAGTAATAAATAATATCCTGGGGACTACACACACAACCAGGATCAAGAGAATTAAACCATATCTTAGCATCACCCTTTAATGAGAATGGAAATATTTTAAGGATGTAAAAGTAGCGAGTTCTCTCATCTTTAGTGAACAGGGTAGCTATATCATTCAGTTTAGTAAGATGTGCCACAACAGTTTTAGATTCATAACCATGAAAAGGATCAGATTCGACCACAGTAATTATATTAGGATCAACAGAGAATTCATAATCCTTATCAGTAATGAAGATAGGTGAAGTAGCAAAAGCAGGGTCAGGTTTCATTCTAGCATTTAGAGATTGCTTACTCCATTTAGCTAATAATCTTTTAAGTTCAGTTCTATTTCTGCAAGCTAAAATAGCTAAAGAAGCATCTTGATCAAAAACATAACCTTTAGGAATGTCAAGTGGTTCTTCATCATCACTTTCATCAGTATCATCAGATTCAATATTTTCAATTTTTCTAGCCCTAGCAAGTTGTTCATCAAGAAAAGCACTAAGTGGCATAGTAGTATCAGGCATAGAGGTAGTTTCATCATAAGTCTCATGCATAGCAGAAGTGGCATCATCAATAACATGCGACATATCAGAATGAATAGCAGAAGCAGGTGTAGGTATCGCAAGCTTACTCAAAATAAAAGGTGAATCAAGTGCAGAGCTAGATGGCAGTTCCTTACCTCCCCTCGTAGTTGAGGGATAGATCTTGGTTTTTGGATCTCTCAAGTTCTTCATAATGATAAGCAGATATATACCCCAAGTGACTCAAAGAATAGAGCTATGCTCCCCGGCAGGCGCCAGAAAATGGTCTTGATAATCCACAAGTATAGGGGATCGCAACAGTTTTAGAGGGTAGAGTATTCAACCCAAATTTATTGATTCAACAAAAGGGGAGCCAAAGAATATTCTCAAGTATTAGCAGCTGAGTTGTCAATTCAACCACACCTGGAAGCTTAATATCTGCAGCAAAGTGTTTAGTAGCAAAGTAATATGATAGTGGTGATAACGGTAGCAAAAGGTAACAGTAGTAAAAGTAATGTTTTTAGTATTTTGTAGTGATGATAGCAATAGCAACGGAAAAATAAATAAGAGAAGAACAATATATGGAAAGCTCATAGGCAATGGATCGGTGATGGAGAATTATGCCGGATGCGGTTCATCATGTAACAGTCATAACCTACGGTGACACAGAACTAGCTCCAGTTCATTGATATAATGTAGGCATGTATTCCGAATATAGTCATACGTGCTTATGGAAAAGAACTTGCATGACATCTTTTGTCCTACCCTCCCGTGGCAGCGGGGTCCTTACGGAAACTAAGGGATATTAAGGCCTCCTTTTAATAGAGTACAGGAACAAAGCATTAACACATAGTGAATACATGAACTCCTCAAACTACGGTCATCACCGGTAAGTATCCCGATTATTGTCACTTTGGGGTTAACGGATCATAACACATAATAGGTGACTATAGACTTGCAAGATAGGATCAAGAACTCTCATATATTGATGAAAACATAATAGGTTCAGATCTGAAATCATGGCACTCGGGCCCTAGTGACAAGCATTAAGCGTAGCAAAGTCATAGCAACATCAATCTCAGAACATAGTGGATACTAGGGATCAAACCCTAACAAAACTAACTCGATTACATGATAGATCCCATCCAACCCATCACCGTCTAGCAAGCCTACGATGGAATTACGCATGCACGGCGGTGAGCATCATGAAATTGGTGATGGAGGATGGTTGATGATGACGATGGTGACGGATTCCCCTCTCCGGAGCCCCGAACGGACTGCAGATCAGCCCTCCCGAGAGGTTTTAGGGCTTGGCGGCGGCTCCGTATCGTAAAACGTGATGATTTCTTGTCCCTGATTTTTTTCTCCCCGAAACTCAATATATGGAGGTGGAGTTGGAGTCGGAGAGGCAACAGGGGGCCCACAAGGTAGGGGGGCAGGCGCGCTCCCACCCCCATGGCAAGGTGGTGGCCCCCCTGGTCTACATCTTTGGCAGGTATTTTTCTTATTTTCTGAAAAGTGTCTCCATGAAGTTTCAGGTCATTCCGAGAACGTTTTCTCCTGCACATAAATAACACCATGGTAATTCTGCTGAAAACAACGTCAGTCCGGGTTAGTTCCATTCAAATCATGCAAGTTAGAGTCCAAAACAAGGGCAAAAGTGTTTGTAAAAGTAGATACGTTGGAGACGTATCACACAGGCATGCCCTGGTGGGTTGTGCCCACCTCGGGTGCCCCCCGGACCGCCTCTTTGCTCTATAAATACCCCAATATTTCCAGAACCCTGGGAGAGTCGACGAAATATTCATCCAGCCGCCGTAGAGTCTAGAACCACCAGATCCAATCTAGACACCATCTCGGATGGGGTTCACCACCTCCATTGGTGCCTCTCCGATGATGCATGAGTAGTTCTTTGTAGACCTTCGGGTCCGTAGTTAGTAGCTAGATGGCTTTCTCTCTCTCTCTCTCCTGATTCTCAATACAATGGTCTCTTGGAAATCCATATGATGTAACTCTTTTGCGGTGTGTTTGTTGGGATCGATGAACTTTGAGTTTATTAGTAGATCTATATTTTTATATCCATGAAAGTATTTGAGTTTCTTCGATCTCTTTTATGCATGATCTCTTATAGCCTCGTATTTCTTCTCTGATATTTGGGTTTTGTTTGGCCAACTTGATCTATTTATCTTGCAATGGGAAGAGGTGCTTTGTAGTGGGTTCAATCTTACGGTGCTTGATCCCAGTGACTCTACATAGATACATCTTGTCTACATCATGTCATCATTCTTATTGCATTACTCCGTTTCTCCATGAACTTAATACACTAGATGCATGCTGGATAGCAGTCGATGTGTGGAGTAATAGTAGTAGATGCAGGCAGGAATCGGTCTACTAATCTTGGATGTGATGCCTATGTAATGATCATTGCCTGGATATTATCATGAGTATTTGAAGTTCTATCAATTGCCCAACAATAATTTGTTCACCCACCGCTTTGCTATTTTTCTCGAGAGAAGCCACTAGTGAAACCTACGGCCCCCGGGTCTCTTTCTCATATTATTTGCCTTTGCGATCTATTTTCCTTTTCTTTTATCTTCAAATCTATTAATCCAAAAACCCAAAAATACTTTGCTGCAATTTATTCTTATTTATTTGTTTGGCGTTCGATCTATCAATCTACTACAAATTTACCTCACGTCCGTTTGCCTATCTTGAGGCGCCATACCCTGGAAGGGATTGACAACCCCTTTAACATGTCTGGTTGCGAGAAGTTGTTATTTGTGTGTAGGTGCTATTTTCGTTGTGTTGGTTGGTTCTCCTACTGGTTCGATAACCTTGGTTTCATATCTGAGGGAAATACCTACCGCAGCTGTGCTGCATCATCCCTTCCTCTTTGGGGAAATACCAACATAGCTTCAAGCGACATCAAAAGGAATTTCTGGCGCCGTTGCCGGGGAGGATCTTCAACATATACTAGGTTCCTAATCACAAATCTCATCTCCCTGCAATTTACATTATTTGCCTTTTGCCTCTCGTTTTCCTCTCCCCCACTTCATAAAAATTTGCCGTTTTATTCGCCCCTCTTTTCCATACGTTGTTTTCTTATCAGATCTGTTTTTGAGTGCAATCTTGTTGTGTGGTCATCATGACTCAAGAGAACACCAAATTATGTGACTTCTCAAATACCAACAACAATGATTTTATTGGCACTCCACTTGCTCCTCCCGCCACTAGTGTGGAGACTTGTGATATTAATACTGCTCTGCTGAATCTTGTTATAAAAGACCAATTTTCCAGTACTCCTAATGAGGATGCCGCGTCCCATGTTAATACCTTCATGGAATTATGCGATATGCAAAATAAAAAGGATTTGGACAATGATGTGGTCAATATGAAACTATTTCTGTTTTCTTTGCGTGATTCTGCAAAAAAATTGGTTCTCTTCTTTGCCTCGCAATAGTATCGATTCTTGTAGTAAGTGCAAAGATGCTTTTATCACTAAGTATGTTCCACCCGCAAAAATTATTTCCCTTAGAACCCAGATCATGAATTTCAAGCAACTTGAACATGAGCTTGTTGCACAATCTTGGGAAAGGATGAAAATGTTGCTAAGGAACTGCCCAACTCATGGGTTAAATCTTTGGATGATCATACAAAATTTTTATGTGGGGTTGAATTTTGTTTCTCGTAATCTCTTAGATTCCGCCGCGGGTGGTACTTTTATGGAAAGTACTTTGGGTGAAGCCACCAAATTGCTTGATAACATTATGGCAAATTATTCTGTCGGATTTCGGGTTTCGGCAAAACCATTGAGGTTCGAACACTGGGGTGCGCACGAAGATCTCTCCCCCTCTCTAGCTCGCACACACCATGATCTCACGGCCTAGCTCGACGAACCCAAAGGACATGAGACACAAGATTTTATACTGGTTCGGGCCACCAATGTGGTGTAATACCCTACTCCAGTGTGGTGTGGTGGATTGCCTCTTGGGCTGAGGATGAACAATTACAAAGGAAGAACAGCCTCCTGAGGAGAGGTGTTCTTGTGCTTGGTGAGTTGATGCGGTCGGGGATTCTCTCTCTCTCTCTCTCTAGATGAGCCTCTCGATCCGATCCCTTTCTATGGTGGTGGCTAGTCCTATATATAGAGGCCCGGGTCCTCTTCCCAAATATTAGGCGGGAAGGGATCCCACAACGGCCAATTTGAAGGGGGGCAACTAGTACAAGCTATCCTGACAAAAGTAGTCATCGCCTGCCAAAGGCTCTGGTGGAGACGCCGTCTTGGGCTCCACGGTGACCTCCGTCCTACTGTCCTGCTGGTCTTGGTCTTGTTGCACCGATATGAAAACCTTTGCCTGATGCCTCGGGACTCCTCGCTTGCACTTGCCTCTTTAGCACCAAAGAGGAAACGAGGACACTGCGCGCGCTGGCGCCCGCTTGGCTCCAGTCGTCATGGCTTGCGTCACACAAACCTCGCGAGGTGTCCCTTGCCTTGATCTCTCTGCCCCTCGTGAGCCAGCCTGGTGAGGCCACCCCCGAGGAGGTCTTGCGTCATCTGCCTCGCGAGGCTTGGCCCCTCGCGAGGGTCTTGAGTGTTTGCTGGTGAAGATGGGCCGACAAGTCTGGGGACCCCCGTTCCCAAAACGCCGACAGTAGCCCTCGGGCCCAAGGCGCGCTCGGGCTTGGCTTCGAGGTGAAGCCAAAGGGCAAGTGCGGAGCGCCGTGGGCCCCAACAGCCTACGGCCATGGTTGACGCATGGCGATTGATTGGATGTGGGCATCTTCGCTTCCCCACGCCGCCTCGGCAACTGCCCGACTTGACGAGTCCTTGCTGCATGCAGAAAAAGGTCATTATTACCTTAGATCATGGAGGCCAGCGGTTGGCCTCCCCTTGGCTATAAATGGGAAGGGGGGCGGAGCCCCCGTCACCCATCTCTTCCTTTGCTTCTCTCGCTCCTTCTTCTTCCTCGCTTCATTGCCGGCAGCGACACCCATGGTGCCTGCGAAGAGGCTCTCGACTGCGGAGAAGGGAAAGGCTCGCCAGGAGGGGCCCGGCTCACCGCTGCCCAAGAGGGGGCGTGGCCGTCCCCGCAAGCACACCGTGACCCCCATCGCGACCCCTCGTGGCCGCGGTGGCACCTCTTCGTGTGGTGGTGGTCGCCCGAGTCGTGGGAGCCCCATCGATGAAGGGAGGCGCACCATGGTCGCGCGGCCGCCTAGGCCGCGCTTCCACTCTGCGGAAGTGCTACCGGAGTTTGTCGTGTGGGCGAAGAACCCGGCCGACACTTGGCTTCAGCTCCAGTGCTTCTTTGTCGGCGAGCTGCCAGCCACTGGTCTAGGCGGTTTCTCGCTGCAGGTGGACGGCTGCAGCAGCAAGGCTTCGTGGGTCGCGATCGAGGTCTCTGCCGCAGGCAATGATACATCCATTTTGCATCATGCTTTTATATCGATATTTACTGCATTATGGGCTGTTACTACACATTATGTCACAATACTTATGCCTATTCCCTCTTATTTTACAAGGTTTACATGAAGAGGGAGAATGCCGGCATCTGGAATTCTGGGCTGGAAGAGGAGCAAATATTAGAGACCTATTCTGCACAACTCCAAAAGTCCTGAAACTTCACGGGAGCATGTTTCGGATTATATATAAAATATTCGGTGAAAGAAGTACCAGAGTGGGGTCACCCACCGTCCACGACGGTGGGGGGCGCGCCCTACCCCCCTTGGCGCACCCCCTACCTCATGGGCCCCCTGGCAGCCCTCTGATGCCCATCTTTGGCTATATGAAGTCTTTCGCCCTGTAAAAAATCATAAGCAAGCTCTCAGGACGAAACTCCGCCACCACGAGGCGGAACCTTGGCGGAACCAATCTAGGGCTCCGACGGAGCTGTTCTGCTAGGGAAACATCCCTTCGGGAGGGGGAAATCATCACCATCGTCATCAACATCGATCCTCTCATCGGGAGGGGGTCAATCTCCATCAACATCTTCACCACCACCCTCTCATCTCAAACCCTAGTTCATCTCTTATATCCAATCTTTGTCCCAATGCCTCAGATTGGTACCTGTGGGTTGCTAGTAGTGTTGATTACTCCTTGTAGTTGATGCTAGTTGGTTTACTTGGTGGAAGATCATATTTTCAGGTCCATTATGCATATTAACACCCCTCTAATTATGAACATGAATATGATTTGTGAGTACTTACGTTTGTTCCTGAGGGCATGGGAGAAGTGTTGCTATAAGTAGTCATGTGAATTTGGTATTCTTTTGATATTTTGATGAGATGTATGTTGTCTCTCCTCTAGTGGTGTCATGTGAACATCGACTACATGACACTTCACCATTGTTTGGGCCTAGAGGAAGGCATTGGGAAGTAATAAGTAGATGATGGGTTGCTATAGTGACAGAAGCTTAAACCCTAGTTTATGCGTTGCTTCGCAAGGGGCTGATTTGGATCCATATGTTTCATGCTATGGTTAGGTTTACCTTAATACTTCTGTTGTAGTTGCGGATGCTTGCAATAGGGGTTAATCATAAGTGGGATGCTTGTCCAAGGAAGGACAATACCCAAGCACCGCAAAGTACCGAACGCGAATCATATGAACATGATGAAAACTAGCTTTACGATAATTCCCATGTGTCCTCGGGAGTGCTTTCCTTTATATAAGAGTTTGTCCAGGCTTGTCCTTTGCTACAAAATGTATTGGGTCATCTTGCTGCACCTTATTTACTTTTACTATTTTTTACGCGTTACCAATTACCTTATCACAAAACTATCTGTTACCGATAGTTTTAGTGCTTGCAGAGAATACCTTGCTGAAAACCGCTTATCATTTCCTTCTGCTCCTCGTTGGGTTCGACACTCTTACTTATCGAAAAGGCTACGATAGATCCCCTACACTTGTGGGTCACCAAGACTCTTTTCTGGCGCTGTTGCCGGGGAGTGAAGCGCCTTTGGTAGGTGGAATTTGGTAAGGAAAAATTTATATAGTGTGCTAAAATTTACTGTCACTTGTTACTATGGAACATAATCCTTTGAGGGGCTTGTTCGGGGTATCTTCACCCCGACCAGTAGAGCAAAGAGTTTCTCCTCAACCTACTGAACCTACTGAAAATGTTTACTTTGAAATTCCTTCAGGTATGATAGAGAAACTGCTAGCTAATTCTTTCACAGGTGATGGAACATTACATCCCGATTTGCACCTAATCTATGTGGATGAAGTTTGTGGATTATTTAAGCTTGCAGGTATGCCCGAGGATGTTATCAAGAAGAAGGTATTCCCTTAATCTTTGAAGGGAAATGCATTGACATGGTTTAGGCTATGTAATGATATGGGATCATGGAACTACAACCGATTGAAATTGGAATTTCATCAGAAGTTTTATCCTATGCATCTTGTTCATCGTGATTGTAATTATATATATAATTTTTGGCCTCGCGAAGGAGAAAGCATCGCTCAAGCTTGGGGGAGGATTAAGTCAATGTTATATTCATGCCCCAATCATGAGCTCTCAAGAGAAATTATTATTCAAAAAACTTATGCTCGGCTTTCTCTCGATAATCGCTCCATGCTTGATACTTCTTGTACTGGTTCTTTTCTGATGAAGACTATTGAATTCAAATGGGATTTATTGGAAAGAATTAAACTCAACTCTGAAGATTGGGACCTCGACGAAGGTAAGGAGTCAGGTATAACACCTAGGTTTAATTGTGTTAAATGTTTTATGGATACCGATGCTTTTTGTGAATTTAGCACTAAATATGGACTTGACTCTAAGATAATAGCTTCATTCTATGAATCCTTTGCTACTCATGTTGATCTCCCTAAGGAGAAGTGGTTTAAATATAATCCTCCCATTGAAGTAAAAGTAGTTGCACCTATTAAAGTTGAAGAAAAGACTATCACTTATAATGATCTTGTTGTTCCTACTGCTTTTATTGAGAAACCACCTTTCCCTGCTAGAATAAAGGATCATGCTAAAGCTTCAACTGTGGTTCGTAAGAGTAATACTAGAACACCTACTCCCTCTGAGCAAATTAAAGTTGAACCTAGTGTTTCTATGGTTAAAGATCTCTTGGCCGATAATATTGATGGGCATGTTATTTACTTCTGTGATGAAGCTGCTAGAATTGCTAGACCCGATACTAAAAATAAACATAGACCTGTTGTAGGCATGCCTGTTATTTCTGTTAAAATAGGAGATCATTGCTATCATGGCTTATGTGATATGGGTGCTAGTGTAAGTGCAATACCCCATTCCTTATATAAATAAATTATGCATGATATTGCACCTGTTGAGATAGAGGAGATAGATGTTACAAATTAAACTTGCCAATAGAGACACTATTTCACCGGTTGGGATTGTTAGAGATGTTGAAGTCTTGTGTGGGAAAGTTAAATATCCTGCTGATTTTCTTGTTCTTTTTTCCCCACAAGATAACTTTTGTCCCATTATATTTGGTAGATCCTTCTTGAATACTGTTAATGCTAAGATAGACTGCAATAAGGATATTGTTTCTGTTTGTTTAGGGGATATGCCTCATGAATTTAATTTTGCTAAATTTTGTAGACAACCCCATGATAAAGAATTGCCAAGTAAATATGAAATTATTGGTCTTGCTTCTATTGCCATGCCTCCTAGTGATCCTTTAGAACAATATTTGCTAGACCATGAAAATGATATGTTTATGAATGAAAGAAGGGAAATAGATGAAGTATTCTTTAAGCAGGGACCTATTTTGAAACACAACTTGCCTGTTGAAATCCTAGGGGATCCTCCTCCACCTAAGGGTGATCCCGTGTTTGAGCTTAAACCTTTACCTGATACTCTTAAATATGCTTATCTTGATGAGAAAGAGATATAACCTATTATTATTAGTGCTAACCTTTCAGAGCATGAAGAAAAGAAATTATTGAAAACTCTAAAGAAGCACCGTGATGCTATTGGATATACTCTTGATGATCTTAAGGGCATTAGTCCCACTCTCTGCCAGCATAAAATAAAACTGGAAAAAGACGTGAAACCGGTTGTTGATCACCAACTACGGTTAAAACCTAAGACGAAAGAAGTGGTAGGAAAAGAAATACTAAAGCTTCTGGAGGCAGGTATAATTTATCCCATTGTTAATAGTCAGTGGGTAAGTCTTGTCCATTGTGTCCCTAAGAAGAGAGGTATCAATGTTGTTCCTAATGATAAAGATGAATTGATCCCACAAAGAATTGTTATAGGTTATAGAATGGTAATTGATTTCCGCAAATTAAATAAAGCTACTAAAAATGATCATTACCCTTTACCTTTTATTGATCAAATGCTAGGAAGATAATCCAAACATACACATTTTTGCTTTCTAGATGGTTATTCTGGTTTCTCTCAAATACCTGTGTCAAAAGAGGATTAAGAAAAGACAACTTTTACTTGCCCTTTCGGTACCTTTGCTTATAGACGTATGCCTTTTGGTTTAGGCAATGCACCTGCTACTTTTCAAAGATGTATGACTGCTATATTCTCTGACTTTTGTGATAAGATTGTTGAGGTTTTCATGGATGATTTCTCCGTTTATGGAAATTCTTATGATGATTGCTTAAGCAACCTTGATCAAGTTTTGCAGAGATGTGAAGAAACTAATCTTGTCTTGAATTGGGAGAAGTGTCACTTTATGGTTAATGAAGGTAGCAGCGGGTCGTCTCGTCGCCGCGCTTCAATGAAGAGCGAGGAGGGGTCTGGCTGAGCTCAGGAGAGCGCCACGAGCCCGTCCTCACGACTTGCCGCGGGAGCACGTTCCGCTTTTGTTTCGTTCCTCCTTTCCTTCCTGCATTAAGAGAGATACAAGTATGGGGCCCCGCTGGGGCGTGCAACACTTATGATTTCGAAGTGGCTGTGCTATGTTTATCATTCTTGTGTCGTGTTGCAGCATCGCGTTTTACGTATGCGCGTAGGAATAACTTAGCTTGAAGCGCCTAAAGTAGTTTCCACCTCGCGATACGTGCGTTCCACAATGCCTGGCGAGGCCTCCTATGCTCGGAAGGCGTCTGAGAACTGCAAAAATTTGGTAGGAAATTCTTATCCTTCTGAATCCTGGTCACAGGCGCTGCTGGTCATGACCCAGTGCTTCACATCGCGGTACCCGGGGGGCACAGATTGAGAGGGGTGCGCCAGCTTGTGAACTCGAGCGAGGGTGCCTTGCGAAAAACAGGAAAACGAAAACAATAACGAGGGCGCCTATCCAGCCCCCTTGCGAGGCATGCGAGGGAGAGCACGGGTCAAAAACAAGGAACCAAGGGCAGAAAAGGAGGCAACAAGGATAATGGAACCAGGCCAGCAAGGAACACCAGAAAGCAAATTCTCACTAAAAAGGGGCAAACCAACTGCGAAAAGCAAATGAAAAGCCGCGTCCGGAACCTAGTCTAGTCCTCTAGTCTTCTGACCAGCGCGGAGCTAAGTGTTGCCACTAAGACGTGTGAGGGAGCCCCCAAGGCCCGAGGGCGGCACTCCTGAGACTCTAGGGCATGTACAACCCCACTCATTATTATGTGAGAGTGTCATGAGTGGAGATCTTCACAGGCACTGGGCCTTGCTTCACAGGCGCCGGGCCTTGTTTCATGGGTAGAACTTCAGGAGGTGCTGGATGTTCCAGGCGTTCTGGATGGGGATCCCGTCCTGCATCTCCAGGCGTGTGATACGTCTCCAACGTATCTATAATTTTTGATTGTTCCATGCTATTATATTATTTGTTTTGGATGTAAATGGGCTTATTTATACACTTCTATATTATTTTTGGGGCTAACCTACTAACCCAAGGCCCAATGCAAATTGCTGTTTTTTGCCTATTTCAGTGTTTCACAGAAAAGGAATATCAAATGGAATCCAAACGGAATGAAACCTTCGGGAGAGTTATTTTTGGAACAAACATGATCCATATGACTTGGAATGGATGCCAAGAAATCAACGAGGAGGCCACGAGGTAGAGAGGCACGCCTGCCCCCCTGGCCGTGCCCCCCACCCTCATGGGCCCCTCGTGGCTCCACCGACCTACTTCTTCCTCCTATATATGTCCATATACCCCGAAAACATCCAGGAGCACCACGAAACCCTATTTCTACCGCCGCAACCTTCTGTACCCAAGAGATCCCATCTTGGGGCCTTTTCCGGAGCTCCGCCGGAGGGGGAATCGATCATGGAGGGCTTCTACATTAACAACATAGCCTCTCCGATGACGTGTGAGTAGTTTACCACAGACCTTCGAGTCCATAGTTATTAGCTAGATGGCTTTGAAAGTGCAACTCTCCCTGGGTGGTTTTAGTAATTCATAACAACATATATCCCATTGAGCTAATGCTATTTCAAGATAAATATTTCAGGAAAGCTCAATCTTTGGCATGGCACGGATTAGAAAGTGGACCCCTCAAAATACTAAGAAGACATGTTGGCTCAAGCTCAAGACTCTACATTTTACTTTTAGTGATCCAAGATCACATTGAGTTCATAGGAAAAGCCAATACTATTAAAAGGGGATAAGGTGTTGCTTAATGAGTTACTTGCTCAAAATTCTTAGTGATATGTCCAAAACCCTCAACTACTTTCTCACATCCACATATGTCCCAAACCAAAAGTCAAACTCGGTGCCACCAAAATTTCCTACCCGGCCACCGAGTTCACTTGACATAGCCACTGCCACAAACCCTAGTCATTTCGGTCTCACCGAGATGGGATTGCAACCTCTCTGTTTCACTTCGTAACATTTCGGTCCAACCAAGATGAGCGATCGGTCCCACCGAGATTGCAATGCAAACTCTCTATTTCCCCTTCGTAACGTTTCAGTTTAACTGAGATGTGCGAATCGGTCCCACCGAGTTTGCCTGACCAACTCTCTGTTTGCCTATTACCAAAATCGGTCCCATCGAATTTGTGTAATCGGTCTCACCGAGATTACGTTATGCCTAACCGTAATGGAATCGGTCCCACCGAGTTGACATATTGGTCCCACCGAAAAGCCTAACATTCACATTTTGAACTAAATTGGTCTGACCGAGTTTAATGATTCGGTCCCGCCGAGTTTGGTGATTTGTGTGTAAGGGTTAGATTTTGTGTGGAGGCTATATATACCCCTCCACCCACTCTTTATTCATGGAGAGAGCCATCAGAACATGCCTACACTTCCAACATACATTTTCTGAGAGAGAACCACCTACACTTGTGTTGAGGTCAGATATTCCATTCCAACCACATAAATCTTGAACTCTAGCCTTCCCCAAGTTGCTTTCCACTCAAACCCTCTTTCCACCAAATCCAATCCTATGAGAGAGAGCTGAGTTTTGGGGAGACTATCATTTGAAGCACAAGACCAAGGAGTTCATCATCAACACACCATCTATTACCTTTTGGAGAGTGGTGTCTCCTAGGTTGGTTAGGTGTCACTTGGGAGCCTCCGTCAAGATTGTGGAGTTGAACCAAGGAGTTTGTATGGGCAAGGAGATTGCCTACTTCATGAAGATTTGCCGTAGTGAGGCAAGTCCTTCATGGGTGATGGCCATAGTGGGATAGACAAGGTTGCTTCTTCATGGACCCTTCGTGGGTGGAGCCCTCCGTGGACTCGCACAATCGTTACCCTTCGTGGGTTGAAGTCTCCATCAACGTGGATGTACGATAGCACCACCTATCGGAACCACGCCAAAAATCTCTGTGTCTACATTGTGTTTGGTCCTCCAAACTCATCCCTTTACCTTCATATGCAATTGTTTTACATTTCGCTGCTATACTCTTAGAATTGCATGTGTAGATTGATTACTTAACTTGTGCTAAGTTGTTAAATCTGCCAAGACTTCAAATTGGGAAAAGACTAGATTTTTATTTGGTCAAGTAGTCTAATCACCCCCTCTAGACATACTTTCAATCCTACAAGTGCTATCAGAGCTTTGGTCTCCATTTGCTTTGATTTCCATAGCTTTTGGTGATCATAGCCTTGGTTTCACAACCTAGGAGAGTATGGCGTCCAGCGAGGGAAATTACCACCGTAGAGGTCCTTACTTTGATTATACTAATTTTGCTAGTTGGAAGCATAAGATGAAAATGCATATTCTTGGACATAACCCCGCCGTTTAGGCTATTGTGTGTATTGGCTTGCAAGGTGAATTCTTTGATGGGAGAGAACCGAACTGTGAAGCTACCGCAAAAGAGTTGAAGATGTTGCAATACAATGCTGAAGCTTGCGATATTCTCTTCAATGGATTGTGCCCCAAAGAATTCAACAAAGTCAGCCGTCTTGAGAATGCAAAGGAAATTTGGGTTACTTTGATTGATATGCACGAAGGTACCGACTCCGTCAAGGAATCCAAATTGGATGTGCTTCAAAGTAAACTTGACAAGTTCAAAATGAAGGATGGTGACAGTGTCGCTGAAATATACTCTAGGCTTGCTCTCATAAAAAATGAGATTGCCGGCTTACGAAGTGAAGAGATGACCGACAGATTCATCATCAAGAAGATCCTAAGAGACTTGGATGGAAAATATGACATTGTGTGCACATTGATCCAAATGATGCCCAATTACAAAGATCTCAAGCCAACGAAAGTCATTGGAAGAATTTTTGCTCATGAGATGTCACTTAAGGATAAGGAAGAGCTCCACAACAAGTCAAGTGGTGCCTACAAAGCCTCTTGTGAAGCTCCCACATCATCAAGTGAGAAACAAGCCTTCAATGAAGAATTGAGCCTAATGGTGAAGAATTTCAACAAGTTCTACAAGAGTAGAAGCAAGGAAAGAAGTTCCTAGTCAAGGTCCTACAATGACAAAAGATCTTCAAGTCGTGAATGTAATTGCTACAATTGTGGAAGACCCGGACACTACTCCAATGAGTGTACGGCTCCCTACAAAAGAAGAGAAGATTTCCCCAAAAGAAGAAGTAGAAGAGAAGAATCACCACCTAGAGAGAGGATGAGTAGAGATAACCATTATGAACGAAGAACATCGCGGAGAAGCAAGGATTCGGAAAGGAAGGACAAATCATCAAGGATCTACACAAAACGAAGACATGAAGCTCATCTCGGTGAATGGGTATCCGGCTCTGACTCCGACAATCACTCCGAAAGAAGTTACCACTCCGACTCTGAATACACTCAAGATGAAGGTGTTGTCGGTCTAGCACTTGTGTCAACCAACTCCTACGACATATTTGAGTCACCAAATGAAGGAATTGGAAGATGCTTCATGGCTAAAGGCCCAAGGGTATCACACCCCGATTATGTTGATTTCAATAGTGATGAAGATGATTTGCTAGGTGATGATGATTTACTTGTTGACAACACTAGTTATGAAAACTATGATGAACTTGCTATTAATCATGCTAATCAAGATAAAACGAATGACAATGATAAGAAGGATATTGAGTGTCTAACTAAAGAACTAAACACTCTTAAGTTAGCTCATGAAACTACCTTGGAAGATCATCGAGAACTTTTAAAGACTCATGAGAAACTACGCTTTGAAAAGCTCAACCTTGAGCAAGAGCATGACTTCTTAAAGGCAATCAATGATGATCTTCGCAAGAAAAGTTCTTCTTACATTGCCAAGCGTTTACTCTTGTCTACTTACATGCCTCAAGTTAAATCTAGCAACAAGAACAAGAAAGATTCTTCTTCTAGTAGTAACAATAATCATGCTAAAACCAATGATGTTGCTTCTAGTAGTTCTCTTGATTCCACTAATGATTCTCTTAGCCAAGTTACACTTGAGCAAGAAAATATCTTATTAAAGGGAATTAGAGAGAAAGGTGTTTACAAGAGTCTTGCCAGAAGTAAGCAATTTGAGGAAATTGTACGCAAGCAAGGAAGACACCGGAAGAATCAAGGTGTTGGTTTTGAATGAAAGTTCAATGCCAATGGAGTTGAGTGGGAAGAAGATCAATAGCCCAAGATGAAGTTTGTCCCTCAACAAGAGAAGTATGATCCTACTACTTGCCAAGGAACACAAGCTCAAGATGATCTTCCACCACAAGACCACAAGCTAAAGGGCAAGGACAAGCTTCAAGAGGAGATTGATGCATTTGAAGAACCTCCTAAGGCATTGGTCAAGTGGGTTCCCAAGACTACATCAAGTTATACTTCATCAAGTATGACTACAACTCCAAGGATTCCCATCAAGATGGTGTGGATCCCGAAGAAGAAGAACTAGAGAGTTCTTGAGGGTGACTCCGCCAACATACTTCACTCATATCACTTTGGCAAGGACAAGTGCAAACAACTTCCATATCTTCCACTAGTTCAAGGAGTCACAAACCCTCTTGTTGGTAAGACAAGGGACAAGGTAACCTAATCCATTCATGGACATCATCTCATGTGAATATCACTCTATGTCTATGGATATCCGTGTTTGTTCCTTGTGGGACTAACCCATGTAGGTATTGAAAGTGCAACTCACTCCAAAGGATTGCTCTGAATGATCTACATCAACTTTGAGCACCTACATCTTCAACACCTACATGAATTCATCATCGACAAAACCCAAGGTTAGTTCATCCCTCCTAGGGGGGATATCACATCTAGGGGGAGCTTTACTCTAATCAATTGAGCTAAAGCAACCCTAATGATGTGAACACAACAATGCATTATGTAAAAGTGGTAACCCCACTTGTGCTTAAACAATCAGTATAACCTACGATTAAATGATCTCATTTGACTCCTCAGTCAATATACTCATATATAGATGACCTAGTCATCGCCAAATTGCTTGATAGATTCTAGAGAGATTGTGCATGCTTTGCCACATATTTCATTTGCCATCTTATTGTGTGAGCATGTTGGTTGCATGTTTTACTCATTTGAGGACATCCATTTGTTGCCTTGATTGTTTGGCTTTTTCTCTTTTGCAAAATGGATGGACAAGAATGCCTAAGGACTTCCTCTAGCTATCTATGCTTTTCACGTCTCAAACTCTATTCATGCGACATCACAAAGTTTGATCAAGTCAGTTTCGAACCACTCTGTGTGAGGAGCACTCGGAGTCCCCGATTCGTCAGACTTAGATTTCCAAAACCTCTTTGTGAATTTCAGTATGACCGAGTCATTCATTTCGGCCACACTGAGATCACTAAGTTGATCTAGGTTTTCAATCTCGGTGCAATCGATTTGAACTTTTCGGTCACACCGAGTTGCAGTAACCGTTTGCGAGTCTGCATCTTGGTGCCACCGAATTGTTCCACTCGGTCACACCGACAGGGTCGGGATATATCTACTCATGGGTTGAATTTTGGAAATTTCTTCAAAACCCTTCGCCCCACACGTGTCCTGCTCTGCCTCCTCGGGTCTCCGGATCGTCTCCTCGCCGCCAGTGACCTCCCGCCGCTGGTCTCCGTCGCCGTCAACGGAAATCTGCTCCGCCGTTGTCGCTGTAGCGAACCCCCGCCGAACTAGGGTATGGGTTCAACCTTTGTGCTATTATTTTACCTCTGATTCATATCACATTATTTTTTCCATGATCCTTAACACATATGTGAACACTCTATCCACTGAAAACATCCTTTAGGTTAAGTTTTATTTGGAAATTTAGGGTTAGGTCTCTGCCGAACTCATCTCGGACCGACCGAGTTGTAGAAATCGGTCTCACCGATTTGGCTTGGGCCATAGCACTTGCAATTTTTGGTTTGACCGAAAACTGCAAATCAGTGTGACCGAGTTCAATTCTCTGTGAAACCCTAGCAGTCTCGGTGCCACCGAACTGTGACTTGGTCTGACCGAGTTCACTAGTTTAGGTTCCAAAAGCTGCTTCGGTATCACCGAGTTTGCAAATTGGTAGCTCCGAAATGCTTTCTATGGAGAACTAAAACTAAGCTTTTAAGTCATTTTTTGCAAAAAAAAAACTCTGCACTTTGTGATGCTCATCCACTCTATCTCATCTACATCTGTTCACAGGGTCTGCTGTCAGTGAGTTTGCAGAGATGTCTGATCAGAGTGATAGTGAGAACAAGTCTGAGGAACATGTGCAGCTGAGTGAGGGTTCAGATCCCTCGAGCACTTCTGATGATGGCAACAGGAGCACTCCCAGCAACTTGCCAAAGGCAGCCACCAGATCTAGGAAGAAGAGAACCTCAGAATCTGAGGATGAGGATTATGTTGCCACTGAGGAGGAAGTAATCTCCAAGAAGAAGGTGCTGAAAAAGGAGTATGGCATAGCTACTACAGTTAAGTCGGGGATGAATAGGGAGGCTCCAGTGATACGTCTCCAATGTATCTATAATTTTTGAATGCTCCATGCTATATTATCTACTGTTTTGGACATTATTAGGCCTTATTTTCCACTTTTATATTATTTTTGGGACTAACCTATTAACCGGAGGCCCAGCCCAGAATTGTTGTTTTTTGCCTGTTTTAGGGTTTCAAAGAAAAGGAATATCTAACGGAGTCCAAACGGAATGAAACCTTCGGAGACGTGATTTTCTCAACAAACAAGACCCGGGAGACTTGGACCCTACGTCAAGACACAAAAGAGGAGGCCACGAGGTAGGGGGCGCGCCCTCCACCCTCATGGGCCCCCTTTTTCTCCACCGACGTACTCCTTCCTCCTATATATACCTACATACCCCCAAACGATCAGATACGGAGCCAAAAACCTAATTCCACTGCCGCAACTTTCTATATCCATGAGATCCCATCTTGGGGTCTGTTCCAGAGCTCCACCGGAGGGGGCATCGATCACAGAGGGCTTCTACATCAACACCATAGCCTCTCCGATGAAGTGTGAGTAGTTTACCTCAGACCTATAGTAGCTAGATGGCTTCTTCTCTATTTTTGGATCTCAATACAATGTTCTCCCCCTCTCTTGTGGAGAACTATTCGATGTAATCTTCTTTTTGCGGTGTGTTTGTTGAGACCGATGAATTGTGGGTTTATGATCAAGTTTATCTATGAACAATATTTGAATCTCCTATGAATTCTTTTATGTATGATTGGTTATCTTTGCAAGCCTCTTCGAATTATCAGTTTGGTTTGGCCTACTAGATTGATCTTTCTAGCAATGGGAGAAGTGCTTAGCTTTGGGTTCAATCTTGCGGTGTCCTTTCCCAGTGACAGTAGGGGCAGCAAGGCACGTATTGTATTGTTGCCATCGAGGATAACAAGATGGGGTTTTCTTCATATTGCATGAGTCTATCCCTCTACATCATGTCATCTTGCTTAAGGTGTTACTCTGTTTTTAACTTAATACTCTAGATGCATGCTGGATAGCGATCGATGAGTGGAGTAATAGTAGTAGATGCAGGCAGGAGTCGGTCTACTTGTCTCAGACGTGATGCCTATATACATGATCATACCTAGATATTCTCGTAACTATGCTCAATTCTGTCAATTGCTCAACAGTAATTCGTTCACCCACCATAGAATACTTATGCTCTCGAGAGAAGCCACTAGTGAAAGCTATGGCCCTCGGGTCTATCTTCATCATATTAATCTCCTACTACTTAGTTATTTCCTTTGATTTTTTACTTTTCCTTTATTTTACTTTGCATATTTATCACAAAAATACCAAAAATATTATCTTATAATATCTATCAAATCTCACTCTCGTAAGTGGCCGTGTAGGGATTGACAACCCCTATTCGCGTTGGTTGCGAGGATTTATTTGTTTTGTGCAGGTACGAGGGACTCACGCATAGCCTCCTACTGGATTGATACCTTTGTTCTAAAAAACTGAGGGAAATACTTACACTACTTTGCTGCATCATCCCTTCCTCTTCGGCGAAAACCAACGCAGTGCTCAAGAGGTAGCATCCAACAAAGAGAATTCCGATGTCTAAGGCCAGAGCCTCTACTCAAGAAACAATGGAGTTCAATCTTGAACCCAAAGAAGGTGGAGAAGGCAAGAAAAGGACGGAAAGAGTCAAGAAGACCATTGCCAGAGTCATTGGCAAGCCCTCCATGATGAAAGATC
The DNA here is from genome assembly GCF_056163025.1 of Triticum urartu. NCBI lineage: Eukaryota > Viridiplantae > Streptophyta > Magnoliopsida > Poales > Poaceae > Triticum > Triticum urartu. Next base: position 67,565,962 of record NC_141875.1, on the reverse strand, counting down.
CCTCTGAAGATGAAGAAGAGGAAGAGGATGCTCCATCACCCAAAGCTCAAAAGCTCATGGGAGATGCTATTAAGTCAGGGGCTGCAACATCAAAGCCCAAAGTTTCCCCCAAAGCTCAAGCTCAGAAGCCTCCTAAGCCCAAGAGGAACACCAGAAGTATACCTACTGAAGAAAAGAACAAGGCCTCGGTGCCTGAAGCTGAAGAAGATGATGAGTCTCTTATTTTGAGAAAATTGAAGCCCAAGATTCCAAACCGCAATGGTGCTCATCCAGTCGCTGAGAACATGCATATCAGGAAAGATTCAGGACTGAGATTGTGGAGACAGTCTAATCCCTATGCTGTGAGGAGAAGGACTGCAGTTGACTACAGGTTTCATACAAAGCAACAACAAGACTTTTATGAAACTATTCTGCTTGACAAGAAGCCCATTGTGTGTGAAATCAGATGGTTTGATTGGGAATTCATCCAGGATAATGAAGATCACTTCCCATGAGTTTATGACAGCTTCAAAGCATGTGAAGTAGTGGAGTTTGTTGGACAGAAGCTCACAAAATGGAATGATGAGCTGACCATGCAGTTTTAACCCACTGCTCACTTTTACCCAGATGGGAAGATCATTTGGATGTCAGAAGGTACTAGGTACCAATCCATAGTTGAAGAATGGGCAAAATTGATAAATGCCCTAGCAGAACATGAAGATGACTTGGATGTGTATGCCAAGAAGAAGAAGAAGTAACACAACACTATGGCTAACATGTACAAGTAGATCCCAGATAAAGCTTTCGAGACTCACAAGCTTAGATCTGCACATTTCTTGTTGACTAGTCTGCCTACTATCAACTGGATCCTAAGGCACACTCTACTACCCAAGTCAGGAGATCACAAGATGATCAGAGGGCACTCTATCAACCTGCTACAGCTTTTTGATGTCCCTCAGAAGTTCAAGGTCATGAGTCTGATTGTAGAGACAATCAAGAGGACTGTTCCTGACCATAAGAGAAGTTGTGGGTATGCTCCACACATTGAGGAGCTCATCAACTCCAAGATGGGCATAGGAACATATCTGTTGGATAAGGAGCATCTACCCCTGTATCCTGATTTTGAAGATAATATTGTTGTGATGAATGAGGCGGAACCATCATCAGTTCAAGCACAAAAAAGAGCCAAAGCAAAGGCTGAGAAAGCTGCCAAGATGCCAAGTGTTGAAGAGGCATCTCAGGTTTTCCTGAAGAGCAAGCAAGATCAACTTGCATATCTGATCCAGTCTACACTGAGCATTGAGAAGGGCTTGGCCACCTTGACTCAAAACCAGGAGAGCTTGGAGAGGATCATAGAAACTAAATTTTATGATCTTGATTTGAAGGTAACTAAGATTCAAACAGCAATTGAGAAGCTTCAGGAGGAAGAAGAAGAGAAGAGAGGCAAGGCAAGGCAACCACAGATGCATTTTAGCGAGTGCCCAGAGGACAGAGGTCTGCTGCCGTGCCAGTGATAGATTCTAGAGTACAACATCAGCACCAGCAGCTACAGCTCCAGTGCCACCTCCAGCAGCCACTCCATCAGCTCCAACTACATCGACAGATGCCTTCGTCCTTGGAGTTCTCTCTACACCACCCCCCAAAGACCAAGCCTAAGAGACGCATAGCAGTATGCATATTTGAACTTTTTGGTAACTTGTTGCCAAAGGGGGAGAAATATGTATAGATCATAGGCTTTGAGATTGTGTCTTTTCCTTTGGTTGAACCTTTTATTGTGCGAGATACTTTATGTCCTTGTGTGAGATACTTGTGTGATCATGTGATTGATCATTTGCTACCTTAATGCTTGTTTAGATGATACTATCTTTTATATCCATATATGATCATTCACTTGTTTGGTGATGAGTGCATGCTTTTAATTTATCATTTTGAGCGCTCCACCAAGATGTATGTGACATCGAAGAGTAACCCATGATCCTAATCGATGTGCATTTGCATTCAAAAGCAAATTTTAAATAATGCACAAATTTAGGGGGAGATCTTGCTTATCACATACTTCTCAAAGCGCCGATGTTTTTCAATCTTATTATCATCTGTAGAAGCTTTGATCTATATGTTGTCATCAATTATCAAAAAGGGGGAGATTGAAAGTGCAACTATCCCTGGGTGGTTTTGGTAATTCCTAACAACATATAGCCCATTGAGCTAATGCTATTTCAAGATAAATATTTCAAGAAAGCTCAATGTTTGGCATGGCATGGATTAGAATGTGGACCCCTCAAAATACTAAGAATACATGTTGGCTCAAGCTCAAGACTCTACATTTTACTTTTAGTGATCCAAGATAACATTGAGTCCATAGGAGAAGCCAATGCTATTAAAAGGGGATGAGGTGTTGCTTAATGAGTTACTTTCTCAAAATGCTTAGTAATATGCTCCAAAACCCTCAACTACCTTCTCACATCCACATATGCCACAAACCAAAAGTCAAACTCGGCCCCACCGAAATTTCCTACCCGGCGCCACCGAGTTCACTTGACATAGCAACTGCCAGAAACCCTAGTCATTTCGGTCTCACTGATAGCGATCTTGGTCTCACCGAGATGGGATTGCAACCTCTCTGTTTCTCTTCATAACATTTCGGTCCAACCGAGATGAGCGATCGGTCCCACTGAGATTGGAATGCAAACTCTCTGTTTCCCCTTCATAACATTTCGGTCTAACTGAGATGAGCGAATCAGTCCCACCGAGTTTGCCTGACCAACTTTCTGTTTGCCTATTACCAAAATCGATCCCACCGAATTTGTGTAATCGGTCTCACGGTGATTACGTTATGCCCTAACCCTAATGGAATCGGTCCCACCGAGTTGACATGTCGGTCCCACCGAAAATCCTAACATTCACATTTTGAACTAAATCGGTCTGACCGAGTTTCATGATCCGGTCCCACCGAGTTTGGTGATTTGTGTGTAACGGTTAGATTTTGTGTGGAGGCTATATATACCACTCCACCCACTCTTCATTCGTGGAGAGAGCCATCAGAACATGCCAACACTTCCAACATACATTTTCTGAGAGAGAACCACCTACACTTGTGTTGAGGTCAAGATATTCCATTCCAACCACATAAATCTTGATCTCTAGCCTTGCCCAAGTTTCTTTCCACTCAAACCCTCTTTCCACCAAATCCAATCCTATGAGATAGAGCTGAGTGTTGGGGAGACTATCATTTGAAGCACAAGACCAAGAGTTCATCATCAACACACCATCTATTACCTTTTGGAGAGTGGTGTCTCCTAGATTGGTTAGGTGTCACTTGGGAGCCTCCATCAAGATTGTGGAGTTGAATCAAGGAGTTTGTACGGGCAAGGAGATCGCCTACTTCGTGAAGATCTACCCTAGTGAGGCAAGTCCTTTATCGGCGATGGCCATGGTGGGATAGACAAGGTTGCTTCTTCGTGGACCCTTCGTGGGTGGAGCCCTCTGTGGACTCGCGCAACCATTACCCTTCGTGGGTTGAAGTCTCCATCAACGTGGATGTACGATAGCACCACCTATCGGAACCATGCTAAAAATCTCCATGTCTACATTGCGTTTGCTCCTCCAAACTCCTCCCTTTATCTTCATATGCTATTGTTTTACATTCCGCTGCTATACTCTTAGAATTGCATGCGTAGGTTGATTACTTAACTTGTGCTAAGTTGTTAAAATCTGTCAAGACTTAAAATTGGGAAAAGGATAGATTTTTATTTGGTCAAGTAGTCTAATCACCCCCCTCTAGACATACTTTTGATCCTACAGGCTTCTTCTCTCTCTTTGGATCTCAATACAATGTTCTTCTCGATCTTCTTGGAGATCTATTCGATGTAATCTTTTTGCGGTGTGTTTGTCGAGATCCGATAAATTGTGGGTTTATGATCAAGTGACCGTGAAGGGATTGACAACCCCTTTATCGTGTTGGTTGCGAGGTTCTTATTTGTTTGTGTAGGTACGAGGGACTTGCGTGTAGTCTCCTACTGGAATGATACCTTGGTTCTCAAAAACTGAGGGAAATACTTACGCTACTTTGCTGCATCACCCTTTCCTCTTCAAGGGAAAATCAACGCAATGCTCAAGAGGTAGCAAGAAGGATTTCTGGCGCCGTTGCCGGGGAGGTTGCACCAAGTCAAGTCAAGATTTGATCTCCCATCAACAAGCCATTTCTGGCGCCGTTGCCGGGGAGATCTAATCACAAAGTCAAGACATACCAAGTACCCATCACAAACTCCTATCCCTCGCATTACGTTATTTGCCATTTGCCTCTCGTTTTCCTCTCCCCCACTTCACCCTTGCTATTTTATTCGCACTCTTTTTCCACTTGCCTCTTTTTCGCTTGCTTCTTGTGTCGCCGTGTGTCGTCATGGCTAGTCCCTTATCTGCCCCTTTGTCTCCCGAGTTTGAAGTTCTTCACTTCAAACAGAGACAAGGAGAAAATTTAAAAGATGCTTGGTTTAAGATGATGGAATCTTATCATAATTGCACCCTAGAGGTGAATTTTAGAACTTTACTTCGCAATTTTTATGTTGGGCTAATGTCGGTGTACTAGAGTAGGGGTACCCTTGTACCCCGAACTTGTGCACGGGCAGTTGCAGCGTCCCGCGGCAAGGCCTGCCAGGTCACCGCCAAGATTCCTTGTGGTCCCTCTGAAGACCATTCAAGAACAAAATACTCAAGACAAGACCCCGGCAAGAGGAGCTTGCCGGGAAAAAAGCAAGACCCCGGCAAGAGGAGCTTGCCGGGAAGGCCATCAGAAGCGTCCCAAGACCCCGGCAAGAGGCGCTTGCCGGGAAGGCCGTCCGAGGCATTCCAAGGAACTTGCCGCGGCGCGCTACGCGCCCCGACAAGGCCTGGTGAGCGACAAGCTCCCGGAAGCGACAAGTCGATAGCCGCGGCAAGGCGCTTGCCGCGGCAAGCCCCCACTCCACGCCCGCGCTCCAGCACATCCACCCACGTGTCGCTCCGGGGCCCCTCCCGAACGCACGTGGCAGGAGGCTGTGCAGCTAGGGGCGTGCGGTGGCACGAAGGCGCTGACAAGACAACCACCGTGGCAAGACGGAGGCGTCCCTAGCGGTCCCTTTCGGTGCTGTCTAGGCGACACAGACGGGCATTTAATGCCCTTGTCCCCTGCCGTCAGGGTTAGGTATGATAACACTGTAGCAGCTAGCTGTGCCTACTACAGCACCTAGCTGTGCCTACCCATGGCACCCTTTCCACTTTTGCCCTTGGCCCCCGTTGCTCTATGTCGGTAACCCCTTGAGTATAAAAGGAGGCCCGTGTGCAACGTAGAGGGGGTCGGCCACCTCGAGAGCCCTCGCGAGGTTTAGCATTTTCACACTCACACTCGCCCTCGCTCGCGGGCGAGAGATCAATACCAATCCACAAAGCAGGAGTAGGGTTTTACGCATCCTTGGGGCCCGAACCTGGGTAAATCGTTCGTGTGCTCCACCTCGATTTACCCCTCGCGCGACCAACCGCCCGCTTGCTCCGCCTCGATCTGCTCTTTGCGCCACCTCCGCCCCCCGCCGAACCAAAAGGGACCCGGTTCGCCGGTCCCATAGGTGCCCGTGGATCAGAAACCCCGGCATCTCTGGCGCGCCAGGTAGGGGGCATCGAAGTGGTGTAAATCAGATCCGGCGTTCTTGCGGGCTAGATCTTCTTCTTCTTCATCGATCTTCACCATCTTCACCAACATGCCGCCAAAGAAGAAAGTCTCGGAGGCAGCTGCTCCGCCCGCGCCGAGCCACCCACCGTTGGAACAAAACGGACGGTGGGGCAGGCACCGGCGGAAGGGCACGCATCGACGAGGGAACTCTTGGTGCTGCCAGGTCCCAGGGCAAGGCTGCGCCGCCCATCGGCGGCGTGGCCGGCTCCCACAATGACCGGGCGCACTCCAAGACCTCGGCGCCCGTGCATGCACCGCGCTCATCTCAGGAGGTGCGGGACCGGCAGCGTCATGGTACTCACAGTACCATGCGCTCGCTGGATCAAGATCGAGCTGGTGGATCCCGGAGCGCCCAAGGTCACCATGCACGTCAACACGCCCAGAACAGATAAGTTGCCAAAGCCTGAGCAACCAGATCTCTAATTTTTGAGTTACCCCCCTGGATCGGCTCACCTTGTATGAAAAGCCTGTGCGCGGAGGAGCCGACTCGTAGCTGGTTGCGCACTTGTGTTGTTTCGAGCTTGCTCAACAACATTAGGTGAGCTGCGGCTGGTTGCTACACTAGCCGCGCCCTTGCATTGTTTCGAGCCTGCTCAACAACGTAAGTTAGCTGCGGCTAGTTGCTACACTAGCCGCGCCCTTACTTTGCTTCAAGCCCCGCTCAGCAACTTAAGCGAGCTGCAGCTGGCTGCGACAAGGTTTCTTGCCGGTAGCGGCGCTGCCAGTTCCGCGCTCAGCGCTCGCGGTCTGGATGCCTGCGCCGGCAAGTTCCCTAAAAGCGTGGGGTAAAAACATACAAAGTTGACGCCGGAATGGGAAGGCCCTTACCGGGTGAAACGAGTCACTGGGCCCGGCGCCGGCCGCCCTGAGACCGAAGATGGCATCCCAGTGAGCAACTCCTGGAGCATCGAGCATCTTCGTGAGTTTTACCCGTAAGGCGCGGTTGCTGGAACCCGTTCCGGCAACCACCTCTTGTACAAGGTCTTGCCGCTGTTGCATGTAATCCTTTGTACGAGGCCGGGCGCAGATCCCGTGCGCAGCAGAGCCTGCGTGCTCCGCACATTTTGTCAATTTTATGCTTTCTAATTTCTGGCATATATGATCTGACATTTGTGCAGCACCAACACCACGGCAAGCGTTGACGGGCTGCTAGGCTCTCTATCTTTATTTTCTCTTCTTTCTTTTCTTCCTTATTCCAAGGAAAGAAAGGATCCCCCGCCCACAAGTTTGCTGGGGGGAAAGGGGAGAAGAGAAGGATATGGACCAGGCGTCGTTCAAGAATTTCGTCTTGCCGGGAAGCAAACGACAGAAAAGCTAAGTTGCCAAAGTTTGAGCAGCCAATTTTTTTAAAATTTCAAGTTATCTCCCTTGAACGACTGCACTTTGTATGGGAAACCTGTGCGCGGAGGAGCCAACTCATAGCTGGCTGCGCCCTTGCGTTGTTTCGAGCTCGCTCAACAACATTAAGTGAGCCGCGGTTAGTTGCTACACTAGCCGCGCCCTTGCATCGTTTTGAGCCTGCTCAACAACGTAAGTTAGCTGCGGCTAGTTTCTACACTAGCCGCGCCCTTACTTTGCTTCGAGCCCCGCTCAGCAACTTAAGTGAGCTGCAGCTGGCTGCGACAAGGTTTCTTGTCGGTAGCGGCACCGCCAGTTCCGCGCTCAGCGCTCGCGGACCGGATGCCTGCACCGGCAAGTTCCCTAAAAGCGTAGGGCAAAAACATACAAAGGGAGGAGTCAAGTAAAGGGAATAACGGTGCAATGGCTATCCAGAAGAAAATTATATTACAAAGTAGCTTGTCGCAGCTCTGATAAATGTTTTCTATAACATCGCTAGCAGCGACAAGGAAAGAAGGAAGCCGGTGGCCTAGTCGACGCGGTCGCCCTCGACCCTCTTGATCCCGCTCACCTTGTCCACAATGGGTGCGACAAGGGCCTTGAGCTCTTCCTGATCGATATCAGGCGGCAAGGATCTGAGGACGTTGTGGAGGCGGAGGCCTGGATTGCGGAAGGCCACCTTCATCAACACCTTCTGAAGGGCTCCCGCACAGATCTCGCGCGACTCGTCGGCCAGCCGCTTCAGGATCTCATCCCGGAGCCGCTGGAGCGCCGCTGCCACGCCTTGGAAGAACATAGTGAGCTTGGCGCTAGGTTGGAGGTTTTCGTCGGAGGAGTACCCGAAGTCCTCCACCCCCAGCTGCGCCAGCTCCTTGTCGATGTCCCCGGCGGCGTTCACGAGGCTCTCTGTCTAGTGCTCCATTGTATCCCTAAAGGCGTTTTGGGTGGTGGCAGCACTCTCCAGCAACGCCTTGTCGGCGTCGATCTCCTTCTTCAAGACCGCCTCCCGCTCCTTGGCGCCGTCCAGCGCCTTGGTCAAAGCGACCAGCCTCGACTCAAGGGCGGCGTTGGAGTCCTTGGCGGCGCTGAGCTCTTCGCCATATGCCTTGCGGTCAGCCTCCAGCTGCACCACCTTCATCTCCAACACCTTTTTGGCGGCCTCGGCAGCGGCGGCAGCATCCTCCGCTTGCTTGAGGGCTCCGCCCAGCTTCTACTCGCGCGCGGCGAGCTCCTCCTCGTGAGTGTCGAGGTTGACCTTCTGCTGCGCCTGCTCGCCCACTTCCGCGGCTAGCTTCATGGCGGCAAGTCGCTGCAGCTCTTCGGCTTCGGCCTTCTCGAGGAGAAAGGCCTTCTTCGCCTCGGCGAGCTGCTCCCGCTCCTCTGCCAAGGATCGGACGGCTTCCCGGTGGAAACCCGCGAGCTCGTCTGCGCGCTTCTCAATGTCTGCTCCCGCCTTCGCGACAAGCGCCTCACGGGACTCCAGCTTGGCTTGTCGCGCGCGGTAGAGCGACATCAACCTGCGCAGCAACCGCTCCTCTTCGGGCTCGTTGCTACTGCTGCTTGGCGCATCGACCAGCTTCAGACCCGCAGAGGCAAGCACTTCCCCGTCGAAGACCTCCCCCTCGACCGGCGCCCTGGAGCTTGATGCCCAGGGGAGGTTGATGAAGACGCCTTCGCCGGCTTTCAAGTAAACGCCCGGCTGGGGCTCCTCGATGCTTAGCGCTGCGGCTTCGGCGGACGGGACGGCGGTCGGTCCAGCGCCTGGCGCTCCTGCGGCCTCTGGGCCGTCAGTACGGTCGCCAGACCCCTCGCCAGCCGCCGCGGCGCCAGCCTTGGCGGCCTCGGCGCCGGCGGCGTCTCCAGCACCGGCAGCTTCGCCGGCGGCGGCCTCTCTCTCCATCTGCTCCCCAGCAGATGGATGTGACGGCCGGCCAAGGGGAGAAGAGTCAAGCAAAATCCGGCAAAAACTCAAAGAGACCAGAAGAAGAAGAACCCAAGGGAAGATTTGAAGCAAGAAGATTACCTGCGCTGGGCTCGGTGGCCATGGTCTCTGCCGCTGGGGGGATGCTGGCGCCGTCCCTTGGCGGAGAGCTCCCCCTTGCCGGAGAGCCACCCCCTGCCGGAGAATCTCTTGCCGGAGAATTTTCCCTGGGCGGCGTAGTTGAAGTAGGTGGCATGCCGGGGGCTGTCTCCGGACGCTCCTGGTGAGGCTGCTCTGCTCCTACGCAAGGCAACAAGCGGATATCAGCAAAGACAAGTACCCATGCGCGCCTCACCGCGGCAAAAAGTTCACACACTTACGCTGGGGGCTGCCATGGAGGAAAGTCGCCAGGTCCGGCAAGGTTGTCTCGGGCGCGCCACCTGTTGTTCTGGTGGGCACGTCCTCGATGATGACCGCCAGAGCCTTAGCTCTCTTTGCCGCTCTCTGGGCCAGAGTCCTAAAAAGGAATAGGCTCAGGAAAAAGCAATTGAGAAGCAAGAACAACAGCAAAAACCGAAGAAATGCGAGTGCAGTAAGAAAAGCTTACTCTTCTTCATCCTCCTCGTCGGAGCTCAGAGCGGAGAAGTCGAAGCCCGGCGCGCTCCCAGAGCGAGGAGGCGGAGGAGAAGCTTCCCTTGGCCGCTTAGCAGGAGAGGTGGTGGCGGTCTGAGAAGACCCCGCTCCGGCTGTCGGCGCGGCACGGGAAGCAGCAAGAACCAAAGCGGCGGTCCGGCTAGACCCCGCTCCAGTTGCCGTCGTAGCATGAGGCGCTCCCGCGGCAACGGTGTTTGCCGCAGTCGAGCGCGTCACGCGGCGTGGCGACTGTTGACCCACTTGCCGCCCCGCCTCGTCGCCAACCTTGTGGAGACGCCTCCTGGGCGGTGCTGGGGGCTCCGCTTCTGGTGGGCTGTCCGGAGGCAAGGAGGAAGAGGAGTCGACTTGCCACGAGCTGCCCGTATCTTTGATAAGCTCGCTCGGCTCAGCACCCTGCCCGGCAAGCCCCTCCTTGCCGGCAGACTCCCCTTGCTCGCCGCAGCTCGCCACTTCTGCCGCGTCTGCTTCTGCGGCGGTGAACCCAAACTCGCCCGCGGCTGCGGCTACCACCGCCTCCTCCAGCCTGGTGGCGATACGCGCCATCTCCGCCTCAGTGGTGTCGCTAGTGAGGCCGTCTTTCTCGTCGGGGCGGACGGCCACTTCCACCAAGTTGTCGAAGAAGTGCTGCACGACCTCGTCGGCAGGCTCCTGCCTAGTTGGCACAATCCCGTGCGAGTCGCATTCCGGCATCATTGCGCGAATGCGATCGAGCGCGGAGTTGTTGCACAAGGGCACGACGCCCCCCGGCAACCTGAACACCTCGGGATGCTGGGGGTCATACCTGAACAGCTCCTGCAGCATCGCGTGGAGTTCCAGAACTGTGAAGTTGTAGTTGAGGCCCGGCCGCAGCCTCATAATGTCCGCCGCGTTCTTGAACTCCCGAGTTGGCCTCCCCCGCTCTTGCAGGGGGGCGATGCGGCGGCGAAGGAAGTCTGCGCCAACCGCGCCGACAGTAAGCCCGGCATTCCGGAGACGCAGGATCCTGGTGACGGTGATCCCCAGCCTGTCGTCCTCCGGGGCCAGGTCGCTCCAGTCATCGCCGTGCGCCACCGGGGTTTGGCGCCGAGCGGTGAAAGGCTGCGGACTCTCCTCGACAATCCAGCACCAGTCAGCCCTCCACTCCTCCCACTTGCCGCGGAACTCTCCCTCCAGATAGGTCTCCTTCTTGCCGGGCCTCGAAATCCAGGCGATCCCGCTGGATAGAGGCTCTCCTCTCTCTACTCGAGGAGTGAAGAAATGGCGGAAGAGGGCCACATTGGGAAGAACTCCGACAAAGTTTTCGCAGAGATGCGCGAAAACTGCCATCATCAGAACGGCGTTGGGGGTGAAGTCGAGGAGGTGGAACCCATAGGTGTTCATGACGTCGCAGAAGAAATCAGAGAAGGGCGGGCAGAGCCCGTAATAGAAGAACAACGCGAAGAAGGCATACCCATTTGGGATAGTCTCACAGGCGGCGGCGGGGAGAACTCTTGTGCACGGATGCGCGCGCGTCTCCGCCGACCAGAATAGAGAATAGTCCGCCTTCAGCTCCATCGCGCCGATCCTAGGGGGGAAAACAGCCCGCGTCTTCCGCAGTGCCGCGAGCCGATGCGCCTCGGTCGTCTTCACGGTCTTCCCCCTGTCGGCTTTCGGAGCCATGGCGGAAGCAGTGGAGGGGGTCGACGGCATTGGTGGTGCTGGCGGCGGCGGAGGGCGGAGCGCTGCTCTCTCTCTGCTTTGGGGAGGCGAGAGGGCGGCAGAGATTTCCGAGATTGGGAACGGCAACGGGCGAATGGGCCAACTACCCCCGCTTCCCCTGCTCTTAAAGGGGGAAGGGGGCGGACGTTCCGCATTTCGAGAGAAGGAACCCCCACGACCTCCCCCACGACGCCGCATCCAACGCGTGCCGTTCGGGGGGAGGGCGCGGGGGGAAGCGGAGGAAGGTGCGGCGTGACCTAGGCCGCGCGTGCCCGTGCACTGTTTTGGGCCTGGCCCAACAACGCTCGGCACCGTGTCTGGCCCAGGCCCGGGGGCTCCTATCGGTGTACTAGAGTAGGGGTACCCTTGTACCCCGAACTTGTGCACGGGCAGTTGCAGCGTCCCGCGGCAAGGCCTGCCAGGTCACCGCCAAGATTCCTTGTGGTCCCTCTGAAGACCATTCAAGAACAAAATACTCAAGACAAGACCCCGGCAAGAGGAGCTTGCCGGGAAAAAAGCAAGACCCCGGCAAGAGGAGCTTGCCGGGAAGGCCATCAGAAGCGTCCCAAGACCCCGGCAAGAGGCGCTTGCCGGGAAGGCCGTCCGAGGCATTCCAAGGAACTTTCCGCGGCACGCTACGCGCCCCGACAAGGCCCGGTGAGCAACAAGCTCCCGGAAGCGACAAGTCGATAGCCGCGGCAAGGCGCTTGCCGCGGCAAGCCCCCACTCCACGCCCGCGCTCCAGCACATCCACCCACGTGTCGCTCCAGGGCCCCTCCCGAACGCACGTGGCAGGAGGCTGTGCAGCTAGGGGCGTGCGGTGGCACGAAGGCGCTGACAAGACAACCACCGTGGCAAGACGGAGGCGTCCCTAGCGGTCCCTTTCGGTGCTGTCTAGGCGACACAGACGGGCATTTAATGCCCTTGTCCCCTGCCGTCAGGGTTAGGTATGATAACACTGTAGCAGCTAGCTGTGCCTACTACAGCACCTAGCTGTGCCTACCCACGGCACCCTTTCCACTTTTGCCCTTGGCCCCCGTTGCTCTATGTCGGTAACCCCTTGAGTATAAAAGGAGGCCCGTGTGCAACGTAGAGGGGGTCGGCCACCTCGAGAGCCCTCGCGAGGTTTAGCATTTCCACACTCACGCTCGCCCTCGCTCGCGGGCGAGAGATCAATACCAATCCACAAAGCAGGAGTAGGGTTTTACGCATCCTTGCGGCCCGAACCTGGGTAAATCGTTCGTGTGCTCCACCTCGATTTAACCCTCGCGCGACCAACCGCCCGCTTGCTCCGCCTCGATCTGCTCTTTGCGCCACCTCCCCCCCCCCCCCCCCCGCCGAACCAAAAGGGACCCGGTTCGCCGGTCCCATAGGTGCCCGTGGATCAGAAACCCCGGCAGCTAAATATGTCGCATAGACAACTCTTGGATTGCATTGCCAAAGGGGATTTTATTGAAATTGATCCTAGTATTGCTCATAAAATCATAGAGAGAATAGTGGGAGCACTACCTCAACAAAAGGGGTCACATCATACCCAGGAAGAGACACAAGTTTTTGCAAAGATTTGCGAAGTTAGGAAATTTTTACAAAAGTCTCTTGAACCTCTTAAGAGTGTTAGCGGGAACCTTCACCGCATGAATATGTTGATTAACCTTTGCGATAAGCGGTTGGATTCTTTAGATCTAAAAATTTCCGAATAGGAAGGGAAACGTAAAGAACCTCCCGGATTCAAGCATGACTCCACTAAAAAAAATTAAAACCAAAATGATAATACCTAGATCTATTCTTGCTTTTATGCCTAGCTAGGGGCGTTAAACGATATCGCTTGTTGGGAGGCAACCCAATTTTATTTTTGTTTCTTACTTTTTGATTCTGTTTAGTAATTAATAATTCATCTAGCCTCTGTTTAGATGTGTTTTTATGCTTTTAATTAGTGTTTGTGCCAAGTAGAACCTTTGGGAAGACTTGGGGGAAGTTTTAGCGATCTTACTGTAAAAAACAGAAACTTTAGCGCTCACGAGATTTGCTGCCATATTTGACTGGAGAGTGAGATTAGGTTGATTATTTCTGCAGATGATTAATAGAAAAATTCCTCACTTCCACCAATTCATTTCAGAATTTTTGGGGTTACAGAAGTATTCGAAACCTATAGGTTAGTACAGACTGTTCTGTTTTTGACAGATTCTGTTTTTCGTGTGTTGTTTGCTTATTTTGATGCATCTATGGCTAGTATCAGAGAGTATGAACCATAGAGAAGTTGGAATACAGTAGGTTTAACACCAATATAAATAAATAATGAATAAGGAGTGGCAACAGCCTAAGCTTGGGGATCATCAGGGCACCCCAAGGTAAAATTCAAGGAAAACCAAAAGCCTAAGCTTGGGGATGCCCCGGAAGGCATCCCCTCTTTCATCTTCTTCCATCGGTAACTTTACTTGAGGCTATATTTTTATTCACCACATGCTATGTGTTTTGCTTGGAGCATCTTCTATGATTTGAGTCTTTGATTTTTAGTTTTTCCACAATCATCCTTTCTGTACATACCTTTTGGGAGAAACACACATGAATTGGAATTTATTAGAATACTCTATGTGCTCCACTTATATCTTTTGAGCTAGATAATTTTGCTCTATTGCTTCACTTATATCTTTTAGAGCACGGTGGTGGTTTTATTTTATAGAAATTATGGATCTCACATGCTTCACTTACATTATTTTTAGAGTCCTTTAGAACAGCATGGTTATTTGCTTTGGTTATAAAATTAGTCCTAATATGATAGGCATCCAGGATGGGTATAATAAAAACTATCATAGAAAGTGCATTGAATACTATAAGAAGTTTGATACTTGATAATTGTTTTGAGATATGAAGGTGGTGATATTAGAGTGTGCTAGTTGAGTAGTTGTGAATTTGAGAAATACTTGTGTTAAAGATTGCAAGTCCCGTATCATGCACATATGGTAACCGTTGTGTAACAAATTTGAAACATGAGGTGTTCTTTGATTGTCTTCCTTATGAGTGGCAGTCGGGGATGAGTGATGGTATTTTCCTACCAATCTATCCCCCTAGGAGCATGCGCATAATTCTTGGTTTTTGATGACTTGTATATTTTTGCAATAAGTATGTGAGTTCTTTATTACCAATGTTGAGTCCATGGATTATACGCACTCTCACCCTTCCATCATTGCTAGCCTCTTCGGTACCGTGCATTGCCTTTTCTCACCTTGAGAGTTGGTGCAAACTTCGTCGGTGCATCCAAACCCCATGATATGATATGCTCTATCACACATAAGCCTCCTTATATCTTCCTCAAAACAGCCACCATACCTACCTATTATGGCATTTCCATAGCCATTTCGAGATATATTGCCATGCAACTTTCCACTGTTTCATTCATGACACGCTTCATCATTGTCATATTGGTTTGCATGATCATGTAGTTGACATCGTATTTGTGGCAAAGCCACCATGCATAATTTATCATACATGTCACTCTTGATTCATTGCCCTTCCCGGTACACCGCCGGAGGCATTCATATGGAGTCATATTTTGTTCTAGTATCGACTTGTAATCATTGAGTTGTAAATAAATAAGAAGTGTGATGTTCATCATTAATAGAGAATTGTCCCAAATAAAAAAGAGAAAGGCCAAAAAAGCCCAAAAAAGGGACAATGCTACTATCCTCTTTTTCCACACTTGTGCTTCAAAGTAGAACCATGATCTTTATGATAGAGAGTCTCTTATTTTGTCACTTTCATATACTAGTGGGAATTTTTCATTATAGAACTTGTCTTGTATATTCCAACAATGGGCTTCCTCAAATGCCCTAGGTCTTTGTGAGCAAGCAAGTTGGATGCACACCCGCTTACTTTCTTTTGTTGAGCTTTCATACATTTATAGCTCTAGTGCATCCGTTGCATGGCAATCCCTACTCCTTGCATTGACTTCAATTGATGGGCATCTTCCTAGCCCATTGATTAGCCGTGTCGATGTGAGACTTTCTCCTTTTTTGTCTTCTCCACATAATCCCCATCATCATATTCTATTCCACCCATAGTGCTATATCCATGGCTCACGCTCATGTATTGCGTGAAAGTTGAAAAAAGTTTGAGATTACTAAAGTATGAAACAATTGCTTGGCTTGTCATCGGGGTTGTGCATGATGAGAGCATTCTTGTGTGACGAAAATGGAGCATGACCAAACTATATGATTTTGTAGGGATGAACTTTCTTTTGCCATGTTATTTTGAGAAGACATGATTGCTTAGTTAGTATGCTTGAAGTACTATTATTTTTATGTCAATATTAAACTTTTGTCTTGAATCTTTCGGATCTGAACATTCATGCCACAATAAAGAAAATAACATTGAGAATTATGCTAGGTAGCATTCCACATCAAAAATTCTGTTTTTATCATTTAACTACTCGAGGACGAGCAGGAATTAAGCTTGGGGATGCTTGATACGTCTCCAACGTATCTATAATTTTTGATTGTTCCATCCTATTATATTATCTGTTTTGGATGTTAATGGCCTTGTTTATACACTTTTATATTATTTTTGGGACTAACCTACTAACCAAGGCCGAGTGCAAATTGCTGTTTTTTTTGCCTATTTCAGTGTTTCGCAGAAAAGGAATATCAAACGAAATCCAAACGGAATGAAACCTTCGGGAGAGTTATTTTTGCAACAAACATGATCCAGAGGACTTCGAGTGGACGTCAAGAAATCAACGAGAAGGACACGAGGCAGGGAGGCGCGACTGCCCCCCTGGCTGCGCCCCCACCCTCGTGTGCCCCTCATGCCTCCACCGACCTACTTCTTCCTCCTATATGTGTCCATATACCCTGAAAATATTGAGGAGCACCACGAAACCCTATTTCCACCGCCACAACCTTCTGTACCCAAGAGATCCCATTTTGGGGCCTTTTTCGAAGCTCCGCCGGAGGGGGAATCGATCACGGAGGGCTTCTACATCAACACCATAGCCTCTCCGATGATCTGTGAGTAGTTTACCACATACCTTCGGGTCCATAATTATTAGCTAGATGACTTCTTCTCTCTCTTTGGATCTCAATACAATGTTCTCCTCGATCTTCTTGGAGATCTATTCGATGTAATTCTTTTTGCGGTGTGTTTGTCTAGATCCGATGAATTGTGGGTTTATGATCAAGATTATATATGAACATTGATTCTTCTCTGAAATCTTTTATGTATGATTTTTTAACTTTGCAAGTCTCTTTGAATTATCAGTTTGGTTTGGCCTACTAGATTGATATTTCTTGCAATGGGAGAAGTGCTTAGCTTTGGGTTCAATCTTGCGGTGTCCTTTCCCAGTGACAGCAGGGGTAGCAAGGCACGTATTGTATTGTCGCCATCGAGGATAAAAATATGGGGTTTATATCATATTGCTTGAGTTTATCCCTCTACATCATGTCATCTTGCCTAATGCGTTACTCTGTTCTTATGAACTTAATACTCTAGATGCATGCTGGATAGCGGTCTTGTGTGGAGTAATAGTAGTAGATGCAGAATCGTTTTGGTCTACTTGTCGCGGACGTGATGCCTATATAGATTATCATGCCTATATATTCTCATAATTATGCACTTTTCTATCAATTGCTCGACAGCAATTTGTTTACCCACCGTAATACTTATGCTATCTTGAGAGAAGCCACTAGTAAAACCTATGGCCCCTGGGTCTATCTTTTATCATATAAGTTTCCAATCTATTTTTAGTTTGCAATCTTTACTTTCAATCTATATCATAAAAATACCAAAAATATTTATCTTATTATTATTATCTCTATCAGATCTCACTCTCGTAAGTGACCGTGAAGGGATTGACAACCCCTTTATCGCTTTGGTTGCGAGGTTCTTATTTGTTTGTGTAGGTACGATGGACTTGCGTGTAGTCTCCTACTGGATTTATACCTTGGTTCTCAAAAACTGAGGGAAATACTTACGCTACTTTGCTACATCACCCTTTCCTCTTCAAGGGAAAATCAATGCAGTGCTCAAGAGGTAGCAGTGCGTGGCGCCAAGCCTGGAGACGTGGGCGACCCGAAACGGGCCCTCCCACATGGGTGAGAACTTGTGCAACCCTTCTCTGGAGAGCACCCGCCTCAGGACAAGATCACCCACCTCGAGTGTCCTGGAGCGAACGCTGCGGCAGTGGTACCGCCGCAGTGTCTGCTGGTACCTTGCAGCTCGGAGCGAGGCTTCACGGCGGTGTTCCTCCCCAGCACGAGGTCCATCGCCCGCATGGCGTCCTTCTGCGTTTCATCCAATGACAGGACCCGTGCGGAGCGATGCCTGACCTCATGTGGGAGAACCGCTTCTGCTCCGTAGAGGAGGAAGAACGGGGTCTTGCCTGTCGGCCTGGTGGCGGTGGTGCAGATGGACCATGACATGGACTGGAGCTCGTCATGCCAGCCCCTCAGGACTTCTGTGTTGGCACGTTTGGCCTGGCCGTTGCTCCTGGGGCGTGCCACAGAGGCGTAGCAGATCTGCGTTCCAAGGTTAGCACAATATGTTTTGAAGAGATTGCTAGTGAACTATGAGCCGTTGTCGGTGATGATGCTATTAGGGAACCCAAATCGGCTTACGAGGCCCTTGATGAACTTGACTGCTGACCCAGCTGGGATGGTGCGGACGACTTCCACTTCCGCCCACTTGGTGAATTTGTCGATGGAGGCGTAGAGGTAGCAGTAACCTCCAGGTGCTCGAGGGAATGGGCCTAGGATATCTAGCCCCCAGACCACGAACGGCCATGAGAGCGGGATAGTCTGGAGGTCCTGAGCTAGCTGGTAGATCTGCTTGGTGTGGAATTGGCAGGCCTCGCAGGATTTCATCAGCTTGGCCACGTCGTTGAGTGCCGTGGGCCAGTAGAACCCGCTGCGGAAAGCCTTGCCGACTAGGGTGCGCGACGACGAGTGGTGCCCGCAGTCTCCATCATGCATGTTGGCCATCAACTCATTCCCCTATTCCCTGGAAATGCATCATAGAGAAACACCATTTGGTCGCTTCCTGTATAGCTCACCATCCTGAATGCAGTACGCCGTAGCCTGTAGGGTCACACACTCCGCGTCTTCGTCCTTCTCCGACAACGTGCCTTGCGTCAGGTACGCCCTGAACTCCTCGATCCAGCACCCCTCCTGAGGCTCGAGCGCCAAGAGGAGGCGCGTTCCTGAGGTCGGGCCGCAGGCGGGGGCTCCCGAGGCTGGTGGCTGGGGGAGCTCCTCCTGAGGTGGCACTGGCTCCGCAGGCGGAGGTGCCACTGAAGGCTTGAAGAGCCGTTCCTCGAAGACGCCAGGCTCTTGGGGTAGCCGCTTGGATGCTCTTTTGGCGATGCCGTCGGCCTCCTTGTTGGTGCCACGAGGCACATGCTGTAGCTCCAAGCCTAGGAACTGCTTCTCTATTTTGCGTACCTCCGCGAGGTATGCCTCCATGTGCTCATCCTTTGGCTCGTACACCTTGTTGGAGAAGTTGACGAGGAGCTGTGAGTCTCCCTTGATGGTGAGGCGTTTCACCCCTAGGGCCACCGCAACCTTGAGGCCGACTATGAGACCCTCGTACTCTGTGATGTTGTTCGAGACCTTCTCGCCCCACTGGAAGCAAAGCTGCATGACATAGTAAAGTTTGTCCTGAGTGGGCGAGATGAGCACGGCTCCAACCCCCGCTCCCTGTCATGCGAACACGCCATCGAAGTACATGACCCAGCCATCTGGCGCTTCACTCCCTGGCGAGAGGGATTGGTTCTCGCCTGCTTCGAGCTCCGGGGTGTCGGTCCATTCTGCCACAAAGTCGGCGAGTGCAGCCCCCTTGATGACCCTAGTTGTGCTGAACTCCAGGTCAAACACTTGCAGCTTGATGTTCCATTTGGTGACTCTTCCTACAGCATTGGGGCTCCTGAGCACTCCCTCCAATGGGTAAGCTGGGACGACCTTGATGGGGTGACCCTGGAAGTAGTGGCGCAGCTTATGTGAGGCCACCAGGAGCGTGAGAAAGAGCTTTTGAGGCATGGGGTATCACGCTCTCGCATCGCGTAGCACTGTGCTGACGAAGTACACCGGGTGCTCGACGAGGGCGGGAGAGCTGACGAAGTTTTTGGCTCCCAGGGGCTAAGGTGTTTCCTATGGGTCCCGAGCTTCAGGGGCTTGATGACTAGCCGGGGCAGCCACAGTCTCAGGAGCATTGCCTTGGTGTTGCGCTGCTTCATCCGGCTTGACGGCTGCATTTGGTGGGCCCTTGATCCGAGGCTCCTCTCTGAGGGCCACCAGCACCGCGCTGGCAAAGTGGGGTGCGGCAGATAGGTAGAGTACCAAGGGCTCGAGAGGACGAGGCGTCACCATCACCGGCGGGGTGGTCAAGTATCTCTTGAGGTCTTGAAACGCCAGGTCGGCCTAGGGGGTCCACTCGAACGGACCCTTCTTCTTTATCATCTTGAAGAACGGCAAGGCGCGCTCCCCAAACTTGGAGATGAAGCGCTCAAGTGAAGTCACGCAGCCCATAAGCTTCTGCATCTCCTTGAGGTTTTGTGGTGGGCTCATGTCTTCGATTTCCTTGACCTTCTCCGGGTTGGCCTCGATCCCTTGTGGGACACGAGTTAGCCCAGCAACTTGCCGAAAGGAACACCAAACACGCAATTCTCTGGGTTGAGACGCAGGTCCACCTAGCACAAGCTCGCGAAGGTCTCCTCTAGGTCCTGAATCAAGGTTCTTGCCTCCCGAGACTTCACCACAATGTCGTCGACATAGGCTTCAGCGTTTCTCCCGAGCTACCGCCCCAAGGCGATGTGCATCAGTCGCTGGAAGGTCGCTCCTGCGTTGCGTAGTCCGAATGTCATGCAAGTGTAGCACTATACCCCGCATGGGGTCAAGAAAGCTGTTTTCTTCACATCCTCCACCGCCATCTTGATCTGGTGGTAGCCCGAGAATGCATCCATGAAACATAGCAGATCACACTCGGCAGTGGCGTCGACAATCTGGTCGATGCGCAGCAGCGGGAATGCGTCTTGAGGGCAAGCCTTGTTGAGGTTGGTGAAGTCGAAACACATGAGCTCCTTCCATCCTTTCTTCGGCACGACGACCAGTTTCGCCAGCCACTCTGGCTACCGGACCTCATGAATGACGCCTGCTGCCTCCAGCTTGCAGGTTTCCTGAATGATGAAGGACTGCTTCCGTGCACTGTCGCCTCGCCCTCTGCTTCACAGCGGGCACGTTGGGGCATACCCTCAGATGATGCTCGATCATTCCTCTCAGTACCCCAACCAGCTACTTGGGTTCCCAGGCGAATACTTCCTTGTTCACCCGCAAGAAGTCTACCAACCCCCTTTCTTGATCTGGGGCGAGGTCAGCGCCTATAGTAAAGGTGGCGCCAGAGGCCCCGTCTGCGTCGACCAGTATCTGCTTCGTCTCACTACAAAAAAATACACTTCCGTAATGATACGTGTTTGTCACAGTAGGTCGCGTTTTTTGTCATGCATGTACATCCATGACGATTTTATGATAGAATCAAGATAGTCATACCTGTGATGTCGTAGAAGTGTTGCATGACTTTACCAAAATTATCATCATGGAAGTCGCCACTTCCATGACGATAAATCGCGCGTCACATAAGTGCTTTCGTCAAGGGTGACCGACACATGGAATCCACCGCAACGGAACGCCATTAAGCTCTTGGGTCCGGTTTTGGATCCGATAACCCATTAACAGCCCCGACCAATGGGGATTTTCCATGTGTAAAATCATCATTGGCTGGAGGAAACACACGTCGGCTCACCGTTGGGACAGATGTCATCCACTCATTGGACCCAAGGCCCCTATCATACGTCGACACATGGCACGGCCCAACAGAGGCCCATTCCTGTGAAAAGGCCAGCCCGTTTGACTTGGTCAAAAGTTGGCGGGCCGTCCCACGGAAAGCCTGTTAACGGCATGTTCGCATATAGCCCATTTACAACCCGCTAACTCACGGCCCGTTACGGCCTACCGGAATTAGGCCCAGTAGCGTTATCTGGGCCGTCCAATATGATTCCAGCCCATTGTAACTTATGGCCCATGTATGAACCATGACGTATTTTGGCCCATATGACTCCCTTTATAACTCTTGGCCCATTAACGGCCCGTGGTGAAACCGGCCCGTAATGTACAGTGTATCGCTTTATACCCATTAGCGGCCCATTATTCCATTGGGTCGGTTCCAGCCCGTGTTACCTTTCGGCCTTCTTAGGGCCCATTTATTATTGGGCTCATTTCCAACATTCGCTTACTTACGGCCCGTTACTGGCCTTTTCTACTTGTGGGCCAAATTCAGCCCGTGGATACAGTCGGCCCGTTTGTGGCCCCTTAATCTGTTGGGCCATTTTCATAGCATCATCAAATACGGCCTATTAATGGCCTGTTATGGTCAGCCCATAAAACATACGATTTCCACTCGAGCCCGTTTACGGCCCCTTATACGGCCCGTACAAGGCCCATAGATGGGACGACCCGTAGAAGGCCCATTGATCCGACAACCGATGGAAGGCCCATGGATCCGATAGCCCATAGAAGGCCCATGGATCCGACGGCCATAGAAGGCCATGGATCGTCCGTCCCGTGATGGCCCATGGATTGTACGTCCTGTGGAGGGCCATGGTCACTACAACATTTTGGTGAGTTGGCCCCCGTTTGAATGATATAGCATATTCAAAGAATTATCCTACTCTATACTATCACCTCTAAAAAACATACACTATACAATAAAGAGACTAAGGCATAGAAACGTAGAATAATCCTACACTATACAATAAAGAAATTACAGTCGAGTATACCCACTGGCCATTATGGTTCGGCACCAGTGATAATAAAGCATACACAAACAGAAAATTACATACACTGGGCAAATACAGCTAATACATCATGGACACGCATCAACATAACTTACCATTTGAACTATAATCTCTTCAGAAAATAGGATTGGCCGGATTTAGATAGCACAAATTCCAGTCTGCAAAATCTCCCATTCCTTCATTGTTACCTCAGTGTCTTGTTTCATTTTTTTTGACTCCTGCATCTAATACCTGCATGTAACATCCCAAATTTTCAATTTGGAATGTTATACATAGATCATTCTTGCATATCATATTTTATTGCATTTCATCTCGCGATCCTCGAAATCCTAAGCAACTCAAGGACCCTCGGAGAGAGTTGGGGATTTCCCTGGTTTTCAAATTTGATTTTATCAAATTTTGAAACGAGGATTTTGGTTTTAATTATTTTTTCTCTCCGAAGATATTTCATATTAAAATATATGAGAGCAGATAATATGACTTCTCCAAAATAACTGAAATATTGGAGGAAAAATATTAAAATAAAATATTTGTTTTTATTTGGATTTTATTGCAATTTTGTTTGCATTAGAAAAAATTGCATGTTTTCAAAATTGCATTTTAGGGCCAAGAAAATGTTCATCTCGTTCTAAATATTTCATTTAGACGGTGAAAATTTGTTTTGGCATTTTTAGATTTTTATTTTATTTTCTAGGATTTTTTTAGTTTCGGTAAAATTTATTTAAAAAATGCGCAGAGGCTAACTGGGCCGAAGCCCAGCCGCCGGCCCGCCTCCCCCGCGCGCCATCTCCTTCCACAAGACCGGCCGCGCCGCGCCGCTGCGGACTCAGGAGTCCGAGCCGGACTCCCCTCCCCGCCGCCCCTTGCCCCCTCCCCAAGTCACCCCCTCTTAAATACCAGCCCCCCTCCGCCACCACCACCCGCCACCGCAGCCACCGCCGCCTCGCCGCTGCCGCGCCCCGTCGTTTCGGCCGTGTCTCGCCAGACCGACGAGGTAGCCGTTGCCTCCGTTTTTTAAGAAAACCGATCCGGTTTTTTTAAAGAAAACCCTAGTTCGTTTTTTTGGTTCGCTGGTTTTTCCCGGTTTTTCTTTTTAGCGGACGTTCGTCCGTATGTTCGTTTTAACGAACGGTTTTTGCTCGTTAGTTACAGACAACGAACGCTCGTTCGTTAGCCTGTTCGTCAGTTTTCTTTAATCGGATTTTTCCGCGGTTATTTCTGATCGCGATTTCTGATCCGATTTTCGTTCTAGTTTATCTTCTCGCTCGTTTGTCGGAATGAGGCGATTCAAGCGCCTAGATCTTCATCTCGAGACCCTCTTTCCGTTTAACCAACTTGAACAAGCTTTTTCTACTGTAAAATTTAACCTAGTTCCAGATTAGTAAACTGATCTTGTTTCTTTCGCCGTTTGAGTTTCGTTGCTCCGTTTGATTTGATTCTTTTTGCAAACCGGAGTTCTTAAGTTGAACTTTCTGGTTAGATCCTCTTATTTGAGTTTTTACCCATGTCTATTTGGTTGATTGCTTATGTATGCTATTGTTTGTTTGCGATAGAATTCCTGGAGTGCGAAGCGTGTTATTTGGAGTCCCTAGGTTTCGCGGATCGTCAGCAAGGCAAGTAACACTCTAATCATACCTCAAACATTGCATGATTAGGATGTTATTAACTTGTGGGTTGGGAAGTAGTTGATGAGGTAGAACCTATTTCCCTGTTACATTCAAACCCATGGGAGTTACTTCTACGTGTTGCTTATGTTGCTATGCTACGCTCGTAGACGTGGTTTGGGAGAGTGAAATCCATGACAGATGTGAGATTATTAATTAATGGTTCAACTTAAGGTGGCAACTTAAATACACATCTGGGTGGATTGAGGCACCTGGAGTACCCAGTGTTGCCTGTATTTTTTGGAAATCCTGGAGTACCCGTGTGATCTTCCTATGGACCGCCACCCAGGCTCAAAGGGAACTGAGATGATTCATGCTAGAAACTTCCGTGTGCAGCCACAAGCTATTATGGGCTCTATCATAGTTGTGTAAGTTACGTGAAGCTCTTGAGGAGGTGGATCAGCAGGTAGTGGGTTGTAGGTTTGGTATGGTCTGCCTGGAGTAGAGAGTTAATGTTCCTGAAAGACTATGTCTTGGTCATCCGTTTCTCAAACACGATGTAGTGCGAGAAATCCAATGGAGGAGATCGAGTCTTGGGGGGAAAAGTGCGCAAACCTCTGCAGAGTGTACATACTAATCATGGTTAGCCGTGTCCCCGGTTATGGACATCTTGAGTATCAAGTACTTGGAGTATCTTAAGTATCTCATCACTTTTAACTTAATATTGTTGTGTTGATAATTACTTTAATTGGGATTGATTTGGAGGAACCTTCTCACTGATGTTTCAACTACCATGATAGTTAAATTAATATCTATTCCTTTGTTGTAGGAAAAAAATGGCTTTTCGCAAAACTGTAACCATAGAGCTTTCCACCAGCCAAATATGCATGTAGTGATAGAATTATTCTGTTCTTGCTCTACTGTGTTACTTTGCCAGCATATTCCATGTGCTGTCCCGTTTTCGGGCTGCAACGTATTATGTTGCAGACTTTTCAGACGAGGAGTAAGGTTCGTTAGGTCGTTGCCGTGCAGCTCAGCTATGCCGCTGGAGTTGATAGACTCACCTTATCTTCCAAGCCTTCCACTGTTATCGTATTAGATGGCCTTAAGCCGTATTTATTGTAATAAGTTCTCTTTGGAGACATTCGATGTAATAAGTGTGTGATTTCTACTCTGTTATAAATCCTCGAGTACTGTGTGTGTCAGCATTACCGATCCAGGGATGACACTGAAGCACAGAGACTTGACCGTCTGAGGTCGGGTCGCTACAAGATGGTATCAGAGCACACGCTAAGTGTAGGACACGACCACTAAGCTAAAGCCATAGATCACTATTCTATTCTCATTTCTGACTCCTCTCCATTTTCCACTCTTTAGGATGGCGGATGCAAGGAACAAGTTTGCACAACCAGATGAAGAAGCACCTTTTGGACGACACTTGAAGGAAGTCACTAGGTACCTCAACATTGGAATACCAAGCTTCACTGGGACTTACAAAGCCACTTTACCAGAAGAGGAGCGATGGATGATTCAAGTTCAAGTTCCAGGAAGGACCTTCATGCCAGTCACTAAACACATAGAGTTTTCTTTTGATGCCCCAACCTGGAGTCTAGGCAAGAGTATGGTAGCTCACATCACCATGGGACGCATTGGAGAAGTTTATCACAAGGAGCTTAAGGATACTATCTATCAGATTTGTGGGCGCCGAGATGAGCAATGGGAGATGATCAGCACCAAGAAGGATAGATCAATTGCAGCTTTCATCCAGGAACTAAACCAGCACATTCAACTCCAGGAGAATTAGATGTGCGCAGGCATGATAGATCTGAAGAACGCGATGACAAGGATCACGGAACTGGAGGAAGAACTTAAGGCTACACGTGAAGATTATGAGGAGGAAATCATCGTACTAGTGGAGAAGAATGACGATCTGGAAAGGAAGCTAGGAGTATTCCCGGGAGACCCCGCACCAGGAGGAGAAGACGAAGAACCCAAGGAGATTCGCCCGGAGGACTACATCATCATCGACGACATTGACTCCGACCTTAGCAATGATGACTTTGAAGACGAAGCTGGAGCAGATATCATGGAGTCTTCAACCGAGGAATATTTTTAGTAGACCACCACATCAGTAGTATTATTTCACCATGTAAATAGTGTAGTCCAAGCACTTTTGCGATAGTTCTAGACCGATTGTATGCCCTTGCTTGATTGGTTGAGTGAAATGATTGTGTTTGTCTCAAACACCATGTAGTGCGAGAAATCCAATGGAGGAGATCGAGTCTCGTGGGGAAAAGTGCGCAAACCTCTGCAAAGTGTACAAACTAATCATGGTTAGCCGTGTCCCCGGTTATGGACATCTTGAGTATCTAGTACTTGGAGTATCTTAAGTTTCTCATCACTTTTAACTTAATATTGTTGGGTTGATAATTACATTAATTGGGATTGAGTTGGAGGAACCTTCTCAATGATGTTTCAACTACCATGATAGTTAAACTAAAATCTATTCCTTTGTTGTAGGGAAAATTGGCTTTTCGCAAAACTGTAACCTTAGAGCTTTCCACCAGCCAAATATGCATGTAGTGATAGCATTATTCTATTCTTGCTCTACTGTGTTACTTTGCCAGCATATTCCATGTGCTGACCCGTTTTCGGGCTGCAACGTATTATGTTGCAAACTTTTCAGATGAGGAGTAAGGTTCGTTAGGTCGTTGCCGTGCAGCTAAGCTATGCCGTTGGAGTTGATGGACTCACCTTATCTTCCAAGCCTTCCACTGTTATCGTATTAGATGTCCTTAAGCCATATTTATTGTAATAAATTCTCTTTGGAGACATTCGATGTAATAAGTGTGTGATTGCTACTCTATTATAAATCCTCGAGTACTGTGTGTGTCAGCATTACCGATCCAGGGATGACACTGAAGCACAGCGACTTGACTGTTTGAGGTCGGGTCGCTACACTGCATGTCCAGTCTCAACTTGTTGATTGTACATTGAGAATCATGTACACGTTGTCTTGCCACCTCTAGTTGATGCTCGAGAACATCAGCACATTCCAATTCCAATCCATAATCATTCGGTAATGGCCATGCCGCACTGCTCGCAGATCTTTGTGTTGATGTCACTTCATCCTGAAATGTTTCTGTAAGTACACATGACTAGGGCAAAAATATAGTTACAACAGTGAAGCGAGCAAGACAGACTATTTTGTACATGGCAAAATAGGACTAACAATAATGTTACACGTCATGAAGCATATGCATGTGATATTTAAAAAATTATAAAAAGGTAGTCTGTGCAGCCTGCATACAGAAATCTCTCTTAGCTCACCAGAGCAGCATGATGTTGGGGGCCAATCCAAAACACAGACAAGTTACAAATTTAGACAGCACGTTGCGTAGAAGTAAGCAAGCAATTTGCCATTCTGTAGCTCAATTAAAGTCTTAGGGAGCATAATGAACAGCAGAGGGTTTCATACAAACATACTACAGCAAGCAAAACTATGCAATCATTAGCCTAGTATAAACTAGATTGTGAGCCTCATGCAATAATAGTTGGTTAATAGACTTCAAAGCTTCAGGCACACTTCGGCAAAGTAATTAAATGGTAAGGACTTTAATTATGTCAACTAATAGTTATACAAGTACCCAACATCAGGCATCATTCTTTGGGCATCTCATTAACCGAGGACAAATAAAGCAATTGAAAAGAGCAAATTGACTATGCCTGAAACAAACAACGAATTGAATTGTTGAGTTGGATATAGTGACTTACCTTAACAGGTTGAAGAGGCTCAGCGAAACTCCTACTTCTCTTGCAAGGCTCCTTCCTAACATCTTGTACTTGAAAATCCTCAATCTTATCTTCATTGCACCCCCTCTTCAAGGTGACACAAACTAGTTACTCGTCTCCTTGGAAGATAAATAAGCATACTTTTCAGTCTGTGAACACAAAAGGATGAGATTATAACAAAACAACACCACATAATGAAGCATGCCGCATATCTTGCACTTGCACACAATGAAATGAGCATTTACTATGTCTGCAGTATGTAAAAACTACGCATACCTTTGAACTGGATCTCCAGGTACTCTTGGAGAGCCTACTTTAGTGTACAACCAAACCTTTATGTCACCTATGAGTTATAAAAGGCCCCACTACAGCAACACTTAGTGTTTAAATCGTTGACAAGCTCTATTAGAGTGTTAGGTCAAGAACAACAAGTAATCAAAGCAAACAGTCCTAGTATGGCTCACTGATGCAAACAAGCAATTGAACAGATGTGTGAGAAAATCTTACATATCAAGAAACGAAGCAAAGAAGGAGGCTTAAAGACCATCACTTGACTGACCAGATTTAAGGGGTATTTAAACATCATGTGCAACGTATGAACTAACATAAACATTGCATATTCCAGATTCTACAATGGAATGCACATGTATTAGATTATGCCATGTATGATGATGCCTAAATGTACACTATAGTAGGCAGGAGTGATTCATCATTGCACGCACAATTGAATTGCAGGTTAAGGGTTAGTTCTATTCCTCCTTTTCAGGGCTTATTGTCAAAATAAGCCATAAAATATGTAAAGAAGTCATTTTTGAGTTATGGACTTGGGCTTAACTAATTTCCCTTTGGAGGGGGGTGTTTCGGGTAGAACCTCACTAAAAATTGAAGGGATGGGGAATAGTGAAATGACTCTGTTGTCTGCCTATATTACACTCAAAATGCAACTGCTGACACCCGCGTCACACCTCACCCTCAAGTAAAAACAAACACGCAAGCGTTCATTACCCTGACCGCTTGCATCTCCTCTCCCCTTTCCCTCTACCTCGATCCCCTGCCTGGAGCACTAGGGTTCCTCCAGCG
This sequence comes from Triticum urartu, assembly GCF_056163025.1. Classification (NCBI taxonomy): domain Eukaryota; kingdom Viridiplantae; phylum Streptophyta; class Magnoliopsida; order Poales; family Poaceae; genus Triticum; species Triticum urartu. The sequence goes on along the minus strand of NC_141875.1, from coordinate 67,537,382 downwards.
AGCCGTCGCCACTGGTCCCATCTTGCCTGGTCCTCGACGATGCTCTGTCTAGCTAGGCTACATGGCCGGCGGGTAGGGGCAAATCTCCCTGGCTGCTCCTCCATCTGGTGCCGCCCCTCATTCTCATGGTCTCCAGCAGCTGCTCCACTGTGGTTCGTCCAATGCACTACTCCGGCAGGCGCTACACAACTACGGCTGATGCCACACTGCGGCAGAAGGCACCTTATTCCCCCTCCCCACCTCCCAGGCCGTGGCCTTGAGGTGTTGTTGAAGGATGAGCTCATCCAACGAGGTGAGGATCTCCTCTGATTTTTTGCCAAATTTTCATTCTGATCCACTATACGATGAATTGCTATGAGCTGCTTCTGCTGCTGCTATATGATGAATTGCTATGAGCTGCTCCTGCTGCTGCTATATGGTGAATTGCTATGAGCTGCTGCTGCTATATGATGAATTGCTATGAGCTGCTACTGCTGCTATATGATGAGTTGCTATAAGATGCTCATGTTGCTGTTGTATGATGAATTGCTATGAGCTGCTCCTGCTGATGCTATATGATGAATTGCTATGAGCTGCTCCTGCTGCTGCTAGATGATGAATTGCTATGAGCTCCTCCTGCTGCTGCTATATGATGAATTGCTATGAGCTGCTCCTACTTCTGCTATATGATGAATTGCTATGAGCTGCTGCTGGTATATGATGAATTGCACACTGATGTTGCTGTTGTTGCTATATGATGAGTTGCTATGAGGTGCTGCTGCTATATGATGGTTTCAGGTGGTGCTGCTATATGATAATAACCAGCCACTTGGACCATCGAATTTCAATAAATAATTGTTCTTCATTTAAATGTGGGTCATGCATTCTTCGTTTAAATTAGGCAATGGGATCTCTATGGAAAACATTGACCAAAGTAGATTGTGCCAAGTAGATGGTATCTTTGTATTTGCATTTTGAGCAAATAGCGATGGTCTGTTTTCCTATCATATTAATTACTGCACTGGGTTCAATTCGTGATGTTTGCAAGTCAAATTAATTTTCATATGGGCAGGAAAATGAAAAAATATAATGCAACCTAGACTTTTCACTGATCATATCAAACACAAGCTAAAAACGCAATGAAAAGAACTGGTTGGCTTATTACATGGAGCTTATATTCACAGGTGCTTATTTTCTTAGGATAACTCGTAATAACTGTCCCTAAGAAACTTGGCCAATAGAACTGACATACAAATAACATGTGATAACCCACAAGTATAGGGGATCAATTGTAGCCTCTTTCGATAAGTAAGAGTGTCGAACCCAACGAGGAGCTAAAGGTAGAACAAATATTCCCTCAAGTTCTATCGACCACCGATACAACTCTACGCACACTTGACGTTCACTTTACCGGAAACAAGTATGAAACTAGAAGTACTTTGTAGGTGTTGTTGGATAGGTATGCAAGATAATAAAGAGCAAGTAAATATAAAGTAGGGGTTTTTTAGATGAAGACACAACTAAATTAGTTTTAGTAAAGAGCTTTTGTCAACAAGAAGGTTATTTGTCCCTAGACAATCGATAACTTGACCGGTAATCATTATTGCAATTTTATTTGAGGGAGAGGCATAAGCTAACATACTTTCTCTACTTGGATCATATGCACTTATGATTGGAACTCTAGCAAGCATCCACAACTACTAAAGATTCATTAAGGTAAAACCCAACCATAGCATTAAAGCATCAAGTCCCCTTTATCCCATACGCAAACAACCTACTTACTCGGGTCTGTGCTTCTGTCACTCACGCCACCCACCATAAGCAAATCATAAACATATTGTAAACCCTACAGCGGGAATCCCTCATGCTTGCGTGACACGGAGAGCACCATAGGACATCACCAATAATAAAACATACAACTCAAACCAATCACGATCATCAAATAGCCATTAGGACAAAACAAATCTACTCAAACATCATAGGATAGCCATACATCATTGGGAAATAATATATAGCGTTGAGCACCATGTTTAAGTAGAGATTACAGCGGGTAAGAGAGAGGTTACACCGCTGCATAGAGGGGGGAAGAGTTGGTGATGATGGCGGTGAAGTTGTTGGTGAAGATCGCGGTGATGATGCTGGCCCCCGGTGGCACTCCGGTGCCACCGGAAGCGAGGGGGAGAGAGCCCCCTCCTTCTTCTTCTTCCTTGACCTCCTCCCTAGAAGGGAGAAGGGTTTCCCCTCTGGTCCATGGCCTCCATGGCGTGGGAGGGGCGAGAGCCCCTCCGAGATTGGATCTATCTCTCTGTCTCTCTCTGGTTCTGCGTTCTCTTCTGGATCTGTTTCACCATTTCGTATATATATGGAGATCCGTAACTCCGATTGGCCTGGAACCTTCGCCGTGATTTTTTCTGAATATTAGCTTTCTTGCGGCAAAAGAAGAGCATCAACCACCTTACGGTGGGCTCACGAGGGTAGGGGTGCGCCCTAAGGGGGGGGGGGGCGTCCCCTGCCTCGTGACCACCTCGGGCACTGGTTCGTGTTGATTTTCCTTACGAATTTTCCATATTTTCCAAAAATAAGCTCCGTCCGTTTTTATCCCGTTTGGACTCCGTTTGATATGGATATTCTGCGAAACCAAAAACATGCAACAGATAGGAACTGGCACTGGGCACTGGATAAATATGTTAGTCCCAAAAAATAGTATAAAAAGTTGCCAAAAGTATATGAAAGTTCAATAATATTGGCATGGAACAATCAAAAATCATAGATATGACGGAGACGTATCAGCATCCCCAAGCTTAATTCCTGCTCGTCTTCGAGTAGGTAAATGATAAAAAAGATAATTTTTGATGTGGAATGCTACCTAGCATAATCTTGATCATATGTCTAATCATGGCATGAATATTAAGACACGAGTGATTCAAAGCAATAGTCTATCATTTGACATAAAAAAATACTTCAAGCATACCAACCAAGCAATTATGTCTTACTGAAATAACATAGCCAAAGAAAGCTCATCCCTACAAAATCATATAGTCTAGCTATGCTCCATCTTCACCACACAAAGCATTCACATCATGCACAACCCCGATGACAAGCCAAGCAATTGTTTCATACTTTTGACGTTCTCAAACCTTTTCAACTTTCACGCAATAAATGAGCGTGAGCCATGGACATAGCACTATAGGTGGAATAGAATATGATGATGGAGAAGACAAAAAGGAGAAGATAGTATCACATCAACTAGGCGTATCAACGGGCTATGGAGATGCCCATCAATAGATATCAATGTGAGTGAGTAGGGATTGCCATGCAACGGATGCACTAGAGCTATAAGTATATGAAAGCTCAAACTGAAACTGAGTGGGTGTGCATCCAACTTGCTTGCTCATGAAGACCTAGGGCATTTGAGGAAGCCCATCGTTGGAATATACACGCCATGTTCTATAATAAAAATTCCCACTAGTATATGAAAGTGATAACTCAAGAGACTCTCTATATGAAGAACATGGTGCTACTTTGAAGCACAAGTGTGGTAAAAGTATAGTAACATTGCCCCCTTTTTTGTGGGCTTCTTTGGCCCCCCTTGTTTTATTTAGGCTCCTTTGGCCTCTCTTTTTTTGGGCAATGCTCTAATAATGATTGTCGGTGTCAAAACCAGCGGATCTCAGGTAGGGGGTCCCGAACTGTGCGTCTAGGCCGGATGGTAACAGGAGGCAGGGGACACGATGTTTTACCCAGGTTCGGGCCCTCTTGATGGAGGTAAAACCCTATGTCCTGCTTGATTAATATTGATGATATGGGTAGTATAAGAGTAGATCTACCACGAGATCAGAGAGGCTAAACCCTAGAAGCTAGCCTATGGTATGATTGTATGTTGTGATTGTTGTCCTACGGACTAAAACCCTTCGGTTTATATAGACACCGGAGAGGGTTAGGGTTACACAAGGTCGGTTACAAAGGAGGAGATATCCATATCCGTACTGCCTAGCTTGCCTTCCACGCCAAGTAGAGTCCCATCCGGACACGAGACGAAGTCTTCAATCTTGTATCTTCATAGTCTAATAGTCCAGCCAATGGAGATAGTCCGGCTGTCCGGAGACCCCCTAATCCAGGACTCCCTCAGTAGCCCCTGAACCAGGCTTCAATGACGATGAGTCCGGCGCGCGGTATTGTCTTCGGCATTGCAAGGCGGGTTCCTTCTCCGAATACACCGCAGAAGAATTTGAATACGAGGATAGTGTCCGACCCTGTAAAATAAGTTCCACATTCCACCGTAGAGAGAATAATATTTTCGCAGATCTAATTTGCTGGCTTGTTTGGGCAGCATGACGTTATGTCACGGCCCGGCGATTATTCGAACCGTTTCTTTTAACTAGCCCCGCGCATAACGCGAGGCAGTTTTTCAACACGTCTTGTCAAAGCAGAGATCGTGTCCCCTTATTATCGGATTCTCATCAATACGGGAGTGGGTAACCCAACCGCGCCATCAATTGCGGCGCTTGGGGGATAAGCGAGTTTTACCAGGCAAGTGGGGACGCTTAGTTTCGTCTGCCCATATAAAGGGATACAGATTCACCTTTCTATCCACACCTTCTTCCTCCCTTATCCATCCGTTTTCGCACACTCGAGCTCTAGCGCCCAAGTCTGCACTTCCCACGTCGCCTTCTCCAATCACGTCCGGAGCGGGAGGCAAGTGGATGGTCTCCTCCGTCACGGAGGGAGACATCAAGAAACTGAGGAGAGCCGGATACCTGCCTGATGACATCGCGCACCGGCTCCCAGATGAGGGGCAGCTCATCCCCACCCCCAGGCCCCGTGAGAGGGTAGTATTCCTCACCCATTTCCTCCGCGGACTGGGGTTCCCTCTCCATCCCTTCGTCCGGGGGCTCATGTTTTATTATGGCCCGGATTTCCACGATCTGGCCCCGAACTTCATCCTCAACATCTCAGCGTTTATCGCCGTGTGCGAGGCCTTCCTCCGCATCAAGCCCCACTTCGGCCGCCAGGTGGTGGGCGGCCGCTAGGCGGAGTGCGGAGGCGCCATGGTGGACAAGATGCCCAACATAACATGGCTCGAGGGCTCCTTTGTGGAAACCATAAAGGGGTGGCAATCGGGGTGGTTCTATATCACCGAGCCGCGCGACCCCGCATGGGTAGCGGCCCCCAAGTTCCTATCTGGCATCCCCATGCGGCTCACCTCCTGGAAAGAGAAGGGCCTATCCTGGGGTAATTCGAAAGAGCTGACCGGACTCCAAACATGTATTCAAAACATGGTGGACAAAGAAGCTCAGGCTTGTCAACATAGTCCAAGTTATGCTCATCCGCCGGATACTCCCGTGCCAACAACGGGAGTTCAACTTGTGGGAGTTCAATCCAGCGCAGCAGCGAACTCTGAACAGGCTCTTCGACACGACTCATGAAGACGCCTGGAGGGTGCTATTCAAAAGTGTCGAGGTCCCTCCCCCTATTACTGAGGATCGCGGATTTAGTGTGAAGCGCCAAGCCAGTGTGGTAAGCTGTTTTACCTTTCACAGGATACTTATTTTTTTTATAGATTGGCTCTATGCGGGATCTAAACTCCCGTACCTTTGACAGGACTGGCAGAAGATGACCGGACAGATCGACTGTCCGGCTCCTTTGCCCGAAGGCCCCACAGACGCTCTTCTGGCGAAGATGCTGACTCCGGCCCCTTATAAGGTGCCGGAGAAGACCAATAAGGCCAAGGGAACCCGAAAGAGTTCCCGATGCCAGGCATCGTCGGACTCACCGTCCGATGACTCTGCGGCGCACTCTTCCCCTAAAGATGAGGAAGAGGAAGAAGACGATGTTCCCCCACCGACTGGGGGAAACAAGAAAAGGAAGGCCGCCCCAACCGGGGAGGCCGGAGGGTCCAAGAAGGGAAGGACTCTCCTTCCGGACTGTTCCACCGCCGCTGATGAAGGCGAAGGCGAGTGGTTGCCCAGGGTCAAGCCCCCGGAGAGATCGTAAGTATTCGGATACCAGAGTAACTCCTAGGATTCCTTTGTCGCACTGCTTTCCCTAACGCCGAACGCAATTATGCAGGCCGCCACGAGCCAGTATCGATGTATCATCGGACGGCTCCTTGGGCTTGTCGGACATGGATAGCGATCCAGTCCCGACCGCCACCTCCCCTCATCCTGCCGACGATGCCGAGGTGTTGTCTCAAGAGGCACCGGATCGAGGGGAGACAGTCCTGGAGGCGCCTCAAGGCGACCTTCCGGACTGCGGGAGCCGCGGGGACGGGGCCCCCGAGAGCTCCGAGTTCGGCCCTCAGCCGAACACCGTGCCGGACCCTCCAGCGGTTCCGGGTTCGGGCAGGCGGTCTCCTTCTAAGAGGGGCAAGACGCCTGTGCCGGTGACCTCTGTCCATCCAGAGGCACCGGACAATCTGCTGGAAGCGCTTCGCAGCGCTTCCATCGATGAGGAGCACCGCACTATCATGAGTGCGGTGATCCAGAAGGTTCAGTCCGCCAAGAGCGGATTGACTGAAGCCTGTGCCAGCCTTCTAACAGGCTTTGAGGTAAGTGTTTTAAAATATAGTAGAAATATTACCACATAGACAGTAGCCCCTGATGCTTTGTTCGGTGTTCACAAAGAAAAGCCGAACAGAGGATCAAATAATATCGCAGGAGTCTAATATAAGTATGTCAATATGCACATGCAGGCTTCGCTACTAGCATCCGCCGCACTAACTACGGAGGTCGCCGTACTGAAGCAGGACCTCGAGGGGTCCAAGAAGGAGATCGGCCTTGCCAAGAGGCAGCTCGAGGAGAACAAGGGTAAGTAATACCCCGTCTATAGATATGTATATATAAAAAAGGACGTGATTGCAAAATGACAGGATCACTGTGTGTTTGCCAGGGGCCACGACTGAGGTGGAGACCCTAAAGCAAGCGTTGACCAAGGCTAAAGATACAGCGGCCAAGGTGCGCACCGAGCGAGAGAAGCACGAGGCTCGGGTGGGCGAGGTGCAGCAAGAGCTCCAGGCTCTTGTGGCGAAGCACGAGGCGTTGGAGCTTGACTCCAAGACGCGGGAGTCTGAGCTTGCCGCGGCCCTCTAGAGTGTAAAAAGTGCCAAGGCCAAAGCCCAAAAGGCCCTCCAAGAGATCGACGCGATGAAGAAGATAGCGGCGGGTAAGGCTTTCTATATGCAAAGCAAGCATGTAAAAGTAAATTACCGACTACTTACCCGGATCCGGAGCTCTTCAGGAGCATTCACAGATTTGCCCCGCAGTGTGTCCGATGCCGCACAATTTTACCAGGCCGAGGATGGAAGCTCGACGGAGAAGCTGTTCTGGTCTCAGTATGCTGAGGCCGAACATCCGGTGCCAATGAGCGACCAACTGAAGCAGATGGTCGAGCTACATAAGGCGGCCAATCAGGCCATGGAGAGCTTTATAGTCCGGTTGTGGCATGGTGACGCCCTTCCAAACAGCTTCTTCGGCCTGGTGAGGCGGCTCGTGGATGCCTGCCCACGGCTGGAGGTCGTCAAGCGATCTGTCTGCATTGAAGGTGCACGTCGGGCTTTCGCCCGTGTGAAATTGCAGTGGGTCAGGCTGGACGCCGTGAAGCTGATCAAGGAGGGGCCGCCAGAGGGCAAGGAGCACCGCCACCCCGAGATGTACTACGAGGGTGTTCTGCCGGGCGCCCGTCTCATCGCGAACGAGTGTTCGAAAGATGTAATATTTGAATGAGACTTGCTCGTTTTATCCTGTAATATTTGAACGATGTAATATTTGAACGAGTGTTGGGATGTTCGTGATAAACCTGAGCACTCTTGTTCCCATGTTTGGGTCCTTCGAGGGAGGTGCTCAGCACAACGAACAAGGCAACCGGACTAATAATGCATTATCACTCTCACTTAGCCATAGAATTCTATAATTTTAAATTTCGGCAAAGCCCCTGGTATTCGAAAGGCCGAATTCGGGGCGCGATACACGCCTGTAAGCCGGACAGGGCCGGCCCCTCGCCCTAAGCGGCATAAGTCTTTAGGGACTCGAAAAACCTCGCCGAACAGCGACCGGTCTCTCGCCTTATCATGACAGTCAGTTTTAGCTTTCTCTACTGAGGTGCTCAGCCCGGCAGAACCGGGGCACAATCGCAGTAGTTCTCCTAGCGCTACCTTAGCCGATAGAGTGGAACGTAAGGTACCAAAACAAAGGAGTCGGGCAAACCCAACATTTGACCAAAGACATGATTCAGAGCTGATGCATATAATGCTATAAGTTCGGGGTGCCGCACTTGTGAAAGTGTTCGGACGTTTCACACCGCATTGTGGGGTACGTAAGCCCCTGGTGTATTGGCCGTACCAGAGTGTACGGTTGCAATTCATCATTAATGAACACATAGATATATACTAGCACATATGCCCATGCGTTGCAACAAGGAAAATTGATGTTTTGCACAAGCATAATGTCCCACAGCATTGGATTCATTATGAAGAACATGTTGCAACGCAGCATCGTCCTTCTACAAAATGTACATAAAAAATACGTCGCAATTTAGCCGTGTTCATATTTTCTTTGCGGGGCGAAATGTCCCACTGATTTCATTTAAATACAATCCTTTTTAATGGCATTTAAGTATGATCCTTTCATTAATTACCATGAAGTCCTCACCTGTTTTAGTCGGGAATCAAATCCTTCCTTTTCTAATTTAGTAGCCCCAACACATTAAGGCCTATAGATCCTTTCTTTTAATTATCCTACCTTTTTACCTTAAATCATTCATGTGGAATTTATTAAGACCACAATCTTTCTAATAGTTATTCCACTGATTAACCCATAATCCTTTCCTTTAGTTAGCCACATTCATTTAAATATTATATTTCAGCCCACAATCCTTCCTTTAGCTCATTCGCTTAATTAGCTCTCCCTAAACATGAGCCTTGGACCTCACCCTTCCCCATCTACACGAACGAAGAGCGATTTGTGCGAACCCCGGGCTCTCCACCTCGCCGTTGCCGAATCGGCGGCTCCCTCGCCCTCCGCCGGACGCTCCAGTGGCAGGAGGACGGGGGAGGTCCGATTTGCAGCGTGTACATAGTGCAGGAGTGCCTAGGGAGCCAGCAGGTGGTGTCGTGGAGGCGGCGGTGCGACTGGATCACCTTTTTGCAGGTGTTGGTATCCCCTTCGACGGCAAAGTTCTGGTGAAGCTCCACGCTGGACCAGCTCCTTTCTTCGTGCTCGTTGCTCGATGGAGAGGCCGTGCACGGTTCCCCCGTGCCGGAGATCGAGGGATGGCAATTCCGGCAGTTGAAGATCTAGAGAAGGAAGGCGATGTTGAGCGGTGTGACGACGACGGCCATGGGTGTAGGTCCTCAGGGACCGTTGATCGGAGACTTCCCATTTTGCCCGGGGGCTGCTTCGATCGAAGGCGTCAGCGAGCAGTGGCAAACGGCGCGTCACCGGCTCGTCCACGGCGCCGGTGTAGTCGGGTTGCAGAGGGGCTTGGTTGTAATTTCCTTTTCTGTGTGGACCTTTCAGTAATTTGGCCATTTTAATATCAACTCCTTTTCTCACAAAAATAAATAAATAAATATGATGACTGCCACTCGTATATTTAGAGTGGGTTGGGATTAGTAAATATGAAAGGTGCATAAGTGTTTGGTTGTTACATCTAAGAGATAGACATGAGGTCTTGTGTTCAATTCCCACAATGTTGATTTATTTTGACCCAATTATGTTTCGCGGTCTCCCTATGAAAGCCCATAAAAGGCCCTTCAACATACAAGTAACTGGCCCAGATCGCTTAATGTGTGTAAACCAAACATAAAGGACTAAACCAGACCAAGAATACCTATTCCCTTTAATAGTAGGTATAGATATATATATATATAACAAGAATGCAATAATAGTCGTAAGGTCATGCATTGTTTATTGAAAAATTGCGTTAAATCTGAGTGATATAGATAGTGCGATAAGCAAATAGTAGGACTATGGCCCTTCCAAGGGCAAGCTGAGAAATGATATGAGATCGAATATTTCGCTTGTTACTATAATCAACCTGGGAATTCCGTGGTATAACGTAGCTGTTTGCCTCCTTGGTTGCTGCATCATGTGTTTGGCAATAGTGATGCCGGACAGTGTTTCCAGAGATTAAGGTCCTGAAAGAAAAAGAAAAATAACCAAACGGGAAGCCCCTAGTGCGGTTTAGGCCGCGTTTTGGGGCGTGCCGCAGTTGTGCCCGCCTCCCCTCCTATGCCCATGGTATTTTTAATGCGTAATTATGTACGCGTGGCACGAATATCGCCGTTGGGCTGGGATTGGGGTGGCCGCCGTATTGCTACCCGAGCTCAGATCGTGCCAGGCGGTCTATTTGCCTATTGCCCCGAGCACGCTTGAAGGTGTCCGGGCTTTGAAGCGCTGAACTGGTTGATTGCTTTGAGAGGCTGCTTTGCGCTTCTGCTGCGAGGGCCGCGGTGTGCTCCTCTGTTCGGAGAGAGCGCTCTGTGTTTCCATTGACTATAATAAATCCGCGAGGTCCTGGCATCTTGAGCTTGAGGTATGCATAATGCGGTACCGCATTGAATCTAGAAAATGCGGTTCGCCCGAGCAGCTCATGATAGCCACTGCGGAACGGGACTATATCGAAGATTAACTCTTTGCTTCGGAAGTTATCCGGGGATCCGAAGACCACTTCCAGTGTAATTGAGCCTGTGCAATGGGCCTCTACACCTGGAATGACGCCCTTAAAGGTCGTTTTCATGGGTTTGATCTTTGAGGGGTCTATACCCATTTTGTGCACTGTGTCCTGATAAAGCAGGTTCAGGCTGCTGCCGCCGTCCATAAGGACGCGAGTGAGGTGAAATCTGTCGATGATTGGATCTAGGACCAGTGCGGCAAATCCGCCATGACGGATACTATTGGGGTGGTCCCTGCGATCGAAGGTGATCGGACAGAAGGACCATGGGTTGAACTTTGGGCGACTGGCTCCAACGCATATACGTCCCTAAGCGCACACTTCCGCTCCCTCTTGGGGATGTGGGTTGCGTATATCATGTTCACCGTCCGCACTTGCGGGGGAAACCTCTTCTGTCCTCCAGTGTGCGGCTGCCAGGGCTCCTCCTCGTCATCGCTATGCGGCCCCTTGTCCTTGTTTTCGGCAATTAACTTGCCGGCCTGCTTGAACACCCAACAATCCCTATTGGTGTGATTGGCTGGCTTGTCTGGGGTGCCGTGTATTTAACACGAGCGATCGAGTATACGGTCCAAGCTGGACGGACCCGGTGTACTTTGTTTGAATGGCTTTTTTCGCTGACCGGGTTTAGAGCCTTTGAATCCGGCATTGACTGTCGTATCCTCAGTATTTTCGCTGTTAATGCGGCGCTTATGCTTGTTGTGACGTGACCTGCTATTGCCGTCCTTGGTATCTGAGGTACCATGGTTCTTTGATATGTTATTACTGCTAGCCAGCCAGCTGTCTTCTCCCGCACAAAAGCGGGTCATGAGCATCGTGAGAGCTGCCATAGATTTCGGCTTTTCCTGACCAAGGTGCCGAGCTAGCAACTCGTCTCGGATGTTGTGCTTGAAAGCCGCTAAGGCCTCCGCATGCAGACAGTCGACGACTTGATTTTTGTTTGTAAGGAACCGAGTCTAGAATTGCCTGGCCGACTCTTCTGGCTGCTGAATTATGTGGCTTAAATCATCGGCTTCTGGTGGTCGCACATAAGTGCCCTGAAAGTTGTCGAGGAATGTGGCTTCCAGATCTTCCCAGCAGCTAATGGAGTCCGCTGGCAAGCTGTTAAGCCAATGCCGCGCTGGTCCTTTGAGCTTTAGTGGGAGGTATTTGATCGCGTGTTAGTCATCGCCGCGGGCCATGTGGATGTGGAGGAGGAAATCCTCAATCCATACTGCGGGATCTGTTGTGCCGTCGTATGATTCAATATTTACAGGTTTGAAACCTTCTGGGAATTGATGTTCCATTACTTCGTCTGTGAAGCATAAGGGGTGTGCGGCGCCTCTGTATTGGGCTATATCGCGACTCAGCTCGAATGGGTCTTGCCCGCTGTGTTCGGCCCGGCCGGATTTGCTTTTACTGTATCTGGCGTGACGTTTGTCGTCTCACAGAGTGGTGCGCCCTCGTGATCCGTAGATCGATCTTGAATGCTTTGCCTTGTCCTCCAATATGTCTCGCAGGTCTGGCGTATCTCCCCATGCCTTTTTATTTGATTGGTGTTGGGGTGGAGGCTGAGCTTTTGGCTGGAATGCCTCTCTATCGCGGCCACGAGCTGGCCGATCAGCTGTATCATACGCTTCTTCCTCCAGCCGGGGTAGTAACCTGCGCCTTGGGTAACTCTTGGAAGGACGCTCGAGTTTATATTCCACGGCCGCGAGGACTTCAGTCCATTTGTGAGCTAGCAGATCTTGATCAGCTTGAAGCTGCTACTGCTTTTTCTTCAGGCTATTTGCCGTGGCCATAAGCCGGCGCTTGAAGCGCTCTTGTTCGACGGGATCCTCTGGTACGGCGAATTCATCGTCATCGAGGCTTGCCTCGTCTTCGGAGGGGGCCATGTGATCATCCTCCTCCTCTCCGTCTGCCACTCTCTCGGGAGAGCTGGCTCCTTCATCCTCCTGCTCTAAATCTTGCTGGAGGGGATTGTTGTTGTCTTCGGCACTATCCGGAGTGTTATTATCTCCTGTGCCGGTATCACCACTTTTGCTTGCGCTTGGGTTCCTTCTTGGAGGGGTCATCCTCCGCTATCTTGTCGCCATTGCCTTCGTTGGGTGTATCCACCAAGTATATGTCATATGACGAGGTGGCTTTCCAGTGCCCTATAGGTGTTGATTCATGTTCGTCTCCTACATCGTCGTCCATACCGTCGATGTCTTCGGAGTCAAAGTCGAGCATGTCGGTTAAATCATCGACAGTGGCTACGAAGTGGGTGGTGGGTGGGCGTCGAATTTCTTCATCGTCCGCATCCCAATCATGTTGGCCATAATCCGGCCAGGGCTCTCTTGACAAAGAGAGAGACCTTAGTGAATTCAGAATGTCGCCAAAGGGCGAGTGCTAAAAGATATCCGAGGCGGTGAATTCCATGACCGGCGCCCAATCGGATTCGATTGGCAGGGGTGCGGATGGTTCGGAGTCAGAAAAAGAGTGCGGCATCTTGGAGTCACGTGCTGCGCAGAGGATTATGCTGGTGTTTGACTCGATTGCCGTTGAGACTGCAACCCCTGAGGCGGTGTCTAACCACCCGTCCTCGATTGGTGCAGTTGGCTCCGAGCTAAGGGTCGGAGCTGATGCGGGCGCGGCCTCTAGGGTACTGTTCGGCGACAGAGCTAGGTCATACCCATCGCGACAGTGTGGCGCACCCGGCTGTGGCTCGAATCTGTCGAAGATCAAGTCTCCGCGGATGTCGGCCGTGTAGTTCAAACTTCCAAATCTGACCTGATGGCCAGGCGCGTAGCTTTCAATCTGCTCCAGATGGCCAAGCGAATTAGCCTGCAGTGCAAAGCCGCCGAATACGAAGATCTGTCCGGGGAGAAAAGTCTCACCCTGGACCGTATCGCTATCGATGATAGTAGGAGCCATCAAGCCTAACGGCGACGACACAGAGGAACTCTCAATGAAAGCACCAATGTCGGTGTCAAAACCGGCGGATCTCAGGTAGGGGGTCCCGAACTGTGCGTCTGGGCCGAATGGTAACAGGAGGCAGGGGACACGATGTTTTACCCAGGTTTGGGCCCTCTTGATGGAGGTAAAACCCTACGTCCTGATTGATTAATATTGATGATATGGGTAGTACAAGAGTAGATCTACCACGAGATTAGAGAGGCTAAACCCTAGAAGCTAGCCTATGGTATGATTGTATGTTGTGATTGTTGTCCTACGGACTAAAACCCTTTGGTTTATATAGACACCGGAGAGGGTTAGGGTTACACAAGGTTGGTTACAAAGGAGGAGATATCCATATCCGTACTGCCTAGCTTGCCTTCCACGCCAAGTAGAGTCCCATCCGGACACAAGACGAAGTCTTCAATCTTGTATCTTCATAGTCTAACAGTCCGGCCAATGGAGATAGTCCGGCTGTCCGGAGACCTGCTAATCCAGGACTCCCTCAATGATGATCATCACACTTTTATTTACTTACAACTCAATATTACAACTCGATATCTAGAACAAAGATATGACTCTATATGAATGCCTCTGGCGGTGTACCGGGATGTGCAATGATCTAGCGTAGCAATGACATCAAAAAAAGGACAAGCCATGAAAACATCATGCTAGCTATCTTACGATCATGCAAAGCAATATGACAATGAATGCTCAAGTCATGTATATGATGATGATGAAAGTTGCATGGCAATATATCTCGGAATGGCTATGGAAATGCCATGATAGGTAGGTATGGTGGCTGTTTTGAGGAAGGTATATGGTGGGTTTATGGTACCAGCGAAAGTTGCACGGTACTAGAGAGGCTAGCAATGATGGAAGGGTGAGAGTGCGTATAATCCATGGACTCAACATTAGTCATAAAGAACTCACATACTTACTGCAAAAATCTATTAGTCATCGAAACAAAGTACTACGCGCATGCTCCTAGGGGGATAGATTGGTAGGAAAAGACCATCGCTCGTCCCCGACCGCCACTCATAAGGAAGACAATCAATAAACACCTCATGCTCCGACTTTGTTACATAACGGTTCACCATACGTGCATGCTACGGGGCTTGCAAACCTCAACACAAGTATTTCTCAATTTCACAATTACTAGACTAGCATGACTCTAAAATCACCATCTTTATATCGCAAAACTATTGCAAGGAATCAAACATATCATATTAAGCGATCTACAAGTTTATGTAGGATTTTATGTCTAACCATGTGAATGACCAGTTCCTGTCATCTCTCTAAATAGATATAAGTGAAGCACGAGAGTTTAATTCTTTCTACAAAAGATATGCCCCCGCTATAATAAGTATAAGTGAAGAAAAAGAGCATTCTACAAATGGCGGTTGTCTAAGTGAAGAGAAACAGGCAATCCAAACTTCAAATGATATAAGTGAAGCACATGAAGCATTCTATAAAGCCATACTCAAAAGATATAAGTGAAGTGTAAAGAGCATTCTATAAATCAACCAAGGACCATCTCATACCAGCATGGTGCATAAAAAAAATAAAAACCTAAATGCAAAAGACGCTCCAAGACTTGCACATATCGCATGAACGAAACGAATCCGAAAACATACCGATATTTGTTGAAGAAAGAGGGGATGCCTCCCCAGCATCCCCTAGATTAGACGCTTGAGTCTCCTTTAATATTTACTTGGGGTGCCTCGGGCATCCCCAAGCTTGAGCTCTTGCCTCTCTTCCTTCTTCTCACATCAAAACCTTCTCAATCATCGAACACTTCATCCACACAAAACTTCAACAGAAAACTCGGTAAGATCCGTTAGTATAATAAAGAAAATCACTACTCTAAGTACTATTGCAAACCAATTCATATTTTGTTTTTTCATTGTGTCTACTGTAATATAACTTTTTCATGGCTTAATCCACTGATATAAATTGATAGGTTCATCAAAACAAGCAAACTATGCATCAAAAACAGAATCTGTCTAAAACAGAACAGTCTGTAGCAATCTGAACATTCACCATACTTATGATACTTGCCAAATTCTACAAAAATTAGGAAAAATAAACAATTTGTATAGGAAGACATTTCAAAAAGAATCAGAACCATTTGACGTTCCAGCTAAAAATGTAAAATCGCGCACTACAGACAAAGTTTCTGTCCTGCACCGTACAAACCATCAAGCAAATGTAAACATCCTGAAGGCAAACCTTGGCACATTATTTTTATAATACAATGAAATTGTACAAGGGGATAATTATTTTTGTTGAAAGGTTTCTGTAATTAAGATTCACAAATTTCCCATGGGCATGAACAAAGTTCAAGGACGTCCCCCACTTTCATAATGCTCGTCTCTCTCACTTTCACTTTTCTTTTTTGAAAAAGCTTTGGGTTCCCCTCTTTATTTTTGTTGTTTTTAAACTATATGCAAGCACTCAACAGAAATAAATGACTCTCTCAAACTTTCGGGTTGTCTCCCTGGCAGCGCTTTCTTTAAAGCCATTAAGCTAGGCATATAGTGCTCAAGTAATGGATCCACCCGGATCCCAAGGTATATCAAAGCCAATTTTAATTAGAAATGATTTGTAATTTAGTAGTGAGCACAAAGTAACATATATCAAGCAATGACGAAGTCTAACTCTCTTCCTATGCATCGTCATGTCATAAAAGAACAATTCATGCACACATAGTAAAGGCCAATGCATAGTATAAACAGTTTCTTGTAATTTTATCGTATTGGAAACATAGAGAGGTGGAGATATAGTTCCTCTCTCATAATAATTGCAAGTAGGAGCAGCAAGCACATGCATATTATATTCATCAAAATCATCATGTGCAACGGTAAAAGGCAACCCATCAATGTAATCCTTAATAAGTGCAAACTTCTCTGATATAGTGTAATCGGGAGAATTCAAAAAGATAATAGGACTATCATGCGTGGGTGCAATAGCAACAATTTCATGTTTAACATAAGGAACTATATCATGTTCATCTCCATAAGCATCATTCATATTGGCATCTTGGCCACAAGCATAGCAAGCATCATCAAAAAGGGATATTTCAAGAGAATCAATGGGATCATAACAGTCATCGTAGCAATCATCCTTCGGTAAGCACGAAGGGGAATTAAACAATGTATGAGTTGAAGAGTTACTCTCATTAGAAGGTGGGCACGGGTGATCAATCCGCTTTTCCTCCTTTTGTTCTTCGCTCTCCTCCTCATATTTTTCATCCAATGAGCTCACAGTTTCATCAATTTCTTCTTCCATAGACTACTGCAAAATATTAGTCTCTTCTTGGATAGCGGGGTATTCCTCAATATATTTTTTAACATAGGTATTAGAAGCATAATTCTCATAACAATATTCAAGTATAGAAAATTTTTCAGATTTGTAAAGAGTGGCATCATACTTTTCAATCAAAGAAGCAATTTCAAAAGCACCCTTAAAAGCAACAAATTCTTCAATTTGTTGAACATCATAGTAATTATAAACACCCTTAGCATACAAAGATACGATTCCATTATTACTAAACTCACATTGATAGGGAAGGTGTTTCTTAGGGTTTTCAGAACAACAAGGAAACTCATATATTTCACACAAATTCCAAGCATAGCATTGCAAACGTTGAATTTGACCCCATAATAGTTTCCCTTTTTCAGATATACGGTGTCGCACATAACAAGCATGCTCATCTAAGGATTTGCCCTCAACTAAACTAGTTGGGGTTTCATCACGAGCACATAGGGATCGAAGATGATCCAAGTAATAAGCTTCAGCAGTGTGATAGATTTTGATTGGTTCTTCAACCATTGGTTCACTAGGTACAACTAATTTTTTTTTGGTATTTTGCGTTTCCAACCCATAACTAAAGATAGGAAACAACTAAGAACAGCAAATAAAAATTACTTAGTGATAAAGCAAACAAGCACACACGAGAATATTCACCCCACGCTATTGCTCCCCGGCAACGGCGCCAGAAAAAGGTCTTGATAACCCACAAGTATAGGGGATCAATTGTAGCCTCTTTCGTTAAGTAAGAGTGTCAAACCCAACGAGGAGCTAGAGGTACAACAAATATTCCCTCAAGTTCTATCGACCACCGATACAACTCTACGCACACTTGACGTTCGCTTTACTGGAAACAAGTATGGAACTAGAAGTACTTTGTAGGTGTTGTTGGATAGGTATGCACGATAATAAAGAGCAAGTAAATATAAATTAGGGGCTTTTTAGATGAAGACACAACTAAATTAGTTTTAGTAAATAGCTTTTGTCAACAAGAAGGTTATTTGTTCCTAGGCAATCGATAACTAGACCGGTAATCATTATTGCAATTTTATTTGAGGGAGAGGCATAAACTAACATACTTTCTCTATTTGGATCATATGCACTTATGATTGGAACTCTAGCAAGCATCCGCAACTGCTAAAGATTCATTAAGGTAAAACCCAACCATAGCATTAAAGCATGAAATCCCCTTTATCCCATACGCAAACAACCTACTTACTTGGGTCTGTGCTTCTGTCACTCACGCCACCCACCATAAGCAAATCATAAACATATTGCAAACCCTACAGCGGGAATCCCTCATGCTTGCGCGACACGGAGAGCACCATAGGACAGCACCAATAATAAAACATACAACTCAAACCAATCACGATCATCAAATAGCCATTAGGACAAAACAGATCTACTCAAACATTATAGGATAGCCATACATCATTGGGAAATAATATATAGCGTTGAGCACCATGTTTAAGTAGAGATTACAGCGTTTAAGAGAGAGGTTACACCGCTGCATAGAGGGGGGAAGAGTTGGTGATGATGGCGGTGAAGTTGTTGGTGAAGATCGCGGTGATGATGATGGCCCCCCGTGGCACTCCGGTGCCACCGGAAGCAAGGGGCAGAGAGCCACCCTCCTTCTTCTTCTTCCTTGACCTCCTCCCTAGATGGGAGAAGGGTTTCCCCTCTGTTCCATGGCCTCCATGGCGTGGGAGGGGCAAGAGCCCCTCCGAGATTGGATTTATCTCTCTGTCTCTCTCTGGTTCTGCGTTCTCTTCTGGCTCTGTTTCACCATTTCGTATATATATGGAGATCCGTAACTCCGATTGGCCTGAAACCTTCCCCGTGATTTTTTTCCGAATATTAGCTTTCTTGCGGCAAAAGAAGAGCGTCAACCGCCTTACGGTGGGCTCACGAGGGTAGGGGCGCGCCCTAAGGGCGGGGGGGGGGGGGCTGCCTCGTGGCCACCTCGGGCACTAGTTCGCGTTGATTTTCCTTCCGAATTTTCCATATTTTCCAAAAATAAGCTCCGTTCATTTTTATCCCGTTTGGACTCCGTTTGATATGGATATTCTGCAAAACCAAAAACATGCAACAGACAGGAACTGGCACTGGGCACTGGATCAATATGTTAGTCCCAAAAAATAGTATAAAAAGTTGCCAAAAGTATATGAAAGTTCAGTAATATTGGCATGGAACAATCAAAAATCATAGATACGATGGAGATGTATCAACATGTCACGATGATTGCAATGGAGGAGTGACGTACCAGAGCACACTGTATAGGCTCACCGCTGCCTCTCCTTTTTTTTGCAATGTTCCATGAAATTGCCATATACATCTTGTACTTTCTCATTATGTAACCCTATCTGCAAGTTGACACGGCTAATTTCAGACATCTCTACATGATAATACATTGCATATCCCTTGCGCATATTTAAACCACCAATTAATGATTGTGTCCGTAGCATAAACTAGCCATGACTCCGTGTGCTGGACTAGCAGGCACTCTAAGGGAACCTAATGTAGTGCACTGGAATTTCTACATGCCACCTACGATTTTGTGTAATGTACTGCCTATGTTCCTAAATATATGTCTTTGTAGAGATTCCAGTATGGACCACATACAGATGTATATAGATGCATTTTTGAGTGTAGATTCACTCATTTTGCTCCGTATGTAGCCTATAGTGGAATCTCTAGAAAGACTTATATTTAGGAACGGAGGTACAAGGTAGTATCATGTATGACATCTACATATCTAATTTAGCAGCTAGTAGTAGAAATCATTGTCTGCACAAAGGGGTTGCTGGTCGAAAATCCTAGCAAAGCACGCTGGCAGGCACAAAACAATACAAGAGAGAGAGAGACGCACTTACAAGATCATAGCAACGCCTCGGTCCAGGATCTTGGTTGGCCAAGCTGTTAGATCCAGAAGAAGCATCGTCCTTGTAGTTTTTGACAATTGCATAACAGGTAACATCGACATGTTAGTATATTTGAAGTACATCGGGCAGGTGATGCTGGACGGGTTTAAAGGTGACAAGTACCTAGGTCGTGGCGGGTGCTTGGCATCTTGCCAGATGGTGGGAATCAGGTTAGAAACGTCAAGGGTGATGAGGCCGCGCTGGCTGGCGGGGTCCGGTAAGGAGATCTAGAACCGTCAAGTAGGGTATTTGTGGAGCGGCTCCGGTAGGGTGGACTACGGTGTGGGCGAAGTGGATCTGTGGCCGTGGACGAGGGTGTAGGTGAAGCTGCTCCGGTGGTTGGGTTAAGGATGGTGTCGACGATGCAGATCTGAGGCCGTGGATGGGGCGTCAGAAGCTGCTCCGGTAGGTTGGATGAGGGTGCGAGGAAGCGGATCTGAGGCCGTGGACTTGTGAGTTGGCATAGCGGCCCTGGTAGGGTTGAGAATGGTATAGGCGAAGCTACTCCGGTGGGGTTGACGATGGTGTCGGCGAAGTAGCTCCGGTAGGGTTAAGGAAGGTGTCGGCGAAGAGGATCAGAGGCCGTCGGTGGGGGCGTCGGTGGGGCAGCTCCAGGGGGTGTGGACAAACCGTCTCCGCTGGGGAGTACGAATGAGCCGCTGCAGATGCGCTGCGGTTGACGAGAGTACCGGCGAAGCAGATCCAGCACCGTGGACATGGCCGGCACTGAATGGGCTGTGATACAATGGTGGATGAGCAGTCGACTTGTTTCTAGGGGAGGTGGGAGGGGTAGATGCGGCCGCAGAAGCAGATCCGGCGAGGTGGACGCCGCAGGCAGTGAATGGGCTCTGGTACGCTGGTGGATGAGCAGTCTAGGGTTTCGAGAGGGGAGGGGAGAAAGGCCGATGAAGTACGGATGGCGTGATGTAAGATGCTCTGGTGTTGTGGAATGCTACCTCTTTTAGCATTGTGTTGGTTTTCCCCGAAGAGGAAGGGATGATGCAGCAAAGTAGCGTAAGTATTTCCCTCAGTTTTTGAGAACCAAGGTATCAATCCAGTAGGAGGCTACACGCAAGTCCCTCGTACCTGCACAAACAAATAAATTCTCGCAACCAACGCAAATAGGGGTTGTCAATCCCTATAGGGCCACTTACGAGAGTGAGATCTGATAGATATGATAAAGATAATATTTTTGGTATTTTTATGATAAAGATGCAGAGTAAAATAAAGGCAAAGGAAATAGCAAAGTAAATAACTAAGTAGTAGGAGATTGATATGATAAAGATAGACCCGGGGGCCATAGGTTTCACTAGTGGCTTCTCTCGAGAGCATAAGTATTCTACGGTGGGTGAACAAATTACTGTTGGGCAATTGACAGAATTGGGCATAGTTATGAGAATATCTAGGTATGATCATGTATATAGGCATCATGTCCGAGACAAGTAGACCGACTCCTGCCTGCATCTACTACTATTACTCCACTCATCGACTGCTATCCAGCATGCACCTAGAGTATTAAGTTAAAAACAGAGTAACGCCTTAGGCAAGATGACATGATGTAGAGGGATAGACTCATGCAATATGAAGAAAACCACGTCTTGTTATCCTCGATGGCAACAATACAATACGTGCCTTGTTTCCCTTACTGTCACCAGGAAAGGACGCCGCAAGATTGAACCCAAAGCTAAGCACTTCTCCCATTGCAAGAAAGATCAATCTAGTAGGCCAAACCAAACTGATAATTCGAAGAGACTTGCAAAGATAACCAATCATACATAAAAGAATTCAGAGAAGATTCAAATATTATTCATAGATAGACTTGATCATAAACCCACAATTCATCGGTCTCAACAAATACACCGCAAAAAGAAGATTACATCGAATAGATCTCCACAAGAGAGGGGAGAACATTGTATTGAGATCCAAAAAGAGAGAAGAAGCCATCTAGCTACTAACTATGGACCCATAGGTCTGAAGTAAACTACTCACACTTCATCGGAGAGGCTATGGTGTTGATGTAGTAGCCCTCCGTGATCGATGCCCCCTCCGGCGGAGCTCCGGAACAGGCCCCAAGATGGGATCTCGTGGATACAGAAAGTTACGGCGGTGGAATTAGGGTTTTGGCTCCGTATCTGATCGTTTGGGGGTACGTGGGTATATATAGGAGGAAGAAGTACGTTGGTGGAGCAACAGGGGCCCCACGAGGGTGGAGGGCGCACCTGGGGGGTAGGCATGCGCCCCTACCTCGTGGGCTCCTGTTACGTGGCTTCGCGTAGGGTCCAAGTCTCCTGAGTTGTATTCGATGAAAAAATCATGTTCCCGAAGGATTCATTCTGTTTGGACTCCATTTGATATTCCTTTTCTTCAAAACCCTAAAACAGGCAAAAACAACAAATCTGGGCTGGGCCTCCGGTTAATAGGTTAGTCCCAAAAATAATATAAAAGGGGATAATAAATCCCAATAGTGTCCAAAACAGTAGATAATATAGCATGGAGCAATCAAAAATTATAGATACGTTGGAGACGTATCAAGCATCCCCAAGCTTAATTCCTGCTCATCCTCGAGTAGGTAAATGATAAAAATAGAATTTTTGATGCGGAGTGCTACTTGGCATAATTTTAATGTAATTCTTTTTAATTGTGGTATGAATATTCAGATCCGAAAGATTCAAGACAAAAGTTCATATTGACATAAAAATGATAATACTTCAAGCATACTAACTAAGCAATTATGTCTTCTCAAAATAACATGGCCAAAGAAAGTTCATCCCTACAAAATCATATGGTTTAGTCATGTTTCATTTTCGTCACATAAGAATGCTATCATCATGCATAACCCCGATGACAAGCCAAGCAATTGTTTCATACTTTGGTAATCTCAATCCTATAAACTTTCATGCAATATATGAGCGCGAGCCATGGACATAGCACTATAGGTGGAATAGAATATAATGAGGGGGGTTATGTGGAGAAGACAAAAAAAGGAGAAAGTCTCACATCAATGAGGCAAATCAATGGGCTATGGAGATGCCCACCGATTGATGTTAATGCAAGGAGTAGGGATTGCCATGCAACGGATGCACTAGAGCTATAAATGTATGAAAGCTCAACAAAAGAAACTAGTGGGTGTGCATCTAACTTGCTTGCTCACGAAGACCTAGGGCACTTGAGGAGGCCCATTGTTGGAATATACAAGCCAAGTTCTATAATGAAAAATTCCCACTAGTATATGAAAGTGATAACACGAGAGACTCTCTACTATGAAGATCATGGTGCTACTTTGAAGCACAAGTGTGGCAAAGGATAGTAACATTGTCCCTTCTCTCTTTTTCTCTCATTTTTTTGTTTTTTCTTTGGCCTATGGCCTTTCTCTTTTTTTAGATTCCTCACTTGGGACAATGCTCTAGAAAATGATGATCATCACACTTCTATTTATTTACAACTCAATGATTACAACTCGCTACTAGAACAAAGATGACTCTATATGAATGCCTCCGGCGGTGTACCGGGATATGCAATGAACCAAGAGTGACATGTATGAAAGAATTATGAACGGTGGCTTTTCCACAAATATTATGTCAACTACATGATCATGCTAAGCAATATGACAATGATGAATATGTCATGATGAACGGAATGATGGAAAGTTGCATGGCAATATATCTCAGAATGGCTATGGAAATGCCATAATAGGTAGGTATGGTGGTTGTTTTGAGGAAGATATAAGGAGGTTTATGTGTGAAAGAGTGTATCATATCACGGGGTTTGGATGCACCGGCAAAGTTTGCGCCAACTCTCAATGTGAGAAAGGGCAATGCACGGTACCGAAGAGGCTAGCAAGGATGGAAGGGTGAGAGTGCGTATAATCCATGGACTCAACATTAGTCATAAAGAATGTCGGTGTTCTAGGAACGGGGGTCCCCAGACTTGCCTGCCTGCGGCCTGCGGCGTGGCTCAAAGGGGGGCCCAGCACGGCCCATCTTCACCAACACAAACCCAAGACCCTCGCGAGGGGCCAAGCCTCGCGAGGCAGACGACGTGAAGCTTCCTCAGGCACGGCCTCGTCAGGCTGGCTCATGAGGAGGCGGAGAGATCAAGGCGGGGTACCTCACGAGGTGCCCATGATGCAAGCCATGACAACTCAGGGCGCCAGGCGGGTGCCAGCCCGCGCAGCGTCCTCCTTTCCTCTTTGGTGCAAAGGGGGCAAGCGCAGCCGCAGAGTACCAAGGCATCAGGCAAAGGTTGCCATTTCGGTGCAACGAGACCAAGACCAGGAGGACTACGAGACGGAGGTCACCGTGGAGCCCAAGACGGCGTCATCACCAGAGCTTTGCGCAGGCGATGACTAAGTTTGTCAGGATAGCTGATACTTGCTGTCCCCCTTCAAATTAGGCCACCATTGTTGGCTCCCTTCCCGCTCAATATTTGGGGAGAGGACCAGGGCCTCTATAAATAGGACCAGCCACCCACATAGCTGGGGGAGGACGAAAAAGAGAGAGGAAGGAAGAGGCTCGTAAGAAGGGTCGGTCAAGGGAGAGCAGAGAGAGAGAGAGAGAAAGGTGACTGAACTCCTCCGAGCAGTTCATCGCCCTAGCCAAGAACAGAACCTCGCGAGGATGTTCTTCCTTGTATTGTTCATCATCATCAGCCCAAGAGGCAATCCACACACCACACACTGGAGTAGGGTATTACGCCACAACGGTGGCCCGAACCAATATAAACCCTGTGTCTCTTGTGTTGTTCTTTCCTTAGTTTAGATCCTAGCACGGCGGAGGGGTGCAGGAAGGTAGGAGGCGAAATCTCCGCGCGCACCCGAGTGTTCGAACCTCAAGGGTCTGCCGGAACCCGAAATCCGACATTTGGCATGCCAGGTAGGGGTGCGCCGGAATTTGTCTTCCACCGCTCCGTGCCCTGTCGCGTCGTCATCACTATGCCCGGCGACCAGGAGGGCAACCCAGACCCATGGGCGGCATGGCCCGCCCGCGCAGAGCCGCTCGCCTCAGGCAACCCCGTGCCCCAGGCAGCTCGCGGTCCGCAGGGCGCTGCGGGCCGCGGGCAACGCGGACAGGCTTCGATAGCTCTCACACCGCGGCAGGCGCGGTCGGCAGCAAGGGCCTCCAATCACGCCGCGACCACGACACCGTACACCCGCCGGGAGCAAGCGAACTCGAGGGCCGCGCTCATGGTGGCTCAAGAGCTATTGTAGTGCAGACTGCTGGAGGGCGGCCGCGACGTGCTGCTGGAACGGGTGGCAGAGCTCCTGGGCTTCGCCGCCTCGGGGGCTCACCCCTTCTGCACCCAGCTCCCATCTCCAACCCAGGGCGGCCCGCGCGGGGGCCCCGCGCGCGCCCGCTGGCTCCAAGGCTACACCAACACCAGTGAGACTGTCAGCACCAGACCGGCGGCAATGCAGCCCCCGCTCCTGGTCCGCGAAGAAGGGCTCGACGCGACCCGCGGCCCCAGTGGATAGCCGCGCTGCCACCCCATGATAGGCGCATCAGGCAGGACCACGTGGCGCGCAGAGCACTACGGCGTGGCCTTCGGGGTGGCGGCGCCAGAGGAATACGTGCCCCTCATGATGGATCAAGGACACTCACACGAGGGCGAGCCAGGCTCGCTCCTCAGCCCGAGCCGGGGGGACGAGGTGCCAGAAGCTGAGCCCTTCCAGGAGTCTTGGGACGGTCCCACTGGGCACGCTAGAAGCAGCGATTATCGGGTACCGCTAATTCTTCAGCAGGCATACGCTAACCATGGATCGCAGGAGGTGCAGGTTGCCGCAGCGGGCAGCTGCCCCGCTCCCACAGCCTCCTACTCCTCGGGAGGAGGACGCAGGGGGCTGTAGGAGAGGGGCAGGGATTCGACATCACCACCGCGGCATTCGGAGCAAGGTGTTCTCAGGAGGTAGGCCCTCCGCTGGGGAGGTGCCCCAGGGCCTGCCCCCGGCGGAGGACCCGTGGTCGTCAGGGGAACCGCTAGCGACCGCTCTACCCCATCGGCGGCGTCCTAGTTTCTGGTCGTCGTTGATGGCACTAGAGTGTGGCGCAAGGCGGGGCCCTCATCTGGCGATATGAAGCAAGGCCAGTACCTGTGAAGAAGGCCCAGTGCCTGTGAAGCTCGCCGACCCGTGACACTCTCACGTAATAATGAGTGGGGCTGTACACGCCCCGGAGTCCCAGGGGTGCCGGCCTCAGGCCCTGGGGCTCCCTCCCACGCCCAGTGGCAGCACTTAACTCCGCGCTGGTGAGAAGACGTCCAAGACTAGACTAGGTGCCGGACGCAGCCTTTTGTTTGCTTTCGTTGCTCTTCCCCTTGGTTGTCGCTTTTCCCCGCTGGATTCAAGTTGGATTCGAATTTGAGATTTGCGTGTGTTCGGGGAGGGGTGCTTAGTCTCGTTCGAGCAATTTCTCGCGTTTTGGTTACCACTTCGCCTCAGCCCCCTCCCCTCGTGAGCCCCTCGCGAGCCGGGTCAGGCCTAGCTTGCGCGCAACCCAGACTGCCGCCACCGCGTCCTCTTAGGAGGGTGTTTTACTGCAGATCCTAAGGATTCAATCAGGAGATACTCAGGACACCACAACCCCCGCGGGCTGCTTCAGGGCCAGCGCGGGACCAAGGTATACTAGCCGACCAGCGCATCGCTTGAGCCAGCCACTTGGTGTGGGCGCATGGGCAATGTGGCTTCTACTGATACGACAAACACAAGTTTTACATGAGGGCCCCCCCTCCAAAATGCTCTCACAGTCATCAGGCCAAAACCTGAGTTCTATTCATGCAGGGTAAGGAAGCAGGAACGATGTACAGTCAGTCAGACGAATCCCCCAATGCGTCCTCAGGAGCACCACCTGGGCCGTCGCTGGCGCCGCTGAACTCGCCATCGCTGTTCGCGTCGCCGCCGGCGGCGTCAGGGCCGCCCATCGCGCCGCCCTCATCTGCCGCCACGATCGCATCATCGTTGTCTGAGGTAAAGGCCCTGATAAGAGTGTCCACATTGTCCTCCACCCAGTGCGCCGGGTCGCCTCGGACAGCCTGGGGGACTGGGGCGATGGCGGCATCAAAATAAAAATGGGGATCCATGTTCCGAAGGTGACTGAAGATGCGGGAAAAGGCGCGCCTGAGCAGGGCGCGGCTCCTCTCCTCCACCAACCTGTCAGCCCTGGTCGACCGCGCCTCCAGCTGCGTCACCACATCAGTGAAGAACTGGAGATTGCCCGCGTAGTTGATTTCGTGCGGCTCACCGACGGCCTCCTCGCAGATGTTGCCCAGGGCCGCGTTGGCTCTCTCCCAGAGAGTGGTGAGCATGGGGCCGTGCTCATGCTCCAAGATCCGCCGCTGACGTATCTCGTCCGCATTCTGACGCGCGACGGCCTCAGCCTCCTCCACCCGCTGGTGAAGAAGGAGCACCTCAGCCTGGGAGGTGGTTAACTCACCTCACGCCACCTCAAGGGCGGCCCGGGAAGCATCGGCCCGCCGCACCGCCTCCTCCAGCTTGGCCCTCAAAGCGGCAGTCCTGCCTTCAGCTTCGGCTCGGATTAACCCCAGCTTCTCTTAGAACTCGTGCTCGAGGTTCAAATGTGCCATCGCCACTCGACGTCCGACCTCCTCCAGGACGCGGGCTTCCTGTGCAGCAACATCATCCTCCGCCTGCGTCACCAAGTGCTCCCTCGTCTCCAGACGCTCGTACTCGCGGGTACGTTCGGCGGCTTCCAGTGTCAGCACCTCCTCACGCCTCTGGAGCTCTGCTGAGTCGCCGGAGGCCACCTTCATCGACGAGAGGGCTGCCTCGCGCAGCTCCACCTGCTCCTCCAGCGAGTGGCACCAGGCCAGAAGCTCCCGAGCCCGCTCCTCCGCAGCCGTTCGCCGCCGGTCAGCCTCCCGAGCCTCCTCAGCGGCCCGAGATCGGGCCTCCCGAGAGGCCACCAACGACGCCTTGGCCTCTGCTTCATCAGGATCACGCTCGCGGCGCGCGAGGGCGATGGCGCCCTCCAGCTCGCGCCTCTCTGCAGCCAGGCGCAGGCCCTCGGCCTCAAGGCGCGCGTCTTCATCAGCAAGCTCCTCACCAAGCAGGCTCACTGCGTCAGTCGCCCTTTGAAGGAATCCTTGGCGGAGAGCGTGACGCTCCCGAGCGTGCTCGGGCATGTCTTCCACACCATCATCTGCCCCAAGCAAGCGCCGGGGGCCGCGAGTCAGCACTTCCCCTCCGGGCTGGGGGCTGGGGGCTGGCACCCTCGCGACGGCCGGGCACGCCGCGTCACAAGCCCGGCCTGGGGCCAGCCCGTCCTCAGGAGAAGAGCGCAGGAAGCGCCTCGGCCAATCACAGTTCACGACCAGGCGAGAGGCCCATGGCAGGATGGCTATGCCACGAGAAGGCGCACGAAGGAGGATCGCGAGGTGCGTGGGGCCACGGGGCGCCTCGGGATGGTTCGCCTCTTTGATCGCCCTCACCACAAGGGCTCCGCTGCTCGGGGCGCTCGAGGACGGTGGAGGGGGTGAAGCCAAGGGGGACAGCTCCTCAGCCGTCTCCGCAAGCTCGGCTGGAAGGGGCCTACGGAGCAAGGGTTTGTACAAGTAACAGAAGGATCGGGAGCCGGGAAAGGAAAAGGCTTACTCATTAGTGGCGAAGTACTTCCTACGCTTCAGCAGGCGACAAGGGTAATCGTCGCCCAGGGCCTCCCTTCTCTTCCGGAGAGCCTCGAAGTTCACGCGGAAGCGGCCCAAGAGTTGGGCGCATGGATCAACCTTCGACGAAGACGGAGCGGCAAGGCGATCTACGGCAGAGGCGCCTGCCCGATGTGCGCTGCCAATCGCCTCCCCAAGAGACGCAGTTGGAGCCTCAGGGGCCCTAGTCGCAGGCATTGAGAGCAGCTGCTCGCCACCCTCAGCCTCAGCGGCACGGGCCCCGAGAGCTGCTTCCTCATGAGCCTCGCCCGGCGCTGTCACCACGCCGGGAACCCCCTCGGCCTCTGGCGCCTCGTGCCTCCCTGCTCCGCCACTCGAGGATGAGTCGCCTTGGCCGACTGGTAGGGTAGTCACCACCACTAGGTTCTCGCGAGGCCCCTGAAGGCCGGCGGGGCGCGGCCCCCACTCATCAAAGACAGGCATCTGCTTCACGAAGTCGCCCCTGCTCTGGCAGAGGTACAGCAAGGCCCCTCCCTGCCGGACGCTGCCGGGGTTGGGGTCCCCAGCCAGGGTCAAGAGCGCCGTCCTCAGCACCTCAGGAGTCAGGTCCTCTTCCTGGAGGCTCATACGATCCTCACGCCCATGGAAGGCCCACATCCGGCGAGAGTGGCGTTGAAGAGGAGCAACGCGGCATAGCAGGAACTCCTTCACCACCTTGGGCGCTGTCATGCCAAGCGACCTTAGGAGCGCGAAGCGGCGCCAGACGAAGACGAGCCGGGGGCTCTCAAGCGTCTCCTGGCCCCAGCCCGAATTGGGGACGGCAGGCGAGGTTGGCTCCAATAGCAGGGGGCTGGGCAACCCTGCGTCCAAATACAGCCACCGCTCGCGGAACCCGACCGCGGGCAGGGGGAGCTTGAAGTCAATCCCAGAGGCCGCCGTCTCAGGCGTGGAAACGAAGCTCACACAAGCCCAACATTGGGTAGGGTCGACAAGATGCAATGAGAAGAAGTGGCGCAGCAGGGCAACCGAAGGAGGGATGCCCACCATAGCTTTGCAAACAAAGGCGAAGACCGAAAGGAGGGTGATGGATTCAGGACCTAGATGCATCATGTGGATCTGATAGTGGGAAAGCACGGCATTGAAGAAATCAGAAAAGGGGGGAACCAGACCCACCCACAGGGCGTCGGCAAGATACGGGACCTCGGTGGCTGTCCTGTCGATGGATAAGTGGGACGCGGGCCAGGCCGTCGTCCTCCCGCATTCATTGAAGATGGTGGCCAGAGCCAAGCTGACCTTGCCCAAGCCCTCGGCGGGGGTCGCCGGTGGCGGCGGGCAAGGCGGAGACACGGGTTTCTCCTATCCCCTTCTTCGTCGGAGCCATGGCAATGGGAAGGGGGGAGGCTCGAGATTGAGTTGAAAACAGAAACCGGAGTTCGAGCGGAGGAAGGACAGAGGGCACTCGAGCGATAAAAGGGGAACGGCTGTGTACGACTACGGGTCTGCCTGGCACGGCGCAAGATAAGGAGGGCATGGGGGAACAGTGCCGCCCACGCCCAATCAACCGCCACACGGTGCCCAAGGCCGCAGGCTTTTAGGGCCCGCGGCGCTTCGCCCTTGCCCTTCCGCCTGCCTGCACGGCCAAGCCCGGGCGCGCCTTGGGCCCGGGGGCTACTGTCGGCCTTCTGGGAATGGGGGTCCCCAGACTTGCCTGCCTGCGGCCTGCGGCGTGGCTCAAAGGGGGCCCCAGCACGACCCATCTTCACCAACACAAACCCAAGACCCTCGCGAGGCGGACGACGCGAAGCTTCCTCAGGCACGGCCTCGTCAGGCTGGCTCACGAGGAGGCGGAGAGATCAAGGTGGGGTACCTCACGAGGTGCCCATGACGCAAGCCATGACAACTCAGGGCGCCAGGCGGGTGCCAGCCCGCGCAGCGTCCTCCTTTCCTCTTTGGTGCAAAGGGGGCAAGCGTAGCCGCGGAGTACCGAGGCATCAGGCAAAGGTTGCCATTTCGGTGCAACGAGACCAAGACCAGGAGGACTACGAGACGGAGGTCACCGTGGAGCCCAAGACAGCGTCATCACCAGAGCTTTGCGCAGGCGAAGACTACTTTTGTCAGGATAGCTAATACTTGTTGTCCCCCTTCAAATTAGCCCGCCATTGTTGGCTCCCTTCCCGCTCAATATTTGGGGAGAGGACCAGGGCCTCTATAAATAGGACCAGCCACCCACATAGCTGGGGGAGGACGAAAAAGAGTGAGGAAGGAAGAGGCTCGTTAGAAGGGTTGGTCAAGGGAGAGCAGAGAGAGAGAGAGAAAGGTGACTGAACTCCTCCGAGCAGTTCATCACCCCAGCCAAGAACAGACCCTCGCGAGGCTGTTCTTCCTTGTATTGTTCATCATCATTAGCCCAAGAGGCAATCCACACACCACACACTGGAGTAGGGTATTACGCCACAACGGTGGCCTGAACCAGTGTAAACCATGTGTCTCTTGTGTCGTTCTTTCCTTAATTTAGATCCTAGCACGGCGGAGGGGTGCAGGAAGGTAGGAGGCGAAATCTCCGCACGCACCCCAGTGTTCAAACCTCAAGGGTCTGCCGGAACCTGAAATCCGACAAAGAACTCACATACTTATTGCAAAAATCTACAAGTCATCAAAAACCTTGGTACTACGCGCATGCTCCTAGGGGGGTAGATTGGTAGGAAAAGACCATCGCTCGTCCCCGACCGCCACTCATAAGGAAGACAATCAAATAACACCTCATGTTTCAAATTTGTTGCATAATGTTTACCATACGTGCATGCTACGGGACTTGCAAACCTCAACACAAGTATTTCTCAATTTCACAACTACTCAACTAGGACGACTTTGATATTATTACCTCCATGTCTCAAAACAATCATCAAGCATCAAACTTCTCTTAGTATTCAACACACTCATAGGAAAGTTTTATTATTAATCTTGCATACCAAGCATATTAGGATTTTAAGCAAATTACCATGCTATTTAAGACTCTCAAAATAATCTAAGTGAAGCATGAGAGATCAATAGTTTTTATAAAACAAATCCACCACCATGCTCTAAAAGATATAAGTGAAGCACTAGAGTAAAATTATATAACTCAAAAGATATAAGCGAAGCACATAGAGTATTCTAACAAATTCCAAATCATATATGGCTCTCTCAAAAGGTGTGTACAGCAAGGATGATTGTGGTAAACTAATAAGCAAAGACTCAAATCATACAAGATGCTCCAAGTAAAACACATATCACGTGGTAAATAAAAATATAGCTCCAAGTAAAGTTACCGATAGAAGTAGACGAAAGAGGGGATGCCTTCCGGGGCATCCTCAAGCTTTGGCTTTTAGGTGTCCCTAGATTATCTTGGGGGTTCCATGGGCATCCCCAAGCTTAGGCTCTTGCCACTCCTTGTTCCATAATCCATCAAATCTTTACCCAAAACTTGAAAACTTCACAACACAAAACTTAGAGTAGAAAATCTCGTGAGTTCTGTTAGCGAAAGGAAACAAAAGACCACTTCAAGGTACTATAATGAACTCATTATTTATTTATATGGGTGTTATACCTACTGTATTCCAACTTCTCTATGGTTTATAAACTAATTTACTAGCCATAGATTCATCAAAATAAGCAAACAACACACGAAAAACAGAATCTGTAAAAAACAGAACAGTATGTAGTAATCTGTAGCTAGCGCAAGATCTGGAACCCCAAAAATTCTAAAATAAATTTCTGGACGTGCGGAATTTATCTATTAATAATCTTCAAAAAGAATTAACTAAATATCACTTTCCAAATAAAAATGGCAGCAGTTCTCGTGAGCGCTAAAGTTTCTGTTTTTTACAGCAAGTTCAACAAGACTTTCCCCAAGTCTTCCCAACGGTTCTACTTGACACAAACACTAATTAAACACAAAAAACACAACCAAAACAGGGGCTAAATAATTTATTTATTTATTACTAAGCAGGAGCAAAAAGAAAGGAATAAAAATAAAATTGGGTTGCCTCCCAACAAGCGCTATCGTTTAACGCCCCTAGCTAGGCATAACAAACAAGAATAGATCTAGATATTGCCATCTTTGGTAGGCAATCCGTAAGTGGCTCTCATAATATATTCATAAGGTAATTTAATTTTATTTCTAGGAAAGTGTTCCATGAATCAATACTATTTTTAGGCAAAGACGAAAACCAAGCTTTAGCACGATCTCTAAGCGAAAAAGG
This sequence comes from Triticum urartu, assembly GCF_056163025.1. NCBI lineage: Eukaryota > Viridiplantae > Streptophyta > Magnoliopsida > Poales > Poaceae > Triticum > Triticum urartu. The sequence goes on along the minus strand of NC_141875.1, from coordinate 67,504,735 downwards.
AAATAGCTTCAATTTAACAATATCATTATCCACATCTTTCTTATTTTGCATGTCACACAAATCAACGAAGCTATTTAGATGGGTAGCGGCATATTCACTAGGAAGGCTGGAGAACGGATCTTTCATGACAAGATTCAGCAAAGCAGTATTAATTTCACAAGATTCAGCATCGGTAAGAGGAGCAATCGGAGTGCTAATAAAATCAATGTTGTTGGTATTGGTGAATTCACACAATTTAGTATTATCTTGAGCCATCGCGACAAACAAGCAAAATAACACACAAGCAAACAAAAAGCAAGCGGAAAAAAGGCAAATGGAGAGGGAGGATAGAGAGAGAGGGCGAATAAAATGGCAAGGGCGAATTGGGGGGAGAGGAAAACGAGAGGCAAATGGAAAACAATGTAGTGCGGGAGATAAGGGTATGTGATGGGTACTTGGTATGTTGACTTTTGCGTAGACCTCCTTGGCAACGGCGCCAGAAATCCTTCTTGCTACCTCTTTTAGCACTGCGTTGGTTTTGCCCGAAGAGGAAGGGATGATGCAGCAAAGTAGCGTAAGTATTTCCCTCAGTTTTTGAGAACCAAGGTATCAATCTAGTAGGAGGCTACACGCAAGTCCCTCGTACCTGCACAAACAAATAAATCCTCACAACCAACGCAAATAGGGGTTGTCAATCCCTATAGGGCCACTTACGAGAGTGAGATCTGATAGATATGATAAAGATAATATTTTTGGTATTTTTATGATAAAGATGCAAAGTAAAATAAAGGCAAAGTAAATAGCAAAGTAAATAACTAAGTAGTAGGAGATTGATATGATAAAGATAGACCTGGGGGCCATAGGTTTCACTAGTGGCTTCTCTCGAGAGCATAAGTATTCTACGGTGGGTGAACAAATTATTGTTGAGCAATTGACAGAATTGAGCATAGTTATGAGAATATCTAGGTATGATCATGTATATAGGCATCACGTCCAAGACAAGTAGACCGACTCCTGCCTGCATCTACTACTATTACTCCACTCATCGACTGCTATCCAGCATGCACCTAGAGTATTAAGTTAAAAACAGAGTAACGCCTTAAGCAAGATGACATGATGTAGAGGGATAGACTCATGCAATATGAAGAAAACCCCATCTTGTTATCCTCGATGGCAACAATACAATAGGTGCCTTGCTGCCCTTACTGTCACCGGGAAAGGACACCGCAAGATTGAACCCAAAGCTAAGCGCTTCTCCCATTGCAAGAAAGATCAATCTAGTAGGCCAAACCAAACTAATAATTCGAAGAGACTTGCAAAGATAACCAATTATACCTTAAATAATTCAGAGAAGATTCAAATATTATTCATAGATAGACTTGATCATAAACCCACAATTCATGGGTCTCAACAAACACACCGCAAAAAGAAGATTACATCGAATAGATCTCCACAAGAGAGGGGGAGAACATTGTATTGAGATCCAAAAAGAGAGAAGAAGCCATCTAACTACTAACTATGGACCCATAGGTCTGAAGTAAACTACTCACACTTCATCGGAGAGGCTATGGTGTTGATGTAGAAGCCCTCTGTGATCGATGCCCCCTCCGGCGGTGCTCCGGAACAGGCCCCAAGATGGGATGTCGTGGATACAGAAAGTTACGGTGGTAGAATTAGGGTTTTGGCTCCGTATCTGATCGTTTGGGGGTACGTGGGTATATATAGGAGGAAGAAGTACGTCGGTGGAGCAAAAGGGGCCCCACGAGGGTGGAGGGCGCGCCTGGGGGGTAGGCGTGCTCCCTACCTCGTGGGCTCCTGTTACGTGGCTTGACGTAGGGTTCAAGTCTCCTGAGTTGTATTCGATGAGAAAATAATGTTCCCGAAGGTTTCATTCCGTATGGACTCCGTTTGATATTCCTTTTCTTCGAAACCCTAAAACAGGAAAACAACAACAATTCTGGGCTGGGCCTCCGGTTAATAGGTTAGTCCCAAAAATAATATAAAAGTGGATAATAAAGCCCAATAATGTCCAAAACAGTAGATAATATAGCATGGAGCAATCAAAAATTATAGATATGTTGGAGACGTATCATGGAGTTGGTCGTTTTTGCGAGAGGGGGAGAGGAAATGGGGGTGCCGTGTAGTGGGGGGAACCGGAAGTTACCAAAGCAGCCCTGACCTATTATGTAGATGAGGGCGGTATTGTAACTGTTGGTCTCCGTGCACCAAGGACAAAAGGGGAATTTCACATGCTAAAGACTAAGGTGGCGGAAATTTTAGAAGGAGGCGGGAGATTTTGCCACCCACGGGATCATTCGTATCCAGTTTCAACTAATTTTGGACTGTGCTAGCGGGAAGGTCATGCGAGACTGTGTACACGAGGCACGCGTCAGCAGTTAATAACTGGTGTGAAGTCCACCCCAGAAAAAAGACAACAACTCGGGATGATGCACCGATAACTTGGACGTTCACACGGGCGCGGCCAATCGTATGGGTGTAGTGGTGCGTTCACAAAAAAAGGGATCAAACGCTCAGCCTATGTATTTCTCATGTAAATAGATAATTTAGTGAAATTGGTTATTTACTTTAAACATAATGCATTGACGTGTTAGTGTAGAGGCGCAGAAAAAGAAATGGATATTGTAGTCCGCTACTTAAAAGTGTTACCTCATATGATTACATAGCCTCCATTTCATAAATTGCGTACCCGTTGAATTGATATATGAATATTACATATATTACTTCATAATAGAACCTTAAATCATCCAATACTAATGATTTTGAATGCAAGAATAACAGTGGTGCATGTACATGATAGCTACATTGGTTGTTTGAAGAAACATCACTGTAACTTTGGCATGCACAACTAAAAAGGTTTATTTAAATAGAAAAAAATGTGATACATGAATGTCCAATCTTTATAGCGTTGAATCGATATTGTACCTTTGGCCATGATACGAAGTAGACATTGATTTATGTTCAAGCGATGCACGTCCATGATCGCTAGATAGTGATACGTGAAAGAATTGTGCAATCTCTCTCACACGCATACATATCTCATTTCCCTGTGGGCATCGGAATCACACACACGCACTTCGTGTATTTCTCTCCCTCTGTCAAGGTTAGAATTCGTCTTTCTACCCCGTCCTACAAGTCTCTCACACAGAAACACACACGCTCTCTCTGTCGAACACGCCCACCCCTTTAATTCTTCCCACCCACAGCCACTAATGTCTCAAAGTATAATAATGTCTCTCACACATATGCTAAGGTTAACTCAAGTTCCGGAACCATATGAATACATACAATGGGATTCCAGCAGAGCACCTTTTGTTTTGAGATTTCACTCTCTCTCTCTCTCTCTCACACACACACACACACGCTTGCATTTGCATGCACACCGTTTTGTTTATCTTCGTGATGCTTTAAGTATGCCTCGCACAAATGCTATCTACCTATCCCTTAATATAGCTAGATATGTGTCACACAAACTCCTTCTCCCTACTAGCAAGATGCCCATGCGTTGCACTGAACATCAAGATGCATTTGTATGAGTAGTTTATCTTGTGGGAGAAAAGGATGAACGAGGGAATGCTTTATTTGCAAATGTGGAGAGGGGTGTGGGTATCTTTTTGCAAAATTCCCACAGTTTCCTTCCTATCCGTCGGATATAAATCAGATGGCCTATATTGCAGGATGGCAGGAACACCATCATCACCAACTTTGTTTTTTATAAGAGTAGAGATATGTAAGTGTCACTGCCCCCCCCCGACACACACACCCACACCCAGACAACCACACACACACTTCCCAACACCGAAGGAGTAGGGTGACACCTCGATCTTGGTACTAATCTATCGACTGGCTTCTCTCTCAAACACACACACACACGCACACACACTACCCGACACCGAAGGAGTAGGGTGGCATCTCGATCTTGATAGTAATCTATATACTCCTCTTTCAAATGCACACACTCGTTGGTTGTGCCTCTGTGCCTACCGCACACACTCCCGATACGTCTTTCTCTCTCCCCCCCTCCGCCCACCCCAACAATGACAGCTGAAGGGTGACAACTCGATCTGGTCATAATATGTCAATTGGTTTCTCTCTCAAACATTGTGCCTCTATGCCTCGCTCAGTAGCCCCCTCGATATGTAGACTTCTCGCGCGCACACAGTTGTAGTCATGATGACGTTGAACCCAGTGTGCCTCGTTTTTACCGGCCTCATGTGATAGTTTTCACCCTTTTTCTATTAATTAACAAGGCAACCTTTTCTTTGTTACTACTTGTGAATCTGAAATCATTCGGGGCAGACATAAAATATATCACTTCAACCCAATTATCGCAGTAATTATTTTAAAAGAAACTAGCTAGATGCCCGTGCGTTGCACGGAACATCAAGATGCATTTGTATGAGTAGTTTATCTTGTGAGAGATAAGGATGAACGAGGGAAGGCCGTATTTGCGAACGTGGAGAGGGGTGTGGATATATTTTTGCAAAATTGCCATAGTTTCCTTCCTATCCGTTAGATATAAATCTGACGGCCTATATTGCAGGATGGCACGCACACCATCATCACCAACTCTGTTTTCTACTCCCTCTGTTCCTAAATATTTATCTTTTTAGAGATTTCAACAAGTGACTACATATGGAGCAAAATGAGTGAATCTACACTCTAAAATATGTCCACATACACATCCGTATGTGGTAGTCCATTTGAAATCTGAAAAAGACAGATACTCTCTCTGTTCCTAAATATAACACCTTTTAGAGATTCTACTATAAACTACATACGGATGTATATAGACATACTTTAGAGTGTAGATTCACTCATTTTGCTCTGTATATAGTCTATAGTGGAATCCCTAAATGGTCTTATATTTGGTAACAGAGGGAGTATTTAGGAACGGATGGAGTATAAGAGTAGACATGGAGATATATCTCCAGCATGGTCTACAACAAAAATGTGCTGGACTGGTTAGCGTCGGATGCTCGCAACGCGATGACATGAGTTCGAATTCCGCCTTTAACTTTAGATTTTTATATTATAAATTACTTATTTAATATATACTTCTTTCGCTACTGTACTGACAGTGGAACCCACAGAGTACTTAGAATACAAGATTATGAATGGACTTGTTTCTTTTTAACTTTCTGTACGAAGCTGTAGCCACCCTGCAAGTCACGTGTACACTGTACATGCAATTACTTCATATAGAGGGACAATCATACACGCAATTAACTCAAATGGATTGGATGTCACTCTATTATTTCTAGCATAAGAGCATCTCCAATGGCAGCCAGCAAATTTCCTCCCGCTTCCTTCCACGGAGGATGACATCAAACGCCAGCAGCATACATTTTCACAACTCTAACCAACTAGATGAAATTCGTGCAAACACGGACTGATTTCATATAAGCATGAAGGATCTCGTATAAAAAAGCCGGATCTTCATATAAACATGATGGATTTCATTACATTTACATGAACTAAGAGGTGCCAATCCGGCTCTCTTGGTATAATTAATACTCCCTCCGTCTGGAAATACTTGTCCTAGAAATGGATGTATCTAGACTTATTTTAGTTATAGATACATACAATTTATCCATTCTTAGAACAAATATTTCCCGCCAACTGGAGAGGGAGTACATAAGCTAAATGGCCGCCCTATGTATTCCTCATGTCCGGCAGACACTTGCGGGGTCGATGAAGGTCCTCGGAAGAGACGAAGCAGCACAGAAACCACCTGAATGCGCAGTCGTCGCCTCGGCGGTGGCCTTCATGGGACCCAAGTGGCGGCGGCCTCCCATGTTCTACTTCTCCTCGATGATGGCGGCAGACACAGAGAAGCTGGCCACCGACTCGTCATTCTCCATGCACGCGACTTCTGTCTCTGCCTGCATGGCGCTGCCACCGGCACGGGAGGCGCGCCCATAGACATTGGTGGCGCGGTACGACACGGCAGCGATGACGCCCGTACCGGTGTGCTTGTCGCTGTGCCGGCGTGGAGCAACTCGCCACTCCTCATCGAGCTAAACTGGAGCGGCGAGTTGCTGAACCACGCGCCTGCTTGGGGCGGCAACTGGCTCCGTCAGGCCAAGCAAGGTTGGTGAAGCACCGAGCGGCCTCGCCCATATCTAGAGGGCTCGGCGGGCCACCTAGACGGGCAATATGCCGGAGAACGGCTCCTCGGAAGCCATCGGAAGAGTGGAGAAAATGGTGAAGGAGGAGATGGGGGAGTGGCGGAGGGGTACGATTCTTGCCCGATGTCTGTCTGGCCTCGTGTAAATAGAGGGCGGATGGTAGAAGCTTGGCCGGCGTCTGGCCTCATTTAATCTGAGGGCGGACGGGAGGAGCTCGGCTGGTGTTACGTTTAATTCCGGCCCGCTCATGAATGTACATGTGGCCGGATTAGGTTTCTCGGTTTGCATGCAGGTTTAATGGAGGCGAGGAGGCGTGTTCAGCCGGGCGTGCAGCGGGCGGCACAGTACTATTCGGTTTGACAGCGGGCGGCACAGTTCCCGATGCAGCTTTAATGCAGACAAGGGAGGGAGTAGTGGTTCCCGAAATGTTGAACAGCCAATGCATCCTCCTTCAATTAATGCATGAGGGAAGTAATGGGAGGAGGACCGGGAAAAGAGGTTCCACGATGTGAATGCAACGCAGTTTGCCCTCATATAAAGGCGCCCCTCCATTCCAATGCATCTACCACATCGTACGCACCTAAGCATTTGCCTAAGCACCTACACTACGCGCAAAAGTCCTTGCTCCAGACCCATGGCGGCGATGCGCGCGAGCGGCCAAGCCTGCGGCATGGCGCCGAGGATCGTCTCCAGACGGTGTTCGCGACCGGCTGGTGGATGGCCGCCGTTGATGCCAACTACGACTCTCAGTTGGACCAGATGATCGTTGCCACCACCAACAAGTTCACTGTCCTCAAGAAGCTCGTGGACGACATCGCCGTACTCCTCCAGCCTACACGCCCGGGCTCCTCATTGCCTGCCACACTAATCGGCCTCCATGGCCGGAACTGTTGGAAATATGCCCTAGAGGCAATAATAAATTGGTTATTATTATATTTCCTTGTTCATGATAATCGTTTATTATCCATGCTATAATTGTATTGATAGGAAACTCAGATACATGTGTGGATACATAGACAACACCATGTCCCTAGTGAGCCTCTAGTTGACTAGCTCGTTGATCAATAGATGGTTACGGTTTCCTAACCATGGACATTGGATGTCGTTGATAACGGGATCACATCATTAGGAGAATGATGTGATGGACAAGACCTAATCCTAAGCCTAGCACAAAGATCGTATAGTTCGTATGCTAAAGCTTTTCTAATGTCAAGTATCATTTCCTTAGACCATGAGATTGTGCAACTCCCGGATACCGTAGGAATGCTTTGGGTGTATCAAACGTCAGAACGTAACTGGCTGACTATAAAGGTGCATTACAGGTATCTCTGAAAGTGTCTGTTGGGTTGGCACGAATCGAGACTGGGATTTGTCACTCCGTGTAAGCGGAGAGGTATCTCTGGGCCCACTCGGTAGGACATCATCATATGCGCAATGTGACCAAGGAGTTGATCACGGGATGATGTGTTACAGAACGAGTAAAGAGACTTGCCGGTAACGAGATTGAACTAGGTATTGGATACCGACGATCGAATCTCGGGCAAGTAACATACCGCTAGACAAAGGGAATTGTATCCGGGATTGATTAAGTCCTTGACATCGTGGTTCATCCGATGAGATCATCGTGGAACATGTGGGAGCCATCATGGGTATCCAGATCCTGCTGTTGGTTATTGACCGGAGAACGTCTCGGTCATGTCTGCATGTCTCCCGAACCCGTAGGGTCTACACACTTAAGGTTCGGTGACGCTAGGGTTGTAGAGATATTAGTATGCGGTAACCCGAATGTTGTTCGGAGTCCCGGATGAGATCCCGGACGTCACGAGGAGTTCCGGAATGGTCCGGAGGTAAAGAATTATATATAGGAAGTGCTATTTCGGCCATCGGGACAAGTTTCGGGGTCATCGGTATTGTACCGGGACCACCGGAAGGGTCCCGGGGGTCCACCGGGTGGGTCCACCTGCCCCGGGGGGCCACATGGGCTGTAGGGGGTGTGCCTTGGCCTATAAGGGCCAAGGGCACCAGCCCCAAGTGGCCCATGCGCCAAGAGAGAAAAAAGGGGAGAGTCCTACAAGGGGAAGGCACCTCCGAGGTGCCTTGGGGAGGATGGACTCCTCCCCACCCTTGGCCGCACCCTTCCTTGGAGGAAGGGGCAAGGGCTGCGCCTCCCCCTCTCCCTTGGCCCTATATATAGTGGGGAAAAGGAGGAGCAAACCAATCTAAGGCCTGGCGCCTCCCTCTCCCTCCCGTGACACATCTTCCTCCTCCCGCAGCGCTTAACGAAGCCCTGTTGGAATCCCGCTACTTCCACCACGCCGTCGTGCTGCAGGATCTCCATCAACCTCTCCCTCCTCCTTGCTGGATCAAGGCATGGGAGACGTCTCCGTTCCGTACGTGTGTTGAACGCGGAGGTGCCGTCCGTTCGGCGCTAGGATCATCGGTGATTTGAATCACGACGAGTACGACTCCATCAACCCCGTTCTCTTGAACGCTTCCGCGCGCGATCTACAAGGGTATGTAGATCCAATCCTCCCTCGTTGCTAGTCTCTCCATAGATAGATCTTGGTGACACGTAGGAAAATTTTAAATTTCTGCTACGTTCCCCAACAGTGGTATCAGAGCTAGGTCTATTGCGTAGATTCTATGCACGAGTAGAACACAAAGTAGTTGTGGGCGTTGATTTTGTTCAATATGCTTGCCGTTACTAGTCTTATCTTGATTCGGCGGCATCGTGGGATGAAGCGGCCCGGAACAACCTTACACGTACTCTTACGTGAGACCGGTTCCACCGACAAACATGCACTAGTTGCATAAGGTGGCTAGCGGGTGTCTGTCTCTCCTACTTTAGTCGGATCGGATTCGATGAAAAGGGTCCTTATGAAGGGTAAATAGCAATTGGCATATCACGTTGTGGTTTTGCGTAGGTAAGAAACGTTCTTGCTAGAAACCCATAGCAGCCACGTAAAACATGCAAACAACAATTAGAGGACGTCTAACTTGTTTTTGCAGGGTATGCTATGAGATGTGATATGGCCAAAAGGATGTGATGAATGATATATGTAATGTATGAGATTGATCATGTTCTTGTAATAGATGATCATGGAGCCCCAAGATGGAGATCAAAGGAGCTACATGATATTGGCCATATCATGTCACTATTTGATTGCATATGATGTTTATCATGTTATGCATCTTGTTTACTTAGTACGACGGTAGTAAATAAGATGATCCCTCATTAAAATTTCAAGAAGTGTTCTCCCCTAACTGTGCACCATTGCTACAGTTTGTCGCTTCGAAGCATCACGTGTTAATCGGGTGTGATAGATCCTTTCGTTCACATACAACGGGTGTAAGCAAGATTTACACATGCAAAAACACTTAGGGTTAACTTGACGAGCCTAGCATGTGAAGACATGGCCTCGGAACACAGAGACCGAAAGGTCGAGCATGAGTCGTATAGAAGATACGATCAACATGAAGATGTTCACCGACGTTGACTAGTCCGTCTCACGTGTTAATCGGACACGGCCTAGCTCACTCGGATCATGTAATCACTTAGATGACTAGAGGGATGTCTATCTGAGTGGGAGTTCATAAGATGAACTTAACTATCCTGAACATAGTCAAAAGGATTTTGCAAATTATGTCATATCTCACGCTTTAGTTCTACTGTTTAATTATGTTCCTAGAGAAAATTTAGTGGAAAGTTGATAGTAGCAATTATGCGGACTAGGTCCGTAAACTGAGGATTGTCCTCATTGCTTCATAGAAGGCTGATGTCCTTAATGCACCGCTCAGTGTGCTGAACCTCGAACGTTGTCTGTGGATGTTGCGAACATCTGACATACACGTTTTGATAACTACGTGATAGTTCAGTTAAACGGTTTAGAGTTGAGGCACCAAAGACGTTTTTTTTTGAAACATCACGAAACATATGAGATGTTTTGAGGGCTGAAATTGGAATTTCAGGCTCGTGCCCACGTCAAGAGGTATAAGACCTCCGACGATTTTCTTAGCCTGCAAACTAAGGAGAAGAGCTCAATTGTTGAGCTTGTGCTCAGATTGTCTGAGTACAACAATCATTTGAATCAAGTGGGAGTTGATCTTCCAGATAAGATAGTGATGTTTCTCCGAAGTCATTACCACCAAGCTGCTAGAGCTTCGTGATGAACTATAATGTATCAGGGACATATATGATGATCCTTGAGATATTCGCGATGTTTGACACCATAAAAGTAGGAATCAAGAAGGAGCATCAATTGTTGATGGTTGATGAAACCACTAGTTTCAAGAAGGGCAAGGGAAAGAAGGGATACTTCATGAAATGGCAATTCAGCTGCTGCTCTAGTGAAGAAACCCAAGGTTGAACCCAAACCCGAGACTAAGTGCTTCTGGAATAAGGGTAATAGCCACTGGAGCATAATTACCCTAGATACTTGGTAGATAAGAAGGCTGGCAAGGTCGATAGAAGTATATTGGATATACATTGTGTTGATGTGTACTTTACTAGTACTCCTAGTAGCACCAGGGTATTAGATACCGGTTCGGTTGCTAAGTGTTAGTAACTCGAAATAAAAGCTACGGAATAAACGGGGACTAGCTAAAGGTGAGCTGACGATATGTGTTGGAAGTGTTTCCAATGTTGATATGATCAAGCATCACACGCTCCCTCTACCATCGATATTGGTGTTAAACCTAAATATTTGTTATTTGGTGTTTGCGTTGAGCATAGACATGATTGGATTATGTCTATCGCAATACGGTTATTCATTTAAGGAGAATAATGGTTACTCTGTTTATTTGAATAATACCTTCAATGGTCTTACACCTAAAATGAATGGTTTATTGAATCTCGATCGTAGTGATACACATGTTCATGCCAAAAGATAGTAATGATAGTACCACCTACTTGTGGCACAATCACTTAAGTCATATCGGTATAAAACGCATGAAGAAGCTCCATGTAGATGGATCTTTGGACTCACTCGTTTTTGAAAAGTTTGAGACATGCGAACCATGTCTATTGATGTATATGCATGAAGAAACTCCATGCAAATGGACCGTTTTGTACTCGCTTGATTTTGAATCACTTGAGACATGCAAATCATACCACATGGGCAAGATGACTGAAAGCCTCGTTTTCAGTAAAATGGAACCAGAAAGCTACTTGCTGGAAGTAATACATTTTGATGTGTGCAGTCCAATGAGTGCTGAGGCATGTAGTGGATATCGTTATGTTCTTTCTTCACAGATGATTTGAGTAGATGTTGAGTGCATTTACTTGATAAATCACGAGTCTGAATTATTGAAAGGTTCAACTAATTTCAGGGTGAAGTTGAAAGATCGTCGTGACAAGAGGATAAAAGATCTATGATATGATCATAGAGATGAATATCTGAATTACGAGTTTGGCACAGAATTAAGGCATTGTGGAAATTGTTTCACAATTTATACAGCCTGGAACACCATAGTGTGATGGTGTGTCCTAACATCATAACTGCACCCTATTGGATATGATGCATACCATGATGTCTCTTATCAAATTACCACAATAGTTTATGGGTTAAGCATTAGAGACAACCACATTCACTTTAAATAGGGCACCACGTAATTCCGATGAGATGACACCGTATGAACCATGGTTTAGAGAAACCTAAGCTGTCATTTCTTAAAAGTTTGGGGCTGCGACGCTTATGTGGAAAAGTTTCAGGCCGATAAGCTCGAACCCAAAGCGGATAAATGCATCTTCATAGGACAACCCAAAAACAGTTGGGTATACCTCCTGTCTCAGATCCGAAAGCAATAAGGGATTGTTTCTAGAATCGGGTCCTTTCTCGAGGAAAAGTTTCTCTCGAAAGAATTGAGTGGGAGGACGGTGGAGACTTGATGAGGTTATTGAACCGTCTCTTCAGCTAGTGTGTGGCAGGGCACAGGAAGTTGTTCCTGTGGCACCTACACCAATTGAAGTGGAAGCTTATGATAGTGATCATGAAACTTCAGATCAAGTCACTCCCAAACCTCGTAGGATGACAAGGATGCGTACTACTTCAGAGTGGTACGTAATCCTGTCTTGGAAGTCATGTTGCTAGACAACAATGAACCTACGAGCTATGGAGAAGCGATGGTGGGCCTGGATTCCGATAAATGGCTCGAGGCCATATAATCCGAGAGAGGATCCATATATGAAAACAAAGTGTAGACTTTGGAAGAACTACTTGATGGTCGTAAGGCTGTTGAGTACAGATGGATTTTAAAAGGAAGACGGACAATGATGGTAAATGTCACCATTAAGAAAGCTCGACTTGTCATTAAGATGTTTTTCGACAAGTTCAAAGAGTTGACTACGATGAGACTTTCTCACTCGTAGCGATGCTGAGAGTCTGTTGGAATTATATTAGCGATTACTGCATTATTTGTGAAATCTTGCAGATAGGATGTCAAAACATTGTTTCCTCGACGATTTTATTGAGGAAAGGTTGTATGTGATACAAGCGGAAGGTTTTGTCAATCCTGAAAGATGCTAATAAGTATGCAAAGCTCCAGCAATCCTTCTGAGGACTGGAGTAAGCATCTCGGAGTTGGAATGTATGCTTTGATGAGATGATCAAAGATTTTGGGTGTATACAAAGTTTATGAGAAACTGGTATTTCCAAAGAAGTGAGTGGGAGCACTATAGAATTTCTGATGAGTATATGTTGTTGACATATTGTTGATCAGAAATGATGTAGAATTTCTGGAAAGCATATAGGGTTATTGGGAAAGTGTTTTTCAATGGAAAGCCTGGATTAAGCTACTTGAGCATTGAGCATCAAGATCTATAAGGATAAGATCAAAACGCTTAATGGAACTTTCAAATGAGCACATACCTTGACGTGATCTTGAAGATGTTCAAGATGGATCAGTCAAAGAAGGAGTTCTTGCCTGAGTTATAAGGTATGAAGTTAAGACTTAAAGCTCGACCATGGCAGAATAGAGAGAAAGGACGAAGGTCGTCCCCTATGCTTAAGACATAGGCTCTACAGTATGCTATGCTGTGTACCGCACCTGAAGTGTGCCTTGCCATGAGTCAGTCAAGGGGTACAAGAGTGATCCAAGAATGGATCACAGGACAGCGGTCAAAGTTATCCTTAGTAACTGGTAGACTAAGGAATTTTTCTCGATTATGGAGGTGGTAAAAGAGTTCGTCGTAAAGGGTTACGTCGATGCAAGCTTAACACCTATCCGGATAGCTCTGAGTAGAGATGCCGGATACGGATAATGGAGCAACAATTTAGAATAGCTCCAAGTAGAACAGTTATTTGGATTAGCTCCAAATAGAACGTGGTAGCTACATCTAGGAGATGACATAGAGATTTGTAAAGCACACACGGATCTGAAAGATTCAGACCCGTTGACTAAAACCTCTCTCACAAGCAACATGATCAAACCTAGAACTCATTGAGTGTTAATCACATAGTGATGTGAACTAGAATACTGACTCTAGTAAACTCTTGGGTGATAGTCACATGGTGATGTGACCTGTGAGTGTTAATCACATGGCGATGTGAACTAGATTATTGACTCTAGTGCAAGTGGGAGACTGTTGGAAATATGCCCTAGAGGCAATAATAAATTGGTTATTATTATATTTCCTTGTTCATGATAATCGTTTATTATCCATGCTATAATTGTATTGATAGGAAACTCAGATACATGTGTGGATACATAGACAACACCATGTCCCTAGTGAGCCTCTAGTTGACTAGCTCGTTGATCAATAGATGGTTACGGTTTCCTAACCATGGACATTGGATGTCGTTGATAACGGGATCACATCATTAGGAGAATGATGTGATGGACAAGACCTAATCCTAAGCCTAGCACAAAGATCGTATAGTTCGTATGCTAAAGCTTTTCTAATGTCAAGTATCATTTCCTTAGACCATGAGATTGTGCAACTCCCGGATACCGTAGGAATGCTTTGGGTGTATCAAACATCAGAACGTAACTGGCTGACTATAAAGGTGCATTACAGGTAACTCTGAAAGTGTCTGTTGGGTTGGCACGAATCAAGACTGGGATTTGTCACTCCGTGTAAGCGGAGAGGTATCTCTGGGCCCACTCGGTAGGACATCATCATATGCGCAATGTGACCAAGGAGTTGATCACGGGATGATGTGTTACGGAATGAGTAAAGTGACTTGCCGGTAACGAGATTGAACTAGGTATTGGATACCGACGATCGAATCTCGGGCAAGTAACATACCGCTAGACAAAGGGAATTGTATACGGGATTGATTAAGTCCTTGACATCGTGGTTCATCCGATGAGATCATCATGGAACATGTGGGAGCCATCATGGGTATCCAGATCCCGCTGTTGGTTATTGACCGGAGAACGTCTCGGTCATGTCTGCATGTCTCCCGAACCCGTAGGGTCTACACACTTAAGGTTCGGTGACGCTAGGGTTGTAGAGATATTAGTATGCGGTAACCCGAATGTTTTTCGGAGTCCCGGATGAGATCCCGGACGTCATGAGGAGTTCCGGAATGGTCCGGAGGTAAAGAATTATATATAGGAAGTGCTATTTCGGATATCGGGACAAGTTTCGGGGTCATCGGTATTGTACCGGGACCACCGGAAGGGTCCCGGGGGTCCACCGGGTGGGTCCACCTGCCCCGGGGGGCCACATGGGCTGTAGGGGGTGTGCCTTGGCCTATATGGGCCAAGGGCACCAGCCCCAAGAGGCCCATGCACCAAGAGAGAAAAAAAAGGGGAGAGTCCTACAAGGGGAAGGCACCTCCGAGGTGCCTTGGGGAGGATGGACTCCTCCCCACCCTTGGCCGCACCCTTCCTTGGAGGAAGGGGGAAGGGCTACGCCTCCCCCTCTCCCTTGGCCCTATATATAGTGGGGAAAAGGAGGAGCAAACCAATCTAAGGCCTGGCGCCTCCCTCTCCCTCCCGTGACACATCTTCCTCCTCCCGCAGCGCTTAACGAAGCCCTGTTGGAATCCCGCTACTTCCACCACGCCGTCGTGCTGCAGGATCTCCATCAACCTCTCCCTCCTCCTTGCTGGATCAAGGCATGGGAGACGTCTCCGTTCCGTACGTGTGTTGAACGCGGAGGTGCCGTCCGTTCGGCGCTAGGATCATCGGTGATTTGAATCACGACAAGTACGACTCCATCAACCCCGTTCTCTTGAACGCTTCCGCGCGCGATCTACAAGGGTATGTAGATCCAATCCTCCCTCGTTGCTAGTCTCTCCATAGATAGATCTTGGTGACACGTAGGAAAATTTTGAATTTCTGCTACGTTCCCCAACAGGAACCTCTTTCAAGCACTAGTGGCCCTACGACTGCCCGACGACGCCATGAAGAATGTCCACCTGGAGGTCGCGCTCGTCGCGAGGCACCTCACCCTGCAAGAATTCGTCAACCTACACCTCCACATGTACGAGAAAATCGTGTACATACATATCTACAAGGCCAGTGAGGATGCTACGACGTTGGCCTTCCTCAACCGGCTGGAATCCTTGGATGCCTTTGCTGAGAAGCACCTCGACCTCGCCACAAAAGCCGCCACTCCTCAGCCGTCGGTCGGTTGCCCGGCGCACTAAATTGAGGAGGAGGAGGTCATACGTTGATGGATGCATCTTTCTTCTTGCCTTCTGTAACCACCACTGCGATCGCATCATCATCGTGGCCTTAATTCTTGTTATGCTATTGCATTCTCGTTCCAGTCAATACCGACATGTGCGATCCCTTTGCTTAATTATATGCATCACTGTAACTAGTACTCCATCCGTCAATTTATAAGTTTTGCTTACCTTTTCCATCAACTTTGTGCAACGCGTGGGCATCTTGCTAGAAACACTAGAACATGTCAGACCGCTGTGACCAAACCGACGATGTGCCAACCTAGCTACTACGTACCCTACTTATCTGGCGGAAATAGCTGATGAAGCTATGAACCTAGGGTAGGGTCATGGACCTGCCCTAACTGCCCTACCCAAGGACATCTCTAGAAGAAATCGCCTTTCAATCGACTTGAAGGTGTCCCACTCGACAGACTCAAAGACACTCGACCAAGAAGCAATCACTCGACCAAGACCCAACCACTCGACGGCCAGGAGACCTAAAGGCGCCCCGCACGCTAACGGCCGGTTATAGTAGCTTTTATGGTCATCATAGCACTTTATTACTAGCGTTACTAGAAAGGCCCTGCCTTAATGTACATTGAACCCTTCGTAACATGGGCTGGCCGGGGTCCTGGCGCACTCTATATAAGCCACCCCCCTCCTCCGAGACAAGGGTTCGCACCTCTGTAACTCATACACACATAATCCAGTCGACCGCCTCCGGGCTCCGAGACGTAGGGCTTTTACTTCCTCCTAGAAGGGCCTGAACTCGTAAACCCTGCGTCCTTACAACCTCTCCATAGCTAAGACCTCGCCTCTCCATACTTACCCCCTACATTACTGTCAGACTTAGAACCATGACAGTTGGCGCCCACCGTGGGGCAAGTGTTTTAGCGTTTTGTTGGAGGAGTTGCGATCTTTTCCGACCCGAATCATCATGGTTTCCGACGGAGTTTTGGTGGAGGGCCGCGAGATCCGTCTCGGCGCGCTCACGTTCATCACCGACAACTCCGCCTGGCTTCAGGAGGCTCCGCTCGACGTGGACGCACTCCCTGTCCGCAGGGCAACGCACTTTCCCGCGTGCGTCCGCGGCGTTCTCCTGCGGCAACCGTCGACCCCCTACCGGTCGGCTCCTGTGTTGTCCTCCCTCCCTGTTTCCCGCCGGCGCAAGCGCTCCGGTCGGTCGAGACTTCAGCGGTGGGTGGGACATGCGGTGGCCCGTCAGTCGGCCATCCCTCAAGTCGCGGCGATCGAGCCCGACGAATCCCTCTACGGCCTGTTCGACTGGCTCCAAAGAGACCGCATCTGAGTGCGACAGCAGCGATCCGGCGGCGGAGGTTCTGATGGTCGATGGACCGCCCAGTCCCCCCGGTTTTGCCCGCACCGACGGAGGCGCAGGAGGAGGCGACCCGTCGCGTCCCCATGAGGAGTATCTTCCCGAGCCTCTCACATCGCTGCAGAGAGAAGAACTTCGCCGCCGGAACATGGATGCGCTGCACACTCCTATCGTTGGAGAAACCCCTGAGGCTCGCGCCTTAGAGGACGCGCGCCTGGCAAACTTGGCCGAGCACACTCGACTGGAGAACCTCCAGCAAGCACTCGACGAGCGGGCGCGACAACGGGTTCCCGAATCCAGTCGACGTCAGCTCTTCCCGCCCTCGCAGTTATATGGACTCCGATTCAGAATTTAGCAGCTGCGGCCCGTATAGCGGAGTCGATTCAGCCTTCCCAGTCGGAGGCTGGCAGAGGCTTGCTGCAGATCAGAGCGTTACTTCGGGCAGCAGGAGATAAGAATTCCGCTGTTTCTCAGTCGCGGAACAGAATTCACAGCAGATCCGTTGCTGCGGACTCGGTCCAGTCGGCTCACAGCCGGAGATCGCCCCCGAGGCGTGAGGGACGTGGAGACCGGCATGACCAGTATGTGAACCATGAGCAGTATGATCACCGAGTCGATCGTGACGGTCAACGTCGAGTGCCAACGCCTCCCCCGAGGAGCGGGTCATATGTGCCTCGCCAGCAGGATGACAGGCGCCCACATAGTGGTGGGCGAAGGATTCCAGTCGACCCCAGAGGGCCAGGCTTTGACGCGAGATCCATCCTCATCCAAGGTCTGGTCGACAGGAACAGGGCTCACCGAGAAGGCCATGACAGAGACGCGCCAGCCAGCAGCAGAGTACATGTTTCGGGGCCAGAATGCTTTAGTAGAGCCATCAGGGCAGCTGTGATTCCTCCCAACTTCAGGTTGGCGACCGGAGTCAGTAAGTTCACTGGCGAGTCCAAGCCCGATAGTTGGCTTGAAGATTACTGTGTGGCCGTCTAGATCGGCAGCGGCAATGATGAAGTGGCCATGAAGCACCTGCCTCTCATTATGGAGGGCTCGGCCAGAGCGTGGCTGAACCAGTTAGCGCCTAGCAGCATTTACACTTGGGAGGATCTCTCCTGAGTGTTCGTCACCACATTTGAAGGTACGTGCAAGCGACCGGCAGGGCTGACAGAACTGCGGTCTTGTGTACAGAAGCCGAATGAAACTTTGAGGGATTACATCTAGAGATGGATCACGTTACATCACTCGGTGGAGAATGTGCCTGACCACCAAGCAGTTTGTGCCTTCAAGGAAGGCGTCAAATACAGAGAACTGTATTTGAAATTCGGTCGAACCGGAGATATGTCCCTGAATCGGATGATGGAGATTGCCACCAAGTACGCTAACGGCAAAGATGAGGATCGACTCAGGAGTGGCAAACTCAAGTCAGTTACCCAAGAAACCGGAGGCAATTCCAGTCGGAAACAGAAGCGGAAAGCCGAGCCAGTGGCGGGAAGCCTTAGCTTTGGCCCAAGGAAAGTCTAAAGGGAAACCTAAAGGGCCTTGGAACCCCAAAAAGGTTAAAGACCAGGAGGGAAATGACGTGTTGGACTTACCGTGTCTCGTCCACACGAAGAAAGATGAAGAGGGTAATTTTATTTACCCGAAACATACCACTCGGCAGTGTCGACTCTTGATCCAGTAGTTCCAGGGCAAGCAGCCCAAGGGTAAGGAAAAGGAGTCAGACAAGGTCGAAGACAAAGAGGACAGTGATGACAGATACCCTAGGCGAGAGTCAGAAAAGGTCAATTCCACCCTGATGATTTTTGCTGATGTTGAGAGCAAAAGTCGACTGAAAGTTATTAACCGAGAGGTGAATATGGTCGCTCCGGCAACACCTAGTTACCTGAAATGGTCTCAGACTGCCATAACATTCAACCAGTCTGACCACCCAACGCACATCGCCATCCCTGGGAGGCAAGCTTTGGTGGTCGACCTAGTCGTTGAAGGCACTCGACTGACCAAAGTCCTGATGGATGGTGGCAGTGGTTTGAACATATTATACGCTGAGACATTGAAGGGGATGGGCATTCCGATGTCCAGACTCAGTGCCAGCAACATGAGTTTCCATGGAGTCATTCCTGGGAAGAAGGCTGAATCACTCGGCCAGATTGCTCTTGATGTGGTTTTCGGTGATTCCAAGAATTACCGCAAAGAAAAATTGACATTTGAAGTTGTAGACTTCCAGAGTGCCTATCACGCTATTTTGGGCAGGCCGGCTTATGCACGCTTCATGGCCCGACCATGTTACGTGTATCTCAAATTGAAGATGCCTGGCCCCAAAGGTGTGATCACCATTGCAGGCAATCGGAAGAAAGCGGAAGAATGTTTTCAGAAGGGTTCAAAGATCGCCGACGCACAGATGGCAGTTGTGGAGTTGCAGGAATACCAGAAGACTGCAGACCCGAGTGATCTGTTGTGAGCAAAGAAGCCCGCTACAGAATCAGCTTTCTAGTCGACTAGCGACACGAAGACAGCTCACATCCACCCGACCGACCCCAGCGCCGCCCCGACTCATATCTCGACAACACTCGACTCCAAATAGGATGTAGCGCTCATCCAGTTCCTCCGTGAGAACTGGGACATCTTCGCGTGGAAACCTTCTGACATGCCAGGTGTTCCCAGGGAGCTGGCTGAGCATCGCCTGAGAGTCAACTCAAAAGTAAAACATGTCAAGGTACATCTTCGATGGTCCGCCGTCCAAAAAAGAAAGGCTATTGGCGAAGAGGTGGCTCGTCTCTTAGCAGCGTAGTTCATCCGAGAGATCTACCACTCCGAGTGGCTCGCCAACATTGTCATGGTCCCCAAGAAGGACAAGTCACTTCGCATGTGCATTGACTTTAAACATATCAATCGGGCCTGCCCGAAAGATCATTTTCCTCTTCCCCGCATCGACTAGATAGTCGACTTGACTGCGGGATGTGAGCGACTGTCTTTCTTAGACGCCTATTCCGGGTACCATCAGATCCGTCTGTATGGACCGGACGAGATCAAGACAGCTTTCATCACTCCATTCGGGTGCTTCTGTTATGTTACCATGCCGTTCGGCCTCAAGAATGCCGGGGCCACATTCATGAGGATGATTCAGAAGTGTTTACTCACTCAAATCAGTCGGAACATGGAAGCATACATGGATGATATTGTGGTCAAGTCACGGAAGGGTTCCGACCTGCTGACTGACCTTGCTGAAACCTTTGCCAACCTTAGGAGGTATGACATCAAGCTTAATCCATCAAAGTGTACATTCGGAGTCCCTGGCGGAAAGTTACTCGGTTTTCTCGTTTTCGAACGGGGAATTGAAGCCAATCCAGAAAATTTGGCACTATACTCCGAATGAAAAGCCTTGTGTGAGTGCACGACATCCAGAAGCTTACTGGTTGTTTGGCCGCACTAAGTCGATTCATATCTCGTCTCGGTGAAAAGGCATTACCTCTTTACCGATTGATGAAGAAGTCCGACAAGTTCGAGTGGACTCCTGAAGCTGATGCAGCGTTTGTAGAGCTCAAAGCTCTGCTCCCCACCTAGCCGGTGCTTGCTGCCCCAATCAGCAAAGAGCCTTTGCTGCTTTACATTGCAGCCACAGGACAAGTCGTCAGTATGGTACTTACGGTCGAGCGGGAAGAAGAAGGGAAAACTTTCAAAGTTCAGCGCCCAGTATATTATATTTCTGAAGTCTTGACCCCATCGAAGCAAAGATATCCTCACTATCAGAAGCTTGTATATGGGATTTATATGACCACCAAGAAAGTTGCTCACTACTTCTCTGATCATTCCATTACAGTCATCAGCGACGCTCCATTATTAGAGATCCTGCATAACAGGGATGCAACTGGTCGAGTGGCAAAATGGGCGATTGAACTCCTTCCCCTTGATATCAAGTTTGAGGCAAAGAAAGCTATCAAGTCCCAAGCAATTGCAGATTTCGTCACCGAGTGGATTGAACAGCAGCTGCCGACTCTGATTCACTCGGAGCATTGGACTATGTTTTTCGACGGCTCCAAGATGCTGAGTGGTTCCGGTGCCGGAGTGGTCGGTCTCCCCCTGAGGAGATAAACTCAGATATGTTCTTCAAATCCATTTTGACTCCTCCAATAACGAGGCAGAATATGAAGCACTTTTATATGGGTTGCGCATGGCCATCTCACTCAGCGTCCGTCGCCTCATGGTCTATGGCGACTCAGATTTGGTGGTTAATCAGGTGATGAAGGAGTGGGATGTCAGAAGTCCAGCCATGACTGGTTATTGCAATGCAGTGAGAAAGCTGGAGAAGAAATTCGAGGGGTTAGAGCTTCATCACATACCCCGACTGAAAAATCAAGCAGCTGATGATTTGGCAAAAATAGGTTCCAAAAGAGAAGCCATTCCCAGCAATGTGTTTTTGGAACACATCCACACACCATCAGTCCAGGAGGATCCCTTCACGGAAGAGGCCCTGCAGCCAAAAAGCGCCACAGATCCAACTGAAGTTGAAGTTCCAGCTATGGTCGATCTGATAATGGAAGTGTTGGTTATCACTCCCGTCTGGACAGAACCGTACATCGCGTACATCCTAAGGAAAGAACTCCCAGAAGACGAGGAAGAGGCTCGACAGATCGTCCGTTGATCCAAGGCCTTTACAGTCATAAAGGGACAGTTATATAGGGAAAGCGCGACTGGGGTCGGCCAGAAGTGTATCACACCAGAAGAAGGCCAGATGATCCTTAACGATATCCACTCGGGGACCTGTGGTCATCATGCGTCCTCGCGGACCATTGTGGCTAAAGCATACTGAGCGGGGTTCTACTGGCCAAGGGCCAATGAGATGGCTAAAGAGATAGTCGACAAATGTGAAGGGTGTTAGTATTACTCCAATATGCCGCACAAGCCCGCGTCAGCCTTGAAAACCATTCCACTCGTCTGGCCCTTCGCTGTTTGGGGGCTGGACATGGTTGGGCCACTGAGAACAGGCAGCAGCGGCTTCACTCATTTCCTGGTAGCAGTCGACAAGTTCACCAAATGGATTGAAGCCAAGCCTATCAAGAATCTCGATGCTTGCACCGCTATCAGTTTCATCAGAGAGTTGATATTCAGATATGGAGTTCCGCACAGTATCATCATGGACAATGGATCAAACTTCAATTCCGACAAGTTCAGGGCCTTTTGCGCCTCTCAGGGCACTCGGGTCGACTATGCTTCGGTCGCTCACCCCCAGTCGAATGGACAAGCAGAAAGGGCAAATGGCCTAATTCTCAAAGGGCTGAAACCCCGATTGATGCACGATCTCAAGCACGCAGCAGGTGCATGGGTCGACGAGCTCCCATCAGTCCTTTCGGGATTGAGGACAACTCTGAATCGATCGACCAGAAGAACCCCATTCTTTCTGGTCTATGGAGCCGAAGAAGTCTTACCGAGCAACCTGCTTCACAACGCTCCCAGAGTCGAGCTCTTCTCAGAAGATGAAGCAGAACAAGCCCGGCAGGACGCAGTCGACCTCCTAGAAGAAGAAAGAGAAATGGCCCTGATCCGATCGACCATCTATCAGCAAGACTTGCGTCGATTCCATGCCAGAAACATGAAGAGCCGAGCCTTCCAAGAAGGAGACTTAGTCCTTCGAGTGGATCAGAAGAAACCACACAAGCTTGCTCCTACTTGGGAAGGCCCCTTCATAGTCACCAGAGTCCTCCACAATGGGGCATACCACCTCTACAATGTTGATCGCCAGATTGATGAGCCACGAGCCTGGAATGCGGAGCTACTCCGCCCCTTTTATACTTGAATTCTCACTCGGACGAGATGTAATAAGAAAAACTCTTGTAGTTTATTTATCAAGGACAAGAGCGTTATAATTTCCTAGTAATCATTATTGTTTTTCTTTGCATAAGAAATCCCCCAGCGGGTGGCTTAGCTGCGAATCCGCTTCGCCTAAGTTTGAAAAATCCTACCGAGTGGAGAGCAATCCTCCCACATGGGGGCTTAGCTGCAGTCCAGTACTCGCCTAAGTTCTCCCATTCAGAGACTTAGCTGCAGTCAGGCACTCACCTAAGTTCGAAAAATCCTACCGAGTGGAGAGCAACCCTCCCACTCGGGGGCTTAGCTGCAGTCCAGTACTCGCCTAAGTTCTCCCACTCAAAGACTTAGCTGCAGTCACGCACTCGCCTAAGTTTGAAAAATCCTACCGAGTGGAGAGCAACCCTCCCACTCGGGGGCTTAGCTGCAGTCCTGTACTCGCCTAAGTTCTCCCACTCAGAGACTTAGCTGCAGTCAGGCACTCGCCTAAGTTTGAAAAAACCTACCAAGTGGAGAGCAACCCTCCCACTCGGGGGCTTAGCTGCAATCCAGTACTCGCCTAAGTTCTCCCACTCAGAGAGTTAGCTGCAGTCAGGCACTCGCCTAAGTTCGAAAAATCCTACCGAGTGGAGAGCAACCCTCCCACTCGGGGGCTTAGCTGCAGTCCTGTACTCGCCTAAGTTCTCCCACTCAGAGACTTAGCTGCAGTCAGGCACTCGCCTAAGTTTGAAAAAACCTACCAAGTGGAGAGCAACCCTCCCACTCGGGGGCTTAGCTGCAATCCAGTACTCGCCTAAGTTCTCCCACTCAGAGACTTAGCTGCAGTCAGGCACTCGCCTAAGTTTGAAAAATCCTACCGAGTGGAGAGCAACCCTCCCACTCGGGGGCTTAGCTGCAATCCAGTACTCGCCTAAGTTCTCCCACTCAGAGACTTAGCTGCAGTCAGGCACTCGCCTAAGTTTGAAAAATCCTACTGAGTGGAGAGCAACCCTCCCACTCGGGGGCTTAGCTGCAGTCCAGTACTCGCCTTAAGTTCTCCCACCTAGAGACTTAGCTGCAGTCAGGCACTCGCCTAAGTTCGAAAAATCCTACCGAGTGGAGAGCAACCCTCCCACTCGGGGGCTTAGCTGCAGTCCAGTACTCGCCTAAGTTCTCCCACTCAGAGACTTAGCTGCAGTCAGGCACTCGGCTAAGTTCGAAAAATCCTACCGAGTGGAGAGCAACCCTCCCACTCGGGGGCTTAGCTACAGTCCAGTACTTGCCTAAGCTCTCCCACTCAGAGACTTAGCTGCAGTCACGCACTCGCCTAAGTTTGAAAAATCCTACCGAGTGGAGAGCAACCCTCCCACTCGGGGGCTTAGCTGCAGTCCAGTACTCGCCTAAGTTCTCCCACTCAGAGACTTAGCTGTAGTCAGGCACTCACCTAAGTTTGAAAAATCCTACCGAGTGGAGAGCAACCCTCCCACTCGGGGGCTTAGCTGCAGTCCAGTACTCGCCTAAGTTATCCCACTCAGAGACTTAGCTGTAGTCAGGCACTCGCCTAAGTTTGAAAAATCCTACCGAGTGGAGAGCAACCCACCCACTCGGGGGCTTAGCTGCAGTCCAGTACTCGCCTAAGTTATCCCACTCAGAGACTTAGCTGTAGTCAGGCACTTGCCTAAGTTTGAAAAATCCTACTGAGTGGAGAGCAACCCTCCCACTCGGGGGCTTAGCTGCAGTCCAGTACTCGCCTAAGTTCTCCCACTCAGAGACTTAGCTGTAGTCAGGCACTCGCCTAAGTTTGAAAAATCCAACCGAGTGGAGAGCAACCCTCCCACTCGGGGGCTTAGCTGCAGTCCAGTACTCGCCTAAGTTATCCCGCTCAGAGACTTAGCTGCAGTCAGGCACTCGCCTAAGTTTGAAAAATCCTACTGAGTGGAGAGCAACCCTCCCACTCGGGGTCTTAGCTGCAGTCCAGTACTCGCCTAAGTTCTCCCACCTAGAGACTTAGCTGCAGTTAGGCACTCGCCTAAGTTCGAAAAATCCTACCGAGTGGAGAGCAACCCTCCCACTCGGGGTCTTAGCTGCAGTCCAGTACTCGCCTAAGTTCTCCCACTCAGAGACTTAGCTGCAGTCACGCACTCGCCTAAGTTTGAAAAATGCTACCGAGTGGAGAGCAACCCTCCCACTCGGGGGCTTAGCTGCAGTCCAGTACTCGCCTAAATTCTCCCACCTAGAAACTTAGTTGCAGTCAGGCACTCGCCTAAGTTTGAAAAAAAATCCTATCGAGTGGAGAACAACCCTCCCACTCGAGGGCTTAGCTGCAGTCCTGTCCTCGCCTCAGTTCTCCCACTCAGAGACTTAGCTGCAGTCAGGCACTCGCCTAAGTTTGAAAAAATCCTACCGAGTGGAGAGCAACCCTCCCACTCGGGGGCTTAGCCGCAGTCCAGTACTCGCCTAAGTTCTCCCACGTGGAGACTTAGCTGCAGCCAGGCACTCGCCTAAGTTTGAAAAATCCTACCGAGTGAAGAGCAACCCTCCTACTCGGGGGCTTAGCTGCAGTCCAGTACTCGCCTAAGTTCTCCCACCTAGAGACTTAGCTGCAGTCAGGCACTCGCCTAAGTTTGAAAAATCCTACCGAGTGGAGAGCAACCCTCCCACTCGGGGGCTTAGCTGCAGTCCAGTACTCGCCTAAGTTCTCCCGCCTAGAGACTTAGCTGTAGTTAGGCACTCGCCTAAGTTTGAAAAAACCCTACCGAGTGGAGAGCAATCCTCCCACTCGCGGGCTTAGCTGCAGTCCAGTACTCGCCTATGTTCTCCCAAACACATCTCAATCCTCAAGGACGACGAGGGGCAGGTCGACTGCCACCTTCTCCTAGAGAGCTTCGCCACAAATACAATGCGCGACTCATCCCGCTCTACAGTAACGAAGTACGGGTCGACTGCCCCCCTTCTCCTGGAGAGCTTCGCCACAAATACAATGTGCGCTTCGTCCCACTCTGCAGTAACAAGGTGTGGGTCGACCGCTGCCCGCCCCTGGAGAGCTTCGCCACAAATACAAGGCATGGGTCGACTACTTCCCCCTCCTTCGGAGCTGTGCTGCGAATACAGAAAGTTTTCTCGAATAAAGATTGGGTTCACTCAGCAGGAGATTCATAAAGATATTCAATGGTAAACCAAGTTCAGATAAAATCCTAAAGGTTCTGGATCACGAATCGAGGTACTCGGGTGTGCGGCCCAAAAAAGTTTAATGGTTACAAAAACCACTCAGCATTCCGAGGAAAATTTAAGGTGGGACATAAGAGTTTGTTCACTCCGCGGGAGGAGGGCTGGCAGGCTCGACGAACTCATCCAGGTCGACACCGTCGGCTATCCGAGTGGCTGCAGCGATGAAAGTCTCCATAAAGGTTCGGAAGTCATGCTTCTGGGTGTTGGCAACCTTGATTGATGCCAGCTTGTCTTGTCACACCTCCTTGCAGTGGACGCGAACCAAGGATAGAGCCACATCAGCGCCACACCGAGCAGAAGACTTCTTCCACTCCTGCACTCGGTCAGGGATTCTGTTAAGTTGAGTCATCAGAGACTCGAGATCGTTTTAGAGCATAGCCTCTAGCCAAAGTGCCGGGTCGATCCGTGACATGGCGACCTTCAGTCGAGCCAAGTAGTCCACGGCACCGTCAATGCGAGATTCCAGTCGGAGCAAATTCATGGCAGCTTCATCTTTCACGGGAGAGTTGATTGGATCCAAACCTGGTTCGATCCGCCCAGTCTCCTCCTCAAAGTTCTGGCAAAACTCTAAATTCATGATCCAAGGATAAGTCAATTTTCATACACTGAGTCGACACAAAAAAAATCAGTCGGAACTAAATGTGCACCTTCAAGCTTGATATACAATTTCTTGGCAAGGCTCCTCAGGTAGCTCTCCAGATCGTCCCTCCTACGAGCGACGCCTTCCATCTTTTCGGTCAGGTTGAGGTTCACCTTCTTCCAACGTGTGCACTCCCTGTTGGCTTCATTCAGAGCAGTCTTCAGCCTGGTATTCTCTTCTTCCAATTGGCCAACTGAAGCCAGCTTCTGTTCGGCCAGAGCGGTCCTATCGTCAGCCTCCTTCTGGGCAGCAGACAAATCCTGATCCTTTTTCGCCAAAGCCTCTCTCAGTTTTTCTGCAAAGAAATGATGATTGATTTAGAAATAGCAGAAGGGTGCTCGGGCCTAAAACTGACCAGTCGACAGACTTGTCTTACCGGCGGCGCCGTCTCTGACCGTCTGCAGTTCTGTCCTGGCCAGCTACAAGTCAAGTTTCAGCTGAATCTGCTGACTTTCCAAATCAGCGAAGCGAGCTCCAAGATCACAAGATTTCTGAAATCAAAGGGGAGAAATTATTCCACAGCAAAAAACGACAAATACTAAGACTATAGTCGACTGCCCGTAGTCCACCATAGTCTCGGGGACTACACCCAGTGGGTGCACTTTGCGTGCCCCCACCGGTTCTGATTCCACTCGACCGGCTCGCCGGAGTTGAGTTCAAAAAAAAGAGAGACAAAGTAGAACTCAGACCACAGTCGACTGCCTGCAGTCCACCATAGTCTCGAGGACTACACCCAGTGGGTGCACTTTGCGTGCCCCCACCGGTTCTGATCCCACTCGACCGGATCGAGCGGAAGAAACAAACTACCAGTTCGGTTTTACTCGACAAAATACAAAGACTACGGTCGACTGCCAGCAGTCCGCCGTAGCCTCAGGGACTACACCCAGTGGGTGCACTCAGCGTGCCCCCACTAGTCCAAAAAATTCAATCGACACACCTAGTGGGTGTACAGATGAAAAGATTTTCGGAAAGAATCTTCAGATAGCATATCCTAACAGAACAAGCGGCGACCAACTAACCTGAACATTGCTCTGGAGAGCCGAGCTGGCATCATAGGCAGCTTGGCTGGCGTCCCGCACCGTCTTCATCTTCTCCATCATAATGCCCTCCTGGCGTATGGCTTCCCTAGCAGCATTCACCTCGTCCTCCGGGACATGATGGGTTGCAAAAAGTGAAGGCGGGTCGACAGGGGCCTGAGCGGTCAAAGAAGAAGGCAAGGCACTCGACAAGGGCTCCGCGAAGGTAACAGAACCCCGATTGACGTCACCAGTGTCCTGAACGACTGGTTCCGCCCTCTGCGTCGACTGTAGTGCCTCACTTACAGGAGCTCGCCTACTCTTCCCCATCAAAGACCTCTCGGGCTTTTCATCATCGTCAGGGAGGTCAATAATGTTGGGAGCTATACAAAGTTCAAATTGCCAAAATCACGTCACCCAGTGGTGCACGATGCAGTTGAATCGACCAAAGAAAGATAGTATGGAAGAAATCATACCCGGATTAGAAGTGACCACATCCTCCATCACCTCGTCATAATCCCTGTAAGCTGAGGTCCCGGAAGTGGCAGCGCTAACAATTCCAAAGTTCGTCCAGTTAAAACAAGAAAAACAAACAGTGCGGGGCGTCGAGTGAATATAAGGAGAGACACTCACGCGGAGGCGACAGGGATATCGATCTTGATCTTCGGCAGCGCCTTCCGAGTCTTTGGTTCTGCAACTTTGGGATGCTTTGGCGCCTTCTCAGTCATGGTTGGTGAAGAGATCCGAGGACGCTTCAAAGACTGACCAGCCTGAGCAGTCGCCTTGTCGCGGGCACTCGACCGATCCTGGTCAAGCTTGGATCGTCTCTCTATGCGAGGAGGCGGCTCGACTTCTTCCTCATCACTCGAGTCATCGCTTCCTCCATCCCCTTCACCATCAGAAGTCCACTCGCCACTTTCGCCACCACTCGCCTTGCCTTCCAGAGCTTGCTCTTGCTCCCCGTTGGGCATCAAATACATTTCAATAATGGCCTGAAAGAAAGCAGGGAGAACAAAGTTAGTCGACGCAATACAGATAGCTGCGCGAGTGAATTCAGATTACAAGCAAAAATTCAGAATCAGACCTGCTCTGGTGCACGCGACTGGTCGAATGGGGGAACTCTCCTGGCTCCTCTGGGGTTGTCCTTGTTCCCGGTAATGCTCGACAGCCACTTCTCCAGCGTGTCGTCATCGACCTCCTCCGGGTGGATCCGAGTGGAGTCTTCTAGACCTGAATACATCCACATCGGGAGGTCTCGGGCTTGGAGAGGCTGGATGCGCCGCCGAAGGAAGACCTCCAAGAGATCCATACCAGTGACCCCGTCACGAATGAGCTGGACCACTCGGTTGACCAACACCTTCACGTGCGCCTTCTCCTCCAGGAGCACCTTCAAAGGGGAGGGTTTTTCCACTCGGTCCATGGTGAAGGGAGGGAGGCCAGTCGATTGCCCTGGCATCGACTGGTCTTTGCAGTAGAACCAGGTCGACTGCCACCCGCGAACTGAATCGGGAAGAATCATGGCCGGAAAGGATCTTTTTCCCCTCGCCTGGATGCCAAGACCCCCACACATCTGGATCACTTGGGTCCTCTCGTCACCCGGGTTAGCCTTTTTCACTGTCTGGGAGCGACAAGTGAAAATATGCTTGAAAAGACCCCAGTGAGGTCGTGTAGGATCGAAAGTATGTCTAGAGGGGGGTGATTAGACTACTTGACCAATTAAAAACTTAACCTTTTCCCAATTTTAGTTCTTGGCAGATTTTAGCTATTTTAGGACAAGTCAAGCAATCATCACACAACTCAAGCAAGCATGCAAAGAGTATATTGGCAGCGGAAAGTAAAGCATGCAACTTGCAAGAATGTAAAGGGAAGGGTTTGGAGAATTCAAACGCAATTGGAGACACGGATGTTTTTCCCGTGGTTCGGATAGGTGGTGCTATCCTACATCCACGTTGATGGAGACTTCAACCCACAAAGGGTAACGGTTGCGAGAGTCCACGGAGGGCTCCACCCACAAAGGGTAACGGTTGCGCGAGTCCACACAGGGCTCCACCCATGAAGGGTCCACGAAGAAGCAACCACCCACAAAGGGTCCACGAAGAAGCAACCTTGTCTATCCCACCATGGCCATCGCCCACACAGGACTTGCCTCACTAGCGGTAGATCTTCACGAAGTAGGCGATCTCCTTGCCCTTACAAACTCCTTGGTTCAACTCCACAATCTTGTCGGAGGCTCCCAAGTGACACCTAGCCAATCTAGGAGACACCACTCTCCAAGAAGTAACAAATGGTGTGTAGGTAATGAACTCCTTGCTCTTGTGCTTCAAATGATAGTCTCCCCAATACTCAACTCTCTCTCATAGGATTTGGATTTTGTGGAAAGAAGATTTGAGTGGAAAGCAACTTGGAGAAGCTAGAGATCAAGATTCATATGGTAGGAATGGAATATCTTGGTCTCAACACATGAGTAGGTGGTTCTCTCTCAGAACATATGAGTTGGAATGGTGTATGTGTTCTGATGGCTCTCTCTTCGAATGAAGAGGAGGTGGAGGGGTATATATAGCCACAACACAAAATCCAACTGTTACACACAGTTTTCCAATCTCGGTGGGACCGAATCAACAAACTCGGTCGGACCGAAAATGTAAACCTAGTGACCGTTTGAGATTTTCGGTGGGACTGACATGCAACTCGGTAGGACCGATATGGTTAGGGTTTGGGCATAACGTAATCTCGGTGAGACCGATTACACAAACTCGGTGAGACCGAATTTGGTAATTAGCTAACCAGAGAGTTGGTCAGGCAAACTCGGTGGGACCGATTTGCTCTTTCGGTGAGACCGAAAAGTTACAAAGGGGAAACAATGAATTTACATTGCAATCTCGGTGGGACCGATTTGCTCTTTCGGTGAGACCGAAAAGTTACGAAAGGGAAACAGAGAGTTTGCAATCCCATCTCGGTGAGACCGAGATCCCTATCGGTAGAACCGAATTGCTAGGGTTTGGCAGTGGCTTATGACAAGTGAAACTCGGTGGCGCCGGATAGGAAGAATCGGTAGGACCGAGTTTGGCTTAGGGTTTAGGTCATATGTGGATATGGGAAAGTAGTTGAGGGTTTTGGAGCATATCACTAAGCACATGAAGCAAGAGGCTCATGAAGCAACACCTCATCCCTCCTTGATAGTATTGGCTTTTCCTACAGACTCAATGTGATCTTGGATCACTAAAATATAAAATGAAGAGTCTTGAGCTTTTGAGCTTGAGCCAATCCTTTGTCCTTAGCATTTTGAGGGTTCCACTTTCACATCCATGCCATGCCAATCATTGAGCTTTCCTGAAATAATCATCTTGGAATAGCATTAGCTCAATGAGCTATATGTTGTTATGAATTACCAAAACCACCTAGGGATAGTTGCACTTTCAGGTCGACAACCCAAGAAGTTCTCACACAAGGAAATGAACGCAGCAAGATAAACGATTGAGTTGGGGTTAAAGTGGTGGAGTTGAGCACCGAAGAAGTTTAGAAACCCTCGGAAGAAAGGACAAGGAGGCAAGGAAAACCCACAGTCGACGTAGGTGGCAAGAAGAACGCGCTCACCCTCCCGGGGCTGCGGCTCGGATTCCTTCCCCGGAAGCCGCGCCGAGTCGTAAGGGATCAGCCCTCCCTCGGCAAGGTTGTCGAGGTCTTCTTGGGAGATCCGCGAGTGGGTCCAGTCGCCCTGGATCCAGCCCCTCGGTAGGCCAGTCCGCAAGGAAGATCCGCCCCGGCTCATCGCCTTCCCCTTCGATTTCGCCGTCGCCTTCTTCGCCCGCTCCAGAGCCGCTGTGCTCTCCTTCACCATTGTCGCCGACGAGACGCGTGTGGTGCGGTGGCGCTGGGGCGAGAGCGAGCGCAGCAGAGAGGCGTGAGGAGGAGAAGAAGTAATGGGGCGCACTGTTCGGGGGACTCCGGTCCAACGCCTTATATGAGGCCACTTCCGAGTGGCTGACAGGTAGGCCCAGATGGCTCCATCAGATCACGTAACGACCGCGCGAGCGATACATGGCGAAAAAGGTGGCGCGGGGATCGAGGCAGCTCCGCTCTATCCCATCCGATTATTGCGGCCTCCCCCGTCCCGCGCGCTTCCCGAAATTCGGATCCCACTAAATCCGCGGGCAGCAAACAAACTTGTCAGACTAAAAGATCTCCTCTGCACCGTCACTCGGAACCTTATAGGTAAAGAAACTCACTCGACGAAGAATTAAGAATGGATCAAGGCGACTGAAAAAGAAGTTGCTGTCATCACCCGGGTCCATTGATCTAAAGCAAGATATGCTCACGGCATGAAAAATGAGTCGGAGAGGTCCTCAACTCCGTCCCCACTCAAACCTCGATCCATTCGGGGGCTAATGATGAAGCTATGAACCTAGGGTAGGGTCATGGACCTGCCCTAACTGCCCTACCCAAGGACATCTCTAGAAGAAATCGCCTTTCAATCGACTTGAAGGTGTCCCACTCGACACACTCAAAGGCACTCGACCAAGAAGCAATCACTCGACCAATACCCAACCACTCGACGGCCAGGAGACCTAAAGGCGCCCCGCACGCTAACGGTCGGTCATTAAGTAGCTTTTATGGTCATCATAGCACTTTATTACTAGAGTTACTAGAAACGCCCTGCCTTAATGTACATTGAACCCTTTGTAACGTGGGCTGGCCGGGGTCCTGGCACACTCTATATAAGCCACCCCCTCCTCTAAGACAAGGGTTCGCACCTCTGTAACTCATACACACATAATCCAGTCGACCGCCTCCGGGCTCCGAGATGTAGGGCTTTTACTTCCTCCGAGAAGGGCCTGAACTCGTAAACCCTGCGTCCTTACAACCTCTCCATAGCTAAGACCTCGCCTCTCCATACTTACCCCCTACATTACTGTCAGACTTAGAACCACGACAATAGCCCCGCCCTAGCGTTTCCAATCGTTATTTTTATCTATTGATCATGCCAAGGAGCAGAACCAAAATTTTACAATTTATACATGTTTCACTACTCCTACTCCTATAAAAGACTTAGTTGGTGATGGTGGTGCGTATGCCATCCGTCATTTCTGACCATTAGATCTGCATCAACGGCTGTGAGGTAAGTTGTGGCATTTTTGCAACAATAGCCCACTTCTCTGCTCGAATTTGCAGAAAACCCCTTATTATCTTGAAAGCAACCACATCCCTCCCTCACCTCATCAAAACAGCCTGAGAAATAGATTTTGAGTGAAAAGTACTCCCTCCGTTCCTAAACATTTGTCTTTCAAGGTGTCGGATTTTGGGTTCCGGCAGACCCTTGAGGTTCGAACACTGGGGTGCGCGTGGAGATCTCTCCCCTACCGATCTACGTCCAATCTCCTCGCGTGATCTAAGATGGAAACAACAAACAACACAAGGGACATGAGGTTTATACTGGTTTGGGCCACCGTTGTGGTGTAATACCCTACTCCAGTGTGTGGTGTGGTGGATTGCCTCGGGGGCTGATGATGAACAGTACAAGGGAAGAACGGCCTCGCGAGAGGTATTCTTGAGCTGGTGCGATGAACTGCTTGGGTGAGTTCAATCGCCTCTCTCTCTGCTAGGGTTCTATCAGATCTTTAGCCGTCACTCTTTCATTCCCCCTGGGTGTCTCCTTCCTTCTATGGTGGCTAGCTCTGTTTATAGGGGGCCTGGGCCTCTCCCCAAATAATGAGTGGGAAGGGCGCCAACAATTGGCCATTTTGAAGGGGAACATCTAGTACAAGTTATCCTGACCAAAGGTGGTCTTCGGCTGCCAAAAGCTCTGGTGATGACACCGTCTTGGGCTCCATGGTGACCTCCGTCCTGCCGCTATGCTGGTCTTGGTCTCATTGCACCGGAATGGTAACCTTTGCCTGATGCCTTGGCCTGTGCTTGCACCCTTTGCAAAAAAGGGGAAACAAGGACACTGCGCAGGCCGGCGCCCGCCTGGTCCCGATCGTCATGGCTTGCGTCACGAGCTCCTCGCGAGGTACCCCTGCCTTGATCTCTCCGCCTCCTCGCGAGCCTGCCTGATGAGTCTGCCTCCGAGGAAGCTTTCCGTCATCCGCCCCGCGAGGCTTGGCCCCTCGCGAGGGTCTTGAGCTTGAGCTGATGAAGATGGGCCGCCCTGGGCCCCCACTTGAGCCACGCCGCAGGCCACTGGCAGGCAAGTCTGGGGACCCCCATTCCCAGAATGCTGACAGTAGCCCCCGGGCCCAAGGCGCGCCCGGGCTTGGCCTAGAAGGGAAGCAAAGGGGCAAGCATGAAGCGCCGCGGGCCCTAACAGCCTGCGGCCTTGGCGCCGCATGGCGATTGGTTGGACGTGGGCGTATGCGCTTCCCCACGACGCCTCGGCAACCGCACGACTTGACAAGTCCCTGCATGCAGAGAAGCCGATCATGATTACCTATGATCGTGGTGCTCGGCGGTTGGCCTCCTCCGGCTATATGTACGGGGCTGCGCGAGCCCCTTCAACCCGTCCCTTCCTGCTGCTCCTTGCCTTCTTCTTGGCTACTCGTTGTTCCCATGGCTCCAAAGAGATTCTCGGCCACGGAGAAAGGAAGGGCCCGCCAGGTAGGGCCTGACTCCCCCCCGACCAAGCGCGACCGAGGCCGCCCTCGCAAGTATTCCACGGTCCCCGTAGTGGCCTCCCGTGGCCATGGAGGTGGTTCCCTGTGCGGTGGTGAGCGCCCGGTTGCCGATGGGGGCATGATGTGGCTGTGCGCCCCCCTAGGCCACGCTTTCGCTCTGCGGAGGTGCTGCTGGAGTTCGTCGTGTGGTCGGCGGACCCAAATAGCACTCGGCTCCAGCTCCCCCGTTTCTTCTTAGATGAACTGCCAGCCAGCGCCCGGTGCGGCTTCTAGCTCCAGGCGGACGGCTGCTGCAGCAGGGCCTCCTGGGCTTCGCTGGAAGTCTCCATTTCTGGGAATGGGGCCCTGACCCGCGGCTGGCAAACATTTGCCCGTGCGCGCGGCCTGGGCCGGTGGTGCACCCTGCACTTCAAGTTCGATGGCGACGCCACCCTCTACCTGAGGGTGTTCGGGGAAGATGGTCGCCGTGCTGGGTGCTGCCCCGAAGACGACGACCGCGGCCGGCTGGCCAGCCCCGGTACTGACCAGCTCCAAAGAAGTGCACAGGTCTTCATGCATCGCCAGCTCCTCCTTCATCTTGACATCGCGCATGCCGTCGAAGAAGGCTGAGATGATGGCCTCCTCAGTCACCCTGGGAATCTTGAGGCATGCGTTGTTGAAGCGCTAGATGTACTTCTGCAGGGTCTCCCCGGGTTGTTGCTTGATGCGGCGCATGTCGCTCACGGCGGGTGGCCGGTCACGAGTACCTTGGAAGTTGGCGATGAAGCGGGTGCGCATCTCGTCCCAGGAGGAGATCATGTCTGGAGCCAGGTTTAGGAGCTAGGTGCGAGCCCCGTCCTTGAGCGCCATGGGAAACAGTTCGCCATGACCTTCTTGTCTCCGTTGGCAGCTTCGATGCCTAGCTCGTAGAGCTGGAGGAACTCCGCAGGGTCAGCCGTGCCGTCGTAGCGAGGAGGCAGGTCTGGCTTGAACTTGCCGGGCCACACGACACTGCGTAGCTCGGCGCTGAAGGCACGGCAGCCTGCTGTGGCCACGGGAGGCCTTGGGTGACGGAGAGCTTGGTCTTGCATGTCCCCACGCGCTGCAGCTGGGTCTTGACGTGCGGGAGCAGGAGCATGGTCGCGACGTGCTGGAGCAGGGAGCGCCTGGGCAGCTTCTTGCGGGCAAGGGACTTCCTGGCAGCTCTGCTCTTGCTGCGCTGGCACCTGACGGAGCGGGTTCCGCCCAGGGGCCACGCGCCTTGGATCCATGGCGCCTTCTTGAGGAGGAGGCGGTTGGGGCGCAGCCGGAGCTTCGTCGCCCGCGCGGGGCGGGGTGCGGTGCAGCGGAACGGACGGCGCAGGAGAGCCCCCTGCGGCGCGGACGAGCTCGGCGACGCGGTCGAGCCATTCTTCGTAGACGTCCTCGACGGGGCGGTAGCGTAGGAGCTCGTTTGCCGCTATGAGCGCAGCTCGAGCCTCCATGGGTGCGCGGAGTGCGCGGGACGAAGAACCAGCTGGGGGGAGCGAGGGAGTTGCGGTGCGGCCGTCTTGCCGTACGAACGGATGCTGAGACGATGCTTGCTGCTCGTCCCCCGCCGGGCCGGTGGCGGCGTTGACGGCAGGTGACGGGGAACGGTGAGGACGCCCGCCGACAGGAGCCGTCTGGGCGACGCGGGAAGAGAGAGCGGCCCGACGCTCGGTGCGGGCCCGACGAGCGTCAGGCATGGGTGCGATGGTCGGAGGAGAACGGGGCGGTGGAAGACGAATTCCGGTGCACCCCTACCTGGCGCGCCAAATGTTGGATTTCGGGTTCCGGCAGACCCTTGAGCTTCGAACACTGGGGTGCGCGCGGAGATTTCGCTTCCTACCTGCCTGCACCCCTCTGCCTCGCTAAGATCTAAGCTATGGAAAGAACAACACAAGGGACACAGGGTTTATACTGGTTCGGGCCACCGTTGTGGTGTAATACCCTACTCCAGTGTGTGGCGTGGTGGATTGCCTCTTGGGCTGATGATGATGAACGATACAAGGAAGAACAGCCTCGCGAGGGTCTGTTCTTGGCTGGGGCGATGAACTGCTTGGAGGAGTTCAGCCAACCTTCGCTATCTCTCTCTCTGATCGAACCCCTTCCTGTCGAACCTTATTCCCCTCTGTGGGTGGCTGGTCCTATTTATAGAGGCCCTGGTCCTCTTCCCAAATATCGAGCGGGAAGGGAGCCAACAATGGTGGGCTAATTTGAAGGGGGGCAGCTAGTACTAGCTACCCTGACAAAAGTAGTCTTCGCCTGCACAAAGTTCTGGTGGTGACGCCGTCTTGGGCTCCACGATGAACTCCGTCTTGCAGTCCTCATGGTCTTGGTCTTGTTGCACCGAAATGGCAACCTTTGCCTGATGCCTCGGTACTCCGCGGCTGCGCTTGCCCCCTTTGCACCAAAGAGGAAAGGAGGACACTGCGCAGGCTGGCACCCGCCTGGCGCCCTTGGTCGTCATGGCTTGCGTCACGGGCACCTCGTGAGGTACCCCGCCTTGATCTCTCCGCCTCCTCACGAGCCAGCCTGATGAGGCCGCGCCTGAGGAAGCTCTGTGTCGTCCGCCCCGCGAGGCTTGGCCCCTCGCGAGGGTCTTGGGTATGTGTTGATGAAGATGGGACATGTTGGGCCCCCTTTTAAGCCACGCCGCAGGCTGCAGGCAGGCAAGTCTGGGGACCCCCGTTCCCAGAACGCCGACACCAACTGTAGAAAGCAAATGGGAAAGACGCATCCGGCACCTATTCTAGTCTTCGACGTCTTCTCACCAGCACGGAGCCAAGTGCTGCCACTTGGCGTGGGCGGGAGCCCCCGAGGCCCGAGGGCGGCACTCCGGAGACTCCGGGGCGTGTATAGCCCCACTCATTATTATGTGAGAGTGTCACTGGCGGTGAGCTTCACAGGCATTGGCTTTCTTAACAGGCACCGGGCCTTTCCCGAAACGCGGCAGCTTCACAGGCATTTGCCTTCTTCACACGCACCGGGCCTTTCCCAAAACGCGGCAGCTTCACAGGCATTTGCCTTCTTCACAAGCACCGGGCCTTTCCCAAAATGCGGCAGCTTCACAGGCATTTTCCTTCTTCACAGGCACCGGGCCTTTCCCAAAACGCGGCAGCTTCACAGGCATTTGCCTTCTTCACAGGCACCGGGCCTTTCCTAGGCGCTAGGCCTCGCTCAGGGATAGAACCTCTGGAGATGTTGAATGTTCCACGCGTTCTGGATGGGTACCCCCTCCGTGGTCTCCAAGCGCGCGGAGCCAGGCCTGGAAACATGAACAACCTTGAACGGGCCCTCCCACATGGGAGAGAGCTTGTGCACCCCTCCCTGGAGAGAACCCGTATGAGCACGAGATCCCCTACCTCAAGAGTTCTGGGGCGGATGTTGCGGCAGTGGTATCGTCGCAACGCCTGTTGATACCTTGCCGCTCACAGCGCGGCTTCTCGACGGCGTTCCTCCCCCAGCACGAGATCCGTCCCCCGCATGGCGTCCTGCTGCGTCTCGTCAAATGCCAGGACCCGTGTGGAGTGACGCCTGACCTCATGAGGGAGAATAGCCTCTGCTCCGTAGACGAGGAAGAACGGGGTCTCGCCAGTCGGCTTGGTCGCAGTTGTGCGGATTGACCACAGCACGGACTGGAGCTCATCGTACCAGCCCCTGCCACAGGCCTCCAGCTTCTTCTTGAAGGTCCTGGCTTTGAGGCCCCTCAGGACCTCCGCATTGGCTCGCTTGGCCTGGCCGTTGCTCCGGGGGTGTGCTACAGAAGCGTAGCATATCTGCGTTCCAAGGTTCGCACAATACGTTTTGAAGAGATTAGTGGTGAACTACGAACCGTTGTCGGTGATGATGCGGTTGGGCACCCCAAATCGGCTCACGAGGCCCCTGATGAATTTGACCGCAAAGCCTGCCGGGATTGTGCGGACGGCTTCCGCCTCGGCCCACTTGGTGAACTTGTCCACAGCGACGTAGAGGTAGCGATAGCCCCCTGGCGCCTGAGGAAACGGGCCCAGAATGTCCACCCCCAAAGTGCGAACGGCCATGAGAGGGGTATAGTCTGTAGACCCCCCGCATGCTGATGGATCTGCTTAGCGTGAAACTGGTAGGCCTTGCAAGCCTTCACCAGCTCAACGGCGTCATTGAGCGCCATGGGCCAGTAGAATCCACTACGGAACGCCTTGCCGGCGAGGGTTCGTGACGACGAGTGGTGCCCGCAGTCTCCGTCGTGTATGTCCGCCAGTAGCTCCTTCCCTTGCTCTCGGGAGATGCAACGTAGGGACACATCATTTGGTCGCTTCCTGTAGAGCTCTCCGTCCTTGATGCAACAAGCTGTGGCCTGCCGCACCACACACTCCGCTTCCTCCTTCTCCGGTAGAGTCCCTTGCATGAGGTAGTTCTTGAGCTCCGGGATCCAACACCCTTCCTGAGGCTCTAACGCCAGGAGCAGGCGTGCCCCTAAGGCCGGGCCGCAGATCGGGGCTCCTGAGGCAGGTGGCTGTGGGAGCTCCTCCCTTGGTTGCGCCGTGCTTGATAGTGACGACACCGCCGAAGGTTTGAAGAGCTGCTCCTCGAAGACGCCAGGCTCCTGAGGCAGCCGCCTAGATGCCCTCTTGGCAATGGCATTAGCCTCCTGATTGGTGCCGCGAGGCACACTACTAGAAAAAGGGCTATAGATGGGATTGACACTAATGGCGCACCAGACAAGCGGTGCGCCACTAGTATATACTAATGGCGCACGACCTTCTGATACGCCATTAGAGTTGAAACTACTAATGGCGCACCTGGCCCAGGGTGCGCCATTAGTATCAAAAAAAAAATTAACTAGTGCGCCTGTCCAAACATACTAATGGCGCATCCAAACAAAGTGCGCCATTACTAGTTGTAACTAGTAATGGCGCACCAGCCGGAAAGTGCGCCACTAATGTTGTTTTTTATTATATTTTTTATTCCCTTTTTTGCAAAACTACTAATGGCGCACTTTTCCACCGTGCTCCATTACTACTTTAAACTAGTAATGGCGCACTGTGGTGCAGTGCGCCATTAGTAATTTTTTTTTTGCAAAACTACTAATGGCGCACCACCAGATGGTGCGCCATTAGTGACCGGATTACTAATGGCGCATTTAGAGTTGGTGCGCCATTAGTAAGTGGGCAGCAACAAGATATTTTGGACAGCCTCTCCTACCCACACTCACTTTCTCCCCACTTCATTCTCTCCACCTCCTCCTTGTCTCGGGTGCCTCCTCTTTTTCACCTCATTTCCACCATAGATTCATTCAATTTAAGTGGTTAAATTACCTTGTTTTGATAGGTAAGTAAGGGGGGAAGCTATATTTATGTTGTTCTCCCTACAACAATGTGCAGATGCACTTTTTATGGCCTAGCTAGATCTATGTATGCTCGTGGTGTTGCATATGTTTGTGGTGTTGCATATGTGTTTGTGTTTGGAGGTGTACCGGTATTTGAAATGCGATAGTTGCCAATATTTTGCCGGAATGTTGATTCATTTCCGTTTCGGCGAGAATTTTGGCATTAAGCATTCTTTTTGGTCCTATTTTTAGGGAAAGTCATGCCAAATTTTTTCTTGGTTCTAAAATATTGTTTTGCTCTACCCCGCAGGTGACCATGGTCCGCACGATGACCGAAGGCATCGTGAATAGGTTTTTGAGGTCCGCGAAGGCCGGGATGCTTCAAAAGAACGAGACGGAGATAAGATGTCTGTGTCGAAGATGCAAGCTGAAGAGCCTTATTGCAGACTCGGATTCCGGGCAGGTGCGGGACCACCTGCTCTTGCATGGTTTCATGGATGGCTATCGGTGGCAAGGTGATGAAGATGACTACGAAGTCGTCCATGGGGGCCGGGCAAGAAATGAGGAAGGGCAGCAAGACAACCACCGCGGCTCGGGCGGGTGAGAAGACGAAGAATCCCCAGGAGATGATCATGACGGTGATGCTGTACACAGTCATCATGTAGAAGATGCAGGACATGATGATGAGGAAGATGCCGGAGCAGACGACGGGCATGATCATGAAGATGATGATGCCGGTGGAGCAGACGACGCTGGACCATCGATGGGCTGGGTGCAGGACCCTCATATTCAAGAGCTGCTTCTCAAGCAGATGGATTACGCAAGAGCTGCCGCTCGAGAGAAAGCCAAGATGGATCAACTTGAGTTAGACGCGGTTACTCCATTGTATGAAGGATGCAGGCCCGAGGATACCCGCCTGAAAGTAACGCTCATGGCTCTGGAGATGAAGGTAAAACACAAAATGACCGACGCATGCTTCGACGAGAACATGTCATTCTGGCACAAACGTCTTCCCAAGGGGAACAAGTGCCCGACCAGTTTGGAGGAGGCGAAGAAAATCGTGTGTCCTCTGGATTTACCGCACGTGAAATACCATGTGTGCTGGAACAATTGCATCATTTATCGGGACGAGCACGCAGAGTCTACCATATGTCCGGTGTGCGGCGTCACTCGGTACAAGAAGAGGAAGAAAGCTCCTTGAAAAGTGGTGTGGTACTTTCCGATCACTCCTCGTCTGCAGCGGTATTTCGCGGACCCTAAGGTAGCAAAGCTCCTGTGTTGGCACGCGGATAGGGAGGAGAAGAAGCAAGAAGATGACGCAAATGATCCGGAGATAGATAAAAAGACAAGATGCTGAGTCACCCTAAGGATGCGAGCCAGTGGCAAGCGTTGAACTTCGAAGACCCAGAATTTGGGAACGATCCAAGGAACATCGTGCTGGGCGCGAGCACCGATGGAGTCAATCCGTTTGGCAGCCAGAGAAGCACACATAGCACCTGGCCTGTGTTTGTGTGGATGTACAACCTTCCCCCCTGGTTGTGCATGAAGAGGAAGTACATTCACATGAGTATGCTAATTGAAGGACCGAAACAACCAGGGAACGACATCAATCTGTATCTGGGGCTGCTGAAAGAGGAGCTTGACACGCTGTGGAAAACGCCAGCCAATACGTGGGACGCCGCAGAGAAAGAATATTTCCCTATGAGAGCCGCGCTGCTCACGACGGTGCATGACTATCTCGGTTACGGATATGTCGCGGGGCAGGTGGTCCACGGATTTTCTGGATGCGTCAGGTGCATGGATGACACAACGTATCACCAGCTAGATAGAGATCCTGGGTCTTCAAAAACCGTGTTCATGGGACATCGAAGGTGGCTTCGCGACGATGACCCGTGGAGAAAACGCAAGGATCTGTTCGATGGTGAAACCGAACCCCGAGGACGCACGCGTACGAGGAGCGGCGAGGAAATAGACGAGCTATTGAAAAATTGGAAAGACTGCCCACTGCCGGGAAAGAAGCAAAAGGCACCAGAGCCGGGAAAGAAGCGAAAGGCGCCAGAGCCGCTGCTGAAGGTATGGAAAACGAGGTCTGTTTTCTGGGACTTGCCGTACTGGAAGATCCACCGTGTGCCTCACAGCCTTGATGTCATGCATATCACGAAGAACGTGTGCGAGAGTCTGCTTGGTACCCTGCTCAACATGCCAGAGAGGACCAAAGATGGGCCGAAAGCAAGGGCAGACTTGAAATCAATGGGCATCAGGCGGGAGCTTCACGCTATATATGATGATCATGATGATGATGATGAGGCGAAGCAGGACACGGAAAGTCGTCGCAAAGGCAAGAAGGCCAAGAAGACCGGAAATGACTACCCTCCCGCGTGCTTCACTCTAAGTTAGGAGGAGATCGAGCAGTTTTTCACCTGCCTCGTAGGAGTAAAACTTCCTTACGGTTACGCGGGGAAGATAAGCAGATACCTAGACCCAGCGAAGCTGAAGTTCAGCGGGATGAAGTCTCACGACTGTCACGTGCTGATGACGCAGATACTTCCAGTTGCAATCCGTGGGATCATGGACGCGCACGTCCGTGAAACCCTATTTGGCCTATGCAACTTTTTCGACGTCATCTCTCGGAAGTCTGTTGGCGTGAGGCAACTTAGGAGGCTACAGGAAGAGATCGTGGTGATACTATGCGAGCTTGAGATGTACTTCCCGCCCGCATTCTTCGACATTATGGTGCATCTGCTGGTCCATATCGTGGATGATATCATCCAACTCGGGCCGACTTTCCTGCACAGCATGATGCCGTTCGAAAGGATGAATGGTGTCATCAAAGGATACGTTCGCAACATGTCACGTCCAGAGGGAAGCATAGCCAGGGGCTTTCTGACCGAAGAGTGCATCTCCTACTGCATGAATTATCTAGGCATCGAGGACCCCGTTGGTCTGCCCGTCAACAGGCACCTCGGCAGGCTCGCTGGATGGGGTCACCGTGAGGGTTGTCACGAAATGCATGTCAACTTCGAGGGTCGACTCGCCGACTTTGAAAGAGCAAACCTAGTCGCGCTACAACACATAGACGTGGTCGATCCTTGGGTGGTACAGCACAAAACCTTTATTAAGAAGACGTACAATGACCGAGGCCAACAGAGGACGGACGGAGATATACTCAAAGAGCACAACTCATGTTTCACGCGTTGGTTCAAGCAGAAGCTTCTGTCGTAGATTGCAGTGGCATGGATATTTACACCACATTGCTTGTTGACACTCAAACTACAATACATCAGGCCTTATTATAAGTAGCGAAACCATGGACTGAAGAGGCTCAGCCACATAGTGACCTGACTGAGTCATTCTAGTTTCTTGTATGTGTCTAGCCGGCTCAGAGCACCGTCTAGCAGAGCCTTCGTACTGTTGCTGATCACTTCCCTTGATTGTTTCAGCTCAGTCTTGCCTACATCCTAAGAAATGGAGGCCTTTTTTCACATGCCAATGTATTTTCCATGTTGTGATGGAGGCCTTTTTTGCCTTGTCCACCCGAGAGGCCCTTGAGTTTGCTGGAATGTCTATTAACTTCCGTTCCGGCAAATTCGGGTACTCCATATGTCCTATTTTCAGCAAAGGTCATGCTGAAATTTTCCGTGAATTTTAGCATGACTTTGCTAAAAATAGGACATATGGGGTACTTGTGACTAATGCATGGGCCGGGGTATCTTAGTAGTTAATTAAGTAGGATCAAGTGCCCCGGCGTACTTATGACTAATGCATGGCTTTTAGGGTGCCTCGGTGTCGATAAAAACCGAAATGATGAAAGCTTAGGCTTTTAGGGTGCCTCGGCGTCGAAAAACCCTCAATGATAAAAGCTTAGCTTTTAGGATGCCTCGGTGTCGACAAACCCTAAATGATGAGACCATGATCTTGTTCCTTGACAATAACCAACTTTTTGACCAAACTTTGTTCCTATTTATAGCGAAACATGGCCAACAACGATGAGGCCGGGGGTTCGGGCGGCAAGAAATTCTGGGAGCTGTCCCAGGAGATGGAGGAACAACCTCACTTGTATGAGGACGCCGCCTTCCCCACCGATCCTGAGACCACTGATGGTACCGCCGAGGATGACCCCACTGATGCCACCACGGATGGTGCCGCCGAGGATGCCACCACTGATGATGGCGGCGCACGCACAGATGGCAGCCAACCGAAGAGGCAACGGAAGGACCGGCGCCCGACCGTGCTCCGCACCCTCAAGGAGGAAGTTACTGAAGTGGACTCCAACGGGAATCCAACGGCCCCCGAACGAATAGTCAAGGGGTACTCGCTTCAGCTCGGGTACATTCTCCGGAGCACCATCTCGATCAACACCGAGAACCTCAGGCATCCTGACCGAGCGAATTTGCGCAACCTCCTCTTCACGAAGCTGCACGAACGATACAAGTTCCCCGCTGAATTTGAAAACACAAGCCTCAAAGGGAATAAAGTGAACAGTGCTGCCCTCACGAAGATGAGCACGGCCCTGTCTACTTGGAAAAGCAATGTGAAGAGAATGATCGAGAAAGGTGAGAGTTATGAGAAGATCAAGGAGAAAAATCCTTCGATCACCGAAGATGACTACAACGACTTCAAGATTAATTGCTCGAGCACCGCAAGCTCCGAATCAAGTAAGTGGGGGAAAGAAATGCGGGAGCTGAACTTAGGGGAACACACACTCGGTCCCGGCGGTTACAGAGTGGCGGAGCCTATATGGGACAAGGAGGAGGCGGACCGTGCCGAGCAAGGCCTACCGCCCCTCTTCGATAAATACGGTGACAAGCAGGCCAGGAACTTTGTCAGGGCCCGGTACAAGAAGGACCCGAAAAC
Organism: Triticum urartu; assembly: GCF_056163025.1. Lineage (NCBI taxonomy): Eukaryota > Viridiplantae > Streptophyta > Magnoliopsida > Poales > Poaceae > Triticum > Triticum urartu. The sequence goes on along the minus strand of NC_141875.1, from coordinate 67,460,228 downwards.
AAAGGAGCTTACCACGGATCCGAAGACCAGGGCGCTTGAGCTTGTTCTGGTAAGGAATACACCCCCGCGTAATTTGCTCCATATGGTTGCATTCTAATTAATGAAGCCAAATTTCTAAATGGTTCACATTCCTTCCGCAGGCGACTGAAAGCAGTAGCGCGGGGTCGACTAAGAGCAACCCTTGGGACACCACTCTAAATAGGGCGTTGAATGTAATGAAGAACAAGGATAAGCTCAATAAGCCGACGTCAGCTGGTCGTGTGGCCGGCAAAGGCTTGTCGACAAAATGGTCGTCATACTATAACACTGGTGGGCGAAAGGAGAAAAAGACCAGCTCGGAAAGCCAGGCGCGCGAGGTTCAAGAACTCAGGGCACAGGTGGCGCGGATTCTGGAGATTGTCCAAGAGCAAGTGCAACAACAACTCGGAGCGACGATCACCGCCATTGTGCCTACCTTGATCCAGGGGATTAGTGCATGGATTGCGGGCAGCCAACAGGGGCCGCCCCCGATTCCTAGCTTCACGGCCAGCAACTCGCAGAACGCGATGGCGGGGCCATTGGTGTCTCCGGCGGAGGCGGCATTGGTGTCTCCGACGCCGGCACGGGAGCTTAAGGCACCTGGGTGTACGTCGGCCGGCACCTCTGCAGCAAGCGGCCCCTCCGTCAACTGCACGCCCGCCGTTGGCGGTGCCTCGACATTAGCCGAGCTCGACGCCATCATCACGGTAACTAATTAAGCCTCTCTCGGCCGAGGACTTCATCTCCTTGCCTTTGACTGGGCATCCCTGACGCCCTACATGTTTTCGCAGGGCGCCGCCGACGTTCCGTGCACTCTCCTGCACTTCGTGAACAACGAGTTGGTCGATGTCTCCAAGGGCAAAATCGTTCAACCGGGCAACCCCTTGTTCCACGGTACCCAGATGCCACCCAACTTGTTTAGGGTTCAACTGGTTCAGGTGCTGCCAGGCTGCGATGAGTTGTTACCTCCGATTCGACCCGTCGGGGCCGACGATGATGATGTGATGACCCTTAGCGCCTGCCTGAGCTGGCCCCTGCTTTGGCCGAAGAGCCAGATTCGTTTGGGGGCGGGGGACACCACCCCAAAGACAACACCGCCAGTCGTGCCGGCGCCAAGTCGGCCCCATGGCAAGACCGCCGCAACGGTGCCGGACATCCCTATGCCACTGGATCCAAACATGCATATGGCACAGGATCAGAACAACAACGACGACGATACATTTGCCAACGTCGATCAGTACTTTGCCGATCATGGGTATGGTGGCGACTTCATGGGGCCTCCTTCTCAAGAACCCAACCCAACAAAAGACGTGTGCGATCTAGCTGGTACCGCGGAGAAGCCAAGTTGCAACAGGCGTCGTCTGTAGTTCAGCTCTCAGCAGACACCTCCAGCTGTCGACTTCACTGAGCCTCAGATAGGCGAGGTGTGAAATATGATCAGCCCCAACACACTCAAGAAGGCGGTCTGTGAGCAGAACTCGGTCCCATTACAGGAGAAGAAGAAGGCACGCAAAAGAAAGACTAACAAGGATGCGGGCCAGCCGGCACCGAGTACGATCCATGCTCAGGACGGGCCACCTTCACCTGAGGATATCTCGAGGAGGGTGCATGTGGCGGGTAGGCCGATGCTACCAAGAAATATGCTCGATGCTGCAACCGGTGCTATCCGGAGTCTGCATGACAGTGTTCTTTCTTTGGAGAAGCGGCGTCTCGGAGAGAAGGATGTGGCATACCCGGTTTTCGCGGCCAAGGTACTAGAGGGCAAGGGCTTTGTGGATAACTCCATCGGGGGTATGATCGTCCTGCGGTTTGATGACATCCACGCTATGTTGAACCTTCATCCGCTGCACTACACCTTCGTTCGGCTATTTTCGCTGAGTATGGAGATGCGGATCATTCGCGACAAGACCCCGGACATCGTGATAGTCGACCCCTTCTACATGCGTGCCAAGATCTTGGGCAGCACTGGGGACCGGCAAGTCCCGAGTTCTTACCTCGAAGGCGTCATTCTGGCAAACCAAGATAAGGATAACTTCCTCGTGCCTTACTTTCCCGAGTAAGTCCTCCCCTCAACCGCCCCGTAACATATGAATTCTTAGATTTCGATCGTTTTTCTTTTAACATTCCGTGTTTTCTGCAGTGACACACATTGCACGCTCATCCTCCTAAGCCCCAAATATTCCATGGCCACGTATTTCGACCCGGACTGTCAGTCGAACGTAGACTACACAAATGTCAAGAAGGTTCTTGATGATGTTCTCCCCGGCTACGTCAAATCTGGAGGCACCTTCACCAGGCCTATTCGTAAGTACAGCAAGCACGTGTTCTCCCACAATACGACGTTCTGCTGCGTCAAGCAGCCGCCTGGCGGTCAGAAGGGTGCCTACTACGCCATCCATCACATGCGGGCGATCGTACGGGACCATCATCAACTTCTGCTACCGAGTAGACTCAAAGATTGGGCCGCGAGCGTGTCGACAATCCAGGACGCGGACATCAGACAAGAATTCTTTCGCATCCAGTCGGAATTTGCGGAAATCATCCATCAAGATGTCCTTTGTACCGCAGGGCAGTTCTACCTCAGAAATCAACCGTCCAACAGTGACATCGACACAATCCTACAAATGCAGGCTGACAACGCCCGTTCTTTCATGACTCCCACGATAGACGGCGGCTTCATCCATGCTCCGGTCCCTTGAGTCGAGTCGAAAGCAGTGATGCTGTGTCTAGTTCTGAAACATCGATTGGCTCATGTTGTAATCAAACTTTAATGAACTTGTAGTATGTCTCTTTGGTTTCGAGAGTCGTTCAACTTAAGATGTAATCAATGCTATTAATGTCTTGCTTTTTCTCTACCGATTGTTCTGTTGCATACTTATATATTGCTTATGTATTGTCTGTGAATTGGTACTAACGTTTCGTTTGGCTACTGCATAGCGATGCCGTGGTATGTCGTGTACAAGGGTAAGGTTCCCGGAGTCTACGACGACTGGGAGGAGTGTTGGAGACAGGTTCACCGATTCAGCGGTAACAGTTACAAAGGGTACGCCACTAGGGCCGAGGCCGAATCTAGATACGCCCGCTATCTAGCGGGAGAGGGGAGGGAGCGTTGGAGAAACCGGATGAAGACGAGTTTCATTGTGATGATGCTCATCGTGATGACCGCAGCTCTCTTCTATGTGATGGTAGTTTAGATGATCGATATCGACTTGTAATGTGAAGACAAACTCGCGGTCTCGAGACTTGTAATATAATGTTCTATCTTTGTTCGGTCTTTTCAATTCGGAGACTAATATGATGACTTGTATTCGGGGACTAAAATGATGAATTGTATTCAGAGACTAATCTTCTATTGTATTCGATGAATCTGTTGTTGATGTGTGCTGTCTATATTTTGTCCAATTATACATTTTGTAACCTGTGCAAAAAACAAAAAATAAAAAAAATAAAAAAAACCTAATATTCATACTAATGGCGCATCACATCATAATGCGCCATTAGTATGCCAAAGGATACTAATGGCGCATCACTAAACAGTGCGCCATTAGTATGCCGAAGTTACTAATGGCGCATCTTGCTGTCGTGCGCCATTAGTATGCCAAAGCACCTGGGTATACATGGCCCCCTGGGAGGCATACTAATGGTGCACTGTTGTATATACTAATGGTGCATCTGAGGTGTGCCATTAGTATACCAGATACTAATGGTGCACCAGTGGTGCGCCATTAGTAAAATATACTAATGGCGTGCTACTAATGGCGCACCACTAATGCGCCATTAATGGCCAAATTAGGTGCGCCATTAGTAGGCCTTTTCCTAGTAGTGGCACATGCTGCAACTCCAGCCCCCAGAACTATTTCTCCATCTTGCGAACCTCAGCGAGGTACGCTTCCATGTGCTTGTCCTTTGGCTCGTATATCTTGTTGGAGAAGTTGACGAGGAGCTGCGAATCGCCCTTGATGATGAGGCGCTTCACCCCTAAGGCAATTGCGGCCTTCAAGCCTACTATTAGGCCTTCGTACTCCGCTATGTTGTTGGAGACCTTTTCTCCATGCTGGAAGCAGAGTTGTACGGCGTAGTAGAGTTTGTCTTGAGTAGGGGATATGAGCACTGCGCCAGCTCCCGCACCGCATCGGGAGAACGCCCCATCGAAGTACATGACCCAGTCGTCCGGTGCTTCACTTCCCGGGGAAAGTAATCGGTCTTCGCCTGCCTCGAGACCCGACGCTTCTGCCCATTTTGCCACGAAATCCACAAGTGCGGCTCCCTTGATGACTCTGGTCATACTGAATTCCAGCTGAAATGCCTGTAGTTCAATGTTCCATTCAGCAACCCTCCCAGCTGAGTTGGGGCTCCTGAGTACTCTTTCCAAGGGGTATGCTGAGATGACTTTGATGGGATGGCCTTGGAAGTAGTGGCGCAGCTTGCGTGAGGCCACTAGTAGCGCGAGTAGGAGTTTTTGAGGCATGGGATACCGTGCCCTTGCATCCCATAGCACCGTGTTGACGAAGTACACGGGGTGCTCGACGAGGTTAAGGGTGCAGGCGCAGCTTGTGTACTCCAGAGGCCAAGGCGTCTCTTGAGACGACGGAGCTCCCAGTGCTTGGTCGCCTGAAGAGGCCTCTCCTGTTGCGGCTGTTCCTTTCCGGCTGTGGTTGCGGCCTTCACGAGGCCCTCCTGGCTCTGCTTTACTTTGGTTCGGACGGTCGATGCGGCCTTGGCACAGCGCTCCTCCCTGACCGCCACCAGAGCTGCGCTAGCGGAGTAGGGGGTGGCCGCAAGGTAGAGCACCAGGGGCTCCCGAGGACGCGGAGCTACCATCACTGGTGGACTGGTAAGGTACCTCTTGAGGTCTTGGAATGCCTTGTCGGCCTCTTCAGTCCATTCGAAGGGGCCCTTTTTCTTCATCAGCTTGAAGAAGGGCAGCGCTCGTTCCCCCAGCTTGGAGATGAAGTGCCCCAGCGCAGTTACACGCCCGGTGAGCTTCTGCATTTCCCCGAGGGTCCTTGGCGGGCTCATATCTTCGACTGCCTTGACCTTTTCCGGGTTGGCCTCGATGCCCCTATGGGACACGAGGAAACCCAGGAGCTTGCCCGAGGCGACTCCAAACACGCACTTCTCCGGGTTGAGCCGTAGGTCCACTTCGTTGAGGCTCGCAAACGTTTCCTCCAGGTCCTGTATCAGGGTTCCTGCCTCACGAGACTTCACCATAATGTCATTGACATAAGCTTTAGCGTTCCTCCCGAGCTTCGGGCCCAAGGCGATGTGCATCAGCCGCTCAAAGGTCGCGCCTGCGTTGCGCAACCCAAATGGCATGCACATATAGAAGTACACTCCACACGGGGTCAGGAAAGCCGTCTTTTCCACGTCTTCTACCGCCATCTTGATCTGGCGATAGCCCGAGAAGGCATCTAGGAAGCACAATAGGTCACACTCTGCGGTGGAGTCGACTATCTGGTTAATGCGGGGGAGCGGAAATGGATCCTGCGGGCAGGCCTTGTTGAGGTTGGTGAAGTCGACGCACATGCGCTCCTTTCCTGCCTTTTTTGGCACAACGACCGGATTGGCCAGCCAATCAGGGTAGCGGACCTCGCGGATAACTCCTGCTGCCTCTAGCTTCCGGGTCTCTTGAACGACGAAAGCATGTTTCTCAGTGGACTGCCGCCTCTCCTTCTGCTTCACGGGGCGCACATTGGGGCACACGTTGAGGTGATGCTCAATCACTTCCCTTGGCACCCCTGCTAACTGATCAGGTTCCCATGCGAACACCTTCTTGTTCGCACGCAGGAACCTCACCAGGGCCTTCTCCTGCTCGGGCTCGAGGTTGGCCCCTATGGTGAAGGTGGCGCCAGTGGACCCATCCTCGTCGACTGGTACCTGCTTGGTTTCTGCCTTGTCTTGGGTGAACAGCTGCTTCTTTTTAGCCGGCGCAGCCCCCCTGAAAACAAGCTAGAGCACCTGCAGCGCATCCCTTGTCTCTCCTGACACGGTGAGGACGCCGCTGTTCCCATGCATCTTCATGAGGTTGTACGCCGAGTGAGTTGCTGCCATGAACCGAGCCAAGGCCAGGTAGCCGAGGATGGCATTGTAGGGGAGACCAAAGGGGGCGATGTCGAAGTCAATCAGCTCCGTGCGGAAGTTCTCGCAGGTGCCGAAGGTCATCGGGAGGCGGATCTGTGCCAAGGAGGCGGTGGAACCGGCTCCGACGCTCGAGAAAGGCCTGCTGGGTTGGAGCCACTTCGGCGGCATGTGGCGGAGGCCAAAGGCCTCCACCGAGAGCACGTTGAGGCTGGCACCACCGTCGACGAGGGTCCTGGTGACGGCCACATGGCAGATGGTGGGGGTGCACAACATCGGGAGCACGCCCGAACCGATGGGGTTGAAGGGGTGGTCCTCTGAGTCGAAGGTTAGATCGGCCTCGGGCGCCACCCAGCCCGGGGGGGGGGGCTTCTCGGCGCTTGGAGGCGGTGCTGATCCGGTGGGTGAGCGGCTTGACGTGATGGCTCGAGGGCGGTGCCTGGGAGCCACCCAGGAGAGCCACGACAACGGGCGGTGCTGGTGCGGCAAAACGGGTGAGGAAGAGGCCGCGCAGCTCCTCCTAGGAGGTGACAGAAGCCGTTGGCAGGTGGAGGAGCCACTGAAGGAAATATGCCCTAGAGGCAATAATAAAGCTATTATTTATTTCCTTATATCATGATAAATGTTTATTATTCATGCTAGAATTGTATTAACTGGAAACATAATACATGTGTGAATACATAGACAAACAGAGTGTCACTAGTATGCCTCTACTTGACTAGCTCGTTGATCAAAGATGGTTATGTTTCCTAACCATAGACATGAGTTGTCATTTGATTAACGGGATCACATCATTAGGAGAATGATGTGATTGACTTGACTCATTCCATTAGCATAGCACTTGATCGTTTAGTTTGTTGCTATTGCTTTCTTCATGACTTATACATGTTCCTATGACTATGAGATTATGCAACTCCCATTTACCGGAGGAACACTTTGTGTGCCACCAAACGTCACAACATAGCTGGGTGATTATAAAGGTGCTCTATAGGTGTCTCCGAAGGTACTTGTTGGGTTGGCGTATTTCAAGATTAGGATTTGTCACTCCGATTGTCGGAGAGGTATCTCTGGGCCCTCTCGGTAATGCACATCACTTAAGCCTTGCAAGCATTGCAACTAATGAGTTAGTTGCATGATGATGTATTACGGAACAAGTAAAGAGACTTGCCGGTAACGAGATTGAACTAGGTATTGAGATACCGACGATCGAATCTCGGGCAAGTAACATACCGATGATAAAGGGAACAACGTATGTTGTTATGCGGTCTGACCGATAAAGATCTTCGTAGAATATGTGGGAGCCAATATGAGCATCCAGGTTCCGCTATTGGTTATTGACCGGAGACGTGTCTCGTTCATGTCTACATTGTTCTCGAACCCGTAGGGTCCACACGCTTAAGGTTTTGATGACAGTTATATTATGAGTTTATGAGTTTTGATGTACCGAAGGAGTTCGGAGTTCCGGATGAGATTGCGGACATGAAGAGGAGTCTCGAAATGGTCGAGACGTAAAGATCGATATATTGGACGACTATATTCGGACATCGGAAAGGTTCCGAGTGATTCGGGTATTTTTCGAGTACCGGAGAGTTACGGGAATACGTATTGGGCCTTATTGGGCCATACGGGAAAGAAGGGAAAGGGCCTCAAGGGTGGCCGCACCCCTCCCCTTGGTCTGGTCCGAATTGGACTAGGGAAGGGGGCGCCCCCTTCCTTCCTTCTCCTTTTCCCTTCCTCTTTTCCTATTCCATATGGGAGGTGGAATCCTACTAGGACTAGGGAGTCCTAGTAGGACTCCACACTTGGCGCGCCCCCTCCTAGGGCCGGCCTCCTCCTCCCTTGCTCCTTTATATACGGGTGCAGGGGGGCACCCAAAAGACACAACAATTGATCCTTGAGATCTATTAGCCGTGTGCGGTGCTCTCCTCCACCATAATCCTCGATGATATTGTAGCGGTGCTTAGGCAAAGCCCTGCGACGGTAGAACATCAAGATCGTCACCACGTCGTCGTGCTGACAGAACTCTTCCCCGACATTCTGCTGGATCGGAGTCCGGGGATCGTCATCAAGCTGAACGTGTGCTAGAACTCGGAGGTGCCGTAGTTTTGGTGCTTGATCGGTCGGGCCGTGAAGAAGTATGACTACATCAACCGCGTTGTGCTAACGCTTCCACTTCCGGTCTACGAGGGTACGTAGACAACACTCTCCCCTCTCGTTGATGTGCATCACCATGATCTTGCGTGTGCGTAGGAATTTTTTTGAAATTACTACGTTCCCCAACAGTGGCATCCGAGCCTAGGTGTTATGCGTTGATGTTATATGCACGAGTAGAACACAAGTGAGTTGTTGGCAATATAAGTCATATTGCTTACCAGCATGTAATACTTTGGTTCGGCGGTATTGTTGGATGAAGCGGCCCGGACCGACATTACGCGTACGCTTACGCGAGACTGGTTCTACCGACGTGCTTTGCACACAGGTGGCTGGCGGGTGTCAGTTTCTCCAAGTTTAGTTGAACCAAGTGTGGCTACGCCCGGTCTTTGCGAAGGTTAAAGCAGCACCAACTTGACAAACTATCGTTGTGGTTTTGACGCGTAGGTAAGAACAGTTCTTCCTTAAGCCTGTAGTAGCCACGTAAAACTTGCAACAACAAAGTAGAGGACATCTAACTTGTTTTTTGCAGGGCATGTTGTGATGTGATATGGTCAAGATATGATGCTAAATTTTATTGTATGAGATGATCATGTTTTTGTAACTGAGTTATCGGCAACTGGCAGGAGCCATATGGTTGTCGCTTTATTGTCTGCAATGCAATTGCGCTGTAATGCTTTACTTTATCACTAAGCGGTAGTGATAGTCGTGGAAGCATAAGATTGGCGAGACAACAATGATGCTACGATGGTGATCAAGGTGTCGCGCCGGTGACGATGGTGATCATGACGGTGCTTCGGAGATGGAGATCACAAGCACAAGATGATGATGGCCATATCATATCACTTATATTGATTGCATGTGATGTTTATCTTTTATGCATCTTATCTTGCTTTGATTGACGGTAGCATTATAAGATGATCTCTCACTAAATTTCAAGATAAAAGTGTTCTCCCTGAGTATGCACCGTTGCCAAAGTTCGTCGTGCCCAGACACCACATGATGATCGGGTGTGATAAGCTCTACGTCCATCTACAACGGGTGCAAGCCAGTTTTGCACACGCAGAATACTCAGGTTAAACTTGACGAGCCTAGCATATGCAGATATGGCCTCGGAACACTGAGACCGAAAGGTCGAGCGTGAATCATATAGTAGATATGATCAACATAGTGATGTTCACCATTGAAAACTACTCCATTTCACGTGATGATCGGTTATGGTTTAGTTGATTTGGGTCACGTGATCACTTAGAAGATTAGAGGGATGTATTTCTAAGTGGGAGTTGTTAAGTAATATGATTAATTGAACTTTAATTTATCATGAACTTAGTCTTGGTAGTATTAGCATATCTATGTTGTAGATCAATAGCTCATGTTTAGCTCCCCTGTTTTATTTTTGATATGCTCCTAGAGAAAACTAAGTTGAAAGATGTTAGTAGCAATGATGCGGATTGGATCCGTGATCTGAGGTTTATCCTCATTGCTGCACAGAAGAATTATGTCTTTGATGCACCGCTAGGTGACAAACCTATTGCAGGAGCAGATGCAGATGTTATGAACATTTGGCTAGCTCAATATGATGACAACTTGATAGTTTAGTGCACCATGCTTAAACGGCTTAGAATCGGGACTTCAAAGATGTTTTGAACGTCATGGACCATATGAGATGTTCCAGGAGTTGAAGTTAATACTTCAAGCAAATACCCGAGTTGAGAGATATGAAGTCTCCAACAAGTTCTATAGCTAAAAGATAGAGGAGAATAGCTCAAGAAGTGAGCATGTGCTCAGATTGTCTTGGTACTACAATCGCTTGAATCAAGTGGGAGTTAATCTTCCAGATAAAATAGTGATTGACAGAATTCTCTAGTCGCCATCACCAAGTTAGTAGAACTTAGTGATGAACTATAATATGCAAGGGATGACGAAAACAATTCCCAAGCTCTTCGCAATGCAAAAATCGGTGAAGGTAGAAATCAAGAATAACATCAAGTGTTGATGGTTGACAGGACCACTAGTTTCAAGAGAAAGGGCAAAGGGAAGAAGGGGAACTTCAAGAAGAATGGCAAACAAGTTGCTGCTCAAGTGAAGAAACCCAAGTCTGGACCTAAGTCTGAGACTAAGTGCTTCTACTGCAAAGGGACTGGTCACTAGAAGCGGAACTACCCCAAGTATTTGGTGGATAAGAAGGATGGCAAAGTGAACAAAGCTATATTTGATATACATGTTATTGATGTGTACTTTACTAGTGTTTATAGCAACCCCTCAGTATTTGATACTGGTTCAGTTGCTAAGAGTAGTAACTCGAAATGGGAGTTGCAAAATAAACAGAGACTAGTTAAGGGTGAAGTGACGATGTGTGTTGGAAGTGGTTCCAAGATTGATATGATCATCATCGCACACTCCCTATACTTTCAGGATTAGTGTTGAACCTAAATAAATGTTATTTGTTGTTTGCGTTGAGCATAAATATGATTGGATCATGTTTATTGCAATACGGTTATTCATGTAAGTTAGAGAATAATTGTTGTTCTGTTTACATGAATAAAACCTTCCATGGTCATACACCCAATGAAAATGGTTTGTTGGATCTTGATCGTAGTGATACACATTTTCATAATATTGAAGCCAAAAGATGCAAAGTTAATAATGATAGTGCAACTTATTTGTGGCACTGACGTTTAGGTCATATTGGTGTAAAGCGCATGAAGAAAATCCATGTTGATGGGTTTTTGGAATCACTTGATTATGAATCAGTTGATGCTTGCGAACCATGCCTCTTGGGCAAGATGACTAAGATTCCGTTCTCCGGAACAATGGAGCGAGGAACAGATTTGTTGGAAATCATACATACTGATGTATGTGGTCCGATGAATATTGAGGCTCGTGGCAGGTATCATTATTTTCTGATCTTCACAGATGATTTGAGCAGATATGAGTATATCTACTTGATGAAACACAAGTCTGAAATATTTGAAAAGTTCAAAGAATTTCAGAGTGATGTGGAGAATCATCGTAACAAAAATAAAAGTTTCTATGATATGATCGCAGAAGTAAAATATTTGAGTTACGAGTTTGGCCTTCAGTTAAAACAATGTGAAATAGTTTCACTACTCAGGCCACCTGGAACACCACAGTGTAATGGTGTGTCCGAACGTCATAACCGTACTTTATTAGATATAGTGTGATCTATGATGTCTCTTACCGATCTACCACTGTCGTTTTGGGGTTATGCATTAGAGACATCTACATTCACGTTAAAAAGGGCACCATCTAAATCTGTTGAGACGACACCGTATGAACTGTGGTTTGGCGAGAAACCTAAGCTGTCGTTTCTTAAATTTGGGACTGCAATGCTTATGTGAAAAAGTTTCAACATGATAAGCTCGAACCCAAATCGGAGAAGTAAATCTTCATAGGATACCCAAAAGAAAATGTTGGGTACACCTTCTATCACAGATCCGAAGGCAAGTTATTCATTGCTGAGAATGGATCCTTTCTAGAGAAGGAGTTTCTCTCGAAAGAAGTGAGTGGGAGGAAAGTAGAACTTGATGAGGTAACTGTACCTGCTCCCTTATTGGAAAGTAGTTCATCATAGAAATCTGTTCCTGTGACTACTACACCGATTAGTGAGGAAGCTAATGATGATGATCATGTAACTTCAGATCAAGTTACTACCGAACCTCGTAGGTAAACCAGAGTGAGATCCGCACCAGAGTGATACGATAATCCTATTCTGGAGGTCATGTTACTTGACCATGATGAGCCTACGAACTATGAGGAAGCGATGATGAGCCCAGATTCCGCAAAATGGCTTGAGGCCATGAAATCTGAGATGAGATCCATGTATGAGAACAAAGTATAGACTTTGATTGACTTGCCCATTGATCGGCGAGCCATTGAGATTAAATGGATCTTCAAGAGGAAGACGGACGCTGATAGTAGTGTCACTATCTACAAAAGCTAGAATTGTCGCAAAAAGGTTTTCGACAAGTTCAAGGTGTTGACTACAATGAGAGTTTCTCACTCGTATTTATGCTTAAGTCTGTCCGAATCATGTTAGCAATTGCCGCATTTTATGAAATCTGGCAAATGGATAAACAAAACTGCATTCCTTAATGGATTTATTAAAGAAGAGTTGTATATGATGCAACCGGAAGGTTTTGTCAATCCTAAAGGTACTAACAAAATATGCAAGCTCCAACGATCCATCTATGGACTGGTGCAAGCATCTCGGAGTTGGAATATACGCTTTGGTAAGTTGATCAAAGCATATAGTTTTATACAGACTTGCGGTGAAGCCTGTATTTACAAGAAAGTGAGTGGGAGCACTACAACATTTCTGATAAGTATATGTGAAAGACATATTGTTGATCGGAGATAATGTAGAATTATTCTGCAAAGCATAAAGGAATATTTGAAAGGAGTTTTTCAAAGAAAGACCTCGGTGAAGCTGCTTACATATTGAGCATCAAGATCTATAGAGATAGATCAAGATGCTTGATAAGTTTTTCAATGAGTACATACCTTGACAAGATTTTGAAGTAGTTCAAAATGGAACAGTCAAAGAAGAAGTTCTTGCCTGTGTTACAAGGTGTGAAGTTGAGTAAGACTCAAAACCCGACCACGATAGAAGATAGGGAGAGAATGGAAGTCATTCCCTATGCCTTGGCCATAGGTTCTATAAAGTATGACATGCTATGTACCAGACCTATTGTATACCCTGCCCTGAGTTTGGCAAGGGAGTACAATAGTGATCTATGAGTAGATCACTGGACATTGGTCAAAATTATCCTTAGTGGAATAAGGATATGTTTCTCGATTATGGAGGTGACAAAAGGTTCGTCGTAAAGGGTTACGTCGACGAAAGTTTTGACACAGATCTAGATGACTCTAAGTCTCAATCTGGATACATATTGAAAGTGGGAGCAATTAGCTAGAATAGCTCCATGCAGAGCATTGTTGACATAGAAATTTGCAAAATACTTACGGATCTGAATGTGGCAGACCCGTTGACTAAACTTATCTCACAAGCAAAACATGATCACACCTCAGTACTCTTTGGGTGTTAATCACATAGCGATGTGAACTAGATTATTGACTAGTAAACCCTTTGGGTGTTGGTCACATGTCGATGTGAACTATGGGTGTTAATCACATGGTGATGTGAACTATTGATGTTAAATCACATGGCGATGTGAACTAGATTATTGACTCTAGTGCAAGTGGGAGACTAAAGGAAATATGCCCTAGAGGCAATAATAAAGCTATTATTTATTTACTTATATCATGATAAATGTTTATTATTCATGCTAGAATTGTATTAACCGGAAACATAATACATGTGTGAATACATAGACAAAAGAGTGTCACTAGTATGCCTCTACTTGACTAGCTCGTTGATCAAAGATGGTTATGTTTCCTAACCATAGACATGAGTTGTCATTTGATTAACGGGATCACATCATTAGGAGAATGATGTGATTGACTTGACCCATTCCGTTACCATAGCACTTGATCATTTAGTTTGTTGCTATTTCTTTCCTCATGACTTATACATGTTCCTATGACTATGAGATCATGCAACTCCCGTTTATCGGAGGAACACTTTGTGTGCCACCAAACGTCACAACGTAACTGGGTGATTATAAAGGTGCTCTACAGTTGTCTTCGAAGGTACTTGTTGGGTTGGCGTATTTCGAGATTAGGATTTGTCACTCCGATTGTCGGAGAGGTAAATCTGGGCCCTCTCGGTAATGCACATCACTTAAGCCTTGCAAACAGCAACTAATGAGTTAGTTGCAGGATGATGTATTACGGAAGGAGTAAAGAGACTTGCTGGTAACGAGATTGAACTAGGTATTGAGATACCGACGATCGAATCTCGGGCAAGTAACATACCGATGACAAAGGGAACAACGTATGTTGTTATGCGGTCTGACCGATAAAGATCTTCGTAGAATGTGGGAGCCAATATGAGCATCCAGGTTCCGCTATTGGTTATTGACCGGAGACGTGTCTCGGTCATGTCTACATTGTTCTCGAACCCGTAGGGTCCACACGCTTAAGGTTTCGATGACAGTTATATTATGAGTTTATGAGTTTTGATGTACCGAAGGAGTTCGGAGTCCCGGATGAGATCGCGGACATGACAAGGAGTCTCGAAATGGTCGAGATGTAAAGATTGATATATTGGACAACTATATTCGGACATCGGAAAGGTTTCGAGTGATTCGGGTATTTTTCGGAGTACCGGAGAGTTACGGGAATACGTATTGGGCCTTATTGGGCCATACGGGAAAGAAGGGAAAGGGCCTCAAGGGTGGCCGCACCCCTCCCCTTGGTCTGGTCCGAATTGGACTAGGGAAGGGGGCGCCCCCTTCCTTCCTTCTCCTTTTCCCTTCCTCTTTTCCTATTCCATATGGGAGGTGGAATCCTACTAGGACTAGGGAGTCCTAGTAGGACTCCACACTTGGCGCGCCCCCTCCTAGGGCCGGCCTCCTCCTCCCTTGCTCCTTTATATACGGGTGCAGGGGGGCATCCCAAAGACACAACAATTGATCCTTGAGATCTATTAGCCGTGTGCGGTGCCCTCCTCCACCATAATCCTCGATAATAGTGTAGCGATGCTTAGGCGAAGCCCTGCGACGGTAGAACATCAAGATCGTCACCACGCCGTCGTGTTGACGGAACTCTTCCCTGACATTCTGCTGGATCGGAGTCCGGGGATCGTCATCGAGCTGAACGTGTGCTAGAACTCGGAGGTGCCGTAGTTTCGGTGCTTGATCGGTCGGGCCGTGAAGACGTACGACTACATCAACCACATTGTGCTAACGCTTCCGCTTCCGGTCTACGAGGGTACGTAGACAACACTCTCCCATCTTGTTGTTGTGCATCACCATGATCTTGCGTGTGCGTAGGAAAATTTTTGAAATTACTACGTTCCCCAACAGCCATGCGCGCGGGACGCCGGTGAGGGCCATGGGTAACCAGTTGGCCATCACCCAGTCGTCGCCCCCGGCTCTAAGGACGGCCTCCTCGTACGCCAGCAGGAAAATCATCGGGTCTATCGCGCCGTTGTAGCGCAGTGGCATCTCGGGCTTGAACTTGCGCGGCCACTGCACCTATCGCAAGGCGGGGGCCAAGGCCCTGAGCCCCCTGGCCCCAGTGTCGGCATCCGTTGTCCGCCATGAGGGAGGGATGCGATGTCGGGGGAGAGCAGGCCGTCAGGAGGGAGAACTCCGGCCCACCCCTACCTAGCACGCCAAATGTCGGATTTCGGGCTCCGGCAGACCCTTGAGGTTCGAACACTGGGGTGCGTGCGGAGATCTCTCCCCTACCGATCTATGTCCAATCTCCTCGCGTGATCTAAGCTGGAAACAACGAACAACACAAGGGACACGAGGTTTATACTGGTTCGGGCCACCGTTGTGGTGTAATACCCTACTCTTGTGTGTGGTGTGGTGGATTGCCTCGGGGGCTGATGATGAACAGTACAAGGGAAGAACGGCCTTGTGAGAGGTGTTCTTGAGCTGTTGCGATGAATTGCTTGGGTGAGTTCTGTCACCTCTCTCTCTCTCTCTGCTAGGGTTCTATTAGATCTCTAGCCGTCACTCTTTCATTCCCCCTGGGTGTCTCCTTCCTTCTGTGGTGGCTAGCTCTATTTATAGGGGCCCTTGGCCTCTCCCCAAATAATGAGCGGGAAGGGCGCCAACAATTGGCCATTTTGAAGGGGAACATCTAGTACAAGTTATCCTGACCAAAGGTTGTCTTCGGCTGCCAAAAGCTCTGGTGATGATGCCGTCGTGGGCTCCACGGTGACCTCCATCCTGCCGCTCTGCTGGTCTTGGTCTCTTTGCACCAGAATGGTAACCTTTAACCCGATGCCTTGGCCTGTGCTTGCCCCCTTTGCACCAAAGGGGAAACAAGGACACTGCGCAGGCCGGCGCGCGCCTGGTCTTGATCGTCATGGCTTGCATCACGGGCTCCTCGCGAGGTACCCCTGCCTTGATCTCTCCGCCTCCTCGCAAGCCTACCTGATGAGGCTGCCTCCGAGGAAGCTTTCCATTGTCCGCCCCGCGAGGCTTGGCCCCTCGCAAGGGTCTTGAGCTTGAGCTGATGAAGATGGGCCGCGCTGGGCCCCCACTTGAGCCACACCGCAGGCCGCAGGCAGGCAAGTCTGGGGACCCCCATTCCCAGAACGCCGACACTAGGGATTTCAATAAGTGACTACATACGGAGCAAAATGAGTGAGTCTACACTTCAAAATATGTCCATATAATCCATATGTGATAGTCCATTTGAAATCTCTAAAAAGACAAATATTTAGGAACGGAGGGAGTAATATATTAGGAGTATATCAAAACAAGAGTGGTTTCTTTCAAGTTTGTGAACAAGTACTACTATTCTACTACTTTGGATCCGTCACAACACACGGGCACATTGCTAGTAAAAGGAAAAGGCCTGCCGCGTTCGCGTCGCACTCCCCCCCCCCCCCACACGCCCGGGAATTGGGAGTATTCCACGGCCCATCCGGCATGACATATAGCTTAGGGAAGGCGTGTTGCCTAGCATTTTCACATTCATGTGGGACCGCCGTTGAGCAAACCGACTATTGTCAAACCGCACCCCGCCCACTGCCGGGTTGGAAAACAGAAACGTGAGGAAGATCTAGCTGTAGCATGGAAGCCAAGAAATTTGGTGTCAGATGGGGCTCATTGATATAGTAGGAGCATTACGTACTACTCTACTACTACTAGTACCAAGTTTGTATTATACAACTAGTACTACCACTATACTACTAGTAGGTACGTGCACGGCACAGCATCGTAGGAACAATAAATGGGAAGATCTTGTTTTCGGTGATTTATATTTTTTTCAGTCAACACAGTATGAATAATATGATGTGGGGGGCACCCATGAAGCTTATGTGGCTTGGTTGCATGGCTATGAAAGGTTGGAGAAAAATAAATGGGTAATGTGTTTAGAGTGCACTCCACTAAATTGGATCCCTTGCAACGGGCCGGCACATATATATCTATACCCCCTATATAGTGTGTGAATAACTTTGAAAGTTGGCCGTTGGATGAAGCGAATCGAACGGTACAAAGATGGCTAATCCGAGCACTACTGGCCGTTGGATATCATCTACATTCCACCAGATTCTGCCACATGTAGAATCTAGAAGAGTCCATGGTTGAACTTCATTCATGACTAACTTTGCCACAACTAAGCTTAGGCAAAGTGTGTCTGCCACAAAAAATGTGGCTAACAAACTGGCCACCACAAGTGTGGCAAGATTTGGCAAGAAGTTGAGTCTATGACATGTGGATAATGTAGCTAGAAAAGTGTGGCAAGCCACAAGTATAGCAATGAACCAAACACATGTCTGGTGTGTTTGGTAGGGTGTATGAAGGGTGCATGATCCCAAGAGTTCCCTTCTCGACCCACTTTTGGGTGTTTGGTAGAGTGTATGGAGGGTGCATGCGTCCACACTAGCATAACACAAATACACTAGAAGCATGCATGAAGAGAGAATACATGAAGAGGGGTGTTGAGTTGAGCATGCATGAAGAGGGAACAACTATGCTGAGATGAGAACGCAAGCAAACACACTTGTGGCACGCCTAAGCATAGGCGTGGCAACCTTAGGCTGCAAACCAAACATCTATACCCCTATATAGTGTGTGAATAACTTTGAAAGTTGGTCATTGGATGAAGCCAATCCGACGGTACAAAGATGGAAAATCCAAGCACTACTGGCTGTTGGATATCATCTACATTCCACCAGATTTTGCCACATGTAGAATCTAGAAGACTCCACATGTAGAAGCATAATGCACAAACCACCAGAATCTCATGCGTGCAATGCACATGTACCTTACTAGTAGTTGGGAGTAGTAGTAAGAAACAAATTCTGAGTTTGGCACGAGCTCGTATTGCGGGAGCACCACAAGGCCTGTCGTGGGAGTTACATTTCCCTCTCGGGGCCCACGGGACCGAACTTCAGTGGCTTAGTGCCCGACCTATGAGTCAATGACATGCGGACCTTAAATGCGGCCGGCCCACATGTCATTCTCATGGTGGTGGTGTGGTTCGCGACTCACTCGGTCGAGATGAATCGGCCGGTAGTGGCGTGGTCGTGGCGAGGGTGCCACAGCTAGGTGTCGGGGCGTTACGAGGCATAGATGGGCACACCGGTGGGTACTACCTGTAGTACAGAAGTACTCCAGCTGAGGATTGATGCCCAGGACGAAATGTGTCATAGCCGCTGGATGAAAATTCGATGGTGCGGGAGTACGGATTGGAGCACAGCAGCGGAGCAGGCAAACCGCGTCCAATCGGGTGTGGCTATGGTAGAAAGTTGATGGTCGCCGCAGTTCAGCTGGCCCACATGTCATGCACACAAAGGCAGAGGAGCGGTGGGGCAGAGGAGCGGTGGGGCCGAGAGGGGTGAGGCGCATGTCAGGGGGATGAGGATCCCCTGGCGTGAATAATTCTACCATTCTTTCACTGACATGTGGGACCCCCAAGTGTGGGTCCCACCTATCAGCAAAGGAAAGGCAGGGTAAGGCAGTGATAGCCATGTCAGAGGATCCATGTCCACGTCGGGGGACGTCATGCTTATAGGTAGGGTTGGAGTGGCATCGTGGAAAGCGCGTGTGGGTGTGCCAGTGGTAGAAACAAGAAACGTGATGGTTGCCTTGGTTCAACTTCCATGGACAACCTGTCATGTCTGCTGACACATGTATATCAAAACTAGAGTGTTTATATTTCAAGCACGTGAACAAGTATTATTCTACTACTTTTGATCCATTACAACGAACGGGCCAGCACATTGGTAGTAGTAGTGTCTATCTCTATCTCTAGAGGCCTTCCCTCATTCATCCTTTTCTCTCACAAGATAAACTACTTATACAAATGCATCTTGATGTTCCATGAAACGCACGAGGATATTTCCTTGGGGGTCTCTCCAGCGCGGCGTGGCCGTAGTTGCAAGTTAACGCCCCTTGAGATGCCGATGTTGAGGGGCACTCGGATTTTCTCCGATGAGCAGGTAAGATGAGCTTGATCATGTAGTAAATGCATTCTAAAGACTACTTCCATGTCCATGTCCTAATTCTCCCCCTGCCCATAGTTTCACAGGTTAGGTTCGGTGCGAGTGGAGATTGGCTTGCATATGTACGGGAGGGTACCAACATTAATTTGCACAACATTTACAACGATGACACCGTTCTCGTAGAACCTTTGTCCAACTTTGGGATCAGCCATGCAACGGGCCACCGCATGAATTGGTACGATGGAACCACGGTGAGATTGAATAAGATAGCACGAACCTTGCACATGGCGGTCAAAGGTGGACCATGCTATCTGCGGACGATTTGTTGTCGTACGAGTACGAAGACGTTGTGCTCCTTTCTAACCGCATCTTCGCAGTGACAAACCAGGGGACTTGTTTCGTATAGGACACATCCTATGATATACTCCCTCTCTCCCAATTTATTTTTTTTGAATCTTTTCGTTTTATAAGTTTCAAATTCAAATTTAGTGCTCCCCATCACATGTTGTGATTACAATGTCCATTAAATCGTTGCATGCATGTATAGTAAAGAAACAAATCTCAAGTTTGGCACGAGTCCGTGCAGCGGTAGCACCAGCCTGGCGCAGGAGTTACATTTCCCTCTCAGGGCCATCGGGACTGAGCTTCAGCGCCTTATTACACCTGCCTTTGAGTCAATAACATGTGGACCGGATAGGTGGCTGGTCCACATGTAATGCTCCCGGAGGCAGAGGGGCAGTGGGGCCGAGAGGGGTGAGCCATAGGTCGGGGGACGTGTGGTGTCATGGGTTCGTGCGACATCATGGGAATCGCATGTGGCTGTGGTAGAAACTTGATGCTCGCCACATTTAAGGTGGCCTACATGTCATGCACACAAAGGCAGAGGGGCAGTGCGGCCAAGAGGGGTGAGGCGCACGTCGGGGGACGTGGTTCCATGGGTTGGAGCAGCATCGTGGGAATCGTGAGTGGAGTGGATGAAACGTGATGGTCACCATAGTTGAACTTCCGTGGACAAGCTGTCATGTCTACGGACACATGCATTGCATACCGATCACTGGAAGGAGTAGTAGAGAAAGCTAGGCGGATAAATAGTTCCTTATAGTCAAGCGGACCCACGCTACTACTTGTTCCAAAGACATGCATACCATCAAAATAGTCCATCTATATCAATATACACCGAAAGGGATTAATTTTTTTGTACAAGAGAGGAAATAGTTCATCCATCCATAATGCCCTGCTGCTGGTGAAGCCTTATCTTCTTCTTCTTCTACTACTACTTCTTGTTCTCATTTTCTGTGGGAGATGGCTTCACGACAAGCTCTTTGGACCTTGCCGCTATCTCAAAACTCACACGGGCATCGAGGGCAGCATATTTTATCTGTTCGTACGTCAAGGGATAATTCTCCCATCCAGACGACCTTATGGTACCGTCTCGTCACCCTTCTGATGATTTGTACCGAGCACAAAATTTGCTACGTTGAATAGGGATTGTGTCTGTTTATCACAATCTTCTACAGGAATTTTGATTCTAGTTTGTAGGTCAGCGATGCTTTTCAAATCAAGGTTGTACGGCTCCAGCTTCTGTTTGTCCCCTTCGATGGCTACCCCACAGAAGTATATGTCCTCCCGAGACAAGAAATCATGAAGCTCACCTGGTATGGAGGGCGCGTGTATGATGTGGTACACCAGAACATCATCTTTGAGGCACAGCTGAAGGACGGCGACGTGTTGGATCTTCCCAGTGGCACGCTCCGTGTACTCTGCGTCGAGACCGATTACCCTCATCTCTACCTTTTCAAGGGAGTTGGATACATTGTTGATCCACTTCCGAACAACCCATGGGTGGACGGTGACGGTGGCAACTATGCTCAACGAGCCTTCTAAGAGGACATGTTGGACGCTAAAAACCTACATCTCGATCTCTTTCGCCATTTGGAACTGCTGGAACGGAGGGCTATGGTTTGGAGAATTAGGATTAGATGGCTAGTCTAAGTGAAGTAGTAGATGATTATTTAAAGAGGTTAAAACAATGTGGACGCAGTGGGGTTTGGATGCAAATGAAGATGAAGGGGAGGTGAAGAAGCCGAGGAAAATCGGTTCTCGATGGAGAAGTGGCGTGCAGGCAGTTGATTAGAGGGCTAGGTAGACTAAACGAAAAGGCTATGCTGGTAGACTGAGGAGTCATACATGTTCGTGTACGTGTCCATCCTTCCTGATAGGTGAGACCTATTGACGACAACATGTACCTAGGGTAGGTTCATAGGCCTGACCTAGACACCCTCCCCAAGGACATTGACCTAAAGCTAGAAGCATTCAAGGGATACCATCATTTACTTGACCATAAACATTCCACTCTGAAGATTCAAGATCGGTGGAGGAAATGATGAAGTTTCCATGAAGCATCTTCCCCTGATGCTTGAAGGGTCAGCTAGAGCTTGGTTAAATCAGTTGGCTCCAGGCAGTATTTTTAGTTGGGAAGAGTTGGCCCGAGTGTTTGTCAGAACGTTTGAGGGCACGTGCAAATGGCCAGCAGGATTGAAAAAATTGCAGCACTGCGTGCAAAAGCCGAATGAAACTTTGAGGGATTACATCCAGAGATGGACCACTTTACACCACACTGTAGAGAATGTGTCTCATCATCAAGCTGTGTGCGCCTTCAAGGAGGGCGTTCGGTACCGGGAGCTCAACCTGAAATTCAGTCGAACAGGAGACATGTCTTTGACTCGAATGATGGAGATAGCCACTCGGTACGCCAATGGCGAAGAGGAAGACCGACTCCGCAGTGGCAAGAGTAAACCGGTCGGCCAGGACATCAGAGGATGAAATTCCAATTGGAAGCAGAAGCGCAAAGCAGAGCCTGCAGCACTTGGAGAGGTTGCAGTCGCAACCCAAGGAAAGGCTAAAGGAAAACCTAAAGGTCCCTAGACCCCTAAGAAGGTGAAAGATGCAGTCGGTAACGCTGTGTTGGATTTACCATGTCACGTTCTCATCTATCCTAAGCATACCACTCGACAATGCCGAGTCCTTATACAACAATTCAGAGAAAAGCAACCCAGTGAGAAGGA
Source organism: Triticum urartu (assembly GCF_056163025.1). Classification (NCBI taxonomy): domain Eukaryota; kingdom Viridiplantae; phylum Streptophyta; class Magnoliopsida; order Poales; family Poaceae; genus Triticum; species Triticum urartu. The sequence continues at coordinate 67,437,860 of NC_141875.1, read as the reverse complement.
AAAAGATACTAATAAAGATGAGGACAAGGAAGAGGATGATGATGGTTTTCCCGATATCAATTCCACTTTGGTGATTTTTGCCGATGTTGAAGCAAAAGCCGACTGAAAGTCATCAACAGAGAAGTGAACATGGTTGCTCTGGCAACACCGACGTATCTAAAGTGGTCAAAGACTCCCATTACATTCGACCAGTCAGATCACCCGCCGCACGTTGCCACCCCTGGGAGGCAAGCGTTGGTGGTCGACCCGGTCGTTGGAGGCACCCGACTGACCAAAGTTTTGATGGATGGTGGCAGCGGATGGAACATCTTGTATGCTGAGACCCTCCGTGGGATGGGCATCTGATGTCCAAGCTCAGTGAGATTAACATGCGGTTACACAGAGTTATACCAGGGGAGAAGGCAGATTCACTCGGCCAGATCACCCTTAACATGGCTTTCAGCGGTTCAAAGAATTACCAGAAGGAAAAGTTGACATTTGAAGTCGTGGATTTTCACAGTGCCTATCATGCTATCCTGGGCAGAACTGCGTATGCCTATTTCATGGTTCGACCATGTTATGTGTATCTCAAGCTCAAGATGCCTGGCCCTAGGGGTGTGCTTACAGTCACTAGTAATCGGCAGCGGGCAGAAGAGTGATTCTAGAAGGGCTCAAAGATTGCCGATGAATAGATGGCATCAATTGAAATGGAAGAATACAAGAAGACAGCAGATCTGAGTGATTTGTTGAGAGCTAAGAAGCCTGCTTCAGAGTCTTCATGTAAGTCGACTGGTGAAACAAACTCAGTTCATATTCACCCGACTGATCCCAATGCTGCTCCGACTCATATATCAACAACGCTCGACAGCAAATAGGAAGAAGCGCTCATCCAGTTCCTTTGTGAGAACTGGGACATCTTTGCATGGGAACCTTCTGACATGCCAGGTGTACCCAGAGAACTGGCTGAGCACCGTTTGCGAGTTGACCCCGAAGTTAAACCTATGAAAGAGTATCTCCGACGGTCCGCCGTGGAGAAGAGAAAGGCGATTGGTAAAGAAGTGGCTCAGCTTCTGTCAGCCGAGTTCATCCGAGAGATTTATCACTCCGAGTGGCTCGCCAATGTCGTCATGGTTCCCAAGAAGGATGATTCACTCAGTATTTGTATTGACTTCAAGCATATCAATCGGCCTACCCGAAGGATCATTTTCCTCTACCCCGCATTGATCAAATAGTCGACTCAACTGCGGGGTGTGAGCGATTGTCCTTTCTAGACGCATATTCCGGGTATCATCAAATCCGACCTTATGGGCCCGATGAAATAAAGACAAGCTTTATCACCCCATTCGGGTGCTTTTGCTATGTTACCATGCCCTTTGGTCTTAAGAATGCTGGCACCAGATTCATGCGCATGATACAGAAGTGCCTGCTCACTCAAATCAGTCGGAATGTGGAGCCATACATGGATGACATCGTGGTTAAGTCATGTAAAGGTTCCGACCTACTGACTGACCTTGCTGAAACCTTTGCCAATCTGAGAAGATATGATATCAAGCTTAACCTGTCAAAGTGTACATTTGGAGTTCCAGGTGGCAAGTTACTCGGTTTCCTTGTTTCCGAACGAGGAATCAATGCGAACCCAGAGAAAGTCGGCGCAATACTCCGAATGAAGCACCCCATGCGCATACACGACGTTCAGAAGTTTACTAGTTGTTTGGCCGCCTTGAGTCGGTTCATCTCTCGTCTCAGTGAAATGGCAGAACCTCTTTACCGATTGATAAAGAAATCTGATAAGTTCGACTGGACTCCTGAAGCTGATGCGGCGTTTGCAGAGCTCAAAACCGTGCTTTCCACCCAGCCGGTGCTCGTTGCTCCAGTTAGCAAGGAGCCTTTGCTCCTTTATATTGCATCCACTGGACAAGTTGTCAGTACAGTACTCACGGTCGAGCGGGAAGAAGAAGGTAAACCCCATAAAGTTCAGCGCCCAGTGTACTATATTTCTGAAGTCTTAACTCCATCCAAGAAGAGGTATCCGCATTACCAAAAGTTGGTCTATGGAATTTACTTGACTGCGAAGAAGGTGACACATTTTTTCTCAGATCACTCCATCACAGTCGTCAGCGACGCTCGATTGTCAGAAATTCTGAACAACAGAGATGCAACTGGTCGAGTGGCAAAGTGGGCGATTGAACTCCTTCCGTTGGATATCAAGTTTGAGGCAAAGAAAGCAATCAAATCCCAAGCAATAGCAGATTTCCTCGTCGAGTGGATTGAACAGCAACAACCGACTCCAGTCCAGTCGAAACATTGGACTATGTTCTTTGATGGATCCAAAATGTGAGTGGGTCTGGTGCTGGAGTTGTTCTGGTATCCCGCGAGGTGACAAACTTAGTTATGTCCTTGAGATTCACTTTGATTCCTCCAACAATGAGGCTGAGTACGAAGCTCTTTTGTATGGGTTGCGAATGACCATTTCACTCGGCGTCTGTTGCCTAATGGTCTTCGGTGACTCGGATTTGGTGGTTAATCAAGTGATGAAAGAGTGGGATGTCAGAAGCCTGGCTATGACTGGCTATTGCAATGCAGTTAGAAAGTTAGAAAAGAAGTTTGAAGGTCTAGAGCTCCACCATATTCCGCGACTGAAGAACCATGCAGCAGATGACTTGGCTAAGATAGGTTCTAAGCGAGAGCCCATTCCCAGCAATGTGTTCTTAGAGCATCTTCACACACCATCAGTCCAGGAAGATCACTTCATGGAAGAGCCCCCGAAACCTAAGAGTTCCACTGATCCGACTGAAGTTGAAGTCCCAGATGTGATCGACCTAGTCATGGAAGTTTTGGTCGTCATTCCTAATTGGACTGTACCGTACATCGCATATATTCTCAGGAAAGAGCTGCCAGAAGACGAAGATGAAGCACGACAGATCGTCCGTCGATCCAAAGCCTTCACCGTGATGAGCGATCGACTGTACAGAGAAAGTGTGACTGGAGTTGCTCAACGATGCATTACCCCAGAAGAAGGTCGAATGATCCTCAATGATATCCACTCGGGGACCTGTGGTCACCATGCATCCTCACGGACAATCGTGGCCAAAGCATACCGAGCAGGTTTTTAGTAGATGCGAGCAAATGAAATGGCAAAGGAAATAGTCGACAAGTGTGAAGGTTGCCAGTTCTACTCCAACATGTCTCACAAACCCGCCTCAGCCCTGAAGACCATTCCACTTGTCTGGCCATTTGTTGTTTGGGGGTTGGATATGGTTGGACCCTTGAGGACTGGCAGAAGTGGTTTCACTCACCTACTTGTTGCAGTCGATAAGTTCAATAAATGGATTGAAGCCAAGCCCATCAAAAGCCTCGATTCGAGCACTGCCATCAGCTTCATCGGGGGACTAACTTTCAGGTTTGGAGTCCCGCACAACATCATCATAGACAATGGATCAAACTTTGATTCAGATGAATTGAGAACTTCCTGTGCTTCCCAAGGTACTCGGGTCGATTATGCTTCAGTCGCTCACACGCAGTCAAACGGACAAGCAGAAAGAGAAAACGGTTTGATCCTTCAAGGGTTGAAGCTCAGGCTAATGCGAGATCTCAAGCATGCGGTTGGCGCCTGGGTAGATGAGTTACCATCAGTACTGTGGGGCCTGAGGACAACGCCAAATCGGTCAACTGGTCGGACTCCCTTCTTCCTGGTTTATGGAGCCGAGGCCGTGCTACCGACTGATTTGCTTCATAATTCCCCGCGAGTGGAACTCTTTTCAGAAGCCGAAGCAGAACAAGCCCATCAAGATGTTGTTGACCTTCTGGAAGAGGAAAGAGAGATGGCGCTGATCCGGTCGACCATCTACAACAAGATCTGGGAGTTTTCACGCCAGAAACATCAGGGATCGAGCATTTCAGGAAGGAGACCTAGTTCTCCGAGTGGACCGGCAACGTCCACACAAGCTCGCCCCTACCTGGGAAGGTCCCTTCATCATCACCAAAGTGCTCCACAATGGTGCATATCACCTGTACGATGTGGAGCACGAGAAAGACGAGCCACGCACCTGGAATGCGGAGCTTCTTTGCCACTTTAACACTTAATCATTCGGACTGTCGAGATGAAATAAGAAGTACCTTTCAGTTTTTTTATCAAAGACAAGGTTTTGCAGTCTCCTAAATGATTGTTATTTCTTATGCATGTGTCCAAAATCCCCCAGTGGGTGGCTTAGCCGCGAATCTGATTCGCCTAAGTTCCAAAAATTAAAATCCCACTGAGTGGAGAGCATGTCTCACATTCGGGGGTTTAGCTGTGAACCTAATTCACCTAAGTTTAAAAAATCCTATTGAGTGGTGAGCAACCCTCCCACTCGGGGGCTTAGCTGCAGTCTAGTACTTGCCTAAGTTTTAAAAAAAATCCTACCGAGTGGTGAGCAACCCTCCCGCTCGGGGGCTTAGTTGCAGTCCAGTACTCGCCTAAGTAAATTAAAATCCTACCGAGTGGTGAGCAACCCTCCCACTCGGGGGCTTAGATGCAGTCCAGTACTTGCCTAAGTAAATTAAAATCATACCAAGTGGTGAGCAACCCTCCCACTCGGGGGCTTAGCTGCAGTCTAGTACTCGCCTAAGTAAATTAAAATCCTACCGAGTGGTGAGCAACCCTCCCACTCGGGGGCTTAGCTGCAGTCTAGTACTCGCCTAAGTAAATTAAAATCCTACCGAGTGGTGAGCAACCCCCCACTCGGGGGCTTAGCTGCAGTCCAGTACTCGCCTAAGTTTAAAAATCCTACCGAGTGGTGAGCAGCCCTCCCACTCGGGGACTTAGCTGCGGTCCAGTACTCGCCTAAGTTTAAAAAAAATCCTACCGAGTGGTGAGAAACCTTCCCACTCGGGGGCTTAGTTGCAGTTCATTACTCACCTAAGTTTAAAAATCCTACCGAGTGGTGAGCAACCCACCCACTCGGGGGCTTAGCTGCGGTCCAGTACTCGCCTAAGTTTTAAAAAATCCTACCGAATGGTGAGCAACCTTCCCACTCGGGGGCTTAGCTGCAGTCCAGTACTCGCCTAAGTTTAAAAATCCTACCGAGTGGTGAGGAACCCTCCCACTAGGGGGCTTAGCTGCAGTCCAGTACTCGCCTAAGTTTTAAAACACGCTCTATCCCTGTCCGCAAGGATGGTGAGGTGCACGTCGACCATGATCTATCCTCGAAGCTTCGACACAAATACAACGTTTGCTCCATCCTTATCCGCAAGGACGACGAGGTGCAGGTCGACTACGACCTCATCCTCAGAGCTACAACACAAATAAAACATCTGCTCCATCCCAATCCGCAAGGACGACGAGGTGCAGGCCATGGGCAGCACTAAGTACCTTTGTCTATGGTACACTCGACCGAGCCGCATCACAAAGTCAGTAGCAACTCAAACTGAAGAAACAAGTTCTACTCAAAGAGTCAAAAGATCCAAAAGCAACCAAGTTCAGATAAATCCTACTAGGTTCCAGATTGTAGTTTAAGGTACTCGAGCATCAGGCCCGAAGAAGTTTAAACGGTTACAAAAACCACTCAGCATACTGAGGCAAATTTAATCGGATCATAAAAGTTTTGTTCACTCCGCGGGAGGACTGGCAGGCTCGACGTATTCGCCCAGGTCGATCCCATCTGCAATTCGAGTGGCGGCGGCAATGAAGGTTTCCATGAAGGACCGGAAGTCATGTTTCCTGGTATTGGCAACCTTGATCGCTGCTAGCTTTTCCTCCTTGGCTTCCTTGTAGTGGACTCGAACTAGCGACAGAGCTACGCCGGCACCGCAATGAGCAGATGACTTCTTCCTCTCTTGCACTCGGCCAGAGATCTCGTTGAGTCGAGTCATCAAAGACTCGATGTCATTCTGGAGCATCTCCCGTGGCCAAAGCGTTGAGTCAATCTGTGACACCGCAACCTTCAGGCAAGCAAGGTAGGCCGTAACACTGGCAACACGGGATTCCAGTCGGAGCACGTTCATGGCAGCCTCATCACCAACAGGGGAAAGGACGAGGTCCAGGCCTGTCTCGATCCGTCCGGTTTCTTCCTCAAAGTTTTGGCAGAATTCTACAAACGCAAAGAAATAATGAGTCGACGGTTGCATGGTGAATCGATGATAGCTAAACAGTCGGACAAGGAAAAGTACCTTTGAGCGTAAGAAATAGCTTCTTGGCGAGTGCCCCTAGATAAGCTTCGACTGAAATGCCTTCAATCTTCTCGTTCAAAGCCACTTTGTCTTTCTTCAGATGGGTCACTTCTCAGTTGGATTTGTTAAGAGATGCCTTCAACTTGGTGTTTTCCTCCTCCAGCGCCCCGACTGAGGCCGGCTTCTTCTCAGCAAGCGTGGTCTTCTCCTAAGCGTCCTTTTGCGCAGCAGCAAGATTGAGGTCCTTTTTCGCCAGAGCCTGCTTCATTTGCTCTGAAAGGTAGGCACTCGGGTCAGACAGAAGAACGAGGAAATGGCTTGTGAGTCGGCCAAGTTAAAACAATCGACCGGTTGTTACCTTCCATACCGGTTGTCTCGTCTTTGGCCTTCTACAAGTTCTGCTTAGCCAACTCCAAGTCAACAAAATTTGCATCAGTGAAAGGAATTTGGAAATTTTGGAAAATTTGGAAATAAGCTCGCTTCTCCTCGAATTCAGAAAATTGGGAGATAAGCTCGCAGGATTTTTGAAGTCAACAAATGTTACATCAGTGAACAGAATCAAAAGTTATTCACTCCCGAGTGAAAGGAATTCTCAGACTACATCTGAATCAAACATTCAACATTAGTCTCGGGGACTACACCCAGTAGGTGCACTTAGCGTGCCCCCACTAGTTCAAGTTACACTCGACATGATCCGTTCAGACCGAGTGAGAAAGTTATGATTCTCATACCATAGCCGACTGCCCGCAGTCAACTATGGTCTCGGGGACTACACCTAGTGGGTGCACTCAGCATGCCCCACTGGTTCACAAACTCAATCGACACAATCTAGTCGACTCAAGAAGAAAAACTATTCAGCAGTCCTATTCAGCAATAAATTAGACACCCAGTGGGTGTACAAATGCAAAATGCAGACTAACAAAAAGATGCATAAGGGAAATTTTTGGGTAGCATATCCTAACAGAACAAGCGACAAGCTAAGGGATCAGTCGGTAATCAACCAACCTGGACGTTGCTCCGGAGAGCTGAGCTAGTGTCATAAGCAGCTTGACTGGCCCCCCGAACCACCTTCATCTGCTCCATCATGATGCCTGCCTGGCGTATAGCTTCCTTGGCAGCACCCACTTGGTCCTCCGGGACATGGTGCGTAGTGAAGAGTGAAGACGGTGTATCGGCTAGAATCTGTGTAGTCGACGCCGAAGGTTGAGCACTCGACAATGGTACGGCAAAAGTCATAGAAGCTTAGTTGGCATCGCCGGTCTCCCGGATCACCGGCTCCGTCACTAGTGTCGATTGGGGCACCTTGCTAGTTGATGTCTTCTTACTCCTCCGTCCCATGGGCCTCAGCGGCATATCCTCATCATCGTCTCGAAGATCAATGACATTGGGAGGAGCTGCAAAAAGAATTAACCGCCAGAATTCAGTCGACCAACAAAATGGCTGAGAAAGCAAAGACAAGTTTGCAAAAGTCATACCCGGGTTAGAAGTGGCCACGTCTTCCACATCCTCATCATCATCCCTGTAAGCAGAAGTCCCAGAAGTAGCAGCTCTGCAAGTTTCAAGATTCACTCGGACAAATGAGAAAGAGAGTCAACAGCACAAGTCCTTGATCGAAAAGTGGGGACAAGACACTTACGCAGAAGCGACGGGGACATCGATCTTGATCTTGGGCAGGGTCTTCCGAAACTTTGGTTCTGCAACTTTGAGCTGCTTTGGAGTTTTCTCAGTCGGCACAGGGGAAGAGGTCCGAGTGCGCTTCGAAGTCTATCCGGTCGGCTTAGCTACTTTGCCATGAATACTTGCTGGGTCATGCTTATGTTTGGAATGCTTTTCGTTGCACGGTGGTGACCTGACTTCTTCACCACTACTCGAGTCATCGCTTTCCTCCTCCTCTTCTCCTCCATCAGAATGCCAATCCATGCTTTCGCCTCTGCTTTCTTCTCCTTCCTGGTACTGCTCTTGCTCCCCGTTCGGCATTGAGTACGTCTCCGTATAAACCTGCCAAGCAAAAGAGGTGACCAAAGGATGGCCGACTCAATAAACAACTACAAGTCAGAATGAAGAACACTCGGAAATAAAGAATAGACCTTCTCTGGTTGGTTGTTGGTGTCGAATTGTAAAACTCTTCGGGACCCCTTGGGGTTATCCTTGTTCCCTGTGATGCTTTACACCCATTGCGCCACCGTCTTCTCATCAACGTCCTCCGGGTGGATCCGAGTGGAATCTTCAATCCCCGAGTACATCAACATGGAGTGATCACGAGCCTGGAGGGGTTGGATACATCGACTGAGGAATACCTCGAGTAGATCCATACCAGTCACACCCACATGGATCCGCTGAACTACTCGCTCCATCAACATGGCCACCTCCGCCTTCTCTGCTGGAGTCATTCTCAAGGAACCAGTCGAATGACCAGGGGTCGACTTGTCTTTGCAATAAAACCAAGTCGACTGCCACCCTCTAACGGAGTCAGGGAGAGTCATCGCGGGAAAAGTGCTCTTCCCCCTCATCTGGATACCTACGCCCCCACACATCTGGATTACCTGGGTTTTCTCGTCACTCGTGCTAGCTTTTTTCACAGACTACGAGCGGCATGTGAAGATGTGCTTTAACAAACCCTGGTGCGGTCGGCTGCCCGGAAATTCTCACACAAGGAGACATAGGCAGCAAGGTACGTGATAGTGTTGGGAGACAAATGGTGAAGTTGGGCTCCGAAGAAGTTCAAGAATGCACGGAAAAAGGGATGTGGGGGCAAAGAAAAACCACGGTCGACGTGAGTGGCGAGTAAGACACACTCACCCTCCTGAGGCTGTGGCTCAGTTTCATCCCCCGGGAGCCTCCAGGAACTATGCTCAATCAGCCCGCTTTCGGCCAGATCTTGCAAGTCATCCAGCACGATGGTGGACTGGATCCAGTCACCCTGAACCCAGCCGCGTGGCAAGCCGGATCTCGACGACGACCCTCTCCTGCCGGTCTTCTTGCCCTTCCCCTTCACTGCTCCCTTATTTGCGCGCTCTAGCACCGCCGTTTTGTCCTTCGCCATCACAGCAAGAGGCGCACGGGCAGGAGGCGGCGTCGAGAGCGGAAGCGGTAGCGGTGGAGAAGTAGAGGAAGAAGAAGGAGAAATTGGGGCGCACTGTGCAAAATTCCCCAACTCAACGCCTTATATGGAGTCATTTCCGAGAGACTGACGACAGGGCTCGAGCAGTCATGTCAAATCCCGCAACTATCGCTCGCTCGGTACATGGCAAAAAAGGTGGCATGGTGATCGAGGCGCTCCTACCTAATCCATCCCGATTACTGCGGCCTCCTCCGTCCTGCGTGCTTCCCAAAATTTCGAATCCTGCAAGATCCGGGAACAGCAGAGCAACCTGTCAGACTAAAGATTTCTTCCATATCAACACTCGAAGCTTATCAGCAAAATTTCACTCGACTACCTTAGAATGGATAAAGGCGACTGAAAATGAAGTCAAAGTTGTCGTGTAACTCATCGGTCTAAGGAAAATGCTTCCGCGGCGTGTAACAGAGTCGGGACCAACTTCCACTCCTTTTCCCACTCGAACCTTCAACCATTCAGGGGCTAATGATGACAACACATACCTAGGGTAGGGTCATAGGCCTAGACACCCTCCCCAAGGACATTGACCTAAAGTCAGAAGCATTCAAGGGATACCATCATTCACTCGACCATAAACATTCCACTCGGAAGATTCAAGTTCACTCGACCAAGGAGTACTCACTCGACCGTAACAAGAATCACTCGACAAATAGAAGATCTAAAGTCACTCTGTATGGCAACGGTCAGGCGTTACCTTATAGACTTAATAGTCATTCATGCATCTTTATTATTGGCGTTATCAGTAACGCTTATCTTTATGTACCTTAAACCCTGTGTAATTGAGGGCTGGAGGGGTCCGGCGCACTCTATATAAGCCACCCCCTCCTCTGGCACAAGGGTTCGCACCCCCCGTAACTTCACGCTTATTCGAATTGACCGAGCCTCCGGGCACCGAGATGTAGGGATGTTACTTCCTCCGCGAAGGGCCTGAACTCGTACATCCTACGTGCACAATCTCAACGTAGCTAGGATCTTGCCTCTACATTCTTACCCGCCTACTTTACTGTCAGACTTAGAACCACGACACCTATGCAAACAGATAAAAAATGTATCGTAGCTGGTTCAGATGGATATTGGCGCATGCGTGGGAGATACAACGCTCTTTGGTTAAGGCATACACGGTTATCCTCATCAAAAAAGAAAAGGCCCATCTTCGCGCTTCCGCATTGTAAGTGCATCTAGTGCCACCCCTAGTTGGTTTTGGAGTATTGACGACAAACCTAGTTGAGGGACTAATGTGTTTGTGAGAATTGCAGGAAAACACAGGTAGAAGTCCCTCATTGATTCGGTTTTACTATCAGAGATGACCCCTAAAAATGTATGAAGACATTGAAGACAAAGGTGGTATATGAAGATATTCACATTGAAGACTATGACAAAAGAAGACACGTTATGAAGCCTATGGAGCTCGAAGACTTAGATCTTTCGTAGTTCATTTTATTTTGTGTTGAGTCATAGGAACCACCGTACTGTTAAGTGGGGTCCAGGAGAACCAGTCAGAATGACTGAAGTGATGCCTAAATCAAAAACCTATGTCTTCGAGTGAAGACAATGAGAGCGAATCTTGTCCAGAGCCGGACAAGTCAGCTTTGCTTGTAGCCCAAGTAAAGTTGTCATGAGAGTTTGAAATCTGACCATTGAGACACGTGTCAGTTCCTTAGTGACCCAGGGTCATTTCGGACAAATCAGGTCGGGTTGCCAAGTGGCTATAAATAGCCCACCCCCACAACCATAAACGATTGGCTGCTCAGATTTCAGTGCGCGACTTTTGTCGTTTGAGAGCAACCCACCTCGAAGCCTTTGAGAGAAAAATTCCTAGTGAGGAGAAAAGCCCTCACCACCCAAAGCCAGAGTAAATTGGGCATCACTTAAGTCTTCGTGTCTGTGTGATCTGAAGACTTATTACACTTGAGGACTGTGAATCCTCCAGACGGTTAGGCGTCGCGTTCAAAGCATCCAAGAGACATTGTGGATTGCCAGTGAACGAAGTCTGTGAAGGTTTGGGAGTCTACCTTGAAGACTTACCAGAGTGATTGGGCGAGGACTAAGTGACCTTAGCTCAAGGAGAATACGGTGAGGACTTGGTGTCCTGAACTGTGTGTTCAGGACTGGGTGTCCGGGACTGTGTGTCCTAAGGATTAAATACCTAGCCGCTCCAACCAGACGTACAGTTGTCACAGCAACTGGAACTGGTCCAACATATCATTGTCTTCAACGAATCACTGGTTTTATCTTCACTTACTTCTCTTATTGTTACTCATTGTGAAGCCATTGCATGCTTGCTTTATCTTTTGTCTTCACAACGTGAAAGTATGATCTGTTTGGCTTCATAACTTCTTCCTACCTGATCCTTATTACACTGCAGCTGTTTGTCTTTGTGCTTTCACTCTATTGAATACATGACCATGGCTGGCCTAGTGTAATCTAACTTCCGCTGCATAGTAATAGGCATACTCTTCGCTGATTGTCTTCATAACTCTCATGTTTTGAAGACTTTCATAAAAATCGCCTATTCACCCCCCTCTAGTCGATATAACGCACTTTCAATTGGTATCAGAGCAAGGTGCTCCCTTGTTCTGTGTGATTCGGTTTAACCACCTGGAGTTTTAGCTATGTCGACTGCAGGGATAATCAAAGTCTCCGCTGCGTGCCCCATCTTCGATGGAACTGAATATCCCTACTGGAAGAATAAGATGCGCATGCATCTTGAAGCCATTGACGTCGACCTATGGTATGTCGTCAAGAACGGTGTTCCCAAGGCTGGAGAAGGTGTTACTGCTGCTGATGTCAAGAAGTTCACTCAACTAGACTCTACTGCCAAAAATATCATCTGTGGTCATCTGACAAAAGGACAGTATGGCCGTGTGAGGGTTTTGAAGACATGCAAGCTGGTCTGGGACTGGCTCTCCAAGGTCAATGAAGGCGTCTCAACCCAGAGAGATCAAAGAATCAGTGTTCTTCGCAACCTCTTCAACCGCTTCAAGCGAAATGACAATGAGAATGTCCAGCACACATTTGACCAGCTCACTGACATCACAAATGAGCTTCAAGCCCTCGGCGCCACTGAGATCACCAAACATGAAATCGTCAAGACGCTGCTGAGATCACTTGATAGTTCGTTTGACATCCTGGCCCTGATGATTCAAGAACGTCCTGATTTCAAGACACTCGATCCGTCTGACATACTTGAGAGGCTCAACACACATGAGTTTCAGCTTTCTGAGAAAAGAGATATCTACGGTCCAAACTATGGGCGAACTCGTGCCTTGAAGGCAAAAGTTGTTTCCTCATCTGAAGAAGATTCTGACTGCAGTTCTGATGATCCTGAAGACATCGGAAGAGAACTTGCAATGCTAGTGAAGAAGTTCCAGAAATTCACCAAGAAGAAAGGCTTCAGAAAATCTTCACGATCAAGCTCAAGGAATGATGAAGCTTCTGCTCATGACTACAAGAAGAAAACATGTCACAAGTGCAAGAAAACTGGACACTTCATCTCTGAGTGTCCACAATGGGACAATGAGAACAGAAGGAAGAAGAAGAGCAAGGAATATGATTCTGACGACAAGAAGAAGAAGAAATACTCAAAGTCTTCTTCCAAGTCTTCTTCAAAGTCTTCAACACACAAGAAGAGCTCATCTGGCAAGGCACGTGCGTTTGTTGGCAAGGAGATGGATTCAGAGGAGGAGTCCGCATCTGAGGAGGCAGAGGAGGAGTCTGATTCTGGCATTCCGAGTCTGGCTACAGCATAGTCGCCAAGTCCATCTTCAACACTGAATACAATGACTGCATCACCGACACCGATGCAAATTGCAAGAATGACTCCACTCCTACCTACTGCTTCATGGCATGCGGTGCCAAGGTAAACACACGCACTACTCGCTATCAAACATCTAGTGACGATGACTCTGACTGTGATTCAAAACCTAGCTACAAAACACTTGCTAAAATTGCAACTGAACAACAGAAAGCTATGGAACATATTCAAAAACTGTTAGACAGAAGCGACGATCTGTTGGGTGCTGAAATGACTCGATCTGAATCCTTAATTGAAGACATAAAAAACAATCACGTTAAGTATCAGGAACTTGAAGATCGTCTTGATACTCTCTCAACAACTCATGAAAAGCTTTCCTATGATTATCTTCAAAGGAAGCAAGAACTTGAGAAATTGAGAGCGGCTCATGAAGATCTTCAAAAGGAAAACGAGTCACTTCGCACTGAACAGACCAGTCCCGCTCAGGAAGGATTTGAACCACCATGTCTTAAATGCATTGAGCGTGATAATGCTACTTCTGTTGCTGAATGTTCCACTGCTACTACTGTTCCAATATCTTCAACTGTTGATGTGGTAACTAACCCCTCTGTTGAGGATACCACTGCTATTGCTGATGAGAATGCTAGGTTGAAGACATTGCTTGAAACAGGGATGTACAAAAGTCTTAAAGGACATTAGACATTATGTGATGTCCTCAAGAAGCAGATTCTGAACCGAAACCCTAGGAAAGAGGGTGTTGGGTTCGTGAGGAAAATAAATGCAGATGGCTCTTACTGGAAACCTGAGCAGTACCTCAAAACCACATGGGTTGCTGCAAAGGAACTTCCAGCAGATCCATCCAATTTATCTGGCTTCACTTGTGCTAACCCCATTATCATTGATGAATCCTTTGATGCAAACTATAAACTGTTTAAGAATCAGAATGGTGAAGTGTTTGCCAGGTACATTGGTACTAACTGCAGGAATGGACCACCTATGAAGAAGATCTGGGTTCCGAAAAAGGGTCTGGAAAATCTTCCTGTGAATGTCTTCATGACACCTCACTTGAAGAAGACAAACATCAGACCAAAGGCTTCATATGGTCCAAAGGCTTCATACAAACAGAGGACTCACTAGAGTCACACTAACGCAAATGTTTTGCAGGGAAACCATACTCAGGCATATGAATATGAGAGCGGTTCTTCAAACCGTCATGTTCATATGACCAAAAATTATTCTGCTTATTCCTATGAGTATTATTGTCCACCTGCTAGACTGTTTGCTAAGGCTTCAAAGCCAAAATTCCTCAGATGCTGCACTCAGACTTATTGCTTCTAAGACACCCTTGAAGATGTGGGTGGTTAAGAAAGCTTAACTCTCTTTTGCAGGGAAAGGTCTCCAGCAGAAAAACAAAATCTTCTGATGCTATTGCTGGGGACCTTAAAAATCTTGTAGGGCGCAAGATAAAATGCAGGAATGGCATCATTATGTACTTCGTTCCTGAATCGCATGCTACTCTCCCTATTAGTCCTAATCTGGATCTAAGTTTTCATAACCCACTGGTTCATCGAATGTTTTTGCTTCACAATTCTCTTCGTGAAGCCTATCCCCCTAACTACACTGTAGGGTACAACACCAGCGACTTCAAAGTCTTCAGAATGGATTATTGACAGTGGGTGTACAAATCACATGACTGGCAAAAGAAGCCTTCTTATGGACTCAACCTTACGTCCATCCGACAAGAGCCACATCACATTTGCTGACACTGGTAAAAGTAAGGTATTGGGTCTAGGTAGAGTTGCAATCTCAAAGGATCAACACATGGATAAAGTCATGCTTGTTGAATCCCTTGGCTTCAACTTAATGTCTGTCTCAATGCTTTGCGATTTGAACATGATTGTAATGTTTGGAAAATATCATTGCCTAGTACTAATGGAATCTGACAAGTCTCTAGTGTTTGAAGGGTACCGAAAGGGTGATTTGTATGTGGTAGATTTCTCAGCAGGACCACAACTTGCAGTATGTCTTCTTGCAAAAGCTTCAGAATGCTGGCTTTGGCATCGGAGGCTTGGGCATGCTGGCATGAGGAACCTCCACACTCTTGCGAAGAAGAAGCATGTCATAGGCATCGAGGGCGTCAAGTTCAAGGAAGATCACTTATGCGGTGCCTGTGAAGCAGGGAAGATGACAAGGGCAAAACATCCTTCGAAGACAATCATGACTACTACACAACCCTTCGAACTGCTCCACATGGATCTTTTCGGTCCCACTCACTACTCAACTTTCACTACTACTGCTTGCCTCTATGGCTTCGTCATTGTTGATGATTACTCTAGATATACTTGGGTGCACATAATCCTTT